>NC_137461.1:200420766-201102099 GCF_964235325.1 Thermobia domestica
GTCAAATTTATTTCTCTTCAATTTACATGTAAATACTACATTTGGGTAATTGCACATAGGCTATACAAATGAAAAACAGTTACATTAAAAAGAAAAGAAAATCTTATGATAATTGTAAATGCACAAATCAGTCCTATTATTTGATTTAAAAACACTTCGCTTAAAAACTGAAATTACTCAAAATCCACTTCTGTTTTTCCAACACCACACTACCCAGACACACACACAAATGAAAAAGAACTGCATTAAAAAGATCTGGAAACTTCCGAATTCTTCTTGTGTGGGTTATCTGATTGAGTATGTGACATATAGCAGGATTATCTCATGTTACGCAAAGATCATTAATCTTTTTTTTTCTTACACGTTATTGTGATAAGCCTCGCAACAGCATCCTCAAACCTTCGCCGAGATTACAGACAAAAGATCTCCTCCAGTTCCTTACCAGAGGGTAGCGTTCCCAAAACTGATGCAACGTTCCCTCTTTGTACTGCCATGCTGATGCGTTGCAGTAGAAAAGAGGTTGCTCTAGCATCTCCTGCCGATAAAGAAATGCGGTGACCAACTTCTTTTATAAAGTTAAGGCCTTCGGGACCCCATGAACCACCCGATTCAATAGCTATAGCGACAAAATGATATTTGTCGAGTAAATTGCTATACTTCCTGCGTTTTTCTGTTTCTCGGCGAGCAGCCACGTTGCCAGCTTGTGCTGAGGAAAAATGTAAATTTGAAGGGGCGAAGGTGTCGGAACAAGTAAAATCCCATAGAAGTGCTTTTCCTTTCTTCCACGGTATTAGGGTCATACCATCTGGCCTCTTGCCGTCTGCACGACTGCATCCCAACGGTTCACATATAGAAGGAACGCCTGCTGAAATTAGTGCCCTCATGATAATGTCGTTGACGCTGGAGTGGCGTGAATGTCTGCCCGCACTACTAGCACAGGAGAGTCCATGAAGGCCCTTCTTGTCTACGACACTTCTACAGGCAGGACATCTGTGTTGCTCGCAAACATCTGCTCCCAAACGCAGTGCACTGGCAATTCGAAAACTGTCATTGGGAAGATGTAATCCTAAAGAAGGTGACGGGATAGCATGGAGCCAAGCTCCTGCTTCTGGAGATGATGTAGCTAGAAGTCTGGCCTTATCTTCTGGGTTATCGGATGACTGAAGTAGTGCTGAAAAGTGATGACTTATAAGAGGATCGTCCCAAGAGGATTGTAGTCCTCTCTTATCAAGGTCAGGTGGATCTGATCCCACTATAGATGACCACTTAGAAATGCTATCGTTGACATCCGAATCCGATACTAGGCTAAGATCTTGTTGGAGAATGGTCTCGATCAATGGCTTAGCGCCATAGAATGAAGACAGGAAGGATGAAATAGCCAGATCCATGGCGCGACGAATGCCGAGTTTATATATATTATATTGTTGAGCACTCTTCCTAACTGCTATATATTTCAAGCTGTATCTCCGAAACTTCTTAACATATTTTAATGCAATAAAGCTCAAATTGAAGAGTTTACACTCTTTCTGACATGAATGCAAGCAGAGGCCCCTACCGTAAATGAAAAGATATCTTGTGTATATCATATCTTGCACTGTTTTATTCTTTTTACAGAACATAACACATTTCATTTCATATGTCTCATTGCCTCATAACAATATGGCTGACGAATGACAACCGAGGAAAAAGAACATGTACCGTTCAGATTTGCATACAGGGCACTCGCTAATTGGTGCAATTTCTTCATTTTTTGAAAAAAAAAATAATAATTGTTATACTACGGTTTTGAATTTTGCTTCACCCTGTATATTTTTTTTCATACAGCAACCAAATATACTAACTAAGTGTTGGAAACATCATAAAGGAGAAAAAAACCTATACATTACAAGAAAAAGGTTTAAAAAATGAAGTTAGTACCTGTTGTTATATATGGAGCAATGGAACCCTTGCAGTATTGATGAGACCACGTATCACTCATCCTAAGTAGAAAACGTACGTCTTTAACCACAAATTTCTTCAATTTTCTTCAAAACTATACTAGTTGGTATAAATATGTTGTTAGGTAACATCTCAACAATATAACATATGTCATTTTTATATATATTATATTGTTGAGCACTCTTCCTAACTGCTATATATTTCAGGCTATATCTCCGAAACTTCTGAACATATTTTAATGCAATAAAGCTCAAATTGAAGAGTTTACACTCTTTCTGATATGAATGCAAGCAGAGCCCCCTACCGTAAAAGGAAAGTTATGTTTTGTATATAATATCTTGCACTGTTTTATTCTTTTTACAGAACATAACACATTTCATTCCATGATATGTCTCATTGCCTCATAACAATATGGCTGACAAATGACAACCGAGGAGAAAGAAAATGTACCGTTCAGATTTGCATACAGGGCACTTGCTAATTGGTGCAATTTCTTCATTTTTTGAAAAAAAAAAAATAATTGTTATACTACGGTTTTGAATTTTGCTTCACCCTGTATATTTTTTTTCATACAGCAACCAAATATACTAACTAAGTGTTGGAAACATCATAAAGGAGAAAGAAATCCTATACATTACAAGAAAAAGGTTTAAAAATTGAAGTTAGTACCTGTTGTTATATATGGAGCAATGGAACCCTTGCAGTATTGATGAGACCACGTATCACTCATCCTAAGTAGAAAACGTACGTCTTTAACCACAAATTTCTTCAATTTTCTTCAAAACTATACTAGTTGGTATAAATATGTTGTTAGGCAACATCTCAACAATATAACATATGTCATTTTTATATATATTATATTGTTGAGCACTCTCCCTAACTGCTATATATTTCAAGCTGTATCTCCGAAACTTCTTAACATATTTTAATGCAATAAAGCTCAAATTGAAGAGTTTACACTCTTTCTGACATGAATGCAAGCAGAGCCCCCTACCGTAAATGAAAAGATATCTTGTGTATATCATATCTTGCACTGTTTTATTTTTTTACAGAACATAACACATTTCATTCCATGATATGTCTCATTGCCTCATAACAATATGGCTGACGAATGACAAACGAGGAAAAAGAACATGTACCGTTCAGATTTGCATACAGGGCACTCGCTAATTGGTGCAATTTCTTCATTTTTTGAAAAAAAAAATAATTGTTATACTACGGTTTTGAATTTTGCTTCACCCTGTATATTTTTTTTCATACAGCAACCAAATATATTAACTAAGTGTTGGAAACATCATAAAGGAGAAAGAAAACCTATACATTACAAGAAAAAGGTTTAAAAAATGAAGTTAGTACCTGTTGTTATATATGGAGCAATGGAACCCTTGCAGTATTGATGAGACCACGTATCACTCATCCTAAGTAGAAAACGTACGTCTTTAACCACAAATTTCTTCAATTTTCTTCAAAACTATACTAGTTGGTATAAATATGTTGTTAGGCAACATCTCAACAATATAACATATGTCATTTTTTTATATATTATATTGTTGAGCACTCTTCCTAACTGCTATATATTTCCGGCTATATCTCCGAAACTTCTGAACATATTTTAATGAAATAAAGCTCAAATTGAAGAGCAGTACACTCTTTCTGATATGAATGCAAGCATAGCCCCCTACCGTAAATGGAAAGTTATCTTGTGTATATCAAATCTTGCTCTGTTTTATTCTTTTTACAGAACATAACACATTTCATTCCATGATATGTCTCATTGCCTCATAACAATATGGCTGACGAATGACAACCGAGGAAAAAGAACATGTGCCGTTCAGATTTGCATACAGGGCACTCGCTAATTGGTGCAATTTCTTCATTTTTTGAAAAAAAAATAATTGTTTTACTACGGTTTTGAATTTTGCCTCACCCTGTATATTTTTTTTCATACAACAACCAAATATACTAACTAAGTGTTGCAAACATCATAAAGGAGAAAGAAAACCTATACATTACAAGAAAAAGGTTTAAAAATTGAAGTTAGTACCTGTAGTTATATATGGAGCAATGGAACCCTTGCAGTATTGATGAGACCACGTATCACTCATCCTAAGTAGAAAACGTACGTCTTTAACCACAAATTTCTTCAATTTTCTTCAAAACTATACTAGTTGGTATAAATATGTTGTTAGGCAACATCTCAACAATATAACATATGTCATTTTTATATATATTATATTGTTGAGCACTCTTCCTAACTGCTATATATTTCAAGCTGTATCTCCGAAACTTCTGAACATATTTTAATGAAATAAAGCTCAAATTGAAGAGCAGTACACTCTTTCTGACATGTATGCAAGCAGAGCCCCCTACCGTAAATGGAAAGTTATGTTGTGTATATCATATCTTGCACTGTTTTATTCTTTTACAGAACATAACACATTTCATTCCATGATATGTCTCATTGCCTCATAACAATATGGCTGACCAATGACAACCGAGGAAAAAGAACATGTACCGTTCAGATTTGCATACAGGGCACTCGCTAATTGGTGCAATTTCTTCATTTTTTGAAAAAAAATAATTGTTATACTACGGTTTTGAATTTTGCTTCACCCTGTATATTTTTTTTCATACAGCAACCAAATATACTAACTAAGTGTTGGAAACATCATAAAGGAGAAAGAAATCCTATACATTACAAGAAAAAGGTTTAAAAAATGAAGTTAGTACCTGTTGTTATATATGGAGCAATGGAACCCTTGCAGTATTGATGAGACCACGTATCACTCATCCTAAGTAGAAAACGTACGTCATTAACCACAAATTTCTTCAATTTTCTTCAAAACTATACTAGTTGGTATAAATATGTTGTTAGGCAACATCTCAACAATATAACATATGCCATTTTTATATATATTATATTGTTGAGCACTCTTCCTAACTGCTATATATTTCAGACTATATCTCCGAAACTTCTGAACAAATTTTAATGCAATAAAGCTCAAATTGAAGAGTTTACCCTCTTTCTGATATGAATGCAAGCAGCGCCCCCTACCGTAAACGGAAAGTTATGTTGTGTATATCATATCTTGCACTGTTTTATTCTTTTTACAGAACATAACACATTTCATTCCATATGTCTCATTGCCTCATAACAATATGGCTGACGAATGACAACCGAGGAAAAAGAACATGTACCGTTCAGATTTGCATACAGGGCACTCGCTAATTGGTGCAATTTCTTCATTTTTTGAAAAAAAAATAATAATTGTTATACTACGGTTTTGAATTTTGCTTCACCCTGTATATTTTTTTTCATACAGCAACCAAATATACTAACTATGTGTTGGAAACATCATAAAGGAGAAAGAAAACCTATACATTACAAGAAAAAGGTTTAAAAAATGAAGTTAGTACCTGTTGTTATATATGGAGCAATGGAACCCTTGCAGTATTGATGAGACCACGTATCACTCATCCTAAGTAGAAAACGTACGTCTTTAACCACAAATTTCTTCAATTTTCTTCAAAACTATACTAGTTGGTATAAATATGTTGTTAGGCAACATCTCAACAATATAACATATGTCATTTTTATATATATTATATTGTTGAGCACTCTTCCTAACTGCTATATATTTCAGGCTATATCTCCGAAACTTCTGAACATATTTTAACGCAATAATGCTCAAATTGAATGGCAGTACACTCTTTCTGACAGGAATGCAAGCAGAGCCCCCTACCGTAAACGGAAAGTTATGTTGTGTATATCATATCTTGCACTGTTTTATTCTTTTTACAGAACATAACACATTTCATTCCATGATATGTCTCATTGCCTCATAACAATATGGCTGACGAATGACAACCGAGGAAAAAGAACATGTACCGTTCAGATTTGCATACAGGGCACTCGCTAATTGGTGCAATTTCTTCATTTTTTGAAAAAAAATAATAATTGTTATACTACGGTTTTGAATTTTGCTTCACCCTGTATATTTTTTTCATACAACAACCAAATATACTAACTAAGTGTTGCAAACATCATAAAGGAGAAAGAAAACCTATACATTACAAGAAAAAGGTTTAAAAAATGAAGTTAGTACCTGTAGTTATATATGGAGGAATGGAACCCTTGCAGTATTGATGAGACCACGTATCACTCATCCTAAGTAGAAAACGTACGTCTTTAACCACAAATTTCTTCAATTTTCTTCAAAACTATACTAGTTGGTATAAATATGTTGTTAGGCAACATCTCAACAATATAACATATGTCATTTTTATATATATTATATTGTTGAGCACTCTTCCTAACTGCTATATATTTCAGGCTATATCTCCGAAACTTCTGAACATATTTTAATGCAATAAAGCTCAAATTGAAGAGTTTACACTCTTTCTGATATGAATGCAAGCAGAGCCCCCTACCGTAAATGAAAAGATATCTTGTGTATATCATATCTTGCACTGTTTTATTCTTTTTACAGAACATAACACATTTCATTCCATGATATGTCTCATTGCCTCATAACAATATGGCTGACAAATGACAACCGAGGAAAAAGAACATGTACCGTTCAGATTTGTATACAGGGCACTCGCTAATTGGTGCAATTTCTTCATTTTTTGAAAAAAAATAATAATTGTTATACTACGGTTTTGAATTTTGCTTCACCCTGTATATTTTTTTCATACAACAACCAAATATACTAACTAAGTGTTGCAAACATCATAAAGGAGAAAGAAAACCTATACATTACAAGAAAAAGGTTTAAAAAATTAAGTTAGTACCTGTAGTTATATATGGAGTAATGGAACCCTTGCAGTATTGATGAGACCACGTATCACTCATCCTAAGTAGAAAACGTACGTCTTTAACCACAAATTTCTTCAATTTTCTTCAAAACTATACTAGTTGGTATAAATATGTTGTTAGGCAACATCTCAACAATATAACATATGTCATTTTTATATATATTATATTGTTGAGCACTCTTCCTAACTGCTATATATTTCAGGCAATATCTCCGTAACTTCTGAACATATTTTAATGAAATAAAGCTCAAATTGAAGAACAGTACACTCTTTCTGACATGAATGCAAGCAGAGCCCCCTACCGTAAATGGAAAGTTATGTCGTGTATATCATATCTTGCGCTGTTTTATTCTTTTTACAGAACATAACACATTTCATTCCATGATATGTCTCATTGCCTCATAACAATATGGCTGACAAATGACAACCGAGGAAAAAGAACATGTACCGTTCAGATTTGTATACAGGGCACTCGCTAATTGGTGCAATTTCTTCATTTTTTGAAAAAAAATAATAATTGTTATACTACGGTTTTGAATTTTGCTTCACCCTGTATATTTTTTTCATACAACAACCAAATATACTAACTAAGTGTTGCAAACATCATAAAGGAGAAAGAAAACCTATACATTACAAGAAAAAGGTTTAAAAAATGAAGTTAGTACCTGTTGTTATATATGGAGCAATGGAACCCTTGCAGTATTGATGAGACCACGTATCACTCATCCTAAGTAGAAAACGTTCGTCTTTAACCACAAATTTCTTCAATTTTCTTCAAAACTATACTAGTTGGTATAAATATGTTAGGCAACATCTCAACAATATAACATATGTCATTTTTATATATATTATATTGTTGAGCACTCTCCCTAACTGCTATATATTTCAAGCTGTATCTCCGAAACTTCTTAACATATTTTAATGCAATAAAGCTCAAATTGAAGAGTTTACACTCTTTCTGACATGAATGCAAGCAGAGCCCCCTACCGTAAATGAAAAGATATCTTGTGTATATCATATCTTGCACTGTTTTATTCTTTTTACAGAACATAACACATTTCATTCCATGATATGTCTCATTGCCTCATAACAATATGGCTGACGAATGACAACCGAGGAAAAAGAACATGTACCGTTCAGATTTGCATACAGGGCACTCGCTAATTGGTGCAATTTCTTCATTTTTTGAAAAAAAAATAATAATTGTTATACTACGGTTTTGAATTTTGCTTAACCCTGTATATTTTTTTTCATACAGCAACCAAATATATTAACTAAGTGTTGGAAACATCATAAAGGAGAAAGAAAACCTATACATTACAAGAAAAAGGTTTAAAAAATGAAGTTAGTACCTGTTGTTATATATGGAGCAATGGAACCCTTGCAGTATTGATGAGACCACGTATCACTCATCCTAAGTAGAAAACGTACGTCTTTAACCACAAATTTCTTCAATTTTCTTCAAAACTATACTAGTTGGTATAAATATGTTGTTAGGCAACATCTCAACAATATAACATATGTCATTTTTATATATATTATATTGTTGAGCACTCTTCCTAACTGCTATATATTTCCGGCTATATCTCCGAAACTTCTGAACATATTTTAATGAAATAAAGCTCAAATTGAAGAACAGTACACTCTTTCTGATATGAATGCAAGCATAGCCCCCTACCGTAAATGGAAAGTTATCTTGTGTATATCAAATCTTGCTCTGTTTTATTCTTTTTACAGAACATAACACATTTCATTCCATGATATGTCTCATTGCCTCATAACAATATGGCTGACGAATGACAACCGAGGAAAAAGAACATGTGCCGTTCAGATTTGCATACAGGGCACTCGCTAATTGGTGCAATTTCTTCATTTTTTGAAAAAAAAATAATTGTTTTACTACGGTTTTGAATTTTGCTTCACCCTGTATATTTTTTTTCATACAACAACCAAATATACTATCTAAGTGTTGCAAACATCATAAAGGAGAAAGAAAACCTATACATTACAAGAAAAAGGTTTAAAAATTGAAGTTAGTACCTGTAGTTATATATGGAGCAATGGAACCCTTGCAGTATTGATGAGACCACGTATCACTCATCCTAAGTAGAAAACGTACGTCTTTAACCACAAATTTCTTCAATTTTCTTCAAAACTATAATAGTTGGTATAAATATGTTGTTAGGCAACATCTCAACAATATAACATATGTCAATTTTAAATATATTATATTGTTGAGCACTCTTCCTAACTGCTATATATTTCAAGCTGTATCTCCGAAACTTCTGAACATATTTTAATGAAATAAAGCTCAAATTGAAGAGCAGTACACTCTTTCTGACATGAATGCAAGCAGAGCCCCCTACCGTAAATGGAAAGTTATGTTGTGTATATCATATCTTGCACTGTTTTATTCTTTTACAGAACATAACACATTTCATTCCATGATATGTCTCATTGCCTCATAACAATATGGCTGACCAATGACAACCGAGGAAAAAGAACATGTACCGTTCAGATTTGCATACAGGGCACTCGCTAATTGGTGCAATTTCTTCATTTTTTGAAAAAAAAATAATTGTTATACTACGGTTTTGAATTTTGCTTCACCCTGTATATTTTTTTTCATACAGCAACCAAATATACTAACTAAGTGTTGGAAACATCATAAAAGAGAAAGAAATCCAATACATTACAAGAAAAAGGTTTAAAAAATGAAGTTAGTACCTGTTGTTATATATGGAGCAATGGAACCCTTGCAGTATTGATGAGACCACGTATCACTCATCCTAAGTAGAAAACGTACGTCTTTAACCACAAATTTCTTCAATTTTCTTCAAAACTATACTAGTTGGTATAAATATGTTGTTAGGCAACATCTCAACAATATAACATATGTCATTTTTATATATATTATATTGTTGAGCACTCTTCCTAACTGCTATATATTTCAGACTATATCTCCGAAACTTCTGAACATATTTTAATGCAATAAAGCTCAAATTGAAGAGTTTACACTCTTTCTGATATGAATGCAAGCAGCGCCCCCTACCGTAAACGGAAAGTTATGTTGTGTATATCATATCTTGCACTGTTTTATTCTTTTTACAGAACATAACACATTTCATTCCATGATATGTCTCATTGCCTCATAACATTATGGCTGACAAATGACAACCGAGGAAAAAGAACATGTACCGTTCAGATTTGCATACAGGGCACTCGCTAATTGGTGCAATTTCTTCATTTTTTGAAAAAAAAATCATAATTGTTATACTACGGTTTTGAATTTTGCTTCACCCTGTATATTTTTTTTCATACAACAACCAAATATACTAACTAAGTGTTGCAAACATCATAAAGGAGAAAGAAAACCTATACATTACAAGAAAAAGGTTTAAAAAATGAAGTTAGTACCTGTAGTTATATGTGGAGTAATGGAACCCTTGCAGTATTGATGAGACCACGTATCACTCATCCTAAGTAGAAAACGTACGTCTTTAACCACAAATTTCTTCAATTTTCTTCAAAACTATACTAGTTGGTATAAATATGTTGTTAGGCAACATCTCAACAATATAACATATGTCATTTTTATATATATTATATTGTTGAGCACTCTTCCTAACTGCTATATATTTCAGGCTGTATCTCCGAAACTTCTGAACATATCTTAATGAAATAAAGCTCAAATTGAAGAGCAGTACACTCTTTCTGATATGAATGCAAGCAGAGCCCCCTACCGTAAATGGAAAGTTATCTTGTGTATATCATATCTTGCTCTGTTGTATTCTTTTTACAGAACATAACACATTTCATTCCATGATATGTCTCATTGCCTCATAACAATATGGCTGACGAATGACAACCGAGGAAAAAGAACATGTACCGTTCAGATTTGCATACAGGGCACTCGCTAATTGGTGCAATTTCTTCATTTTTTGAAAAAAAAATAATAATTGTTATACTACGGTTTTGAATTTTGCTTCACCCTGTATATTTTTTTTCATACAACAACCAAATATACTAACTAAGTGTTGCAAACATCATAAAGGAGAAAGAAAACCTATACATTACAAGAAAAAGGTTTAAAAAATTAAGTTAGTACCTGTAGTTATATATGGAGTAATGGAACCCTTGCAGTATTGATGAGACCACGTATCACTCATCCTAAGTAGAAAACGTACGTCTTTAACCACAAATTTCTTCAATTTTCTTCAAAACTATACTAGTTGGTATAAATATGTTGTTAGGCAACATCTCAACAATATAACATATGTCATTTTTATATATATTATATTGTTGAGCACTCTTCCTAACTGCTATATATTTCAGGCTGTATCTCCGAAACTTCTGAACATATTTTAATGAAATAAAGCTCAAATTGAAGAGCAGTACACTCTTTCTGATATGAATGCAAGCAGAGCCCCCTACCGTAAACGGAAAGTTATCTTGTGTATATCATATCTTGCTCTGTTTTATTCTTTTTACAGAACATAACACATTTCATTCCATGGTATGTCTCATTGCCTCATAACAATATGGCTGACGAATGACAACCGAGGAAAAAGAACATGTACCGTTCAGATTTGCATACAGTGCACTCGCTAATTGGTGCAATTTCTTCATTTTTTGAAAAAAAAATAATAATTGTTATACTACGGTTTTGAATTTTGCTTCACCCTGTATATTTTTTTTCATACAACAACCAAATATACTAACTAAGTGTTGCAAAAATCATAAAGGAGAAAGAAAACCTATACATTACAAGAAAAAGGTTTAAAAAATGAAGTTAGTACCTGTAGTTACATATGGAGCAATGGAACCCTTGAAGTATTGATGAGACCACGTATCACTCATCCTAAGTAGAAAACGTACGTCTTTAACCACAAATTTCTTCAATTTTCTTCAAAACTATACTAGTTGGTATAAATATGTTGCTAGGCAACATCTCAACAATATAACATATGTCATTTTTATATATATTATATTGTTGAGCACTCTTCCTAACTGCTATATACTTCAAGCTGTATCTCCGAAACTTCTGAACATATTTTAATGAAATAAAGCTCAAATTGAAGAACAGTACACTCTTTCTGACATGAATGCAAGCAGAGCCCCCTACCGTAAATGGAAAGTTATGTCGTGTATATCATGTCTTGCACTGTTTTATTCTTTTTACAGAACATAACACATTTCATTTCATGATATGTCTCATTGCCTCATAACAATATGGCTGACGAATGACAACCGAGGAAAAAGAACATGTACCGTTCAGATTTGCATACACGGCACTTGCTAATTGGTGCAATTTCTTCATTTTTTGAAAAAAAAATAATAATTGTTATACTACGGTTTTGAATTTTGCTTCACCCTGTATATTTTTTTTTCATACAGCAACCAAATATACTAACTAAGTGTTGGAAACATCATAAAGGAGAAAGAAATCCTATACATTACAAGAAAAAGGTTTAAAAAATGAAGTTAGTACCTGTAGTTATATATGGAGCAATGGAACCCTTGCAGTATTGATGAGACCACGTATCACTCATCCTAAGTAGAAAACGTACGTCTTTAACCACAAATTTCTTCAATTTTCTTCAAAACTATACTAGTTGGTATAAATATGTTGTTAGGCAACATCTCAACAATATAACATATGTCATTTTTATATATATTATATTGTTGAGCACTCTTCCTAACTGCTATATATTTCAGGCTATATCTCCGAAACTTCTGAACATATTTTAATGCAATAATGCTCAAATTGAATGGCAGTACACTCTTTCTCATATGAATGCAAGCAGAGCCCCCTACCGTAAACGGAAAGTTATCTTGTGTATATCATATCTTGCTCTGTTGTATTCTTTTTACAGAACATAACACATTTCATTCCATGGTATGTCTCATTGCCTCATAACAATATGGCTGACGAATGACAACCGAGGAAAAAGAACATGTACCGTTCAGATTTGCATACAGTGCACTCGCTAATTGGTGCAATTTCTTCATTTTTTGAAAAAAAATAATAATTGTTATACTACGGTTTTGAATTTTGCTTCACCCTGTATATTTTTTTTCATACAACAACCAAATATACTAACTAAGTGTTGCAAAAATCATAAAGGAGAAAGAAAACCTATACATTACAAGAAAAAGGTTTAAAAAATGAAGTTAGTACCTGTAGTTATATATGGAGCAATGGAACCCTTGAAGTATTGATGAGACCACGTATCACTCATCCTAAGTAGAAAACGTACGTCTTTAACCACAAATTTCTTCAATTTTCTTCAAAACTATACTAGTTGGTATAAATATGTTGCTAGGCAACATCTCAACAATATAACATATGTCATTTTTATATATATTATATTGTTGAGCACTCTTCCTAACTGCTATATACTTCAAGCTGTATCTCCGAAACTTCTGAACATATTTTAATGAAATAAAGCTCAAATTGAAGAACAGTACACTCTTTCTGACATGAATGCAAGCAGAGCCCCCTACCGTAAATGGAAAGTTATGTCGTGTATATCATGTCTTGCACTGTTTTATTCTTTTTACACAACATAACACATTTCATTTCATGATATGTCTCATTGCCTCATAACAATATGGCTGACGAATGACAACCGAAGAAAAAGAACATGTACCGTTCAGAATGGCATACAGGGCACTTGCTAATTGGTGCAATTTCTTCATTTTTTGAAAAAAAAATAATAATTGTTATACTACGGTTTTGAATTTTGCTTCACCCTGTATATTTTTTTTCATACAGCAACCAAATATACTAACTAAGTGTTGGAAACATCATAAAGGAGAAAGAAATCCTATACATTACAAGAAAAAGGTTTAAAAAATGAAGTTAGTACCTGTAGTTATATATGGAGCAATGGAACACTTGCAGTATTGATGAGACCACGTATCACTCATCCTAAGTAGAAAACGTACGTCTTTAACCACAAATTTCTTCAATTTTCTTCAAAACTATACTAGTTGGTATAAATATGTTGTTAGGCAACATCTCAACAATATAATATATGTCATTTTTATATATATTATATTGTTGAGCACTCTTCCTAACTGCTATATATTTCAGGCTATATCTCCGTAACTTCTGAACATATTTTAATGAAATAAAGCTCAAATTGAGGAGCAGTACACTCTTTCTGATATGAATGCAAGCAGAGCCCCCTACCGTAAATGGAAAGTTATCTTGTGTATATCATATCTTGCACTGTTTTATTTTTTTTTACAGAACATAACACATTTCATTCCATGATATGTCTCATTGCCTCATAACAATATGGCTGACGAATGACAACCGAGGAAAAAGAACATGTACCGTTCAGATTTGCATACAGGGCACTCGCTAATTGGTGCAATTTCTTCATTTTTTGAAAAAAAAATAATAATTGTTATACTACGGTTTTGAATTTTGCTTCACCCTGTATATTTTTTTTCATACAACAACCAAATATACTAACTAAGTGTTGCAAACATCATAAAGGAGAAAGAAAACCTATACATTACAAGAAAAAGGTTTAAAAAATTAAGTTAGTACCTGTAGTTATATATGGAGTAATGGAACCCTTGCAGTATTGATGAGACCACGTATCACTCATCCTAAGTAGAAAACGTACGTCTTTAACCACAAATTTCTTCAATTTTCTTCAAAACTATACTAGTTGGTATAAATATGTTGTTAGGCAACATCTCAACAATATAACATATGTCATTTTTATATATATTATATTGTTGAGCACTCTTCCTAACTGCTATATATTTCAGGCTGTTTCTCCGAAACTTCTGAACATATTTTAATGAAATAAAGCTCAAATTGAAGAGCAGTACACTCTTTCTGATATGAATGCAAGCACAGCCCCCTACCGTAAATGGAAAGTTATCTTGTGTATATCATATCTTGCTCTGTTGTATTCTTTTTACAGAACATAACACATTTCATTCCATGGTATGTCTCATTGCCTCATAACAATATGGCTGACGAATGACAACCGAGGAAAAAGAACATGTACCGTTCAGATTTGCATACAGGGCACTCGCTAATTGGTGCAATTTCTTCATTTTTTGAAAAAAAAAATAATAATTGTTATACTACGGTTTTGAATTTTGCTTCACCCTGTATATTTTTTTCATACAGCAACCAAATATACTAACTAAGTGTTGGAAACATCATAAAGGAGAAAGAAAACCTATACATTACAAGAAAAAGGTTTAAAAAATGAAGTTAGTACCTGTTGTTATATATGGAGCAATGGAACCCTTGCAGTATTGATGAGACCACGTATCACTCATCCTAAGTAGAAAACGTACGTCTTTAACCACAAATTTCTTCAATTTTCTTCAAAACTATACTAGTTGGTATAAATATGTTTTTAGGCAACATCTCAACAATATAACATATGTCATTTTCATATATATTATATTGTTGAGCACTCTTCCTAACTGCTATATATTTCAGGCTATATCTCCGAAACTTCTGAACATATTTTAATGCAATAATGCTCAAATTGAATGGCAGTACACTCTTTCTGATATGAATGCAAGCAGAGCCCCCTACCGTAAACGGAAAGTTATGTTGTGTATATCATATCTTGCACTGTTTTATTCTTTTTACAGAACATAACACATTTCATTCCATGATATGTCTCATTGCCTCATAACAATATGGCTGACGAATGACAACCGAGGAAAAAGAACATGTACCGTTCAGATTTGCATACAGGGCACTCGCTAATTGGTGCAATTTCTTCATTTTTTGAAAAAAAATAATAATTGTTATACTACGGTTTTAAATTTTGCTTCACCCTGTATATTTTTTTCATACAACAACCAAATATACTAACTAAGTGTTGCAAACATCATAAAGGAGAAAGAAAACCTATACATTACAAGAAAGAGGTTTAAAAAATGAAGTTAGTACCTGTAGTTATATATGGAGGAATGGAACCCTTGCAGTATTGATGAGACCACGTATCACTCATCCTAAGTAGAAAACGTACGTCATTAACCACAAATTTCTTCAATTTTCTTCAAAACTATACTAGTTGGTATAAATATGTTGTTAGGCAACATCTCAACAATATAACATATGTCATTTTTATATATATTATATTGTTGAGCACTCTTCCTAACTGCTATATATTTCCGGCTATATCTCCGAAACTTCTGAACATATTTTAATGAAATAAAGCTCAAATTGAAGAACAGTACACTCTTTCTGATATGAATGCAAGCATAGCCCCCTACCGTAAATGGAAAGTTATCTTGTGTATATCAAATCTTGCTCTGTTTTATTCTTTTTACAGAACATAACACATTTCATTCCATGATATGTCTCATTGCCTCATAACAATATGGCTGACGAATGACAACCGAGGAAAAAGAACATGTGCCCTTCAGATTTGCATACAGGGCACTCGCTAATTGGTGCAATTTCTTCATTTTTTGAAAAAAAAATAATTGTTTTACTACGGTTTTGAATTTTGCTTCACCTTGTATATTTTTTTTCATACAACAACCAAATATACTATCTAAGTGTTGCAAACATCATAAAGGAGAAAGAAAACCTATACATTACAAGAAAAAGGTTTAAAAATTGAAGTTAGTACCTGTAGTTATATATGGAGCAATGGAACCCTTGCAGTATTGATGAGACCACGTATCACTCATCCTAAGTAGAAAACGTACGTCTTTAAACACAAATTTCTTCAATTTTCTTCAAAACTATACTAGTTGGTATAAATATGTTGTTAGGCAACATCTCAACAATATAACATATGTCATTTTTAAATATATTATATTGTTGAGCACTCTTCCTAACTGCTATATATTTCAAGCTGTATCTCCGAAACTTCTGAACATATTTTAATGAAATAAAGCTCAAATTGAAGAGCAGTACACTCTTTCTGACATGAATGCAAGCAGAGCCCCCTACCGTAAATGGAAAGTTATGTTGTGTATATCATATCTTGCACTGTTTTATTCTTTTACAGAACATAACACATTTCATTCCATGATATGTCTCATTGCCTCATAACAATATGGCTGACCAATGACAACCGAGGAAAAAGAACATGTACCGTTCAGATTTGCATACAGGGCACTCGCTAATTGGTGCAATTTCTTCATTTTTTGAAAAAAAAATAATTGTTATACTACGGTTTTGAATTTTGCTTCACCCTGTATATTTTTTTTCATACAGCAACCAAATATACTAACTAAGTGTTGGAAACATCATAAAAGAGAAAGAAATCCAATACATTACAAGAAAAAGGTTTAAAAAATGAAGTTAGTACCTGTTGTTATATATGGAGCAATGGAACCCTTGCAGTATTGATGAGACCACGTATCACTCATCCTAAGTAGAAAACGTACGTCTTTAACCACAAATTTCTTCAATTTTCTTCAAAACTATACTAGTTGGTATAAATATGTTGTTAGGCAACATCTCAACAATATAACATATGTCATTTTTATATATATTATATTGTTGAGCACTCTTCCTAACTGCTATATATTTCAGACTATATCTCCGAAACTTCTGAACATATTTTAATGCAATAAAGCTCAAATTGAAGAGTTTACACTCTTTCTGATATGAATGCAAGCAGCGCCCCCTACCGTAAACGGAAAGTTATGTTGTGTATATCATATCTTGCACTGTTTTATTCTTTTTACAGAACATAACACATTTCATTCCATGATATGTCTCATTGCCTCATAACAATATGGCTGACAAATGACAACCGAGGAAAAAGAACATGTACCGTTCAGATTTGCATACAGGCCACTCGCTAATTGGTGCAATTTCTTCATTTTTTGAAAAAAAAATCATAATTGTTATACTACGGTTTTGAATTTTGCTTCACCCTGTATATTTTTTTTCATACAACAACCAAATATACTAACTAAGTGTTGCAAACATCATAAAGGAGAAAGAAAACCTATACATTACAAGAAAAAGGTTTAAAAAATGAAGTTAGTACCTGTAGTTATATATGGAGTAATGGAACCCTTGCAGTATTGATGAGACCACGTATCACTCATCCTAAGTAGAAAACGTACGTCTTTAACCACAAATTTCTTCAATTTTCTTCAAAACTATACTAGTTGGTATAAATATGTTGTTAGGCAACATCTCAACAATATAACATATGTCATTTTTATATATATTATATTGTTGAGCACTCTTCCTAACTGCTATATATTTCAGGCTATATCTCCGTAACTTCTGAACATATTTTAATGAAATAAAGCTCAAATTGAGGAGCAGTACACTCTTTCTGATATGAATGCAAGCAGAGCCCCCTACCGTAAACGGAAAGTTATCTTGTGTATATCATATCTTGCACTGTTTTATTTTTTTTTACAGAACATAACACATTTCATTCCATGATATGTCTCATTGCCTCATAACAATATGGCTGACGAATGACAACCGAGGAAAAAGAACATGTACCGTTCAGATTTGCATACAGGGCACTCGCTAATTGGTGCAATTTCTTCATTTTTTGAAAAAAAAAATAATAATTGTTATACTACGGTTTTGAATTTTGCTTCACCCTGTATATTTTTTTTCATACAACAACCAAATATACTAACTAAGTGTTGCAAACATCATAAAGGAGAAAGAAAACCTATACATTACAAGAAAAAGGTTTAAAAAATTAAGTTAGTACCTGTAGTTATATATGGAGTAATGGAACCCTTGCAGTATTGATGAGACCACGTATCACTCATCCTAAGTAGAAAACGTACGTCTTTAACCACAAATTTCTTCAATTTTCTTCAAAACTATACTAGTTGGTATAAATATGTTGTTAGGCAACATCTCAACAATATAACATATGTCATTTTTATATATATTATATTGTTGAGCACTCTTCCTAACTGCTATATATTTCAGGCTGTTTCTCCGAAACTTCTGAACATATTTTAATGAAATAAAGCTCAAATTGAAGAGCAGTACACTCTTTCTGATATGAATGCAAGCACAGCCCCCTACCGTAAATGGAAAGTTATCTTGTGTATATCATATCTTGCTCTGTTGTATTCTTTTTACAGAACATAACACATTTCATTCCATGGTATGTCTCATTGCCTCATAACAATATGGCTGACGAATGACAACCGAGGAAAAAGAACATGTACCGTTCAGATTTGCATACAGGGCACTCGCTAATTGGTGCAATTTCTTCATTTTTTGAAAAAAAAAATAATAATTGTTATACTACGGTTTTGAATTTTGCTTCACCCTGTATATTTTTTTCATACAGCAACCAAATATACTAACTAAGTGTTGGAAACATCATAAAGGAGAAAGAAAACCTATACATTACAAGAAAAAGGTTTAAAAAATGAAGTTAGTACCTGTTGTTATATATGGAGCAATGGAACCCTTGCAGTATTGATGAGACCACGTATCACTCATCCTAAGTAGAAAACGTACGTCTTTAACCACAAATTTCTTCAATTTTCTTCAAAACTATACTAGTTGGTATAAATATGTTTTTAGGCAACATCTCAACAATATAACATATGTCATTTTCATATATATTATATTGTTGAGCACTCGTCCTAACTGCTATATATTTCAGGCTATATCTCCGAAACTTCTGAACATATTTTAATGCAATAATGCTCAAATTGAATGGCAGTACACTCTTTCTGATATGAATGCAAGCAGAGCCCCCTACCGAAAACGGAAAGTTATGTTGTGTATATCATATCTTGCACTGTTTTATTCTTTTTACAGAACATAACACATTTCATTCCATGATATGTCTCATTGCCTCATAACAATATGGCTGACGAATGACAACCGAGGAAAAAGAACATGTACCGTTCAGATTTGCATACAGGGCACTCGCTAATTGGTGCAATTTCTTCATTTTTTGAAAAAAAATAATAATTGTTATACTACGGTTTTAAATTTTGCTTCACCCTGTATATTTTTTTCATACAACAACCAAATATACTAACTAAGTGTTGGAAACATCATAAAGGAGAAAGAAAACCTATACATTACAAGAAAGAGGTTTAAAAAATGAAGTTAGTACCTGTAGTTATATATGGAGGAATGGAACCCTTGCAGTATTGATGAGACCACGTATCACTCATCCTAAGTAGAAAACGTACGTCATTAACCACAAATTTCTTCAATTTTCTTCAAAACTATACTAGTTGGTATAAATATGTTGTTAGGCAACATCTCAACAATATAACATATGTCATTTTTATATATATTATATTGTTGAGCACTCTTCCTAACTGCTATATATTTCCGGCTATATCTCCGAAACTTCTGAACATATTTTAATGAAATAAAGCTCAAATTGAAGAACAGTACACTCTTTCTGATATGAATGCAAGCATAGCCCCCTACCGTAAATGGAAAGTTATCTTGTGTATATCAAATCTTGCTCTGTTTTATTCTTTTTACAGAACATAACACATTTCATTCCATGATATGTCTCATTGCCTCATAACAATATGGCTGACGAATGACAACCGAGGAAAAAGAACATGTGCCCTTCAGATTTGCATACAGGGCACTCGCTAATTGGTGCAATTTCTTCATTTTTTGAAAAAAAAATAATTGTTTTACTACGGTTTTGAATTTTGCTTCACCTTGTATATTTTTTTTCATACAACAACCAAATATACTATCTAAGTGTTGCAAACATCATAAAGGAGAAAGAAAACCTATACATTACAAGAAAAAGGTTTAAAAATTGAAGTTAGTACCTGTAGTTATATATGGAGCAATGGAACCCTTGCAGTATTGATGAGACCACGTATCACTCATCCTAAGTAGAAAACGTACGTCTTTAAACACAAATTTCTTCAATTTTCTTCAAAACTATACTAGTTGGTATAAATATGTTGTTAGGCAACATCTCAACAATATAACATATGTCATTTTTAAATATATTATATTGTTGAGCACTCTTCCTAACTGCTATATATTTCAAGCTGTATCTCCGAAACTTCTGAACATATTTTAATGAAATAAAGCTCAAATTGAAGAGCAGTACACTCTTTCTGACATGAATGCAAGCAGAGCCCCCTACCGTAAATGGAAAGTTATGTTGTGTATATCATATCTTGCACTGTTTTATTCTTTTACAGAACATAACACATTTCATTCCATGATATGTCTCATTGCCTCATAACAATATGGCTGACCAATGACAACCGAGGAAAAAGAACATGTACCGTTCAGATTTGCATACAGGGCACTCGCTAATTGGTGCAATTTCTTCATTTTTTGAAAAAAAAATAATTGTTATACTACGGTTTTGAATTTTGCTTCACCCTGTATATTTTTTTTCATACAGCAACCAAATATACTAACTAAGTGTTGGAAACATCATAAAAGAGAAAGAAATCCAATACATTACAAGAAAAAGGTTTAAAAAATGAAGTTAGTACCTGTTGTTATATATGGAGCAATGGAACCCTTGCAGTATTGATGAGACCACGTATCACTCATCCTAAGTAGAAAACGTACGTCTTTAACCACAAATTTCTTCAATTTTCTTCAAAACTATACTAGTTGGTATAAATATGTTGTTAGGCAACATCTCAACAATATAACATATGTCATTTTTATATATATTATATTGTTGAGCACTCTTCCTAACTGCTATATATTTCAGACTATATCTCCGAAACTTCTGAACATATTTTAATGCAATAAAGCTCAAATTGAAGAGTTTACACTCTTTCTGATATGAATGCAAGCAGCGCCCCCTACCGTAAACGGAAAGTTATGTTGTGTATATCATATCTTGCACTGTTTTATTCTTTTTACAGAACATAACACATTTCATTCCATGATATGTCTCATTGCCTCATAACAATATGGCTGACAAATGACAACCGAGGAAAAAGAACATGTACCGTTCAGATTTGCATACAGGCCACTCGCTAATTGGTGCAATTTCTTCATTTTTTGAAAAAAAAATCATAATTGTTATACTACGGTTTTGAATTTTGCTTCACCCTGTATATTTTTTTTCATACAACAACCAAATATACTAACTAAGTGTTGCAAACATCATAAAGGAGAAAGAAAACCTATACATTACAAGAAAAAGGTTTAAAAAATGAAGTTAGTACCTGTAGTTATATATGGAGTAATGGAACCCTTGCAGTATTGATGAGACCACGTATCACTCATCCTAAGTAGAAAACGTACGTCTTTAACCACAAATTTCTTCAATTTTCTTCAAAACTATACTAGTTGGTATAAATATGTTGTTAGGCAACATCTCAACAATATAACATATGTCATTTTTATATATATTATATTGTTGAGCACTCTTCCTAACTGCTATATATTTCAGGCTGTATCTCCGAAACTTCTGAACATATTTTAATGAAATAAAGCTCAAATTGAAGAGCAGTACACTCTTTCTGATATGAATGCAAGCAGAGCCCCCTACCGTAAATGGAAAGTTATCTTGTGTATATCATATCTTGCTCTGTTGTATTCTTTTTACAGAACATAACACATTTCATTCCATGATATGTCTCATTGCCTCATAACAATATGGCTGACGAATGACAACCGAGGAAAAAGAACATGTACCGTTCAGATTTGCATACAGGGCACTCGCTAATTGGTGCAATTTCTTCATTTTTTGAAAAAAAAAATAATAATTGTTATACTACGGTTTTGAATTTTGCTTCACCCTGTATATTTTTTTTCATACAACAACCAAATATACTAACTAAGTGTTGCAAACATCATAAAGGAGAAAGAAAACCTATACATTACAAGAAAAAGGTTTAAAAAATGAAGTTAGTACCTGTAGTTATATATGGAGTAATGGAACCCTTGCAGTATTGATGAGACCACGTATCACTCATCCTAAGTAGAAAACGTACGTCTTTAACCACAAATTTCTTCAATTTTCTTCAAAACTATACTAGTTGGTATAAATATGTTGTTAGGCAACATCTCAACAATTTAACATATGTCATTTTTATATATATTATATTGTTGTGCACTCTTCCTAACTGCTATATATTTCAGGCTGTATCTCCGAAACTTCTGAACATATTTTAATGAAATAAAGCTCAAATTGAAGAGCAGTACACTCTTTCTGATATGAATGCAAGCAGAGCCCCCTACCGTAAATGGAAAGTTATCTTGTGTATATCATATCTTGCTCTGTTGTATTCTTTTTACAGAACATAACACATTTCATTCCATGATATGTCTCATTGCCTCATAACAATATGGCTGACGAATGACAACCGAGGAAAAAGAACATGTACCGTTCAGATTTGCATACAGGGCACTCGCTAATTGGTGCAATTTCTTCATTTTTTGAAAAAAAAATAATAATTGTTATACTACGGTTTTGAATTTTGCTTCACCCTGTATATTTTTTTTCATACAACAACCAAATATACTAACTAAGTGTTGCAAACATCATAAAGGAGAAAGAAAACCTATACATTACAAGAAAAAGGTTTAAAAAATGAAGTTAGTACCTGTAGTTATATATGGAGCAATGGAACCCTTGAAGTATTGATGAGACCACGTATCACTCATCCTAAGTAGAAAACGTACGTCTTTAACCACAAATTTCTTCAATTTTCTTCAAAACTATACTAGTTGGTATAAATATGTTGTTAGGCAACATCTCAACAATATAACATATGTCATTTTTATATATATTATATTGTTGAGCACTCTTCCTAACTGCTATATACTTCAAGCTGTATCTCCGAAACTTCTGAACATATTTTAATGAAATAAAGCTCAAATTGAAGAACAGTACACTCTTTCTGACATGAATGCAAGCAGAGCCCCCTACCGTAAATGGAAAGTTATGTCGTGTATATCATGTCTTGCACTGTTTTATTCTTTTTACAGAACATAACACATTTCATTCCATGATATGTCTCATTGCCTCATAACAATATGGCTGACGAATGACAACCGAGGAAAAAGAACATGTACCGTTCAGATTTGCATACAGGGCACTCGCTAATTGGTGCAATTTCTTCATTTTTTGAAAAAAAAAATAATAATTGTTATACTACGGTTTTGAATTTTGCTTCACCCTGTATATTTTTTTCATACAACAACCAAATATACTAACTAAGTGTTGCAAACATCATAAAGGAGAAAGAAAACCTATACATTACAAGAAAAAGGTTTAAAAAATGAAGTTAGTACCTGTAGTTATATATTTAGGAATGGAACCCTTGCAGTATTGATGAGACCACGTATCACTCATCCTAAGTAGAAAACGTACGTCTTTAACCACAAATTTCTTCAATTTTCTTCAAAACTATACTAGTTGGTATAAATATGTTGTTAGGCAACATCTCAACAATATAACATATGTCATTTTTATATATATTATATTGTTGAGCACTCTTCCTAAGTGCTATATATTTCAGGCTATATCTCCGAAACTTCAGAACATATTTTAATGAAATAAAGCTCAAATTGAAGAGCAGTACACTCTTTCTGATATGAATGCAAGCAGAGCCCCCTACCGTAAATGGAAAGTTATGTTGTGTATATCATATCTTGCACTGTTTTATTTTTTTTACAGAACATAACACATTTCATTCCATGATATGTCTCATTGCCTCATAACAATATGGCTGACGAATGACAACCGAGGAAAAAGAACATGTACCGTTCAGATTTGCATACAGGGCACTCGCTAATTGGTGCAATTTCTTCATTTTTTGAAAAAAAAATAATAATTGTTATACTACGGTTTTGAATTTTGCTTCACCCTGTATATTTTTTTCATACAACAACCAAATATACTAACTAAGTGTTGCAAACATCATAAAGGAGAAAGAAAACCTATACATTACAAGAAAAAGGTTTAAAAATTGAAGTTAGTACCTGTAGTTATATATGGAGCAATGGAACCCTTGCAGTATTGATGAGACCACGTATCACTCATCCTAAGTAGAAAACGTACGTCTTTAACCACAAATTTCTTCAATTTTCTTCAAAACTATACTAGTTGGTATAAATATGTTGTTAGGCAACATCTCAACAATATAATATATGTCATTTTTATATATATTATATTGTTGAGCACTCTTCCTAACTGCTATATATTTCAGGCTATATCTCCGTAACTTCTGAACATATTTTAATGAAATAAAGCTCAAATTGAGGAGCAGTACACTCTTTCTGATATGAATGCAAGCAGAGCCCCCTACCGTAAATGGAAAGTTATCTTGTGTATATCATATCTTGCTCTGTTGTATTCTTTTTACAGAACATAACACATTTCATTCCATGGTATGTCTCATTGCCTCATAACAATATGGCTGACGAATGACAACCGAGGAAAAAGAACATGTACCGTTCAGATTTGCATACAGGGCACTCGCTAATTGGTGCAATTTCTTCATTTTTTGAAAAAAAAAATAATAATTGTTATACTACGGTTTTGAATTTTGCTTCACCCTGTATATTTTTTTCATACAGCAACCAAATATACTAACTAAGTGTTGGAAACATCATAAAGGAGAAAGAAAACCTATACATTACAAGAAAAAGGTTTAAAAAATGAAGTTAGTACCTGTTGTTATATATGGAGCAATGGAACCCTTGCAGTATTGATGAGACCACGTATCACTCATCCTAAGTAGAAAACGTACGTCTTTAACCACAAATTTCTTCAATTTTCTTCAAAACTATACTAGTTGGTATAAATATGTTTTTAGGCAACATCTCAACAATATAACATATGTCATTTTCATATATATTATATTGTTGAGCACTCTTCCTAACTGCTATATATTTCAGGCTATATCTCCGAAACTTCTGAACATATTTTAATGCAATAATGCTCAAATTGAATGGCAGTACACTCTTTCTGATATGAATGCAAGCAGAGCCCCCTACCGTAAACGGAAAGTTATGTTGTGTATATCATATCTTGCACTGTTTTATTCTTTTTACAGAACATAACACATTTCATTCCATGATATGTCTCATTGCCTCATAACAATATGGCTGACGAATGACAACCGAGGAAAAAGAACATGTACCGTTCAGATTTGCATACAGGGCACTCGCTAATTGGTGCAATTTCTTCATTTTTTGAAAAAAAATAATAATTGTTATACTACGGTTTTAAATTTTGCTTCACCCTGTATATTTTTTTCATACAACAACCAAATATACTAACTAAGTGTTGCAAACATCATAAAGGAGAAAGAAAACCTATACATTACAAGAAAGAGGTTTAAAAAATGAAGTTAGTACCTGTAGTTATATATGGAGGAATGGAACCCTTGCAGTATTGATGAGACCACGTATCACTCATCCTAAGTAGAAAACGTACGTCATTAACCACAAATTTCTTCAATTTTCTTCAAAACTATACTAGTTGGTATAAATATGTTGTTAGGCAACATCTCAACAATATAACATATGTCATTTTTATATATATTATATTGTTGAGCACTCTTCCTAACTGCTATATATTTCCGGCTATATCTCCGAAACTTCTGAACATATTTTAATGAAATAAAGCTCAAATTGAAGAACAGTACACTCTTTCTGATATGAATGCAAGCATAGCCCCCTACCGTAAATGGAAAGTTATCTTGTGTATATCAAATCTTGCTCTGTTTTATTCTTTTTACAGAACATAACACATTTCATTCCATGATATGTCTCATTGCCTCATAACAATATGGCTGACGAATGACAACCGAGGAAAAAGAACATGTGCCCTTCAGATTTGCATACAGGGCACTCGCTAATTGGTGCAATTTCTTCATTTTTTGAAAAAAAAATAATTGTTTTACTACGGTTTTGAATTTTGCTTCACCTTGTATATTTTTTTTCATACAACAACCAAATATACTATCTAAGTGTTGCAAACATCATAAAGGAGAAAGAAAACCTATACATTACAAGAAAAAGGTTTAAAAATTGAAGTTAGTACCTGTAGTTATATATGGAGCAATGGAACCCTTGCAGTATTGATGAGACCACGTATCACTCATCCTAAGTAGAAAACGTACGTCTTTAAACACAAATTTCTTCAATTTTCTTCAAAACTATACTAGTTGGTATAAATATGTTGTTAGGCAACATCTCAACAATATAACATATGTCATTTTTAAATATATTATATTGTTGAGCACTCTTCCTAACTGCTATATATTTCAAGCTGTATCTCCGAAACTTCTGAACATATTTTAATGAAATAAAGCTCAAATTGAAGAGCAGTACACTCTTTCTGACATGAATGCAAGCAGAGCCCCCTACCGTAAATGGAAAGTTATGTTGTGTATATCATATCTTGCACTGTTTTATTCTTTTACAGAACATAACACATTTCATTCCATGATATGTCTCATTGCCTCATAACAATATGGCTGACCAATGACAACCGAGGAAAAAGAACATGTACCGTTCAGATTTGCATACAGGGCACTCGCTAATTGGTGCAATTTCTTCATTTTTTGAAAAAAAAATAATTGTTATACTACGGTTTTGAATTTTGCTTCACCCTGTATATTTTTTTTCATACAGCAACCAAATATACTAACTAAGTGTTGGAAACATCATAAAAGAGAAAGAAATCCAATACATTACAAGAAAAAGGTTTAAAAAATGAAGTTAGTACCTGTTGTTATATATGGAGCAATGGAACCCTTGCAGTATTGATGAGACCACGTATCACTCATCCTAAGTAGAAAACGTACGTCTTTAACCACAAATTTCTTCAATTTTCTTCAAAACTATACTAGTTGGTATAAATATGTTGTTAGGCAACATCTCAACAATATAACATATGTCATTTTTATATATATTATATTGTTGAGCACTCTTCCTAACTGCTATATATTTCAGACTATATCTCCGAAACTTCTGAACATATTTTAATGCAATAAAGCTCAAATTGAAGAGTTTACACTCTTTCTGATATGAATGCAAGCAGCGCCCCCTACCGTAAACGGAAAGTTATGTTGTGTATATCATATCTTGCACTGTTTTATTCTTTTTACAGAACATAACACATTTCATTCCATGATATGTCTCATTGCCTCATAACAATATGGCTGACAAATGACAACCGAGGAAAAAGAACATGTACCGTTCAGATTTGCATACAGGCCACTCGCTAATTGGTGCAATTTCTTCATTTTTTGAAAAAAAAATCATAATTGTTATACTACGGTTTTGAATTTTGCTTCACCCTGTATATTTTTTTTCATACAACAACCAAATATACTAACTAAGTGTTGCAAACATCATAAAGGAGAAAGAAAACCTATACATTACAAGAAAAAGGTTTAAAAAATGAAGTTAGTACCTGTAGTTATATATGGAGTAATGGAACCCTTGCAGTATTGATGAGACCACGTATCACTCATCCTAAGTAGAAAACGTACGTCTTTAACCACAAATTTCTTCAATTTTCTTCAAAACTATACTAGTTGGTATAAATATGTTGTTAGGCAACATCTCAACAATATAACATATGTCATTTTTATATATATTATATTGTTGAGCACTCTTCCTAACTGCTATATATTTCAGGCTGTATCTCCGAAACTTCTGAACATATTTTAATGAAATAAAGCTCAAATTGAAGAGCAGTACACTCTTTCTGATATGAATGCAAGCAGAGCCCCCTACCGTAAATGGAAAGTTATCTTGTGTATATCATATCTTGCTCTGTTGTATTCTTTTTACAGAACATAACACATTTCATTCCATGATATGTCTCATTGCCTCATAACAATATGGCTGACGAATGACAACCGAGGAAAAAGAACATGTACCGTTCAGATTTGCATACAGGGCACTCGCTAATTGGTGCAATTTCTTCATTTTTTGAAAAAAAAAATAATAATTGTTATACTACGGTTTTGAATTTTGCTTCACCCTGTATATTTTTTTTCATACAACAACCAAATATACTAACTAAGTGTTGCAAACATCATAAAGGAGAAAGAAAACCTATACATTACAAGAAAAAGGTTTAAAAAATGAAGTTAGTACCTGTAGTTATATATGGAGTAATGGAACCCTTGCAGTATTGATGAGACCACGTATCACTCATCCTAAGTAGAAAACGTACGTCTTTAACCACAAATTTCTTCAATTTTCTTCAAAACTATACTAGTTGGTATAAATATGTTGTTAGGCAACATCTCAACAATTTAACATATGTCATTTTTATATATATTATATTGTTGTGCACTCTTCCTAACTGCTATATATTTCAGGCTGTATCTCCGAAACTTCTGAACATATTTTAATGAAATAAAGCTCAAATTGAAGAACAGTACACTCTTTCTGACATGAATGCAAGCAGAGCCCCCTACCGTAAATGGAAAGTTATGTCGTGTATATCATGTCTTGCACTGTTTTATTCTTTTTACAGAACATAACACATTTCATTTCATGATATGTCTCATTGCCTCATAACAATATGGCTGACGAATGACAACCGAGGAAAAAGAACATGTACCGTTCAGATTTGCATACAGGGCACTTGCTAATTGGTGCAATTTCTTCATTTTTTGAAAAAAAAAATAATAATTGTTATACTACGGTTTTGAATTTTGCTTCACCCTGTATATTTTTTTTCATACAGCAACCAAATATACTAACTAAGTGTTGGAAACATCATAAAGGAGAAAGAAATCCTATACATTACAAGAAAAAGGTTTAAAAAATGAAGTTAGTACCTGTAGTTATATATGGAGCAATGGAACCCTTGCAGTATTGATGAGACCACGTATCACTCATCCTAAGTAGAAAACGTACGTCTTTAACCACAAATTTCTTCAATTTTCTTCAAAACTATACTAGTTGGTATAAATATGTTGTTAGGCAACATCTCAACAATATAACATATGTCATTTTTATATATATTATATTGTTGAGCACTCTTCCTAACTGCTATATATTTCAAGCTGTATCTCCGAAACTTCTTAACATATTTTAATGCAATAAAGCTCAAATTGAAGAGTTTACACTCTTTCTGACATGAATGCAAGCAGAGCCCACTACCGTAAATGAAAAGATATCTTGTGTATATCATATCTTGCACTGTTTTATTCTTTTTACAGAACATAACACATTTCATTCCAGATGTCTCATTGCCTCATAACAATATGGCTGACGAATGACAACCGAGGAAAAAGAACATGTACCGTTCAGATTTGCATACAGGGCACTCGCTAATTGGTGCAATTTCTTCATTTTTTGAAAAAAAAATAATAATTGTTATACTACGGTTTTGAATTTTGCTTCACCCTGTATATTTTTTTTCATACAGCAACCAAATATACTAACTAAGTGTTGGAAACATCATAAAGGAGAAAGAAAACCTATACATTACAAGAAAAAGGTTTAAAAAATGAAGTTAGTACCTGTTGTTATATATGGAGCAATGGAACCCTTGCAGTATTGATGAGACCACGTATCACTCATCCTAAGTAGAAAACGTACGTCTTTAACCACAAATTTCTTCAATTTTCTTCAAAACTATACTAGTTGGTATAAATATGTTGTTAGGCAACATCTCAACAATATAACATATGTCATTTTTATATATATTATATTGTTGAGCACTCTTCCTAACTGCTATATATTTCAGGCTATATCTCCGAAACTTCTGAACATATTTTAATGCAATAATGCTCAAATTGAATGGCAGTACACTCTTTCTCATATGAATGCAAGCAGAGCCCCCTACCGTAAACGGAAAGTTATGTTGTGTATATCATATCTTGCACTGTTTTATTCTTTTTACAGAACATAACACATTTCATTCCATGATATGTCTCATTGCCTCATAACAATATGGCTGACGAATGACAACCGAGGAAAAAGAACATGTACCGTTCAGATTTGCATACAGGGCACTCGCTAATTGGTGCAATTTCTTCATTTTTTGAAAAAAAAAATAATAATTGTTATACTACGGTTTTGAATTTTGCTTCACCCTGTATATTTTTTTCATACAACAACCAAATATACTAACTAAGTGTTGCAAACATCATAAAGGAGAAAGAAAACCTATACATTACAAGAAAAAGGTTTAAAAAATGAAGTTAGTACCTGTAGTTATATATTTAGGAATGGAACCCTTGCAGTATTGATGAGACCACGTATCACTCATCCTAAGTAGAAAACGTACGTCTTTAACCACAAATTTCTTCAATTTTCTTCAAAACTATACTAGTTGGTATAAATATGTTGTTAGGCAACATCTCAACAATATAACATATGTCATTTTTATATATATTATATTGTTGAGCACTCTTCCTAAGTGCTATATATTTCAGGCTATATCTCCGAAACTTCAGAACATATTTTAATGAAATAAAGCTCAAATTGAAGAGCAGTACACTCTTTCTGATATGAATGCAAGCAGAGCCCCCTACCGTAAATGGAAAGTTATGTTGTGTATATCATATCTTGCACTGTTTTATTTTTTTTACAGAACATAACACATTTCATTCCATGATATGTCTCATTGCCTCATAACAATATGGCTGACGAATGACAACCGAGGAAAAAGAACATGTACCGTTCAGATTTGCATACAGGGCACTCGCTAATTGGTGCAATTTCTTCATTTTTTGAAAAAAAAATAATAATTGTTATACTACGGTTTTGAATTTTGCTTCACCCTGTATATTTTTTTCATACAACAACCAAATATACTAACTAAGTGTTGCAAACATCATAAAGGAGAAAGAAAACCTATACATTACAAGAAAAAGGTTTAAAAATTGAAGTTAGTACCTGTAGTTATATATGGAGCAATGGAACCCTTGCAGTATTGATGAGACCACGTATCACTCATCCTAAGTAGAAAACGTACGTCTTTAACCACAAATTTCTTCAATTTTCTTCAAAACTATACTAGTTGGTATAAATATGTTGTTAGGCAACATCTCAACAATATAATATATGTCATTTTTATATATATTATATTGTTGAGCACTCTTCCTAACTGCTATATATTTCAGGCTATATCTCCGTAACTTCTGAACATATTTTAATGAAATAAAGCTCAAATTGAGGAGCAGTACACTCTTTCTGATATGAATGCAAGCAGAGCCCCCTACCGTAAATGGAAAGTTATCTTGTGTATATCATATCTTGCACTGTTTTATTTTTTTTACAGAACATAACACATTTCATTCCATGATATGTCTCATTGCCTCATAACAATATGGCTGACGAATGACAACCGAGGAAAAAGAACATGTACCGTTCAGATTTGCATACAGGGCACTCGCTAATTGGTGCAATTTCTTCATTTTTTGAAAAAAAAAATAATAATTGTTATACTACGGTTTTGAATTTTGCTTCACCCTGTATATTTTTTTCATACAGCAACCAAATATACTAACTAAGTGTTGGAAACATCATAAAGGAGAAAGAAAACCTATACATTACAAGAAAAAGGTTTAAAAAATGAAGTTAGTACCTGTTGTTATATATGGAGCAATGGAACCCTTGCAGTATTGATGAGACCACGTATCACTCATCCTAAGTAGAAAACGTACGTCTTTAACCACAAATTTCTTCAATTTTCTTCAAAACTATACTAGTTGGTATAAATATGTTTTTAGGCAACATCTCAACAATATAACATATGTCATTTTCATATATATTATATTGTTGAGCACTCTTCCTAACTGCTATATATTTCAGGCTATATCTCCGAAACTTCTGAACATATTTTAATGCAATAATGCTCAAATTGAATGGCAGTACACTCTTTCTGATATGAATGCAAGCAGAGCCCCCTACCGTAAACGGAAAGTTATGTTGTGTATATCATATCTTGCACTGTTTTATTCTTTTTACAGAACATAACACATTTCATTCCATGATATGTCTCATTGCCTCATAACAATATGGCTGACGAATGACAACCGAGGAAAAAGAACATGTACCGTTCAGATTTGCATACAGGGCACTCGCTAATTGGTGCAATTTCTTCATTTTTTGAAAAAAAATAATAATTGTTATACTACGGTTTTAAATTTTGCTTCACCCTGTATATTTTTTTCATACAACAACCAAATATACTAACTAAGTGTTGCAAACATCATAAAGGAGAAAGAAAACCTATACATTACAAGAAAGAGGTTTAAAAAATGAAGTTAGTACCTGTAGTTATATATGGAGGAATGGAACCCTTGCAGTATTGATGAGACCACGTATCACTCATCCTAAGTAGAAAACGTACGTCATTAACCACAAATTTCTTCAATTTTCTTCAAAACTATACTAGTTGGTATAAATATGTTGTTAGGCAACATCTCAACAATATAACATATGTCATTTTTATATATATTATATTGTTGAGCACTCTTCCTAACTGCTATATATTTCCGGCTATATCTCCGAAACTTCTGAACATATTTTAATGAAATAAAGCTCAAATTGAAGAACAGTACACTCTTTCTGATATGAATGCAAGCATAGCCCCCTACCGTAAATGGAAAGTTATCTTGTGTATATCAAATCTTGCTCTGTTTTATTCTTTTTACAGAACATAACACATTTCATTCCATGATATGTCTCATTGCCTCATAACAATATGGCTGACGAATGACAACCGAGGAAAAAGAACATGTGCCGTTCAGATTTGCATACAGGGCACTCGCTAATTGGTGCAATTTCTTCATTTTTTGAAAAAAAAATAATTGTTTTACTACGGTTTTGAATTTTGCTTCACCTTGTATATTTTTTTTCATACAACAACCAAATATACTATCTAAGTGTTGCAAACATCATAAAGGAGAAAGAAAACCTATACATTACAAGAAAAAGGTTTAAAAATTGAAGTTAGTACCTGTAGTTATATATGGAGCAATGGAACCCTTGCAGTATTGATGAGACCACGTATCACTCATCCTAAGTAGAAAACGTACGTCTTTAAACACAAATTTCTTCAATTTTCTTCAAAACTATACTAGTTGGTATAAATATGTTGTTAGGCAACATCTCAACAATATAACATATGTCATTTTTAAATATATTATATTGTTGAGCACTCTTCCTAACTGCTATATATTTCAAGCTGTATCTCCGAAACTTCTGAACATATTTTAATGAAATAAAGCTCAAATTGAAGAGCAGTACACTCTTTCTGACATGAATGCAAGCAGAGCCCCCTACCGTAAATGGAAAGTTATGTTGTGTATATCATATCTTGCACTGTTTTATTCTTTTACAGAACATAACACATTTCATTCCATGATATGTCTCATTGCCTCATAACAATATGGCTGACCAATGACAACCGAGGAAAAAGAACATGTACCGTTCAGATTTGCATACAGGGCACTCGCTAATTGGTGCAATTTCTTCATTTTTTGAAAAAAAAAATAATTGTTATACTACGGTTTTGAATTTTGCTTCACCCTGTATATTTTTTTCATACAACAACCAAATATACTAACTAAGTGTTGCAAACATCATAAAGGAGAAAGAAAACCTATACATTACAAGAAAAAGGTTTAAAAAATGAAGTTAGTACCTGTAGTTATTTATGGAGCAATGGAACCCTTGCAGTATTGATGAGACCACGTATCACTCATCCTAAGTAGAAAACGTACGTCTTTAACCACAAATTTCTTCAATTTTCTTCAAAACTATACTAGTTGGTATAAATATGTTGTTAGGCAACATCTCAACAATATAACATATGTCATTATTATATATATTATATTGTTGAGCACTCTTCCTAACTGCTATATATTTCAGACTATATCTCCGAAACTTCTGAACATATTTTAATGCAATAAAGCTCAAATTGAAGAGTTTACACTCTTTCTGATATGAATGCAAGCAGCGCCCCCTACCGTAAATGGAAAGTTATCTTGTGTATATCAAATCTTGCTCTGTTTTATTCTTTTTACAGAACATAACACATTTCATTCCATGATATGTCTCATTGCCTCATAACAATATGGCTGACGAATGACAACCGAGGAAAAAGAACATGTACCGTTCAGATTTGCATACAGGGCACTCGCTAATTGGTGCAATTTCTTCATTTTTTGAAAAAAAAATAATAATTGTTATACTACGGTTTTGAATTTTGCTTCACCCTGTATATTTTTTTTCATACAACAACCAAATATACTAACTAAGTGTTGCAAACATCATAAAGGAGAAAGAAAACCTATACATTACAAGAAAAAGGTTTAAAAAATGAAGTTAGTACCTGTAGTTATATATGGAGTAATGGAACCCTTGCAGTATTGATGAGACCACGTATCACTCATCCTAAGTAGAAAACGTACGTCTTTAACCACAAATTTCTTCAATTTTCTTCAAAACTATACTAGTTGGTATAAATATGTTGTTAGGCAACATCTCAACAATTTAACATATGTCATTTTTATATATATTATATTGTTGTGCACTCTTCCTAACTGCTATATATTTCAGGCTGTATCTCCGAAACTTCTGAACATATTTTAATGAAATAAAGCTCAAATTGAAGAGCAGTACACTCTTTCTGATATGAATGCAAGCAGAGCCCCCTACCGTAAATGGAAAGTTATCTTGTGTATATCATATCTTGCTCTGTTGTATTCTTTTTACAGAACATAACACATTTCATTCCATGGTATGTCTCATTGCCTCATAACAATATGGCTGACGAATGACAACCGAGGAAAAAGAACATGTACCGTTCAGATTTGCATACAGGGCACTCGCTAATTGGTGCAATTTCTTCATTTTTTGAAAAAAAAATAATAATTGTTATACTACGGTTTTGAATTTTGCTTCACCCTGTATATTTTTTTTCATACAACAACCAAATATACTAACTAAGTGTTGCAAACATCATAAAGGAGAAAGAAAACCTATACATTACAAGAAAAAGGTTTAAAAAATGAAGTTAGTACCTGTAGTTATATATGGAGCAATGGAACCCTTGAAGTATTGATGAGACCACGTATCACTCATCCTAAGTAGAAAACGTACGTCTTTAACCACAAATTTCTTCAATTTTCTTCAAAACTATACTAGTTGGTATAAATATGTTGTTAGGCAACATCTCAACAATATAACATATGTCATTTTTATATATATTATATTGTTGAGCACTCTTCCTAACTGCTATATACTTCAAGCTGTATCTCCGAAACTTCTGAACATATTTTAATGAAATAAAGCTCAAATTGAAGAACAGTACACTCTTTCTGACATGAATGCAAGCAGAGCCCCCTACCGTAAATGGAAAGTTATGTCGTGTATATCATGTCTTGCACTGTTTTATTCTTTTTACAGAACATAACACATTTCATTTCATGATATGTCTCATTGCCTCATAACAATATGGCTGACGAATGACAACCGAGGAAAAAGAACATGTACCGTTCAGATTTGCATACAGGGCACTTGCTAATTGGTGCAATTTCTTCATTTTTTGAAAAAAAAAATAATAATTGTTATACTACGGTTTTGAATTTTGCTTCACCCTGTATATTTTTTTCATACAACAACCAAATATACTAACTAAGTGTTGCAAACATCATAAAGGAGAAAGAAAACCTATACATTACAAGAAAGAGGTTTAAAAAATGAAGTTAGTACCTGTAGTTATATATGGAGGAATGGAACCCTTGCAGTATTGATGAGACCACGTATCACTCATCCTAAGTAGAAAACGTACGTCATTAACCACAAATTTCTTCAATTTTCTTCAAAACTATACTAGTTGGTATAAATATGTTGTTAGGCAACATCTCAACAATATAACATATGTCATTTTTATATATATTATATTGTTGAGCACTCTTCCTAACTGCTATATATTTCAGGCTGTATCTCCGAAACTTCTGAACATATTTTAATGAAATAAAGCTCAAATTGAAGAGCAGTACACTCTTTCTGATATGAATGCAAGCAGAGCCCCCTACCGTAAATGGAAAGTTATCTTGTGTATATCATATCTTGCTCTGTTTTATTCTTTTTACAGAACATAACACATTTCATTCCATGGTATGTCTCATTGCCTCATAACATTATGGCTGACGAATGACAACCGAGGAAAAAGAACATGTACCGTTCAGATTTGCATACACGGCACTCGCTAATTGGTGCAATTTCTTCATTTTTTGAAAAAAAAAATAATAATTGTTATACTACGGTTTTGAATTTTGCTTCACCCTGTATATTTTTTTCATACAACAACCAAATATACTAACTAAGTGTTGCAAACATCATAAAGGAGAAAGAAAACCTATACATTACAAGAAAAAGGTTTAAAAATTGAAGTTAGTACCTGTTGTTATATATGGAGGAATGGAACCCTTGCAGTATTGATGAGACCACGTATCACTCATCCTAAGTAGAGACGTACGTCTTTAACCACAAATTTCTTCAATTTTCTTCAAAGCTATACTAGTTGGTATAAATATGTTGTTAGGCAACATCTCAACAATATAACATATGTCATTTTTATATATATTATATTGTTGAGCACTCTCCCTTACTGCTATATATTTCAAGCTGTATCTCCGAAACTTCTTAACATATTTTAATGAAATAAAGCTCAAATTGAAGAGCAGTACACTCTTTCTGACATGAATGCAAGCAGAGCCCCCTACCGTAAATGGAAAGTTATTTTGTGTATATCATATCTTGCACTGTTTTATTCTTTTACAGAACATAACACATTTCATTCCATGATATGTCTCATTGCCTCATAACAATATGGGTGACGAATGACAACCGAGGAAAAAGAACATGTACCGTTCAGATTTGCATACAGGGCACTCGCTAATTGGTGCAATTTCTTCATTTTTTGAAAAAAAATAATTGTTACACTACGGTCTTGAATTTTGCTTCACCCTGTATATTTTTTTTAATACAGCAACCAAATATACTAACTAAGTGTTGGAAACATCATAAAGGAGAAAGAAATCCTATACATTACAAGAAAAAGGTTTAAAAAATGAAGTTAATACCTGTTGTTATATATGGAGCAATGGAACCCTTGCAGTATTGATGAGACCACGTATCACTCATCCTAAGTAGAAAACGTACGTCTTTAACCACAAATTTCTTCAATTTTCTTCAAAACTATACTAGTTGGTATAAATATGTTGTTAGGCAACATCTCAACAATATAACATATGTCATTTTTATATATATTATATTGTTGAGCACTCTTCCTAACTGCTGTATATTTCAGGCTATATCTCCGAAACTTCTGAACATATTTTAATGCAATAAAGCTCAAATTGAAGAGTTTACACTCTTTCTGATATGAATGCAAGCAGCGCCCCCTACCGTAAACGGAAAGTTATGTTGTGTATATCATATCTTGCACTGTTTTATTCTTTTTACAGAACATAACACATTTCATTCCATGATATGTCTCATTGCCTCATAACAATATGGCTGACAAATGACAACCGAGGAAAAAGAACATGTACCGTTCAGATTTGCATACAGAGCACTCGCTAATAGGTGCAATTTCTTCATTTTTTGAAAAAAAAATAATAATTGTTATACTACGGTTTTGAATTTTGCTTCACCCTGTATATTTTTTTTCATACAACAACCAAATATACTAACTAAGTGTTGCAAACATCATAAAGGAGAAAAAAAACCTATACATTACAAGAAAAAGGTTTAAAAAATTAAGTTAGTACCTGTAGTTATATATGGAGTAATGGAACCCTTGCAGTATTGATGAGACCACGTATCACTCATCCTAAGTAGAAAACGTACGTCTTTAACCACAAATTTCTTCAATTTTCTTCAAAACTATACTAGTTGGTATAAATATGTTGTTAGGCAACATCTCAACAATATAACATATGTCATTTTTATATATATTATATTGTTGAGCACTCTTCCTAACTGCAATATATTTCAAGCTGTATCTCCGAAACTTCTGAACATATTTTAATGAAATAAAGCTCAAATTGAAGAGCAGTACACTCTTTCTGATATGAATGCAAGCAGAGCCCCCTACCGTAAATGGAAAGTTATCTTGTGTATATCATATCTTGCTCTGTTGTATTCTTTTTACAGAACATAACACATTTCATTCCATGATATGTCTCATTGCCTCATAACAATATGGCTGACGAATGACAACCGAGGAAAAAGAACATGTACCGTTCAGATTTGCATACAGGGCACTCGCTAATTGGTGCAATTTCTTCATTTTTTGAAAAAAAAATAATAATTGTTATACTACGGTTTTGAATTTTCCTTCACCCTGTATATTTTTTTCATACAACAACCAAATATACTAACTAAGTGTTGCAAACATCATAAAGGAGAAAGAAAACCTATACATTACAAGAAAAAGGTTTAAAAAATGAAGTTAGTACCTGTAGTTATATATGGAGTAATGGAACCCTTGCAGTATTGATGAGACCACGTATCACTCATCCTAAGTAGAAAACGTACGTCTTTAACCACAAATTTCTTCAATTTTCTTCAAAACTATACTAGTTGGTATAAATATGTTGTTAGGCAACATCTCAACAATATAACATATGTCATTTTTATATATATTATATTGTTGAGCACTCTTCCTAACTGCTATATATTTCAGGCTGTATCTCGGAAACTTCTGAACATATTTTAATGAAATAAAGCTCAAATTGAAGAGCAGTACACTCTTTCTGATACGAATGCAAGCAGAGCCCCCTACCGTAAATGGAAAGTTATCTTGTGTATATCAAATCTTGCTCTGTTTTATTCTTTTTACAGAACATAACACATTTCATTCCATGATATGTCTCATTGCCTCATAACAATATGGCTGACGAATGACAACCGAGGAAAAAGAACATGTGCCGTTCAGATTTGCATACAGGGCACTCGCTAATTGGTGCAATTTATTCATTTTTTGAAAAAAAAATAATTGTTTTACTACGGTTTTGAATTTTGCTTCACCCTGTATATTTTTTTTCATACAACAACCAAATATACTAACTAAGTGTTGCAAACATCATAAAGGAGAAAGAAAACCTATACATTACAAGAAAAAGGTTTAAAAATTGAAGTTAGTACCTGTTGTTATATATGGAGCAATGGAACCCTTGCAGTATTGATGAGACCACGTATCACTCATCCTAAGTAGAAAACGTACGTCTTTAACCACAAATTTCTTCAATTTTCTTCAAAACTATACTAGTTGGTATAAATATGTTGTTAGGCAACATCTCAACAATATAACATATGTCATTTTTATATATATTATATTGTTGAGCACTCTTCCTAACTGCTCTATATGTCCGGCTATATCTCCGAAACTTCTGAACATATTTTAATGAAATAAAGCTCAAATTGAAGAGCAGTACACTCTTTCTGATATGAATGCAAGCAGAGCCCCCTACCGTAAATGGAAAGTTATCTTGTGTATATCATATCTTGCTCTGTTGTATTCTTTTTACAGAACATAACACATTTCATTCCATGATATGTCTCATTGCCTCATAACAATATGGCTGACGAATGACAACCGAGGAAAAAGAACATGTACCGTTCAGATTTGCATACAGGGCACTCGCTAATTGGTGCAATTTCTTCATTTTTTGAAAAAAAAATAATAATTGTTATACTACGGTTTTGAATTCTGCTTCACCCTGTATATTTTTTTCATACAACAACCAAATATACTAACTAAGTGTTGGAAACATCATAAAGGAGAAAGAAAACCTATACATTACAAGAAAAAGGTTTAAAAAATGAAGTTAGTACCTGTAGTTATATATGGAGTAATGGAACCCTTGCAGTATTGATGAGACCACGTATCACTCATCCTAAGTAGAAAACGTACGTCTTTAACCACAAATTTCTTCAATTTTCTTCAAAACTATACTAGTTGGTATAAATATGTTGTTAGGCAACATCTCAACAATATAACATATGTCATTTTTATATATATTATATTGTTGAGCACTCTTCCTAACTGCTATATATTTCAGGCTGTATCTCGGAAACTTCTGAACATATTTTAATGAAATAAAGCTCAAATTGAAGAGCAGTACACTCTTTCTGATATGAATGCAAGCAGAGCCCCCTACCGTAAACGGAAAGTTATCTTGTGTATATCATATCTTGCTCTGTTTTATTCTTTTTACAGAACATAACACATTTCATTCCATGGTATGTCTCATTGCCTCATAACAATATGGCTGACGAATGACAACCGAGGAAAAAGAACATGTACCGTTCAGATTTGCATACAGGGCACTCGGTAATTGGTGCAATTTGTTCATTTTTTGAAAAAAAAAATAATAATTGTTATACTACGGTTTTGAATTTTGCTTCACCCTGTATATTTTTTTTCATACAACAACTAAATATACTAACTAAGTGTTGCAAACATCATAAAGGAGAAAGAAAACCTATACATTACAAGAAAAAGGTTTAAAAAATGAAGTTAGTACCTGTAGTTATATATGGAGCAATGGAACCCTTGAAGTATTGATGAGACCACGTATCACTCATCCTAAGTAGAAAACGTACGTCTTTAACCACAAATTTCTTCAATTTTCTTCAAAACTATACTAGTTGGTATAAATATGTTGTTAGGCAACATCTCAACAATATAACATATGTCATTTTTATATATATTATATTGTTGAGCACTCTTCCTAACTGCAATATATTTCAAGCTGTATCTCCGAAACTTCTGAACATATTTTAATGAAATAAAGCTCAAATTGAAGAGCAGTACACTCTTTCTGATATGAATGCAAGCAGAGCCCCCTACCGTAAATGGAAAGTTATCTTGTGTATATCATATCTTGCTCTGTTGTATTCTTTTTACAGAACATAACACATTTCATTCCATGATATGTCTCATTGCCTCATAACAATATGGCTGACGAATGACAACCGAGGAAAAAGAACATGTACCGTTCAGATTTGCATACAGGGCACTCGCTAATTGGTGCAATTTCTTCATTTTTTGAAAAAAAATAATAATTGTTATACTACGGTTTTGAATTTTGCTTCACCCTGTATATTTTTTTCATACAACAACCAAATATACTAACTAAGTGTTGGAAACATCATAAAGGAGAAAGAAAACCTATACATTACAAGAAAAAGGTTTAAAAAATGAAGTTAGTACCTGTAGTTATATATGGAGTAATGGAACCCTTGCAGTATTGATGAGACCACGTATCACTCATCCTAAGTAGAAAACGTACGTCTTTAACCACAAATTTCTTCAATTTTCTTCAAAACTATACTAGTTGGTATAAATATGTTGTTAGGCAACATCTCAACAATATAACATATGTCATTTTTATATATATTATATTGTTGAGCACTCTTCCTAACTGCTGTATATTTCAGGCTATATCTCCGAAACTTCTGAACATATTTTAATGCAATAAAGCTCAAATTGAAGAGTTTACACTCTTTCTGATATGAATGCAAGCAGCGCCCCCTACCGTAAACGGAAAGTTATTTTGTGTATATCATATCTTGCACTGTTTTATTCTTTTTACAGAACATAACACATTTCATTCCATGATATGTCTCATTGCCTCATAACAATATGGCTGACAAATGACAACCGAGGAAAAAGAACATGTACCGTTCAGATTTGCATACAGGGCACTCGCTAATTGGTGCAATTTCTTCATTTTTTGAAAAAAAAAATAATAATTGTTATACTACGGTTTTGAATTTTGCTTCACCCTGTATATTTTTTTTCATACAACAACCAAATATACTAACTAAATGTTGCAAACATCATAAAGGAGAAAGAAAACCTATACATTACAAGAATAAGGTGTAAAAAATTAAGTTAGTACCTGTAGTTATATATGGAGTAATGGAACCCTTGCAGTATTGATGAGACCACGTATCACTCATCCTAAGTAGAAAACGTACGTCTTTAACCACAAATTTCTTCAATTTTCTTCAAAACTATACTAGTTGGTATAAATATGTTGTTAGGCAACATCTCAACAATATAACATATGTCATTTTTATATATATTATATTGTTGAGCACTCTTCCTAACTGCTATATATTTCAGGCTGTATCTCCGAAACTTCTGAACATATTTTAATGAAATAAAGCTCAAATTGAAGAGCAGTACACTCTTTCTGATATGAATGCAAGCAGAGCCCCCTACCGTAAATGGAAAGTTATCTTGTGTATATCATATCTTGCTCTGTTGTATTCTTTTTACAGAACATAACACATTTCATTCCATGATATGTCTCATTGCCTCATAACAATATGGCTGACGAATGACAACCGAGGAAAAAGAACATGTACCGTTCAGATTTGCATACAGGGCACTCGCTAATTGGTGCAATTTCTTCATTTTTTGAAAAAAAATAATAATTGTTATACTACGGTTTTGAATTTTGCTTCACCCTGTATATTTTTTTTCATACAGCAACCAAATATACTAACTAAGTGTTGGAAACATCATAAAGGAGAAAGAGAACCTATACATTACAAGAAAAAGGTTTAAAAAATGAAGTTAGTACCTGTTGTTATATATGGAGCAATGGAACCCTTGCAGTATTGATGAGACCACGTATCACTCATCCTAAGTAGAAAACGTACGTCTTTAACCACAAATTTCTTCAATTTTCTTCAAAACTATACTAGTTGATATAAATATGTTGTTAGGCAACATCTCAACAATATAACATATGTCATTTTTATATATATTATATTGTTGAGCACTCTTCCTAACTGCTATATATTTCCGGCTATATCTCCGAAACTTCTGAACATATTTTAATGAAATAAAGCTCAAATTGAAGAGCAGTACACTCTTTCTGATATGAATGCAAGCATAGCCCCCTACCGTAAATGGAAAGTTATCTTGTGTATATCAAATCTTGCTCTGTTTTATTCTTTTTACAGAACATAACACATTTCATTCCATGATATGTCTCATTGCCTCATAACAATATGGCTGACGAATGACAACCGAGGAAAAAGAACATGTGCCGTTCAGATTTGCATACAGGGCACTCGCTAATTGGTGCAATTTATTCATTTTTTGAAAAAAAATAATTGTTTTACTACGGTTTTGAATTTTGCCTCACCCTGTATATTTTTTTTCATACAACAACCAAATATACTAACTAAGTGTTGCAAACATCATAAAGGAGAAAGAAAACCTATACATTACAAGAAAAAGGTTTAAAAATTGAAGTTAGTACCTGTAGTTATATATGGAGCAATGGAACCCTTGCAGTATTGATGAGACCACGTATCACTCATCCTAAGTAGAAAACGTACGTCTTTAACCACAAATTTCTTCAATTTTCTTCAAAACTATACTAGTTGGTATAAATATGTTGTTAGGCAACATCTCAACAATATAACATATGTCATTTTTATATATATTATATTGTTGAGCACTCTTCCTAACTGCTATATATTTCAAGCTGTATCTCCGAAACTTCTGAACATATTTTAATGAAATAAAGCTCAAATTGAAGAGCAGTACACTCTTTCTGACATGAATGCAAGCAGAGCCCCGTACCGTAAATGGAAAGTTATGTTGTGTATATCATATCTTGCACTGTTTTATTCTTTTACAGAACATAACACATTTCATTCCATGATATGTCTCATTGCCTCATAACAATATGGCTGACGAATGACAACCGAGGAAAAAGAACATGTACCGTTCAGATTTGCATACAGGGCACTCGCTAATTGGTGCAATTTCTTCATTTATTGAAAAAAAATAATTGTTATACTACGGTTTTGAATTTTGCTTCACACTGTATATTTTTTTTCATACAGCAACCAAATATACTAACTAAGTGTTGGAAACATCATAAAGGAGAAAGAAATCCTATACATTACAAGAAAAAGGTTTAAAAAATGAAGTTAGTACCTGTTGTTATATATGGAGCAATGGAACCCTTGCAGTATTGATGAGACCACGTATCACTCATCCTAAGTAGAAAACGTACGTCTTTAACCACAAATTTCTTCAATTTTCTTCAAAACTATACTAGTTGGTATAAATATGTTGTTAGGCAACATCTCAACAATATAACATATGTCATTTTTATATATATTATATTGTTGAGCACTCTTCCTAACTGCTATATATTTCCGGCTATATCTCCGAAACTTCTGAACATATTTTAATGAAATAAAGCTCAAATTGAAGAGCAGTACACTCTTTCTGATATGAATGCAAGCATAGCCCCCTACCGTAAATGGAAAGTTATCTTGTGTATATCAAATCTTGCTCTGTTTTATTCTTTTTACAGAACATAACACATTTCATTCCATGATATGTCTCATTGCCTCATAACAATATGGCTGACGAATGACAACCGAGGAAAAAGAACATGTGCCGTTCAGATTTGCATACAGGGCACTCGCTAATTGGTGCAATTTATTCATTTTTTGAAAAAAAAATAATTGTTTTACTACGGTTTTGAATTTTGCCTCACCCTGTATATTTTTTTTCATACAACAACCAAATATACTAACTAAGTGTTGCAAACATCATAAAAAAGAAAGAAAACCTATACATTACAAGAAAAAGGTTTAAAAATTGAAGTTAGTACCTGTAGTTATATATGGAGCAATGGAACCCTTGCAGTATTGATGAGACCACGTATCACTCATCCTAAGTAGAAAACGTACGTCTTTAACCACAAATTTCTTCAATTTTCTTCAAAACTATACTAGTTGGTATAAATATGTTGTTAGGCAACATCTCAACAATATAACATATGTCATTTTTATATATATTATATTGTTGAGCACTCTTCCTAACTGCTATATATTTCAAGCTGTATCTCCGAAACTTCTGAACATATTTTAATGAAATAAAGCTCAAATTGAAGAGCAGTACACTCTTTCTGACATGAATGCAAGCAGAGCCCCGTACCGTAAATGGAAAGTTATGTTGTGTATATCATATCTTGCACTGTTTTATTCTTTTACAGAACATAACACATTTCATTCCATGATATGTCTCATTGCCTCATAACAATATGGCTGACGAATGACAACCGAGGAAAAAGAACATGTACCGATCAGATTTGCATACAGGGCACTCGCTAATTGGTGCAATTTCTTCATTTTTTGAAAAAAAATAATTGTTACACTACGGTTTTGAATTTTGCTTCACCCTGTATATTTTTTTTAATACAGCAACCAAATATACTAACTAAGTGTTGGAAACATCATAAAGGAGAAAGAAATCCTATACATTACAAGAAAAAGGTTTAAAAAATGAAGTTAGTACCTGTTGTTATATATGGAGCAATGGAACCCTTGCAGTATTGATGAGACCACGTATCACTCATCCTAAGTAGAAAACGTACGTCTTTAACCACAAATTTCTTCAATTTTCTTCAAAACTATACTAGTTGGTATAAATATGTTGTTAGGCAACATCTCAACAATATAACATATGTCATTTTTATATATATTATATTGTTGAGCACTCTTCCTAACTGCTATATATTTCAGGCTGTATCTCCGAAACTTCTGAACATATTTTAATGAAATAAAGCTCAAATTGAAGAGCAGTACACTCTTTCTGATATGAATGCAAGCAGAGCCCCCTACCGTAAATGGAAAGTTATCTTGTGTATATCATATCTTGCTCTGTTGTATTCTTTTTACAGAACATAACACATTTCATTCCATGGTATGTCTCATTGCCTCATAACAATATGGCTGACGAATGACAACCGAGCAAAAGAACATGTACCGTTCAGATTTGCATACAGGGCACTCGCTAATTGGTGCAATTTCTTCATTTTTTGAAAAAAAAATAATAATTGTTATACTACGGTTTTGAATTTTGCTTCACCCTGTATATTTTTTTTCATACAACAACTAAATATACTAACTAAGTGTTGCAAACATCATAAAGGAGAAAGAAAACCTATACATTACAAGAAAAAGGTTTAAAAAATGAAGTTAGTACCTGTAGTTATATATGGAGCAATGGAACCCTTGAAGTATTGATGAGACCACGTATCACTCATCCTAAGTAGAAAACGTACGTCTTTAACCACAAATTTCTTCAATTTTCTTCAAAACTATACTAGTTGGTATAAATATGTTGTTAGGCAACATCTCAACAATATAACATATGTCATTTTTATATATATTATATTGTTGAGCACTCTTCCTAACTGCTATATACTTCAAGCTGTATCTCCGAAACTTCTGAACATATTTTAATGAAATAAAGCTCAAATTGAAGAACAGTACACTCTTTCTGACATGAATGCAAGCAGAGCCCCCTACCGTAAATGGAAAGTTATGTCGTGTATATCATGTCTTGCACTGTTTTATTCTTTTTACAGAACATAACACATTTCATTTCATGATATGTCTCATTGCCTCATAACAATATGGCTGACGAATGACAACCGAGGAAAAAGAACATGTACCGTTCAGATTTGCATACAGGGCACTTGCTAATTGGTGCAATTTCTTCATTTTTTGAAAAAAAAAATAATAATTGTTATACTACGGTTTTGAATTTTGCTTCACCCTGTATATTTTGTTTCATACAGCAACCAAATATACTAACTAAGTGTTGGAAACATCATAAAGGAGAAAGAAATCCTATACATTACAAGAAAAAGGTTTAAAAAATGAAGTTAGTACCTGTTGTTATATATGGAGCAATGGAACCCTTGCAGTATTGATGAGACCACGTATCACTCATCCTAAGTAGAAAACGTACGTCTTTAACCACAAATTTCTTCAATTTTCTTCAAAACTATACTAGTTGGTATAAATATGTTGTTAGGCAACATCTCAACAATATAACATATGTCATTTTTATATATATTATATTGTTGAGCACTCTTCCTAACTGCTATATATTTCAAGCTGTATCTCCGAAACTTCTTAACATATTTTAATGCAATAAAGCTCAAATTGAAGAGTTTACACTCTTTCTGACATGAATGCAAGCAGAGCCCACTACCGTAAATGAAAAGATATCTTGTGTATATCATATCTTGCACTGTTTTATTCTTTTTACAGAACATAACACATTTCATTCCATATGGCTCATTGCCTCATAACAATATGGCTGACGAATGACAACCGAGGAAAAAGAACATGTACCGTTCAGATTTGCATACAGGGCACTCGCTAATTGGTGCAATTTCTTCATTTTTTGAAAAAAAAATAATAATTGTTATACTACGGTTTTGAATTTTGCTTCACCCTGTATATTTTTTTTCATACAGCAACCAAATATACTAACTAAGTGTTGGAAACATCATAAAGGAGAAAGAAATCCTATACATTACAAGAAAAAGGTTTAAAAAATGAAGTTAGTACCTGTTGTTATATATGGAGCAATGGAACCCTTGCAGTATTGATGAGACCACGTATCACTCATCCTAAGTAGAAAACGTACGTCTTTAACCACAAATTTCTTCAATTTTCTTCAAAACTATACTAGTTGGTATAAATATGTTGTTAGGCAACATCTCAACAATATAACATATGTCATTTTTATATATATTATATTGTTGAGCACTCTTCCTAACTGCTGTATATTTCAGGCTATATCTCCGAAACTTCTGAACATATTTTAATGCAATAAAGCTCAAATTGAAGAGTTTACACTCTTTCTGATATGAATGCAAGCAGCGCCCCCTACCGTAAATGGAAAGTTATTTTGTGTATATCATATCTTGCACTGTTTTATTCTTTTTACAGAACATAACACATTTCATTCCATGATATGTCTCATTGCCTCATAACAATATGGCTGACAAATGACAACCGAGGAAAAAGAACATGTACCGTTCAGAATTGCATACATGGCACTCGCTAATTGGTGCAATTTATTCATTTTTTGAAAAAAAAATAATAATTGTTATACTACGGTTTTGAATTTTGCTTCACCCTGTATATTTTTTTTCATACAACAACCAAATATACTAACTAAGTGTTGCAAACATCATAAAGGAGAAAGAAAACCTATACATTACAAGAAAAAGGTTTAAAAAATTAAGTTAGTACCTGTAGTTATATATGGAGTAATGGAACCCTTGCAGTATTGATGAGACCACGTATCACTCATCCTAAGTAGAAAACGTACGTCTTTAACCACAAATTTCTTCAATTTTCTTCAAAACTATACTAGTTGGTATAAATATGTTGTTAGGCAACATCTCAACAATATAACATATGTCATTTTTATATATATTATATTGTTGAGCACTCTTCCTAACTGCTATATATTTCAGGCTGTATCTCCGAAACTTCTGAACATATTTTAATGAAATAAAGCTCAAATTGAAGAGCAGTACACTCTTTCTGATATGAATGCAAGCAGAGCCCCCTACCGTAAATGGAAAGTTATCTTGTGTATATCATATCTTGCTCTGTTGTATTCTTTTTACAGAACATAACACATTTCATTCCATGATATGTCTCATTGCCTCATAACAATATGGCTGACGAATGACAACCGAGGAAAAAGAACATGTACCGTTCAGATTTGCATACAGGGCACTCGCTAATTGGTGCAATTTCTTCATTTTTTGAAAAAAAAATAATAATTGTTATACTACGGTTTTGAATTTTGCTTCACCCTGTATATTTTTTTCATACAACAACCAAATATACTAACTAAGTGTTGGAAACATCATAAAGGAGAAAGAAAACCTATACATTACAAGAAAAAGGTTTAAAAAATGAAGTTAGTACCTGTTGTTATATATGGAGCAATGGAACCCTTGCAGTATTGATGAGACCACGTATCACTCATCCTAAGTAGAAAACGTACGTCTTTAACCACAAATTTCTTCAATTTTCTTCAAAACTATACTAGTTGGTATAAATATGTTGTTAGGCAACATCTCAACAATATAACATATGTCATTTTTATATATATTATATTGTTGAGCACTCTTCCTAACTGCAATATATTTCAAGCTGTATCTCCGAAACTTCTGAACATATTTTAATGAAATAAAGCTCAAATTGAAGAGCAGTACACTCTTTCTGACATGAATGCAAGCAGAGCCCCCTACCGTAAATGGAAAGTTATTTTGTGTATATCATATCTTGCACTGTTTTATTCTTTTACAGAACATAACACATTTCATTCCATGATATGTCTCATTGCCTCATAACAATATGGCTGACGAATGACAACCGAGGAAAAAGAACATGTACCGTTCAGATTTGCATACAGGGCACTCGCTAATTGGTGCAATTTCTTCATTTTTTGAAAAAAAATAATTGTTACACTACGGTTTTGAATTTTGCTTCACCCTGTATATTTTTTTTAATACAGCAACCAAATATACTAACTAAGTGTTGGAAACATCATAAAGGAGAAAGAAATCCTATACATTACAAGAAAAAGGTTTAAAAAATGAAGTTAGTACCTGTTGTTATATATGGAGCAATGGAACCCTTGCAGTATTGATGAGACCACGTATCACTCATCCTAAGTAGAAAACGTACGTCTTTAACCACAAATTTCTTCAATTTTCTTCAAAACTATACTAGTTGGTATAAATATGTTGTTAGGCAACATCTCAACAATATAACATATGTCATTTTTATATATATTATATTGTTGAGCACTCTTCCTAACTGCTGTATATTTCAGGCTATATCTCCGAAACTTCTGAACATATTTTAATGCAATAAAGCTCAAATTGAAGAGTTTACACTCTTTCTGATATGAATGCAAGCAGCGCCCCCTACCGTAAATGGAAAGTTATTTTGTGTATATCATATCTTGCACTGTTTTATTCTTTTTACAGAACATAACACATTTCATTCCATGATATGTCTCATTGCCTCATAACAATATGGCTGACAAATGACAACCGAGGAAAAAGAACATGTACCGTTCAGAATTGCATACATGGCACTCGCTAATTGGTGCAATTTATTCATTTTTTGAAAAAAAAAATAATAATTGTTATACTACGGTTTTGAATTTTGCTTCACCCTGTATATTTTTTTTCATACAACAACCAAATATACTAACTAAGTGTTGCAAACATCATAAAGGAGAAAGAAAACCTATACATTACAAGAAAAAGGTTTAAAAAATTAAGTTAGTACCTGTAGTTATATATGGAGTAATGGAACCCTTGCAGTATTGATGAGACCACGTATCACTCATCCTAAGTAGAAAACGTACGTCTTTAACCACAAATTTCTTCAATTTTCTTCAAAACTATACTAGTTGGTATAAATATGTTGTTAGGCAACATCTCAACAATATAACATATGTCATTTTTATATATATTATATTGTTGAGCACTCTTCCTAACTGCTATATACTTCAAGCTGTATCTCCGAAACTTCTGAACATATTTTAATGAAATAAAGCTCAAATTGAAGAACAGTACACTCTTTCTGACATGAATGCAAGCAGAGCCCCCTACCGTAAATGGAAAGTTATGTCGTGTATATCATGTCTTGCACTGTTTTATTCTTTTTACAGAACATAACACATTTCATTTCATGATATGTCTCATTGCCTCATAACAATATGGCTGACGAATGACAACCGAGGAAAAAGAACATGTACCGTTCAGATTTGCATACAGGGCACTTGCTAATTGGTGCAATTTCTTCATTTTTTGAAAAAAAAAATAATAATTGTTATACTACGGTTTTGAATTTTGCTTCACCCTGTATATTTTGTTTCATACAGCAACCAAATATACTAACTAAGTGTTGGAAACATCATAAAGGAGAAAGAAATCCTATACATTACAAGAAAAAGGTTTAAAAAATGAAGTTAGTACCTGTTGTTATATATGGAGCAATGGAACCCTTGCAGTATTGATGAGACCACGTATCACTCATCCTAAGTAGAAAACGTACGTCTTTAACCACAAATTTCTTCAATTTTCTTCAAAACTATACTAGTTGGTATAAATATGTTGTTAGGCAACATCTCAACAATATAACATATGTCATTTTTATATATATTATATTGTTGAGCACTCTTCCTAACTGCTATATATTTCAAGCTGTATCTCCGAAACTTCTTAACATATTTTAATGCAATAAAGCTCAAATTGAAGAGTTTACACTCTTTCTGACATGAATGCAAGCAGAGCCCACTACCGTAAATGAAAAGATATCTTGTGTATATCATATCTTGCACTGTTTTATTCTTTTTACAGAACATAACACATTTCATTCCATATGGCTCATTGCCTCATAACAATATGGCTGACGAATGACAACCGAGGAAAAAGAACATGTACCGTTCAGATTTGCATACAGGGCACTCGCTAATTGGTGCAATTTCTTCATTTTTTGAAAAAAAAATAATAATTGTTATACTACGGTTTTGAATTTTGCTTCACCCTGTATATTTTTTTTCATACAGCAACCAAATATACTAACTAAGTGTTGGAAACATCATAAAGGAGAAAGAAATCCTATACATTACAAGAAAAAGGTTTAAAAAAATGAAGTTAGTACCTGTTGTTATATATGGAGCAATGGAACCCTTGCAGTATTGATGAGACCACGTATCACTCATCCTAAGTAGAAAACGTACGTCTTTAACCACAAATTTCTTCAATTTTCTTCAAAACTATACTAGTTGGTATAAATATGTTGTTAGGCAACATCTCAACAATATAACATATGTCATTTTTATATATATTATATTGTTGAGCACTCTTCCTAACTGCTGTATATTTCAGGCTATATCTCCGAAACTTCTGAACATATTTTAATGCAATAAAGCTCAAATTGAAGAGTTTACACTCTTTCTGATATGAATGCAAGCAGCGCCCCCTACCGTAAATGGAAAGTTATTTTGTGTATATCATATCTTGCACTGTTTTATTCTTTTTACAGAACATAACACATTTCATTCCATGATATGTCTCATTGCCTCATAACAATATGGCTGACAAATGACAACCGAGGAAAAAGAACATGTACCGTTCAGAATTGCATACATGGCACTCGCTAATTGGTGCAATTTATTCATTTTTTGAAAAAAAAAATAATAATTGTTATACTACGGTTTTGAATTTTGCTTCACCCTGTATATTTTTTTTCATACAACAACCAAATATACTAACTAAGTGTTGCAAACATCATAAAGGAGAAAGAAAACCTATACATTACAAGAAAAAGGTTTAAAAAATTAAGTTAGTACCTGTAGTTATATATGGAGTAATGGAACCCTTGCAGTATTGATGAGACCACGTATCACTCATCCTAAGTAGAAAACGTACGTCTTTAACCACAAATTTCTTCAATTTTCTTCAAAACTATACTAGTTGGTATAAATATGTTGTTAGGCAACATCTCAACAATATAACATATGTCATTTTTATATATATTATATTGTTGAGCACTCTTCCTAACTGCTATATATTTCAGGCTGTATCTCCGAAACTTCTGAACATATTTTAATGAAATAAAGCTCAAATTGAAGAGCAGTACACTCTTTCTGATATGAATGCAAGCAGAGCCCCCTACCGTAAATGGAAAGTTATCTTGTGTATATCATATCTTGCTCTGTTGTATTCTTTTTACAGAACATAACACATTTCATTCCATGATATGTCTCATTGCCTCATAACAATATGGCTGACGAATGACAACCGAGGAAAAAGAACATGTACCGTTCAGATTTGCATACAGGGCACTCGCTAATTGGTGCAATTTCTTCATTTTTTGAAAAAAAAATAATAATTGTTATACTACGGTTTTGAATTTTGCTTCACCCTGTATATTTTTTTCATACAACAACCAAATATACTAACTAAGTGTTGGAAACATCATAAAGGAGAAAGAAAACCTATACATTACAAGAAAAAGGTTTAAAAAATGAAGTTAGTACCTGTTGTTATATATGGAGCAATGGAACCCTTGCAGTATTGATGAGACCACGTATCACTCATCCTAAGTAGAAAACGTACGTCTTTAACCACAAATTTCTTCAATTTTCTTCAAAACTATACTAGTTGGTATAAATATGTTGTTAGGCAACATCTCAACAATATAACATATGTCATTTTTATATATATTATATTGTTGAGCACTCTTCCTAACTGCAATATATTTCAAGCTGTATCTCCGAAACTTCTGAACATATTTTAATGAAATAAAGCTCAAATTGAAGAGCAGTACACTCTTTCTGACATGAATGCAAGCAGAGCCCCCTACCGTAAATGGAAAGTTATTTTGTGTATATCATATCTTGCACTGTTTTATTCTTTTACAGAACATAACACATTTCATTCCATGATATGTCTCATTGCCTCATAACAATATGGCTGACGAATGACAACCGAGGAAAAAGAACATGTACCGTTCAGATTTGCATACAGGGCACTCGCTAATTGGTGCAATTTCTTCATTTTTTGAAAAAAAATAATTGTTACACTACGGTTTTGAATTTTGCTTCACCCTGTATATTTTTTTTAATACAGCAACCAAATATACTAACTAAGTGTTGGAAACATCATAAAGGAGAAAGAAATCCTATACATTACAAGAAAAAGGTTTAAAAAATGAAGTTAGTACCTGTTGTTATATATGGAGCAATGGAACCCTTGCAGTATTGATGAGACCACGTATCACTCATCCTAAGTAGAAAACGTACGTCTTTAACCACAAATTTCTTCAATTTTCTTCAAAACTATACTAGTTGGTATAAATATGTTGTTAGGCAACATCTCAACAATATAACATATGTCATTTTTATATATATTATATTGTTGAGCACTCTTCCTAACTGCTATATATTTCAGGCTGTATCTCCGAAACTTCTGAACATATTTTAATGAAATAAAGCTCAAATTGAAGAGCAGTACACTCTTTCTGATATGAATGCAAGCAGAGCCCCCTACCGTAAATGGAAAGTTATCTTGTGTATATCATATCTTGCTCTGTTGTATTCTTTTTACAGAACATAACACATTTCATTGCATGGTATGTCTCATTGCCTCATAACAATATGGCTGACGAATGACAACCGAGGAAAAAGAACATGTACCGTTCAGATTTGCATACAGGGCACTCGCTAATTGGTGCAATTTCTTCATTTTTTGAAAAAAAAATAATAATTGTTATACTACGGTTTTGAATTTTGCTTCACCCTGTATATTTTTTTTCATACAACAACTAAATATACTAACTAAGTGTTGCAAACATCATAAAGGAGAAAGAAAACCTATACATTACAAGAAAAAGGTTTAAAAAATGAAGTTAGTACCTGTAGTTATATATGGAGCAATGGAACACTTGAAGTATTGATGAGACCACGTATCACTCATCCTAAGTAGAAAACGTACGTCTTTAACCACAAATTTCTTCAATTTTCTTCAAAACTATACTAGTTGGTATAAATATGTTGTTAGGCAACATCTCAACAATATAACATATGTCATTTTTATATATATTATATTGTTGAGCACTCTTCCTAACTGCTATATACTTCAAGCTGTATCTCCGAAACTTCTGAACATATTTTAATGAAATAAAGCTCAAATTGAAGAACAGTACACTCTTTCTGACATGAATGCAAGCAGAGCCCCCTACCGTAAATGGAAAGTTATGTCGTGTATATCATGTCTTGCACTGTTTTATTCTTTTTACAGAACATAACACATTTCATTTCATGATATGTCTCATTGCCTCATAACAATATGGCTGACGAATGACAACCGAGGAAAAAGAACATGTACCGTTCAGATTTGCATACAGGGCACTTGCTAATTGGTGCAATTTCTTCATTTTTTGAAAAAAAATAATAATTGTTATACTACGGTTTTGAATTTTGCTTCACCCTGTATATTTTGTTTCATACAGCAACCAAATATACTAACTAAGTGTTGGAAACATCATAAAGGAGAAAGAAATCCTATACATTACAAGAAAAAGGTTTAAAAAATGAAGTTAGTACCTGTTGTTATATATGGAGCAATGGAACCCTTGCAGTATTGATGAGACCACGTATCACTCATCCTAAGTAGAAAACGTACGTCTTTAACCACAAATTTCTTCAATTTTCTTCAAAACTATACTAGTTGGTATAAATATGTTGTTAGGCAACATCTCAACAATATAACATATGTCATTTTTATATATATTATATTGTTGAGCACTCTTCCTAACTGCTATATATTTCAAGCTGTATCTCCGAAACTTCTTAACATATTTTAATGCAATAAAGCTCAAATTGAAGAGTTTACACTCTTTCTGACATGAATGCAAGCAGAGCCCACTACCGTAAATGAAAAGATATCTTGTGTATATCATATCTTGCACTGTTTTATTCTTTTTACAGAACATAACACATTTCATTCCATATGTCTCATTGCCTCATAACAATATGGCTGACGAATGACAACCGAGGAAAAAGAACATGTACCGTTCAGATTTGCATACAGGGCACTCGCTAATTGGTGCTATTTCTTCATTTTTTGAAAAAAAAATAATAATTGTTATACTACGGTTTTGAATTTTGCTTCACCCTGTATATTTTTTTTCATACAGCAACCAAATATACTAACTAAGTGTTGGAAACATCATAAAGGAGAAAGAAATCCTATACATTACAAGAAAAAGGTTTAAAAAATGAAGTTAGTACCTGTTGTTATATATGGAGCAATGGAACCCTTGCAGTATTGATGAGACCACGTATCACTCATCCTAAGAAGAAAACGTACGTCTTTAACCACAAATTTCTTCAATTTTCTTCAAAACTATACTAGTTGGTATAAATATGTTGTTAGGCAACATCTCAACAATATAACATATGTCATTTTTATATATATTATATTGTTGAGCACTCTTCCTAACTGCTATATACTTCAAGCTGTATCTCCGAAACTTCTGAACATATTTTAGTGAAATAAAGCTCAAATTGAAGAACAGTACACTCTTTCTGACATGAATGCAAGCAGAGCCCCCTACCGTAAATGGAAAGTTATGTCGTGTATATCATGTCTTGCACTGTTTTATTCTTTTTACAGAACATAACACATTTCATTTCATGATATGTCTCATTGCCTCATAACAATATGGCTGACGAATGACAACCGAGGAAAAAGAACATGTACCGTTCAGATTTGCATACAGGGCACTCGCTAATTGGTGCAATTTCTTCATTTTTTTAAAAAAAAATAATAATTGTTATACTACGGTTTTGAATTTTGCTTCACCCTGTATATTTTTTTTCATACAACTACTAAATATACTAACTAAGTGTTGCAAACATCATAAAGGAGAAAGAAAACCTATACATTACAAGAAAAAGGTTTAAAAAATGAAGTTAGTACCTGTAGTTATATATGGAGCAATGGAACCCTTGAAGTATTGATGAGACCACGTATCACTCATCCTAAGTAGAAAACGTACGTCTTTAACCACAAATTTCTTCAATTTTCTTCAAAACTATACTAGTTGGTATAAATATGTTGTTAGGCAACATCTCAACAATATAACATATGTCATTTTTATATATATTATATTGTTGAGCACTCTTCCTAACTGCTATATACTTCAAGCTGTATCTCCGAAACTTCTGAACATATTTTAGTGAAATAAAGCTCAAATTGAAGAACAGTACACTCTTTCGGACATGAATGCAAGCAGAGCCCCCTACCGTAAATGGAAAGTTATGTCGTGTATATCATGTCTTGAACTGTTTTATTCTTTTTACAGAACACAACACATTTCATTTCATGATATGTCTCATTGCCTCATAACAATATGGCTGACGAATGACAACCGAGGAAAAAGAACATGTACCGTTCAGATTTGCATACAGGGCACTCGCTAATTGGTGCAATTTCTTCATTTTTTTTAAAAAAAAATAATAATTGTTATACTACGGTTTTGAATTTTGCTTCACCCTGTATATTTTTTTTCATACAACTACTAAATATACTAACTAAGTGTTGCAAACATCATAAAGGAGAAAGAAAACCTATACATTACAAGAAAAGGTTTAAAAAATGAAGTTAGTACCTGTAGTTATATATGGAGCAATGGAACCCTTGAAGTATTGATGAGACCACGTATCACTCATCCTAAGTAGAAAACGTACGTCTTTAACCACAAATTTCTTCAATTTTCTTCAAAACTATACTAGTTGGTATAAATATGTTGTTAGGCAACATCTCAACAATATAACATATGTCATTTTTATATATATTATATTGTTGAGCACTCTTCCTAACTGCTATATACTTCAAGCTGTATCTCCGAAACTTCTTAACATATTTTAATGCAATAAAGCTCAAATTGAAGAGTTTACACTCTTTCTGACATGAATGCAAGCAGAGCCCACTACCGTAAATGAAAAGATATCTTGTGTATATCATATCTTGCACTGTTTTATTCTTTTTACAGAACATAACACATTTCATTCCATATGTCTCATTGCCTCATAACAATATGGCTGACGAATGACAACCGAGGAAAAAGAACATGTACCGTTCAGATTTGCATACAGGGCACTCGCTAATTGGTGCTATTTCTTCATTTTTTGAAAAAAAAATAATAATTGTTATACTACGGTTTTGAATTTTGCTTCACCCTGTATATTTTTTTTCATACAGCAACCAAATATACTAACTAAGTGTTGGAAACATCATAAAGGAGAAAGAAATCCTATACATTACAAGAAAAAGGTTTAAAAAATGAAGTTAGTACCTGTTGTTATATATGGAGCAATGGAACCCTTGCAGTATTGATGAGACCACGTATCACTCATCCTAAGTAGAAAACGTACGTCTTTAACCACAAATTTCTTCAATTTTCTTCAAAACTATACTAGTTGGTATAAATATGTTGTTAGGCAACATCTCAACAATATAACATATGTCATTTTTATATATATTATATTGTTGAGCACTCTTCCTAACTGCTATATACTTCAAGCTGTATCTCCGAAACTTCTGAACATATTTTAGTGAAATAAAGCTCAAATTGAAGAACAGTACACTCTTTCTGACATGAATGCAAGCAGAGCCCCCTACCGTAAATGGAAAGTTATGTCGTGTATATCATGTCTTGCACTGTTTTATTCTTTTTACAGAACATAACACATTTCATTTCATGATATGTCTCATTGCCTCATAACAATATGGCTGACGAATGACAACCGAGGAAAAAGAACATGTACCGTTCAGATTTGCATACAGGGCACTCGCTAATTGGTGCAATTTCTTCATTTTTTTAAAAAAAAATAATAATTGTTATACTACGGTTTTGAATTTTGCTTCACCCTGTATATTTTTTTTCATACAACTACTAAATATACTAACTAAGTGTTGCAAACATCATAAAGGAGAAAGAAAACCTATACATTACAAGAAAAAGGTTTAAAAAATGAAGTTAGTACCTGTAGTTATATATGGAGCAATGGAACCCTTGAAGTATTGATGAGACCACGTATCACTCATCCTAAGTAGAAAACGTACGTCTTTAACCACAAATTTCTTCAATTTTCTTCAAAACTATACTAGTTGGTATAAATATGTTGTTAGGCAACATCTCAACAATATAACATATGTCATTTTTATATATATTATATTGTTGAGCACTCTTCCTAACTGCTATATACTTCAAGCTGTATCTCCGAAACTTCTGAACATATTTTAGTGAAATAAAGCTCAAATTGAAGAACAGTACACTCTTTCGGACATGAATGCAAGCAGAGCCCCCTACCGTAAATGGAAAGTTATGTCGTGTATATCATGTCTTGAACTGTTTTATTCTTTTTACAGAACACAACACATTTCATTTCATGATATGTCTCATTGCCTCATAACAATATGGCTGACGAATGACAACCGAGGAAAAAGAACATGTACCGTTCAGATTTGCATACAGGGCACTCGCTAATTGGTGCAATTTCTTCATTTTTTTTAAAAAAAAATAATAATTGTTATACTACGGTTTTGAATTTTGCTTCACCCTGTATATTTTTTTTCATACAACTACTAAATATACTAACTAAGTGTTGCAAACATCATAAAGGAGAAAGAAAACCTATACATTACAAGAAAAAGGTTTAAAAAATGAAGTTAGTACCTGTAGTTATATATGGAGCAATGGAACCCTTGAAGTATTGATGAGACCACGTATCACTCATCCTAAGTAGAAAACGTACGTCTTTAACCACAAATTTCTTCAATTTTCTTCAAAACTATACTAGTTGGTATAAATATGTTGTTAGGCAACATCTCAACAATATAACATATGTCATTTTTAATATATATTATATTGTTGAGCACTCTTCCTAACTGCTGTATATTTCAGGCTATATCTCCGAAACTTCTGAACATATTTTAATGCAATAAAGCTCAAATTGAAGAGTTTACACTCTTTCTGATATGAATGCAAGCAGCGCCCCCTACCGTAAACGGAAAGTTATTTTGTGTATATCATATCTTGCACTGTTTTATTCTTTTTACAGAACATAACACATTTCATTCCATGATATGTCTCATTGCCTCATAACAATATGGCTGACAAATGACAACCGAGGAAAAAGAACATGTACAGTTCAGAATTGCATACATGGCACTCGCTAATTGGTGCAATTTATTCATTTTTTGAAAAAAAAAATAATAATTGTTATACTACGGTTTTGAATTTTGCTTCACCCTGTATATTTTTTTTCATACAACAACCAAATATACTAACTAAGTGTTGCAAACATCATAAAGGAGAAAGAAAACCTATACATTACAAGAAAAAGGTTTAAAAAATTAAGTTAGTACCTGTAGTTATATATGGAGTAATGGAACCCTTGCAGTATTGATGAGACCACGTATCACTCATCCTAAGTAGAAAACGTACGTCTTTAACCACAAATTTCTTCAATTTTCTTCAAAACTATACTAGTTGGTATAAATATGTTGTTAGGCAACATCTCAACAATATAACATATGTCATTTTTATATATATTATATTGTTGAGCACTCTTCCTAACTGCTATATATTTCAGGCTGTATCTCCGAAACTTCTGAACATATTTTAATGAAATAAAGCTCAAATTGAAGAGCAGTACACTCTTTCTGATATGAATGCAAGCAGAGCCCCCTACCGTAAATGGAAAGTTATCTTGTGTATATCATATCTTGCTCTGTTGTATTCTTTTTACAGAACATAACACATTTCATTCCATGATATGTCTCATTGCCTCATAACAATATGGCTGACGAATGACAACCGAGGAAAAAGAACATGTACCGTTCAGATTTGCATACAGGGCACTCGCTAATTGGTGCAATTTCTTCATTTTTTGAAAAAAAAATAATAATTGTTATACTACGGTTTTGAATTTTGCTTCACCCTGTATATTTTTTTCATACAACAACCAAATATACTAACTAAGTGTTGGAAACATCATAAAGGAGAAAGAAAACCTATACATTACAAGAAAAAGGTTTAAAAAATGAAGTTAGTACCTGTAGTTATATATGGAGTAATGGAACCCTTGCAGTATTGATGAGACCACGTATCACTCATCCTAAGTAGAAAACGTACGTCTTTAACCACAAATTTCTTCAATTTTCTTCAAAACTATACTAGTTGGTATAAATATGTTGTTAGGCAACATCTCAACAATATAACATATGCCATTTTTATATATATTATATTGTTGAGCACTCTTCCTAACTGCTATATACTTCAAGCTGTATCTCCGAAACTTCTGAACATATTTTAGTGAAATAAAGCTCAAATTGAAGAACAGTACACTCTTTCTGACATGAATGCAAGCAGAGCCCCCTACCGTAAATGGAAAGTTATGTCGTGTATATCATGTCTTGCACTGTTTTATTCTTTTTACAGAACATAACACATTTCATTTCATGATATGTCTCATTGCCTCATAACAATATGGCTGACGAATGACAACCGAGGAAAAAGAACATGTACCGTTCAGATTTGCATACAGGGCACTCGCTAATTGGTGCAATTTCTTCATTTTTTGAAAAAAAAATAATAATTGTTATACTACGGTTTTGAATTTTGCTTCACCCTGTATATTTTTTTTCATACAACTACTAAATATACTAACTAAGTGTTGCAAACATCATAAAGGAGAAAGAAAACCTATACATTACAAGAAAAAGGTTTAAAAAATGAAGTTAGTACCTGTAGTTATATATGGAGCAATGGAACCCTTGAAGTATTGATGAGACCACGTATCACTCATCCTAAGTAGAAAACGTACGTCTTTAACCACAAATTTTTTCAATTTTCTTCAAAACTATACTAGTTGGTATAAATATGTTGTTAGGCAACATCTCAACAATATAACATATGTCATTTTTATATATATTATATTGTTGAGCACTCTTCCTAACTGCTATATACTTCAAGCTGTATCTCCGAAACTTCTGAACATATTTTAGTGAAATAAAGCTCAAATTGAAGAACAGTACACTCTTTCTGACATGAATGCAAGCAGAGCCCCCTACCGTAAATGGAAAGTTATGTCGTGTATATCATGTCTTGCACTGTTTTATTCTTTTTACAGAACATAACACATTTCATTTCATGATATGTCTCATTGCCTCATAACAATATGGCTGACGAATGACAACCGAGGAAAAAGAACATGTACCGTTCAGATTTGCATACAGGGCACTTGCTAATTGGTGCAATTTCTTCATTTTTTGAAAAAAAATAATAATTGTTATACTACGGTTTTGAATTTTGCTTCACCCTGTATATTTTTTTTCATACAGCAACCAAATATACTAACTAAGTGTTGGAAACATCATAAAGGAGAAAGAAATCCTATACATTACAAGAAAAAGGTTTAAAAAATGAAGTTAGTACCTGTTGTTATATATGGAGCAATGGAACCCTTGCAGTATTGATGAGACCACGTATCACTCATCCTAAGTAGAAAACGTACGTCTTTAACCACAAATTTCTTCAATTTTCTTCAAAACTATACTAGTTGGTATAAATATGTTGTTAGGCAACATCTCAACAATATAACATATGTCATTTTTATATATATTATATTGTTGAGCACTCTTCCTAACTGCTATATATTTCAAGCTGTATCTCCGAAACTTCTTAACATATTTTAATGCAATAAAGCTCAAATTGAAGAGTTTACACTCTTTCTGACATGAATGCAAGCAGAGCCCACTACCGTAAATGAAAAGATATCTTGTGTATATCATATCTTGCACTGTTTTATTCTTTTTACAGAACATAACACATTTCATTCCATATGTCTCATTGCCTCATAACAATATGGCTGACGAATGACAACCGAGGAAAAAGAACATGTACCGTTCAGATTTGCATACAGGGCACTCGCTAATTGGTGCAATTTCTTCATTTTTTGAAAAAAAAATAATAATTGTTATACTACGGTTTTGAATTTTGCTTCACCCTGTATATTTTTTTTCATACAGCAACCAAATATACTAACTAAGTGTTGGAAACATCATAAAGGAGAAAGAAATCCTATACATTACAAGAAAAAGGTTTAAAAAATGAAGTTAGTACCTGTAGTTATATATGGAGTAATGGAACCCTTGCAGTATTGATGAGACCACGTATCACTCATCCTAAGTAGAAAACGTACGTCTTTAACCACAAATTTCTTCAATTTTCTTCAAAACTATACTAGTTGGTATAAATATGTTGTTAGGCAACATCTCAACAATATAACATATGTCATTTTTATATATATTATATTGTTGAGCACTCTTCCTAACTGCTATATATTTCAGGCTGTATCTCCGAAACTTCTGAACATATTTTAATGAAATAAAGCTCAAATTGAAGAGCAGTACACTCTTTCTGATATGAATGCAAGCAGAGCCCCCTACCGTAAATGGAAAGTTATTTTGTGTATATCATATCTTGCTCTGTTGTATTCTTTTTACAGAACATAACACATTTCATTCCATGATATGTCTCATTGCCTCATAACAATATGGCTGACGAATGACAACCGAGGAAAAAGAACATGTACCGTTCAGATTTGCATACAGGGCACTCGCTAATTGGTGCAATTTCTTCATTTTTTGAAAAAAAATAATAATTGTTACACTACGGTTTTGAATTTTGCTTCACCCTGTATATTTTTTTTCATACAGCAACCAAATATACTAACTAAGTGTTGGAAACATCATAAAGGAGAAAGAAAACCTATACATTACAAGAAAAAGGTTTAAAAAATGAAGTTAGTACCTGTTGTTATATATGGAGCAATGGAACCCTTGCAGTATTGATGAGACCACGTATCACTCATCCTAAGTAGAAAACGTACGTCTTTAACCACAAATTTCTTCAATTTTCTTCGAAACTATACTAGTTGGTATAAATATGTTGTTAGGCAACATCTCAACAATATAACATATGTCATTTCTATATATATTATATTGTTGAGCACTCTTCCTAACTGCTATATATTTCCGGCTATATCTCCGAAACTTCTGAACATATTTTAATGAAATAAAGCTCAAATTGAAGAGCAGTACACTCTTTCTGATATGAATGCAAGCATAGCCCCCTACCGTAAATGGAAAGTTATCTTGTGTATATCAAATCTTGCTCTGTTTTATTCTTTTTACAGAACATAACACATTTCATTCCATGATATGTCTCATTGCCTCATAACAATATGGATGACGAATGACAACCGAGGAAAAAGAACATGTGCCGTTCAGATTTGCATACAGGGCACTCGCTAATTGGTGCAATTTCTTCATTTTTTGAAAAAAAAATAATTGTTTTACTACGGTTTTGAATTTTGCCTCACCCTGTATATTTTTTTTCATACAACAACCAAATATACTAACTAAGTGTTGCAAACATCATAAAGGAGAAAGAAAACCTATACATTACAAGAAAAAGGTTTAAAAATTGAAGTTAGTACCTGTAGTTATATATGGAGCAATGGAACCCTTGCAGTATTGATGAGACCACGTATCACTCATCCTAAGTAGAAAACGTACGTCTTTAACCACAAATTTCTTCAATTTTCTTCAAAACTATACTAGTTGGTATAAATATGTTGTTAGGCAACATCTCAACAATATAACATATGTCATTTTTATATATATTATATTGTTGAGCACTCTTCCTAACTGCTATATATTTCAGGCTGTATCTCCGAAACTTCTGAACATATTTTAATGAAATAAAGCTCAAATTGAAGAGCAGTACACTCTTTCTGATATGAATGCAAGCAGAGCCCCCTACCGTAAATGGAAAGTTATCTTGTGTATATCATATCTTGCTCTGTTGTATTCTTTTTACAGAACATAACACATTTCATTCCATGATATGTCTCATTGCCTCATAACAATATGGCTGACGAATGACAACCGAGGAAAAAGAACATGTACCGTTCAGATTTGCATACAGGGCACTTGCTAATTGGTGCAATTTCTTCATTTTTTGAAAAAAAAATAATAATTGTTATACTACGGTTTTGAATTTTGCTTCACCCTGTATATTTTTTTCATACAACAACCAAATATACTAACTAAGTGTTGGAAACATCATAAAGGAGAAAGAAAACCTATACATTACAAGAAAAAGGTTTAAAAAATGAAGTTAGTACCTGTAGTTATATATGGAGTAATGGAACCCTTGCAGTATTGATGAGACCACGTATCACTCATCCTAAGTAGAAAACGTACGTCTTTAACCACAAATTTCTTCAATTTTCTTCAAAACTATACTAGTTGGTATAAATATGTTGTTAGGCAACATCTCAACAATATAACATATGTCATTTTTATATATATTATATTGTTGAGCACTCTTCCTAACTGCTATATATTTCAGGCTGTATCTCCGAAACTTCTGAACATATTTTAATGAAATAAAGCTCAAATTGAAGAGCAGTACACTCTTTCTGATATGAATGCAAGCAGAGCCCCCTACCGTAAATGGAAAGTTATTTTGTGTATATCATATCTTGCTCTGTTGTATTCTTTTTACAGAACATAACACATTTCATTCCATGATATGTCTCATTGCCTCATAACAATATGGCTGACGAATGACAACCGAGGAAAAAGAACATGTACCGTTCAGATTTGCATACAGGGCACTCGCTAATTGGTGCAATTTCATCATTTTTTGAAAAAAAATAATAATTGTTATACTACGGTTTTGAATTTTGCTTCACCCTGTATATTTTTTTTCATACAGCAACCAAATATACTAACTAAGTGTTGGAAACATCATAAAGGAGAAAGAAGACCTATACATTACAAGAAAAAGGTTTAAAAAATGAAGTTAGTACCTGTTGTTATATATGGAGCAATGGAACCCTTGCAGTATTGATGAGACCACGTATCACTCATCCTAAGTAGAAAACGTACGTCTTTAACCACAAATTTCTTCAATTTTCTTCAAAACTATACTAGTTGGTATAAATATGTTGTTAGGCAACATCTCAACAATATAACATATGTCATTTTTATATATATTATATTGTTGAGCACTCTTCCTAACTGCTATATACTTCAAGCTGTATCTCCGAAACTTCTGAACATATTTTAGTGAAATAAAGCTCAAATTGAAGAACAGTACACTCTTTCTGACATGAATGCAAGCAGAGCCCCCTACCGTAAATGGAAAGTTATGTCGTGTATATCATGTCTTGCACTGTTTTATTCTTTTTACAGAACATAACACATTTCATTTCATGATATGTCTCATTGCCTCATAACAATATGGCTGACGAATGACAACCGAGGAAAAAGAACATGTACCGTTCAGATTTGCATACAGGGCACTCGCTAATTGGTGCAATTTCTTCATTTTTTGAAAAAAAATAATAATTGTTATACTACGGTTTTGAATTTTGCTTCACCCTGTATATTTTTTTCATACAACTACTAAATATACTAACTAAGTGTTGCAAACATCATAAAGGAGAAAGAAAACCTATACATTACAAGAAAAAGGTTTAAAAAATGAAGTTAGTACCTGTAGTTATATATGGAGCAATGGAACCCTTGAAGTATTGATGAGACCACGTATCACTCATCCTAAGTAGAAAACGTACGTCTTTAACCACAAATTTCTTCAATTTTCTTCAAAACTATACTAGTTGGTATAAATATGTTGTTAGGCAACATCTCAACAATATAACATATGTCATTTTTATATATATTATATTGTTGAGCACTCTTCCTAACTGCTATATACTTCAAGCTGTATCTCCGAAACTTCTGAACATATTTTAGTGAAATAAAGCTCAAATTGAAGAACAGTACACTCTTTCTGACATGAATGCAAGCAGAGCCCCCTACCGTAAATGGAAAGTTATGTCGTGTATATCATGTCTTGCACTGTTTTATTCTTTTTACAGAACATAACACATTTCATTTCATGATATGTCTCATTGCCTCATAACAATATGGCTGACGAATGACAACCGAGGAAAAAGAACATGTACCGTTCAGATTTGCATACAGGGCACTTGCTAATTGGTGCAATTTCTTCATTTTTTGAAAAAAAATAATAATTGTTATACTACGGTTTTGAATTTTGCTTCACCCTGTATATTTTTTTTCATACAGCAACCAAATATACTAACTAAGTGTTGGAAACATCATAAAGGAGAAAGAAATCCTATACATTACAAGAAAAAGGTTTAAAAAATGAAGTTAGTACCTGTTGTTATATATGGAGCAATGGAACCCTTGCAGTATTGATGAGACCACGTATCACTCATCCTAAGTAGAAAACGTACGTCTTTAACCACAAATTTCTTCAATTTTCTTCAAAACTATACTAGTTGGTATAAATATGTTGTTAGGCAACATCTCAACAATATAACATATGTCATTTTTATATATATTATATTGTTGAGCACTCTTCCTAACTGCTATATATTTCAAGCTGTATCTCCGAAACTTCTTAACATATTTTAATGCAATAAAGCTCAAATTGAAGAGTTTACACTCTTTCTGACATGAATGCAAGCAGAGCCCACTACCGTAAATGAAAAGATATCTTGTGTATATCATATCTTGCACTGTTTTATTCTTTTTACAGAACATAACACATTTCATTCCATATGTCTCATTGCCTCATAACAATATGGCTGACGAATGACAACCGAGGAAAAAGAACATGTACCGTTCAGATTTGCATACAGGGCACTCGCTAATTGGTGCAATTTCTTCATTTTTTGAAAAAAAAATAATAATTGTTATACTACGGTTTTGAATTTTGCTTCACCCTGTATATTTTTTTTCATACAACAACCAAATATACTAACTAAGTGTTGCAAACATCATAAAGGAGAAAGAAAACCTATACATTACAAGAAAAAGGTTTAAAAAATTAAGTTAATACCTGTAGTTATATATGGAGTAATGGAACCCTTGCAGTATTGATGAGACCACGTATCACTCATCCTAAGTAGAAAACGTACGTCTTTAACCACAAATTTCTTCAATTTTCTTCAAAACTATACTAGTTGGTATAAATATGTTGTTAGGCAACATCTCAACAATATAACATATGTCATTTTTATATATATTATATTGTTGAGCACTCTTCCTAACTGCTATATATTTCAGGCTGTATCTCCGAAACTTCTGAACATATTTTAATGAAATAAAGCTCAAATTGAAGAGCAGTACACTCTTTCTGATATGAATGCAAGCAGAGCCCCCTACCGTAAATGGAAAGTTATTTTGTGTATATCATATCTTGCTCTGTTGTATTCTTTTTACAGAACATAACACATTTCATTCCATGATATGTCTCATTGCCTCATAACAATATGGCTGACGAATGACAACCGAGGAAAAAGAACATGTACCGTTCAGATTTGCATACAGGGCACTCGCTAATTGGTGCAATTTCTTCATTTTTTGAAAAAAAATAATAATTGTTACACTACGGTTTTGAATTTTGCTTCACCCTGTATATTTTTTTTCATACAGCAACCAAATATACTAACTAAGTGTTGGAAACATCATAAAGGAGAAAGAAAACCTATACATTACAAGAAAAAGGTTTAAAAAATGAAGTTAGTACCTGTTGTTATATATGGAGCAATGGAACCCTTGCAGTATTGATGAGACCACGTATCACTCATCCTAAGTAGAAAACGTACGTCTTTAACCACAAATTTCTTCAATTTTCTTCGAAACTATACTAGTTGGTATAAATATGTTGTTAGGCAACATCTCAACAATATAACATATGTCATTTCTATATATATTATATTGTTGAGCACTCTTCCTAACTGCTATATATTTCCGGCTATATCTCCGAAACTTCTGAACATATTTTAATGAAATAAAGCTCAAATTGAAGAGCAGTACACTCTTTCTGATATGAATGCAAGCATAGCCCCCTACCGTAAATGGAAAGTTATCTTGTGTATATCAAATCTTGCTCTGTTTTATTCTTTTTACAGAACATAACACATTTCATTCCATGATATGTCTCATTGCCTCATAACAATATGGATGACGAATGACAACCGAGGAAAAAGAACATGTGCCGTTCAGATTTGCATACAGGGCACTCGCTAATTGGTGCAATTTCTTCATTTTTTGAAAAAAAAAATAATTGTTTTACTACGGTTTTGAATTTTGCCTCACCCTGTATATTTTTTTTCATACAACAACCAAATATACTAACTAAGTGTTGCAAACATCATAAAGGAGAAAGAAAACCTATACATTACAAGAAAAAGGTTTAAAAATTGAAGTTAGTACCTGTAGTTATATATGGAGCAATGGAACCCTTGCAGTATTGATGAGACCACGTATCACTCATCCTAAGTAGAAAACGTACGTCTTTAACCACAAATTTCTTCAATTTTCTTCAAAACTATACTAGTTGGTATAAATATGTTGTTAGGCAACATCTCAACAATATAACATATGTCATTTTTATATATATTATATTGTTGAGCACTCTTCCTAACTGCTATATATTTCAGGCTGTATCTCCGAAACTTCTGAACATATTTTAATGAAATAAAGCTCAAATTGAAGAGCAGTACACTCTTTCTGATATGAATGCAAGCAGAGCCCCCTACCGTAAATGGAAAGTTATCTTGTGTATATCATATCTTGCTCTGTTGTATTCTTTTTACAGAACATAACACATTTCATTCCATGATATGTCTCATTGCCTCATAACAATATGGCTGACGAATGACAACCGAGGAAAAAGAACATGTACCGTTCAGATTTGCATACAGGGCACTTGCTAATTGGTGCAATTTCTTCATTTTTTGAAAAAAAAAATAATAATTGTTATACTACGGTTTTGAATTTTGCTTCACCCTGTATATTTTTTTCATACAACAACCAAATATACTAACTAAGTGTTGGAAACATCATAAAGGAGAAAGAAAACCTATACATTACAAGAAAAAGGTTTAAAAAATGAAGTTAGTACCTGTAGTTATATATGGAGTAATGGAACCCTTGCAGTATTGATGAGACCACGTATCACTCATCCTAAGTAGAAAACGTACGTCTTTAACCACAAATTTCTTCAATTTTCTTCAAAACTATACTAGTTGGTATAAATATGTTGTTAGGCAACATCTCAACAATATAACATATGTCATTTTTATATATATTATATTGTTGAGCACTCTTCCTAACTGCTATATATTTCAGGCTGTATCTCCGAAACTTCTGAACATATTTTAATGAAATAAAGCTCAAATTGAAGAGCAGTACACTCTTTCTGATATGAATGCAAGCAGAGCCCCCTACCGTAAATGGAAAGTTATTTTGTGTATATCATATCTTGCTCTGTTGTATTCTTTTTACAGAACATAACACATTTCATTCCATGATATGTCTCATTGCCTCATAACAATATGGCTGACGAATGACAACCGAGGAAAAAGAACATGTACCGTTCAGATTTGCATACAGGGCACTCGCTAATTGGTGCAATTTCTTCATTTTTTGAAAAAAAATAATAATTGTTATACTACGGTTTTGAATTTTGCTTCACCCTGTATATTTTTTTTCATACAGCAACCAAATATACTAACTAAGTGTTGGAAACATCATAAAGGAGAAAGAAAACCTATACATTACAAGAAAAAGGTTTAAAAAATGAAGTTAGTACCTGTTGTTATATATGGAGCAATGGAACCCTTGCAGTATTGATGAGACCACGTATCACTCATCCTAAGTAGAAAACGTACGTCTTTAACCACAAATTTCTTCAATTTTCTTCAAAACTATACTAGTTGGTATAAATATGTTGTTAGGCAACATCTCAACAATATAACATATGTCATTTCTATATATATTATATTGTTGAGCACTCTTCCTAACTGCTATATATTTCCGGCTATATCTCCGAAACTTCTGAACATATTTTAATGAAATAAAGCTCAAATTGAAGAGCAGTACACTCTTTCTGATATGAATGCAAGCATAGCCCCCTACCGTAAATGGAAAGTTATCTTGTGTATATCAAATCTTGCTCTGTTTTATTCTTTTTACAGAACATAACACATTTCATTCCATGATATGTCTCATTGCCTCATAACAATATGGATGACGAATGACAACCGAGGAAAAAGAACATGTGCCGTTCAGATTTGCATACAGGTCACTCGCTAATTGGTGCAATTTCTTCATTTTTTGAAAAAAAAATAATTGTTTTACTACGGTTTTGAATTTTGCCTCACCCTGTATATTTTTTTTCATACAACAACCAAATATACTAACTAAGTGTTGCAAACATCATAAAGGAGAAAGAAAACCTATACATTACAAGAAAAAGGTTTAAAAATTGAAGTTAGTACCTGTAGTTATATATGGAGCAATGGAACCCTTGAAGTATTTATGAGACCACGTATCACTCATCCTAAGTAGAAAACGTACGTCTTTAACCACAAATTTCTTCAATTTTCTTCAAAACTATACTAGTTGGTATAAATATGTTGTTAGGCAACATCTCAACAATATAACATATGTCATTTTTATATATATTATATTGTTGAGCACTCTTCCTAACTGCTATATATTTCAAGCTGTATCTCCGAAACTTCTGAACATATTTTAATGAAATAAAGCTCAAATTGAAGAGCAGTACACTCTTTCTGATATGAATGCAAGCAGAGCCCCCTACCGTAAATGGAAAGTTATCTTGTGTATATCATATCTTGCTCTGTTGTATTCTTTTTACAGAACATAACACATTTCATTCCATGATATGTCTCATTGCCTCATAACAATATGGCTGACGAATGACAACCGAGGAAAAAGAACATGTACCGTTCAGATTTGCATACAGGGCACTTGCTAATTGGTGCAATTTCTTCATTTTTTGAAAAAAAAATAATAATTGTTATACTACGGTTTTGAATTTTGCTTCACCCTGTATATTTTTTTCATACAACAACCAAATATACTAACTAAGTGTTGGAAACATCATAAAGGAGAAAGAAAACCTATACATTACAAGAAAAAGGTTTAAAAAATGAAGTTAGTACCTGTAGTTATATATGGAGTAATGGAACCCTTGCAGTATTGATGAGACCACGTATCACTCATCCTAAGTAGAAAACGTACGTCTTTAACCACAAATTTCTTCAATTTTCTTCAAAACTATACTAGTTGGTATAAATATGTTGTTAGGCAACATCTCAACAATATAACATATGTCATTTTTATATATATTATATTGTTGAGCACTCTTCCTAACTGCTATATATTTCAGGCTGTATCTCCGAAACTTCTGAACATATTTTAATGAAATAAAGCTCAAATTGAAGAGCAGTACACTCTTTCTGATATGAATGCAAGCAGAGCCCCCTACCGTAAATGGAAAGTTATCTTGTGTATATCATATCTTGCTCTGTTTTATTCTTTTTACAGAACATAACACATTTCATTCCATGATATGTCTCATTGCCTCATAACAATATGGCTGACGAATGACAACCGAGGAAAAAGAACATGTACCGTTCAGATTTGCATACAGGGCACTCGCTAATTGGTGCAATTTCTTCATTTTTTGAAAAAAAAATAATAATTGTTATACTACGGTTTTGAATTTTGCTTCACCCTGTATATTTTTTTCATACAACAACCAAATATACTAACTAAGTGTTGGAAACATCATAAAGGAGAAAGAAAACCTATACATTACAAGAAAAAGGTTTAAAAAATGAAGTTAGTACCTGTAGTTATATATGGAGTAATGGAGCCCTTGCAGTATTGATGAGACCACGTATCACTCATCCTAAGTAGAAAACGTACGTCTTTAACCACAAATTTCTTCAATTTTCTTCAAAACTATACTAGTTGGTATAAATATGTTGTTAGGCAACATCTCAACAATATAACATATGTCATTTTTATATATATTATATTGTTGAGCACTCTTCCTAACTGCTATATACTTCAAGCTGTATCTCCGAAACTTCTGAACATATTTTAGTGAAATAAAGCTCAAATTGAAGAACAGTACACTCTTTCTGACATGAATGCAAGCAGAGCCCCCTACCGTAAATGGAAAGTTATGTCGTGTATATCATGTCTTGCACTGTTTTATTCTTTTTACAGAACATAACACATTTCATTTCATGATATGTCTCATTGCCTCATAACAATATTGCTGACGAATGACAACCGAGGAAAAAGAACATGTACCGTTCAGATTTGCATACAGGGCACTCGCTAATTGGTGCAATTTCTTCATTTTTTTTAAAAAAAAATAATAATTGTTATACTACGGTTTTGAATTTTGCTTCACCCTGTATATTTTTTTTCATACAACTACTAAATATACTAACTAAGTGTTGCAAACATCATAAAGGAGAAAGAAAACCTATACATTACAAGAAAAAGGTTTAAAAAATGAAGTTAGTACCAGTAGTTATATATGGAGCAATGGAACCCTTGAAGTATTGATGAGACCACGTATCACTCATCCTAAGTAGAAAACGTACGTCTTTAACCACAAATTTCTTCAATTTTCTTCAAAACTATACTAGTTGGTATAAATATGTTGTTAGGCAACATCTCAACAATATAACATATGTCATTTTTATATATATTATATTGTTGAGCACTCTTCCTAACTGCTATATACTTCAAGCTGTATCTCCGAAACTTCTGAACATATTTTAGTGAAATAAAGCTCAAATTGAAGAACAGTACACTCTTTCTGACATGAATGCAAGCAGAGCCCCCTACCGTAAATGGAAAGTTATGTCGTGTATATCATGTCTTGCACTGTTTTATTCTTTTTACAGAACATAACACATTTCATTTCATGATATGTCTCATTGCCTCATAACAATATGGCTGACGAATGACAACCGAGGAAAAAGAACATGTACCGTTCAGATTTGCATACAGGGCACTTGCTAATTGGTGCAATTTCTTCATTTTTTGAAAAAAAAATAATAATTGTTATACTACGGTTTTGAATTTTGCTTCACCCTGTATATTTTTTTTCATACAGCAACCAAATATACTAACTAAGTGTTGGAAACATCATAAAGGAGAAAGAAATCCTATACATTACAAGAAAAAGGTTTAAAAAATGAAGTTAGTACCTGTTGTTATATATGGAGCAATGGAACCCTTGCAGTATTGATGAGACCACGTATCACTCATCCTAAGTAGAAAACGTACGTCTTTAACCACAAATTTCTTCAATTTTCTTCAAAACTATACTAGTTGGTATAAATATGTTGTTAGGCAACATCTCAACAATATAACATATGTCATTTTTATATATATTATATTGTTGAGCACTCTTCCTAACTGCTATATATTTCAAGCTGTATCTCCGAAACTTCTTAACATATTTTAATGCAATAAAGCTCAAATTGAAGAGTTTACACTCTTTCTGACATGAATGCAAGCAGAGCCCACTACCGTAAATGAAAAGATATCTTGTGTATATCATATCTTGCACTGTTTTATTCTTTTTACAGAACATAACACATTTCATTCCATGATATGTCTCATTGCCTCATAACAATATGGCTGACGAATGACAACCGAGGAAAAAGAACATGTACCGTTCAGATTTGCATACAGGGCACTCGCTAATTGGTGCAATTTCTTCATTTTTTGAAAAAAAAATAATAATTGTTATACTACGGTTTTGAATTTTGCTTCACCCTGTATATTTTTTTTCATACAGCAACCAAATATACTAACTAAGTGTTGGAAACATCATAAAGGAGAAAGAAATCCTATACATTACAAGAAAAAGGTTTAAAAAATGAAGTTAGTACCTGTTGTTATATATGGAGCAATGGAACCCTTGCAGTATTGATGAGACCACGTATCACTCATCCTAAGTAGAAAACGTACGTCTTTAACCACAAATTTCTTCAATTTTCTTCAAAACTATACTAGTTGGTATAAATATGTTGTTAGGCAACATCTCAACAATATAACATATGTCATTTTTATATATATTATATTGTTGAGCACTCTTCCTAACTGCTGTATATTTCAGGCTATATCTCCGAAACTTCTGAACATATTTTAATGCAATAAAGCTCAAATTGAAGAGTTTACACTCTTTCTGATATGAATGCAAGCAGCGCCCCCTACCGTAAACGGAAAGTTATTTTGTGTATATCATATCTTGCACTGTTTTATTCTTTTTACAGAACATAACACATTTCATTCCATGATATGTCTCATTGCCTCATAACAATATGGCTGACAAATGACAACCGAGGAAAAAGAACATGTACCGTTCAGATTTGCATACAGGGCACTCGCTAATTGGTGCAATTTCTTCATTTTTTGAAAAAAAAATAATAATTGTTATACTACGGTTTTGAATTTTGCTTCACCCTGTACATTTTTTTTCATACAACAACCAAATATACTAACTAAGTGTTGCAAACATCATAAAGGAGAAAGAAAACCTATACATTACAAGAAAAAGGTTTAAAAAATTAAGTTAGTACCTGTAGTTATATATGGAGTAATGGAACCCTTGCAGTATTGATGAGACCACGTATCACTCATCCTAAGTAGAAAACGTACGTCTTTAACCACAAATTTCTTCAATTTTCTTCAAAACTATACTAGTTGGTATAAATATGTTGTTAGGCAACATCTCAACAATATAACATATGTCATTTTTATATATATTATATTGTTGAGCACTCTTCCTAACTGCTATATACTTCAAGCTGTATCTCCGAAACTTCTGAACATATTTTAGTGAAATAAAGCTCAAATTGAAGAACAGTACACTCTTTCTGACATGAATGCAAGCAGAGCCCCCTACCGTAAATGGAAAGTTATGTCGTGTATATCATGTCTTGCACTGTTTTATTCTTTTTACAGAACATAACACATTTCATTTCATGATATGTCTCATTGCCTCATAACAATATTGCTGACGAATGACAACCGAGGAAAAAGAACATGTACCGTTCAGATTTGCATACAGGGCACTCGCTAATTGGTGCAATTTCTTCATTTTTTTTAAAAAAAAATAATAATTGTTATACTACGGTTTTGAATTTTGCTTCACCCTGTATATTTTTTTTCATACAACTACTAAATATACTAACTAAGTGTTGCAAACATCATAAAGGAGAAAGAAAACCTATACATTACAAGAAAAAGGTTTAAAAAATGAAGTTAGTACCTGTAGTTATATATGGAGCAATGGAACCCTTGAAGTATTGATGAGACCACGTATCACTCATCCTAAGTAGAAAACGTACGTCTTTAACCACAAATTTCTTCAATTTTCTTCAAAACTATACTAGTTGGTATAAATATGTTGTTAGGCAACATCTCAACAATATAACATATGTCATTTTTATATATATTATATTGTTGAGCACTCTTCCTAACTGCTATATACTTCAAGCTGTATCTCCGAAACTTCTGAACATATTTTAGTGAAATAAAGCTCAAATTGAAGAACAGTACACTCTTTCTGACATGAATGCAAGCAGAGCCCCCTACCGTAAATGGAAAGTTATGTCGTGTATATCATGTCTTGCACTGTTTTATTCTTTTTACAGAACATAACACATTTCATTTCATGATATGTCTCATTGCCTCATAACAATATGGCTGACGAATGACAACCGAGGAAAAAGAACATGTACCGTTCAGATTTGCATACAGGGCACTTGCTAATTGGTGCAATTTCTTCATTTTTTGAAAAAAAAATAATAATTGTTATACTACGGTTTTGAATTTTGCTTCACCCTGTATATTTTTTTTCATACAGCAACCAAATATACTAACTAAGTGTTGGAAACATCATAAAGGAGAAAGAAATCCTATACATTACAAGAAAAAGGTTTAAAAAATGAAGTTAGTACCTGTTGTTATATATGGAGCAATGGAACCCTTGCAGTATTGATGAGACCACGTATCACTCATCCTAAGTAGAAAACGTACGTCTTTAACCACAAATTTCTTCAATTTTCTTCAAAACTATACTAGTTGGTATAAATATGTTGTTAGGCAACATCTCAACAATATAACATATGTCATTTTTATATATATTATATTGTTGAGCACTCTTCCTAACTGCTATATATTTCAAGCTGTATCTCCGAAACTTCTTAACATATTTTAATGCAATAAAGCTCAAATTGAAGAGTTTACACTCTTTCTGACATGAATGCAAGCAGAGCCCACTACCGTAAATGAAAAGATATCTTGTGTATATCATATCTTGCACTGTTTTATTCTTTTTACAGAACATAACACATTTCATTCCATGATATGTCTCATTGCCTCATAACAATATGGCTGACGAATGACAACCGAGGAAAAAGAACATGTACCGTTCAGATTTGCATACAGGGCACTCGCTAATTGGTGCAATTTCTTCATTTTTTGAAAAAAAAATAATAATTGTTATACTACGGTTTTGAATTTTGCTTCACCCTGTATATTTTTTTTCATACAGCAACCAAATATACTAACTAAGTGTTGGAAACATCATAAAGGAGAAAGAAATCCTATACATTACAAGAAAAAGGTTTAAAAAATGAAGTTAGTACCTGTTGTTATATATGGAGCAATGGAACCCTTGCAGTATTGATGAGACCACGTATCACTCATCCTAAGTAGAAAACGTACGTCTTTAACCACAAATTTCTTCAATTTTCTTCAAAACTATACTAGTTGGTATAAATATGTTGTTAGGCAACATCTCAACAATATAACATATGTCATTTTTATATATATTATATTGTTGAGCACTCTTCCTAACTGCTGTATATTTCAGGCTATATCTCCGAAACTTCTGAACATATTTTAATGCAATAAAGCTCAAATTGAAGAGTTTACACTCTTTCTGATATGAATGCAAGCAGCGCCCCCTACCGTAAACGGAAAGTTATTTTGTGTATATCATATCTTGCACTGTTTTATTCTTTTTACAGAACATAACACATTTCATTCCATGATATGTCTCATTGCCTCATAACAATATGGCTGACAAATGACAACCGAGGAAAAAGAACATGTACCGTTCAGATTTGCATACAGGGCACTCGCTAATTGGTGCAATTTCTTCATTTTTTGAAAAAAAAATAATAATTGTTATACTACGGTTTTGAATTTTGCTTCACCCTGTACATTTTTTTTCATACAACAACCAAATATACTAACTAAGTGTTGCAAACATCATAAAGGAGAAAGAAAACCTATACATTACAAGAAAAAGGTTTAAAAAATTAAGTTAGTACCTGTAGTTATATATGGAGTAATGGAACCCTTGCAGTATTGATGAGACCACGTATCACTCATCCTAAGTAGAAAACGTACGTCTTTAACCACAAATTTCTTCAATTTTCTTCAAAACTATACTAGTTGGTATAAATATGTTGTTAGGCAACATCTCAACAATATAACATATGTCATTTTTATATATATTATATTGTTGAGCACTCTTCCTAACTGCTATATATTTCAGGCTGTATCTCCGAAACTTCTGAACATATTTTAATGAAATAAAGCTCAAATTGAAGAGCAGTACACTCTTTCTGATATGAATGCAAGCAGAGCCCCCTACCGTAAATGGAAAGTTATTTTGTGTATATCATATCTTGCTCTGTTGTATTCTTTTTACAGAACATAACACATTTCATTCCATGATATGTCTCATTGCCTCATAACAATATGGCTGACGAATGACAACCGAGGAAAAAGAACATGTACCGTTCAGATTTGCATACAGGGCACTCGCTAATTGGTGCAATTTCTTCATTTTTTGAAAAAAAAATAATAATTGTTGTACTACGGTTTTGAATTTTGCTTCACCCTGTATATTTTTTTTCATACAGCAACCAAATATACTAACTAAGTGTTGGAAACATCATAAAGGAGAAACAAAACCTATACATTACAAGAAAAAGGTTTAAAAAATGAAGTTAGTACCTGTTGTTATATATGGAGCAATGGAACCCTTGCAGTATTGATGAGACCACGTATCACTCATCCTAAGTAGAAAACGTACGTCTTTAACCACAAATTTCTTCAATTTTCTTCAAAACTATACTAGTTGGTATAAATATGTTGTTAGGCAACATCTCAACAATATAACATATGTCATTTCTATATATATTATATTGTTGAGCACTCTTCCTAACTGCTATATATTTCCGGCTATATCTCCGAAACTTCTGAACATATTTTAATGAAATAAAGCTCAAATTGAAGAGCAGTACACTCTTTCTGATATGAATGCAAGCATAGCCCCCTACCGTAATTGGAAAGTTATCTTGTGTATATCAAATCTTGCTCTGTTTTATTCTTTTTACAGAACATAACACATTTCATTCCATGATATGTCTCATTGCCTCATAACAATATGGATGACGAATGACAACCGAGGAAAAAGAACATGTGCCGTTCAGATTTGCATACAGGGCACTCGCTAATTGGTGCAATTTCTTCATTTTTTGAAAAAAAAATAATTGTTTTACTACGGTTTTGAATTTTGCCTCACCCTGTATATTTTTTTTCATACAACAACCAAATATACTAACTAAGTGTTGCAAACATCATAAAGGAGAAAGAAAACCTATACATTACAAGAAAAAGGTTTAAAAATTGAAGTTAGTACCTGTAGTTATATATGGAGCAATGGAACCCTTGCAGTATTGATGAGACCACGTATCACTCATCCTAAGTAGAAAACGTACGTCTTTAACCACAAATTTCTTCAATTTTCTTCAAAACTATACTAGTTGGTATAAATATGTTGTTAGGCAACATCTCAACAATATAACATATGTCATTTTTATATATATTATATTGTTGAGCGCTCTTCCTAACTGCTATATATTTCAAGCTGTATCTCCGAAACTTCTGAACATATTTTAATGAAATAAAGCTCAAATTGAAGAGCAGTACACTCTTTCTGACATGAATGCAAGCAGAGCCCCGTACCGTAAATGGAAAGTTATGTTGTGTATATCATATCTTGCACTGTTTTATTCTTTTATAGAACATAACACATTTCATTCCATGATATGTCTCATTGCCTCATAACAATATGGCTGACGAATGACAACCGAGGAAAAAGAACATGTACCGTTCAGATTTGCATACAGGGCACTCGCTAATTGGTGCAATTTCTTCATTTTTTGAAAAAAAATAATTGTTACACTACGGTTTTGAATTTTGCTTCACCCTGTATATTTTTTTTAATACAGCAACCAAATATACTAACTAAGTGTTGGAAACATCATAAAGGAGAAAGAAATCCTATACATTACAAGAAAAAGGTTTAAAAAATGAAGTTAGTACCTGTTGTTATATATGGAGCAATGGAACCCTTGCAGTATTGATGAGACCACGTATCACTCATCCTAAGTAGAAAACGTACGTCTTTAACCACAAATTTCTTCAATTTTCTTCAAAACTATACTAGTTGGTATAAATATGTTGTTAGGCAACATCTCAACAATATAACATATGTCATTTTTATATATATTATATTGTTGAGCACTCTTCCTAACTGCTGTATATTTCAGGCTATATCTCCGAAACTTCTGAACATATTTTAATGCAATAAAGCTCAAATTGAAGAGTTTACACTCTTTCTGATATGAATGCAAGCAGCGCCCCCTACCGTAAACGGAAAGTTATTTTGTGTATATCATATCTTGCACTGTTTTATTCTTTTTACAGAACATAACACATTTCATTCCATGATATGTCTCATTGCCTCATAACAATATGGCTGACAAATGGCAACCGAGGAAAAAGAACATGTACCGTTCAGATTTGCATACAGGGCACTTGCTAATTGGTGCAATTTCTTCATTTTTTGAAAAAAAAATAATAATTGTTATACTACGGTTTTGAATTTTGCTTCACCCTGTATATTTTTTTCATACAACAACCAAATATACTAACTAAGTGTTGGAAACATCATAAAGGAGAAAGAAAACCTATACATTACAAGAAAAAGGTTTAAAAAATGAAGTTAGTACCTGTAGTTATATATGGAGTAATGGAACCCTTGCAGTATTGATGAGACCACGTATCACTCATCCTAAGTAGAAAACGTACGTCTTTAACCACAAATTTCTTCAATTTTCTTCAAAACTATACTAGTTGGTATAAATATGTTGTTAGGCAACATCTCAACAATATAACATATGTCATTTTTATATATATTATATTGTTGAGCACTCTTCCTAACTGCTATATATTTCAGGCTGTATCTCCGAAACTTCTGAACATATTTTAATGAAATAAAGCTCAAATTGAAGAGCAGTACACTCTTTCTGATATGAATGCAAGCAGAGCCCCCTACCGTAAATGGAAAGTTATCTTGTGTATATCATATCTTGCTCTGTTTTATTCTTTTTACAGAACATAACACATTTCATTCCATGATATGTCTCATTGCCTCATAACAATATGGCTGACGAATGACAACCGAGGAAAAAGAACATGTACCGTTCAGATTTGCATACAGGGCACTCGCTAATTGGTGCAATTTCTTCATTTTTTGAAAAAAAAATAATAATTGTTATACTACGGTTTTGAATTTTGCTTCACCCTGTATATTTTTTTCATACAACAACCAAATATACTAACTAAGTGTTGGAAACATCATAAAGGAGAAAGAAAACCTATACATTACAAGAAAAAGGTTTAAAAAATGAAGTTAGTACCTGTAGTTATATATGGAGTAATGGAGCCCTTGCAGTATTGATGAGACCACGTATCACTCATCCTAAGTAGAAAACGTACGTCTTTAACCACAAATTTCTTCAATTTTCTTCAAAACTATACTAGTTGGTATAAATATGTTGTTAGGCAACATCTCAACAATATAACATATGTCATTTTTATATATATTATATTGTTGAGCACTCTTCCTAACTGCTATATACTTCAAGCTGTATCTCCGAAACTTCTGAACATATTTTAGTGAAATAAAGCTCAAATTGAAGAACAGTACACTCTTTCTGACATGAATGCAAGCAGAGCCCCCTACCGTAAATGGAAAGTTATGTCGTGTATATCATGTCTTGCTCTGTTTTATTCTTTTTACAGAACATAACACATTTCATTTCATGATATGTCTCATTGCCTCATAACAATATTGCTGACGAATGACAACCGAGGAAAAAGAACATGTACCGTTCAGATTTGCATACAGGGCACTCGCTAATTGGTGCAATTTCTTCATTTTTTTAAAAAAAAAATAATAATTGTTATACTACGGTTTTGAATTTTGCTTCACCCTGTATATTTTTTTTCATACAACTACTAAATATACTAACTAAGTGTTGCAAACATCATAAAGGAGAAAGAAAACCTATACATTACAAGAAAAAGGTTTAAAAAATGAAGTTAGTACCTGTAGTTATATATGGAGCAATGGAACCCTTGAAGTATTGATGAGACCACGTATCACTCATCCTAAGTAGAAAACGTACGTCTTTAACCACAAATTTCTTCAATTTTCTTCAAAACTATACTAGTTGGTATAAATATGTTGTTAGGCAACATCTCAACAATATAACATATGTCATTTTTATATATATTATATTGTTGAGCACTCTTCCTAACTGCTATATACTTCAAGCTGTATCTCCGAAACTTCTGAACATATTTTAGTGAAATAAAGCTCAAATTGAAGAACAGTACACTCTTTCTGACATGAATGCAAGCAGAGCCCCCTACCGTAAATGGAAAGTTATGTCGTGTATATCATGTCTTGCACTGTTTTATTCTTTTTACAGAACATAACACATTTCATTTCATGATATGTCTCATTGCCTCATAACAATATGGCTGACGAATGACAACCGAGGAAAAAGAACATGTACCGTTCAGATTTGCATACAGGGCACTTGCTAATTGGTGCAATTTCTTCATTTTTTGAAAAAAAAATAATAATTGTTATACTACGGTTTTGAATTTTGCTTCACCCTGTATATTTTTTTTCATACAGCAACCAAATATACTAACTAAGTGTTGGAAACATCATAAAGGAGAAAGAAATCCTATACATTACAAGAAAAAGGTTTAAAAAATGAAGTTAGTACCTGTTGTTATATATGGAGCAATGGAACCCTTGCAGTATTGATGAGACCACGTATCACTCATCCTAAGTAGAAAACGTACGTCTTTAACCACAAATTTCTTCAATTTTCTTCAAAACTATACTAGTTGGTATAAATATGTTGTTAGGCAACATCTCAACAATATAACATATGTCATTTTTATATATATTATATTGTTGAGCACTCTTCCTAACTGCTATATATTTCAAGCTGTATCTCCGAAACTTCTTAACATATTTTAATGCAATAAAGCTCAAATTGAAGAGTTTACACTCTTTCTGACATGAATGCAAGCAGAGCCCACTACCGTAAATGAAAAGATATCTTGTGTATATCATATCTTGCACTGTTTTATTCTTTTTACAGAACATAACACATTTCATTCCATGATATGTCTCATTGCCTCATAACAATATGGCTGACGAATGACAACCGAGGAAAAAGAACATGTACCGTTCAGATTTGCATACAGGGCACTCGCTAATTGGTGCAATTTCTTCATTTTTTGAAAAAAAAATAATAATTGTTATACTACGGTTTTGAATTTTGCTTCACCCTGTATATTTTTTTTCATACAGCAACCAAATATACTAACTAAGTGTTGGAAACATCATAAAGGAGAAAGAAATCCTATACATTACAAGAAAAAGGTTTAAAAAATGAAGTTAGTACCTGTTGTTATATATGGAGCAATGGAACCCTTGCAGTATTGATGAGACCACGTATCACTCATCCTAAGTAGAAAACGTACGTCTTTAACCACAAATTTCTTCAATTTTCTTCAAAACTATACTAGTTGGTATAAATATGTTGTTAGGCAACATCTCAACAATATAACATATGTCATTTTTATATATATTATATTGTTGAGCACTCTTCCTAACTGCTGTATATTTCAGGCTATATCTCCGAAACTTCTGAACATATTTTAATGCAATAAAGCTCAAATTGAAGAGTTTACACTCTTTCTGATATGAATGCAAGCAGCGCCCCCTACCGTAAACGGAAAGTTATTTTGTGTATATCATATCTTGCACTGTTTTATTCTTTTTACAGAACATAACACATTTCATTCCATGATATGTCTCATTGCCTCATAACAATATGGCTGACAAATGACAACCGAGGAAAAAGAACATGTACCGTTCAGATTTGCATACAGGGCACTCGCTAATTGGTGCAATTTCTTCATTTTTTGAAAAAAAAATAATAATTGTTATACTACGGTTTTGAATTTTGCTTCACCCTGTACATTTTTTTTCATACAACAACCAAATATACTAACTAAGTGTTGCAAACATCATAAAGGAGAAAGAAAACCTATACATTACAAGAAAAAGGTTTAAAAAATTAAGTTAGTACCTGTAGTTATATATGGAGTAATGGAACCCTTGCAGTATTGATGAGACCACGTATCACTCATCCTAAGTAGAAAACGTACGTCTTTAACCACAAATTTCTTCAATTTTCTTCAAAACTATACTAGTTGGTATAAATATGTTGTTAGGCAACATCTCAACAATATAACATATGTCATTTTTATATATATTATATTGTTGAGCACTCTTCCTAACTGCTATATATTTCAGGCTGTATCTCCGAAACTTCTGAACATATTTTAATGAAATAAAGCTCAAATTGAAGAGCAGTACACTCTTTCTGATATGAATGCAAGCAGAGCCCCCTACCGTAAATGGAAAGTTATTTTGTGTATATCATATCTTGCTCTGTTGTATTCTTTTTACAGAACATAACACATTTCATTCCATGATATGTCTCATTGCCTCATAACAATATGGCTGACGAATGACAACCGAGGAAAAAGAACATGTACCGTTCAGATTTGCATACAGGGCACTCGCTAATTGGTGCAATTTCTTCATTTTTTGAAAAAAAAATAATAATTGTTGTACTACGGTTTTGAATTTTGCTTCACCCTGTATATTTTTTTTCATACAGCAACCAAATATACTAACTAAGTGTTGGAAACATCATAAAGGAGAAACAAAACCTATACATTACAAGAAAAAGGTTTAAAAAATGAAGTTAGTACCTGTTGTTATATATGGAGCAATGGAACCCTTGCAGTATTGATGAGACCACGTATCACTCATCCTAAGTAGAAAACGTACGTCTTTAACCACAAATTTCTTCAATTTTCTTCAAAACTATACTAGTTGGTATAAATATGTTGTTAGGCAACATCTCAACAATATAACATATGTCATTTCTATATATATTATATTGTTGAGCACTCTTCCTAACTGCTATATATTTCCGGCTATATCTCCGAAACTTCTGAACATATTTTAATGAAATAAAGCTCAAATTGAAGAGCAGTACACTCTTTCTGATATGAATGCAAGCATAGCCCCCTACCGTAAATGGAAAGTTATCTTGTGTATATCAAATCTTGCTCTGTTTTATTCTTTTTACAGAACATAACACATTTCATTCCATGATATGTCTCATTGCCTCATAACAATATGGATGACGAATGACAACCGAGGAAAAAGAACATGTGCCGTTCAGATTTGCATACAGGGCACTCGCTAATTGGTGCAATTTCTTCATTTTTTGAAAAAAAAATAATTGTTTTACTACGGTTTTGAATTTTGCCTCACCCTGTATATTTTTTTTCATACAACAACCAAATATACTAACTAAGTGTTGCAAACATCATAAAGGAGAAAGAAAACCTATACATTACAAGAAAAAGGTTTAAAAATTGAAGTTAGTACCTGTAGTTATATATGGAGCAATGGAACCCTTGCAGTATTGATGAGACCACGTATCACTCATCCTAAGTAGAAAACGTACGTCTTTAACCACAAATTTCTTCAATTTTCTTCAAAACTATACTAGTTGGTATAAATATGTTGTTAGGCAACATCTCAACAATATAACATATGTCATTTTTATATATATTATATTGTTGAGCACTCTTCCTAACTGCTATATATTTCAAGCTGTATCTCCGAAACTTCTGAACATATTTTAATGAAATAAAGCTCAAATTGAAGAGCAGTACACTCTTTCTGACATGAATGCAAGCAGAGCCCCGTACCGTAAATGGAAAGTTATGTTGTGTATATCATATCTTGCACTGTTTTATTCTTTTATAGAACATAACACATTTCATTCCATGATATGTCTCATTGCCTCATAACAATATGGCTGACGAATGACAACCGAGGAAAAAGAACATGTACCGTTCAGATTTGCATACAGGGCACTCGCTAATTGGTGCAATTTCTTCATTTTTTGAAAAAAAATAATTGTTACACTACGGTTTTGAATTTTGCTTCACCCTGTATATTTTTTTTAATACAGCAACCAAATATACTAACTAAGTGTTGGAAACATCATAAAGGAGAAAGAAATCCTATACATTACAAGAAAAAGGTTTAAAAAATGAAGTTAGTACCTGTTGTTATATATGGAGCAATGGAACCCTTGCAGTATTGATGAGACCACGTATCACTCATCCTAAGTAGAAAACGTACGTCTTTAACCACAAATTTCTTCAATTTTCTTCAAAACTATACTAGTTGGTATAAATATGTTGTTAGGCAACATCTCAACAATATAACATATGTCATTTTTATATATATTATATTGTTGAGCACTCTTCCTAACTGCTGTATATTTCAGGCTATATCTCCGAAACTTCTGAACATATTTTAATGCAATAAAGCTCAAATTGAAGAGTTTACACTCTTTCTGATATGAATGCAAGCAGCGCCCCCTACCGTAAACGGAAAGTTATTTTGTGTATATCATATCTTGCACTGTTTTATTCTTTTTACAGAACATAACACATTTCATTCCATGATATGTCTCATTGCCTCATAACAATATGGCTGACAAATGGCAACCGAGGAAAAAGAACATGTACCGTTCAGATTTGCATACAGGGCACTCGCTAATTGGTGCAATTTCTTCATTTTTTGAAAAAAAAAATAATAATTGTTATACTACGGTTTTGAATTTTGCTTCACCCTGTATATTTTTTTTCATACAACAACCAAATATACTAACTAAGTGTTGCAAACATCATAAAGGAGAAAGAAAACCTATACATTACAAGAAAAAGTTTTAAAAAATTAAGTTAGTACCTGTAGTTATATATGGAGTAATGGAACCCTTGCAGTATTGATGAGACCACGTATCACTCATCCTAAGTAGAAAACGTACGTCTTTAACCACAAATTTCTTCAATTTTCTTCAAAACTATACTAGTTGGTATAAATATGTTGTTAGGCAACATCTCAACAATATAACATATGTCATTTTTATATATATTATATTGTTGAGCACTCTTCCTAACTGCTATATATTTCAGGCTGTATCTCCGAAACTTCTGAACATATTTTAATGAAATAAAGCTCAAATTGAAGAGCAGTACACTCTTTCTGATATGAATGCAAGCATAGCCCCCTACCGTAAATGGAAAGTTATCTTGTGTATATCAAATCTTGCTCTGTTTTATTCTTTTTACAGAACATAACACATTTCATTCCATGATATGTCTCATTGCCTCATAACAATATGGATGACGAATGACAACCGAGGAAAAAGAACATGTGCCGTTCAGATTTGCATACAGGGCACTCGCTAATTGGTGCAATTTCTTCATTTTTTGAAAAAAAAATAATTGTTTTACTACGGTTTTGAATTTTGCCTCACCCTGTATATTTTTTTTTCATACAACAACCAAATATACTAACTAAGTGTTGCAAACATCATAAAGGAGAAAGAAAACCTATACATTACAAGAAAAAGGTTTAAAAATTGAAGTTAGTACCTGTAGTTATATATGGAGCAATGGAACCCTTGCAGTATTGATGAGACCACGTATCACTCATCCTAAGTAGAAAACGTACGTCTTTAACCACAAATTTCTTCAATTTTCTTCAAAACTATACTAGTTGGTATAAATATGTTGTTAGGCAACATCTCAACAATATAACATATGTCATTTTTATATATATTATATTGTTGAGCACTCTTCCTAACTGCTATATATTTCAAGCTGTATCTCCGAAACTTCTGAACATATTTTAATGAAATAAAGCTCAAATTGAAGAGCAGTACACTCTTTCTGACATGAATGCAAGCAGAGCCCCGTACCGTAAATGGAAAGTTATGTTGTGTATATCATATCTTGCACTGTTTTATTCTTTTACAGAACATAACACATTTCATTCCATGATATGTCTCATTGCCTCATAACAATATGGCTGACGAATGACAACCGAGGAAAAAGAACATGTACCGTTCAGATTTGCATACAGGGCACTCGCTAATTGGTGCAATTTCTTCATTTTTTGAAAAAAAATAATTGTTACACTACGGTTTTGAATTTTGCTTCACCCTGTATATTTTTTTTAATACAGCAACCAAATATACTAACTAAGTGTTGGAAACATCATAAAGGAGAAAGAAATCCTATACATTACAAGAAAAAGGTTTAAAAAATGAAGTTAGTACCTGTTGTTATATATGGAGCAATGGAACCCTTGCAGTATTGATGAGACCACGTATCACTCATCCTAAGTAGAAAACGTACGTCTTTAACCACAAATTTCTTCAATTTTCTTCAAAACTATACTAGTTGGTATAAATATGTTGTTAGGCAACATCTCAACAATATAACATATGTCATTTTTATATATATTATATTGTTGAGCACTCTTCCTAACTGCTGTATATTTCAGGCTATATCTCCGAAACTTCTGAACATATTTTAATGCAATAAAGCTCAAATTGAAGAGTTTACACTCTTTCTGATATGAATGCAAGCAGCGCCCCCTACCGTAAACGGAAAGTTATTTTGTGTATATCATATCTTGCACTGTTTTATTCTTTTTACAGAACATAACACATTTCATTCCATGATATGTCTCATTGCCTCATAACAATATGGCTGACAAATGGCAACCGAGGAAAAAGAACATGTACCGTTCAGATTTGCATACAGGGCACTCGCTAATTGGTGCAATTTCTTCATTTTTTGAAAAAAAAAATAATAATTGTTATACTACGGTTTTGAATTTTGCTTCACCCTGTATATTTTTTTTCATACAACAACCAAATATACTAACTAAGGGTTGCAAACATCATAAAGGAGAAAGAAAACCTATACATTACAAGAAAAAGTTTTAAAAAATTAAGTTAGTACCTGTAGTTATATATGGAGTAATGGAACCCTTGCAGTATTGATGAGACCACGTATCACTCATCCTAAGTAGAAAACGTACGTCTTTAACCACAAATTTCTTCAATTTTCTTCAAAACTATACTAGTTGGTATAAATATGTTGTTAGGCAACATCTCAACAATATAACATATGTCATTTTTATATATATTATATTGCTGAGCACTCTTCCTAACTGCTATATATTTCAGGCTGTATCTCCGAAACTTCTGAACATATTTTAATGAAATAAAGCTCAAATTGAAGAGCAGTACACTCTTTCTGATATGAATGCAAGCAGAGCCCCCTACCGTAAATGGAAAGTTATCTTGTGTATATCATATCTTGCTCTGTTGTATTCTTTTTACAGAACATAACACATTTCATTCCATGATATGTCTCATTGCCTCATAACAATATGGCTGACGAATGACAACCGAGGAAAAAGAACATGTACCGTTCAGATTTGCATACAGGGCACTTGCTAATTGGTGCAATTTCTTCATTTTTTGAAAAAAAAATAATAATTGTTATACTACGGTTTTGAATTTTGCTTCACCCTGTATATTTTTTTCATACAACAACCAAATATACTAACTAAGTGTTGGAAACATCATAAAGGAGAAAGAAAACCTATACATTACAAGAAAAAGGTTTAAAAAATGAAATTAGTACCTGTAGTTATATATGGAGTAATGGAACCCTTGCAGTATTGATGAGACCACGTATCACTCATCCTAAGTAGAAAACGTACGTCTTTAACCACAAATTTCTTCAATTTTCTTCAAAACTATACTAGTTGGTATAAATATGTTGTTAGGCAACATCTCAACAATATAACATATGTCATTTTTATATATATTATATTGTTGAGCACTCTTCCTAACTGCTATATATTTCAGGCTGTATCTCGGAAACTTCTGAACATATTTTAATGAAATAAAGCTCAAATTGAAGAGCAGTACACTCTTTCTGATATGAATGCAAGCAGAGCCCCCTACCGTAAATGGAAAGTTATCTTGTGTATATCATATCTTGCTCTGTTGTATTCTTTTTACAGAACATAACACATTTCATTCCATGGTATGTCTCATTGCCTCATAACAATATGGCTGACGAATGACAACCGAGGAAAAAGAACATGTACCGTTCAGATTTGCATACAGGGCACTCGCTAATTGGTGCAATTTCTTCATTTTTTGAAAAAAAAATAATAATTGTTATACTACGGTTTTGAATTTTGCTTCACCCTGTATATTTTTTTTCATACAACAACTAAATATACTAACTAAGTGTTGCAAACATCATAAAGGAGAAAGAAAACCTATACATTACAAGAAAAAGGTTTAAAAAATGAAGTTAGTACCTGTAGTTATATATGGAGCAATGGAACACTTGAAGTATTGATGAGACCACGTATCACTCATCCTAAGTAGAAAACGTACGTCTTTAACCACAAATTTCTTCAATTTTCTTCAAAACTATACTAGTTGGTATAAATATGTTGTTAGGCAACATCTCAACAATATAACATATGTCATTTTTATATATATTATATTGTTGAGCTCTCTTCCTAACTGCTATATACTTCAAGCTGTATCTCCGAAACTGCTGAACATATTTTAATGAAATAAAGCTCAAATTGAAGAACAGTACACTCTTTCTGACATGAATGCAAGCAGAGCCCCCTACCGTAAATGGAAAGTTATGTCGTGTATATCATGTCTTGCACTGTTTTATTCTTTTTACAGAACATAACACATTTCATTTCATGATATGTCTCATTGCCTCATAACAATATGGCTGACGAATGACAACCGAGGAAAAAGAACATGTACCGTTCAGATTTGCATACAGGGCACTTGCTAATTGGTGCAATTTCTTCATTTTTTGAAAAAAAATAATAATTGTTATACTACGGTTTTGAATTTTGCTTCACCCTGTATATTTTGTTTCATACAGCAACCAAATATACTAACTAAGTGTTGGAAACATCATAAAGGAGAAAGAAATCCTATACATTACAAGAAAAAGGTTTAAAAAATGAAGTTAGTACCTGTTGTTATATATGGAGCAATGGAACCCTTGCAGTAGTGATGAGACCACGTATCACTCATCCTAAGTAGAAAACGTACGTCTTTAACCACAAATTTCTTCAATTTTCTTCAAAACTATACTAGTTGGTATAAATATGTTGTTAGGCAACATCTCAACAATATAACATATGTCATTTTTATATATATTATATTGTTGAGCACTGTTCCTAACTGCTATATATTTCAAGCTGTATCTCCGAAACTTCTTAACATATTTTAATGCAATAAAGCTCAAATTGAAGAGTTTACACTCTTTCTGACATGAATGCAAGCAGAGCCCACTACCGTAAATGAAAAGATATCTTGTGTATATCATATCTTGCACTGTTTTATTCTTTTTACAGAACATAACACATTTCATTCCATATGTCTCATTGCCTCATAACAATATGGCTGACGAATGACAACCGAGGAAAAAGAACATGTACCGTTCAGATTTGCATACAGGGCACTCGCTAATTGGTGCAATTTCTTCATTTTTTGAAAAAAAAAATAATAATTGTTATACTACGGTTTTGAATTTTGCTTCACCCTGTATATTTTTTTTCATACAGCAACCAAATATACTAACTAAGTGTTGGAAACATCATAAAGGAAAAAGAAATCCTATACATTACAAGAAAAAGGTTTAAAAAATGAAGTTAGTACCTGTTGTTATATATGGAGCAATGGAACCCTTGCAGTATTGATGAGACCACGTATCACTCATCCTAAGTAGAAAACGTACGTCTTTAACCACAAATTTCTTCAATTTTCTTCAAAACTATACTAGTTGGTATAAATATGTTGTTAGGCAACATCTCAACAATATAACATATGTCATTTTTATATATATTATATTGTTGAGCACTCTTCCTAACTGCTGTATATTTCAGGCTATATCTCCGAAACTTCTGAACATATTTTAATGCAATAAAGCTCAAATTGAAGAGTTTACACTCTTTCTGATATGAATGCAAGCAGCGCCCCCTACCATAAACGGAAAGTTATTTTGTGTATATCATATCTTGCACTGTTTTATTCTTTTTACAGAACATAACACATTTCATTCCATGATATGTCTCATTGCCTCATAACAATATGGCTGACAAATGACAACCGAGGAAAAAGAACATGTACCGTTTAGAATTGCATACATGGCACTCGCTAATTGGTGCAATTTATTCATTTTTTGAAAAAAAAAATAATAATTGTTATACTACGGTTTTGAATTTTGCTTCAGCCTGTATATTTTTTTCATACAACAACCAAATATACTAACTAAGTGTTGCAAACATCATAAAGGAGAAAGAAAACCTATACATTACAAGAAAAAGGTTTAAAAAATTAAGTTAGTACCTGTAGTTATATATGGAGTAATGGAACCCTTGCAGTATTGATGAGACCACGTATCACTCATCCTAAGTAGAAAACGTACGTCTTTAACCACAAATTTCTTCAATTTTCTTCAAAACTATACTAGTTGGTATAAATATGTTGTTAGGCAACATCTCAACAATATAACATATGTCATTTTTATATATATTATATTGTTGAGCACTCTTCCTAACTGCTATATATTTCAGGCTGTATCTCCGAAACTTCTGAACATATTTTAATGAAATAAAGCTCAAATTGAAGAGCAGTACACTCTTTCTGATATGAATGCAAGCAGAGCCCCCTACCGTAAATGGAAAGTTATCTTGTGTATATCATGTCTTGCTCTGTTGTATTCTTTTTACAGAACATAACACATTTCATTCCATGATATGTCTCATTGCCTCATAACAATATGGCTGACGAATGACAACCGAGGAAAAAGAACATGTACCGTTCAGATTTGCATACAGGGTACTCGCTAATTGGTGCAATTTCTTCATTTTTTGAAAAAAAAATAATAATTGTTATACTACGGTTTTGAATTTTGCTTCACCCTGTATATTTTTTTCATACAACAACCAAATATACTAACTAAGTGTTGGAAACATCATAAAGGAGAAAGAAAACCTATACATTACAAGAAAAAGGTTTAAAAAATGAAGTTAGTACCTGTAGTTATATATGGAGTAATGGAACCCTTGCAGTATTGATGAGACCACGTATCACTCATCCTAAGTAGAAAACGTACGTCTTTAACCACAAATTTCTTCAATTTTCTTCAAAACTATACTAGTTGGTATAAATATGTTGTTAGGCAACATCTCAACAATATAACATATGTCATTTTTATATATATTATATTGTTGAGCACTCTTCCTAACTGCTATATATTTCAGGCTGTATCTCGGAAACTTCTGAACATATTTTAATGAAATAAAGCTCAAATTGAAGAGCAGTACACTCTTTCTGATATGAATGCAAGCAGAGCCCCCTACCGTAAATGGAAAGTTATCTTGTGTATATCATATCTTGCTCTGTTGTATTCTTTTTACAGAACATAACACATTTCATTCCATGGTATGTCTCATTGCCTCATAACAATATGGCTGACGAATGACAACCGAGGAAAAAGAACATGTACCGTTCAGATTTGCATACAGGGCACTCGCTAATTGGTGAAATTTCTTCATTTTTTGAAAAAAAAAATAATAATAGTTATACTACGGTTTTGAATTTTGCTTCACCCTGTATATTTTTTTTCATACAACTACTAAATATACTAACTAAGTGTTGCAAACATCATAAAGGAGAAAGAAAACCTATACATTACAAGAAAAAGGTTTAAAAAATGAAGTTAGTACCTGTAGTTATATATGGAGCAATGGAACCCTTGAAGTATTGATGAGACCACGTATCACTCATCCTAAGTAGAAAACGTACGTCTTTAACCACAAATTTCTTCAATTTTCTTCAAAACTATACTAGTTGGTATAAATATGTTGTTAGGCAACATCTCAACAATATAACATATGTCATTTTTATATATATTATATTGTTGAGCACTCTTCCTAACTGCTATATATTTCAAGCTGTATCTCCGAAACTTCTTAACATATTTTAATGCAATAAAGCTCAAATTGAAGAGTTTACACTCTTTCTGACATGAATGCAAGCAGAGCCCACTACCGTAAATGAAAAGATATCTTGTGTATATCATATCTTGCACTGTTTTATTCTTTTTACAGAACATAACACATTTCATTCCATATGTCTCATTGCCTCATAACAATATGGCTGACGAATGACAACCGAGGAAAAAGAACATGTACCGTTCAGATTTGCATACAGGGCACTCGCTAATTGGTGCAATTTCTTCATTTTTTGAAAAAAAAATAATAATTGTTATACTACGGTTTTGAATTTTGCTTCACCCTGTATATTTTTTTCATACAACAACCAAATAAACTAACTAAGTGTTGCAAACATCATAAAGGAGAAAGAAAACCTATACATTACAAGAAAAAGGTTTAAAAAATGAAGTTAGTACCTGTAGTTATATATGGAGGAATGGAACCCTTGCAGTATTGATGAGACCACGTATCACTCATCCTAAGTAGAAAACGTACGTCTTTAACCACAAATTTTTTCAATTTTCTTCAAAACTATACTAGTTGGTATAAATATGTTGTTAGGCAACATCTCAACAATATAACATATGTCATTTTTATATATATTATATTGTTGAGCACTCTTCCTAAGTGCTATATATTTCAGGCTATATCTCCGAAACTTCTGAACATATTTTAATGAAATAAAGCTCAAATTGAAGAGCAGTACACTCTTTCTGATATGAATGCAAGCAGAGCCCCCTACCGTAAATGGAAAGTTATGTTGTGTATATCATATCTTGCACTGTTTTATTTTTTTTACAGAACATAACACATTTCATTCCATGATATGTCTCATTGCCTCATAACAATATGGCTGACGAATGACAACCGAGGAAAAAGAACATGTACCGTTCAGATTTGCATACAGGGCACTCGCTAATTGGTGCAATTTCTTCATTTTTTGAAAAAAAAATAATAATTGTTATACTACGGTTTTGAATTTTGCTTCACCCTGTATATTTTTTTCATACAACAACCAAATATACTAACTAAGTGTTGCAAACATCATAAAGGAGAAAGAAAACCTATACATTACAAGAAAAAGGTTTAAAAAATGAAGTTAGTACCTGTAGTTATATATGGAGCAATGGAACACTTGAAGTATTGATGAGACCACGTATCACTCATCCTAAGTAGAAAACGTACGTCTTTAACCACAAATTTCTTCAATTTTCTTCAAAACTATACTAGTTGGTATAAATATGTTGTTAGGCAACATCTCAACAATATAACATATGTCATTTTTATATATATTATATTGTTGAGCTCTCTTCCTAACTGCTATATACTTCAAGCTGTATCTCCGAAACTTCTGAACATATTTTAATGAAATAAAGCTCAAATTGAAGAACAGTACACTCTTTCTGACATGAATGCAAGCAGAGCCCCCTACCGTAAATGGAAAGTTATGTCGTGTATATCATGTCTTGCACTGTTTTATTCTTTTTACAGAACATAACACATTTCATTTCATGATATGTCTCATTGCCTCATAACAATATGGCTGACGAATGACAACCGAGGAAAAAGAACATGTACCGTTCAGATTTGCATACAGGGCACTTGCTAATTGGTGCAATTTCTTCATTTTTTGAAAAAAAATAATAATTGTTATACTACGGTTTTGAATTTTGCTTCACCCTGTATATTTTGTTTCATACAGCAACCAAATATACTAACTAAGTGTTGGAAACATCATAAAGGAGAAAGAAATCCTATACATTACAAGAAAAAGGTTTAAAAAATGAAGTTAGTACCTGTTGTTATATATGGAGCAATGGAACCCTTGCAGTATTGATGAGACCACGTATCACTCATCCTAAGTAGAAAACGTACGTCTTTAACCACAAATTTCTTCAATTTTCTTCAAAACTATACTAGTTGGTATAAATATGTTGTTAGGCAACATCTCAACAATATAACATATGTCATTTTTATATATATTATATTGTTGAGCACTGTTCCTAACTGCTATATATTTCAAGCTGTATCTCCGAAACTTCTTAACATATTTTAATGCAATAAAGCTCAAATTGAAGAGTTTACACTCTTTCTGACATGAATGCAAGCAGAGCCCACTACCGTAAATGAAAAGATATCTTGTGTATATCATATCTTGCACTGTTTTATTCTTTTTACAGAACATAACACATTTCATTCCATATGTCTCATTGCCTCATAACAATATGGCTGACGAATGACAACCGAGGAAAAAGAACATGTACCGTTCAGATTTGCATACAGGGCACTCGCTAATTGGTGCAATTTCTTCATTTTTTGAAAAAAAAAATAATAATTGTTATACTACGGTTTTGAATTTTGCTTCACCCTGTATATTTTTTTTCATACAGCAACCAAATATACTAACTAAGTGTTGGAAACATCATAAAGGAAAAAGAAATCCTATACATTACAAGAAAAAGGTTTAAAAAATGAAGTTAGTACCTGTTGTTATATATGGAGCAATGGAACCCTTGCAGTATTGATGAGACCACGTATCACTCATCCTAAGTAGAAAACGTACGTCTTTAACCACAAATTTCTTCAATTTTCTTCAAAACTATACTAGTTGGTATAAATATGTTGTTAGGCAACATCTCAACAATATAACATATGTCATTTTTATATATATTATATTGTTGAGCACTCTTCCTAACTGCTGTATATTTCAGGCTATATCTCCGAAACTTCTGAACATATTTTAATGCAATAAAGCTCAAATTGAAGAGTTTACACTCTTTCTGATATGAATGCAAGCAGCGCCCCCTACCATAAACGGAAAGTTATTTTGTGTATATCATATCTTGCACTGTTTTATTCTTTTTACAGAACATAACACATTTCATTCCATGATATGTCTCATTGCCTCATAACAATATGGCTGACAAATGACAACCGAGGAAAAAGAACATGTACCGTTCAGAATTGCATACATGGCACTCGCTAATTGGTGCAATTTATTCATTTTTTGAAAAAAAAAATAATAATTGTTATACTACGGTTTTGAATTTTGCTTCAGCCTGTATATTTTTTTCATACAACAACCAAATATACTAACTAAGTGTTGCAAACATCATAAAGGAGAAAGAAAACCTATACATTACAAGAAAAAGGTTTAAAAAATTAAGTTAGTACCTGTAGTTATATATGGAGTAATGGAACCCTTGCAGTATTGATGAGACCACGTATCACTCATCCTAAGTAGAAAACGTACGTCTTTAACCACAAATTTCTTCAATTTTCTTCAAAACTATACTAGTTGGTATAAATATGTTGTTAGGCAACATCTCAACAATATAACATATGTCATTTTTATATATATTATATTGTTGAGCACTCTTCCTAACTGCTATATATTTCAGGCTGTATCTCCGAAACTTCTGAACATATTTTAATGAAATAAAGCTCAAATTGAAGAGCAGTACACTCTTTCTGATATGAATGCAAGCAGAGCCCCCTACCGTAAATGGAAAGTTATCTTGTGTATATCATGTCTTGCTCTGTTGTATTCTTTTTACAGAACATAACACATTTCATTCCATGATATGTCTCATTGCCTCATAACAATATGGCTGACGAATGACAACCGAGGAAAAAGAACATGTACCGTTCAGATTTGCATACAGGGTACTCGCTAATTGGTGCAATTTCTTCATTTTTTGAAAAAAAAATAATAATTGTTATACTACGGTTTTGAATTTTGCTTCACCCTGTATATTTTTTTCATACAACAACCAAATATACTAACTAAGTGTTGGAAACATCATAAAGGAGAAAGAAAACCTATACATTACAAGAAAAAGGTTTAAAAAATGAAGTTAGTACCTGTAGTTATATATGGAGTAATGGAACCCTTGCAGTATTGATGAGACCACGTATCACTCATCCTAAGTAGAAAACGTACGTCTTTAACCACAAATTTCTTCAATTTTCTTCAAAACTATACTAGTTGGTATAAATATGTTGTTAGGCAACATCTCAACAATATAACATATGTCATTTTTATATATATTATATTGTTGAGCACTCTTCCTAACTGCTATATATTTCAGGCTGTATCTCGGAAACTTCTGAACATATTTTAATGAAATAAAGCTCAAATTGAAGAGCAGTACACTCTTTCTGATATGAATGCAAGCAGAGCCCCCTACCGTAAATGGAAAGTTATCTTGTGTATATCATATCTTGCTCTGTTGTATTCTTTTTACAGAACATAACACATTTCATTCCATGGTATGTCTCATTGCCTCATAACAATATGGCTGACGAATGACAACCGAGGAAAAAGAACATGTACCGTTCAGATTTGCATACAGGGCACTCGCTAATTGGTGCAATTTCTTCATTTTTTGAAAAAAAAAATAATAATAGTTATACTACGGTTTTGAATTTTGCTTCACCCTGTATATTTTTTTTCATACAACTACTAAATATACTAACTAAGTGTTGCAAACATCATAAAGGAGAAAGAAAACCTATACATTACAAGAAAAAGGTTTAAAAAATGAAGTTAGTACCTGTAGTTATATATGGAGCAATGGAACCCTTGAAGTATTGATGAGACCACGTATCACTCATCCTAAGTAGAAAACGTACGTCTTTAACCACAAATTTCTTCAATTTTCTTCAAAACTATACTAGTTGGTATAAATATGTTGTTAGGCAACATCTCAACAATATAACATATGTCATTTTTATATATATTATATTGTTGAGCACTCTTCCTAACTGCTATATATTTCAAGCTGTATCTCCGAAACTTCTTAACATATTTTAATGCAATAAAGCTCAAATTGAAGAGTTTACACTCTTTCTGACATGAATGCAAGCAGAGCCCACTACCGTAAATGAAAAGATATCTTGTGTATATCATATCTTGCACTGTTTTATTCTTTTTACAGAACATAACACATTTCATTCCATATGTCTCATTGCCTCATAACAATATGGCTGACGAATGACAACCGAGGAAAAAGAACATGTACCGTTCAGATTTGCATACAGGGCACTCGCTAATTGGTGCAATTTCTTCATTTTTTGAAAAAAAAATAATAATTGTTATACTACGGTTTTGAATTTTGCTTCACCCTGTATATTTTTTTCATACAACAACCAAATAAACTAACTAAGTGTTGCAAACATCATAAAGGAGAAAGAAAACCTATACATTACAAGAAAAAGGTTTAAAAAATGAAGTTAGTACCTGTAGTTATATATGGAGGAATGGAACCCTTGCAGTATTGATGAGACCACGTATCACTCATCCTAAGTAGAAAACGTACGTCTTTAACCACAAATTTTTTCAATTTTCTTCAAAACTATACTAGTTGGTATAAATATGTTGTTAGGCAACATCTCAACAATATAACATATGTCATTTTTATATATATTATATTGTTGAGCACTCTTCCTAAGTGCTATATATTTCAGGCTATATCTCCGAAACTTCTGAACATATTTTAATGAAATAAAGCTCAAATTGAAGAGCAGTACACTCTTTCTGATATGAATGCAAGCAGAGCCCCCTACCGTAAATGGAAAGTTATGTTGTGTATATCATATCTTGCACTGTTTTATTTTTTTTACAGAACATAACACATTTCATTCCATGATATGTCTCATTGCCTCATAACAATATGGCTGACGAATGACAACCGAGGAAAAAGAACATGTACCGTTCAGATTTGCATACAGGGCACTCGCTAATTGGTGCAATTTCTTCATTTTTTGAAAAAAAAATAATAATTGTTATACTACGGTTTTGAATTTTGCTTCACCCTGTATATTTTTTTCATACAACAACCAAATATACTAACTAAGTGTTGCAAACATCATAAAGGAGAAAGAAAACCTATACATTACAAGAAAAAGGTTTAAAAATTGAAGTTAGTACCTGTAGTTATATATGGAGGAATGGAACCCTTGCAGTATTGATGAGACCACGTATCACTCATCCTAAGTAGAAAACGTACGTCTTTAACCACAAATTTCTTCAATTTTCTTCAAAAATATACTAGTTGGTACAAATATGTTGTTAGGCAACATCTCAGCAATATAATATATGTCATTTTTATATATATTATATTGTTGAGCACTCTTCGTAACTGCTATATATTTCAGGCTATATCTCCGTAACTTCTGAACATATTTTAATGAAATAAAGCTCAAATTGAAGAGCAGTACACTCTTTCTGATATGAATGCAAGCAGACCCCCCTACCGTAAATGGAAAGTTATCTTGTGTATATCATATCTTGCACTGTTTTATTTTTTTTTTTACAGAACATAACACATTTCATTCCATGATATGTCTCATTGCCTCATAACAATATGGCTGACGAATGACAACCGAGGAAAAAGAACATGTACCGTTCAGATTTGCATACAGGGCACTCGCTAATTGGTGCAATTTCTTCATTTTTTGAAAAAAAAATAATAATTGTTATACTACGGTTTTGAATTTTGCTTCACCCTGTATATTTTTTTTCATACAACAACCAAATATACTAACTAAGTGTTGCAAACATCATAAAGGAGAAAGAAAACCTATACATTACAAGAAAAAGTTTTAAAAAATTAAGTTAGTACCTGTAGTTATATATGGAGTAATGGAACCCTTGCAGTATTGATGAGACCACGTATCACTCATCCTAAGTAGAAAACGTACGTCTTTAACCACAAATTTCTTCAATTTTCTTCAAAACTATAATTAGTTGGTATAAATATGTTGTTAGGCAACATCTCAACAATATAACATATGTCATTTTTATATATATTATATTGTTGAGCACTCTTCCTAACTGCTATATATTTCAAGCTGTATCTCCGAAACTTCTTAACATATTTTAATGCAATAAAGCTCAAATTGAAGAGTTTACACTCTTTCTGACATGAATGCAAGCAGAGCCCACTACCGTAAATGAAAAGATATCTTGTGTATATCATATCTTGCACTGTTTTATTCTTTTTACAGAACATAACACATTTCATTCCATATGTCTCATTGCCTCATAACAATATGGCTGACGAATGACAACCGAGGAAAAAGAACATGTACCGTTCAGATTTGCATACAGGGCACTCGCTAATTGGTGCAATTTCTTCATTTTTTGAAAAAAAAATAATAATTGTTATACTACGGTTTTGAATTTTGCTTCACCCTGTATATTTTTTTCATACAACAACCAAATAAACTAACTAAGTGTTGCAAACATCATAAAGGAGAAAGAAAACCTATACATTACAAGAAAAAGGTTTAAAAAATGAAGTTAGTACCTGTAGTTATATATGGAGGAATGGAACCCTTGCAGTATTGATGAGACCACGTATCACTCATCCTAAGTAGAAAACGTACGTCTTTAACCACAAATTTCTTCAATTTTCTTCAAAACTATACTAGTTGGTATAAATATGTTGTTAGGCAACATCTCAACAATATAACATATGTCATTTTTATATATATTATATTGTTGAGCACTCTTCCTAACTGCTATATATTTCAGGCTGTATCTCGGAAACTTCTGAACATATTTTAATGAAATAAAGCTCAAATTGAAGAGCAGTACACTCTTTCTGATATGAATGCAAGCAGAGCCCCCTACCGTAAATGGAAAGTTATCTTGTGTATATCATATCTTGCTCTGTTGTATTCTTTTTACAGAACATAACACATTTCATTCCATGATATGTCTCATTGCCTCATAACAATATGGCTGACGAATGACAACCGAGGAAAAAGAACATGTACCGTTCAGATTTGCATACAGGGTACTCGCTAATTGGTGCAATTTCTTCATTTTTTGAAAAAAAAATAATAATTGTTATACTACGGTTTTGAATTTTGCTTCACCCTGTATATTTTTTTCATACAACAACCAAATATACTAACTAAGTGTTGGAAACATCATAAAGGAGAAAGAAAACCTATACATTACAAGAAAAAGGTTTAAAAAATGAAGTTAGTACCTGTAGTTATATATGGAGTAATGGAACCCTTGCAGTATTGATGAGACCACGTATCACTCATCCTAAGTAGAAAACGTACGTCTTTAACCACAAATTTCTTCAATTTTCTTCAAAACTATACTAGTTGGTATAAATATGTTGTTAGGCAACATCTCAACAATATAACATATGTCATTTTTATATATATTATATTGTTGAGCACTCTTCCTAACTGCTATATATTTCAGGCTGTATCTCGGAAACTTCTGAACATATTTTAATGAAATAAAGCTCAAATTGAAGAGCAGTACACTCTTTCTGATATGAATGCAAGCAGAGCCCCCTACCGTAAATGGAAAGTTATCTTGTGTATATCATATCTTGCTCTGTTGTATTCTTTTTACAGAACATAACACATTTCATTCCATGGTATGTCTCATTGCCTCATAACAATATGGCTGACGAATGACAACCGAGGAAAAAGAACATGTACCGTTCAGATTTGCATACAGGGCACTCGCTAATTGGTGCAATTTCTTCATTTTTTGAAAAAAAAAATAATAATAGTTATACTACGGTTTTGAATTTTGCTTCACCCTGTATATTTTTTTTCATACAACTACTAAATATACTAACTAAGTGTTGCAAACATCATAAAGGAGAAAGAAAACCTATACATTACAAGAAAAAGGTTTAAAAAATGAAGTTAGTACCTGTAGTTATATATGGAGCAATGGAACCCTTGAAGTATTGATGAGACCACGTATCACTCATCCTAAGTAGAAAACGTACGTCTTTAACCACAAATTTCTTCAATTTTCTTCAAAACTATACTAGTTGGTATAAATATGTTGTTAGGCAACATCTCAACAATATAACATATGTCATTTTTATATATATTATATTGTTGAGCACTCTTCCTAACTGCTATATATTTCAAGCTGTATCTCCGAAACTTCTTAACATATTTTAATGCAATAAAGCTCAAATTGAAGAGTTTACACTCTTTCTGACATGAATGCAAGCAGAGCCCACTACCGTAAATGAAAAGATATCTTGTGTATATCATATCTTGCACTGTTTTATTCTTTTTACAGAACATAACACATTTCATTCCATATGTCTCATTGCCTCATAACAATATGGCTGACGAATGACAACCGAGGAAAAAGAACATGTACCGTTCAGATTTGCATACAGGGCACTCGCTAATTGGTGCAATTTCTTCATTTTTTGAAAAAAAAATAATAATTGTTATACTACGGTTTTGAATTTTGCTTCACCCTGTATATTTTTTTCATACAACAACCAAATAAACTAACTAAGTGTTGCAAACATCATAAAGGAGAAAGAAAACCTATACATTACAAGAAAAAGGTTTAAAAAATGAAGTTAGTACCTGTAGTTATATATGGAGGAATGGAACCCTTGCAGTATTGATGAGACCACGTATCACTCATCCTAAGTAGAAAACGTACGTCTTTAACCACAAATTTTTTCAATTTTCTTCAAAACTATACTAGTTGGTATAAATATGTTGTTAGGCAACATCTCAACAATATAACATATGTCATTTTTATATATATTATATTGTTGAGCACTCTTCCTAAGTGCTATATATTTCAGGCTATATCTCCGAAACTTCTGAACATATTTTAATGAAATAAAGCTCAAATTGAAGAGCAGTACACTCTTTCTGATATGAATGCAAGCAGAGCCCCCTACCGTAAATGGAAAGTTATGTTGTGTATATCATATCTTGCACTGTTTTATTTTTTTTACAGAACATAACACATTTCATTCCATGATATGTCTCATTGCCTCATAACAATATGGCTGACGAATGACAACCGAGGAAAAAGAACATGTACCGTTCAGATTTGCATACAGGGCACTCGCTAATTGGTGCAATTTCTTCATTTTTTGAAAAAAAAATAATAATTGTTATACTACGGTTTTGAATTTTGCTTCACCCTGTATATTTTTTTCATACAACAACCAAATATACTAACTAAGTGTTGCAAACATCATAAAGGAGAAAGAAAACCTATACATTACAAGAAAAAGGTTTAAAAATTGAAGTTAGTACCTGTAGTTATATATGGAGGAATGGAACCCTTGCAGTATTGATGAGACCACGTATCACTCATCCTAAGTAGAAAACGTACGTCTTTAACCACAAATTTCTTCAATTTTCTTCAAAAATATACTAGTTGGTACAAATATGTTGTTAGGCAACATCTCAGCAATATAATATATGTCATTTTTATATATATTATATTGTTGAGCACTCTTCGTAACTGCTATATATTTCAGGCTATATCTCCGTAACTTCTGAACATATTTTAATGAAATAAAGCTCAAATTGAAGAGCAGTACACTCTTTCTGATATGAATGCAAGCAGACCCCCCTACCGTAAATGGAAAGTTATCTTGTGTATATCATATCTTGCACTGTTTTATTTTTTTTTTTACAGAACATAACACATTTCATTCCATGATATGTCTCATTGCCTCATAACAATATGGCTGACGAATGACAACCGAGGAAAAAGAACATGTACCGTTCAGATTTGCATACAGGGCACTCGCTAATTGGTGCAATTTCTTCATTTTTTGAAAAAAAAATAATAATTGTTATACTACGGTTTTGAATTTTGCTTCACCCTGTATATTTTTTTTCATACAACAACCAAATATACTAACTAAGTGTTGCAAACATCATAAAGGAGAAAGAAAACCTATACATTACAAGAAAAAGTTTTAAAAAATTAAGTTAGTACCTGTAGTTATATATGGAGTAATGGAACCCTTGCAGTATTGATGAGACCACGTATCACTCATCCTAAGTAGAAAACGTACGTCTTTAACCACAAATTTCTTCAATTTTCTTCAAAACTATATTAGTTGGTATAAATATGTTGTTAGGCAACATCTCAACAATATAACATATGTCATTTTTATATATATTATATTGTTGAGCACTCTTCCTAACTGCTATATATTTCAAGCTGTATCTCCGAAACTTCTTAACATATTTTAATGCAATAAAGCTCAAATTGAAGAGTTTACACTCTTTCTGACATGAATGCAAGCAGAGCCCACTACCGTAAATGAAAAGATATCTTGTGTATATCATATCTTGCACTGTTTTATTCTTTTTACAGAACATAACACATTTCATTCCATATGTCTCATTGCCTCATAACAATATGGCTGACGAATGACAACCGAGGAAAAAGAACATGTACCGTTCAGATTTGCATACAGGGCACTCGCTAATTGGTGCAATTTCTTCATTTTTTGAAAAAAAAATAATAATTGTTATACTACGGTTTTGAATTTTGCTTCACCCTGTATATTTTTTTCATACAACAACCAAATAAACTAACTAAGTGTTGCAAACATCATAAAGGAGAAAGAAAACCTATACATTACAAGAAAAAGGTTTAAAAAATGAAGTTAGTACCTGTAGTTATATATGGAGGAATGGAACCCTTGCAGTATTGATGAGACCACGTATCACTCATCCTAAGTAGAAAACGTACGTCTTTAACCACAAATTTCTTCAATTTTCTTCAAAACTATACTAGTTGGTATAAATATGTTGTTAGGCAACATCTCAACAATATAACATATGTCATTTTTATATATATTATATTGTTGAGCACTCTTCCTAACTGCTATATATTTCAGGCTGTATCTCGGAAACTTCTGAACATATTTTAATGAAATAAAGCTCAAATTGAAGAGCAGTACACTCTTTCTGACATGAATGCAAGCAGAGCCCCCTACCGTAAATGGAAAGTTATCTTGTGTATATCATATCTTGCTCTGTTGTATTCTTTTTACAGAACATAACACATTTCATTCCATGGTATGTCTCATTGCCTCATAACAATATGGCTGACGAATGACAACCGAGGAAAAAGAACATGTACCGTTCAGATTTGCATACAGGGCACTCGCTAATTGGTGCAATTTCTTCATTTTTTGAAAAAAAAAATAATAATTGTTATACTACGGTTTTGAATTTTGCTTCACCCTGTATATTTTTTTTTCATACAACTACTAAATATACTAACTAAGTGTTGCAAACATCATAAAGGAGAAAGAAAACCTATACATTACAAGAAAAAGGTTTAAAAAATGAAGTTAGTACCTGTAGTTATATATGGAGCAATGGAACCCTTGAAGTATTGATGACACCACGTATCACTCATCCTAAGTAGAAAACGTACGTCTTTAACCACAAATTTCTTCAATTTTCTTCAAAACTATACTAGTTGGTATAAATATGTTGTTAGGCAACATCTCAACAATATAACATATGTCATTTTTATATATATTATATTGTTGAGCACTCTTCCTAACTGCTATATACTTCAAGCTGTATCTCCGAAACTTCTGAACATATTTTAATGAAATAAAGCTCAAATTGAAGAACAGTACACTCTTTCTGACATGAATGCAAGCAGAGCCCCCTACCGTAAATGGAAAGTTATGTCGTGTATATCATGTCTTGCACTGTTTTATTCTTTTTACAGAACATAACACATTTCATTTCATGATATGTCTCATTGCCTCATAACAATATGGCTGACGAATGACAACCGAGGAAAAAGAACATGTACCGTTCAGATTTGCATACAGGGCACTCGCTAATTGGTGCAATTTCTTCATTTTTTGAAAAAAAAATAATAATTGTTATACTACGGTTTTGAATTTTGCTTCACCCTGTATATTTTTTTCATACAACAACCAAATAAACTAACTAAGTGTTGCAAACATCATAAAGGAGAAAGAAAACCTATACATTACAAGAAAAAGGTTTAAAAAATGAAGTTAGTACCTGTAGTTATATATGGAGGAATGGAACCCTTGCAGTATTGATGAGACCACGTATCACTCATCCTAAGTAGAAAACGTACGTCTTTAACCACAAATTTTTTCAATTTTCTTCAAAACTATACTAGTTGGTATAAATATGTTGTTAGGCAACATCTCAACAATATAACATATGTCATTTTTATATATATTATATTGTTGAGCACTCTTCCTAAGTGCTATATATTTCAGGCTATATCTCCGAAACTTCTGAACATATTTTAATGAAATAAAGCTCAAATTGAAGAGCAGTACACTCTTTCTGATATGAATGCAAGCAGAGCCCCCTACCGTAAATGGAAAGTTATGTTGTGTATATCATATCTTGCACTGTTTTATTTTTTTTACAGAACATAACACATTTCATTCCATGATATGTCTCATTGCCTCATAACAATATGGCTGACGAATGACAACCGAGGAAAAAGAACATGTACCGTTCAGATTTGCATACAGGGCACTCGCTAATTGGTGCAATTTCTTCATTTTTTGAAAAAAAAATAATAATTGTTATACTACGGTTTTGAATTTTGCTTCACCCTGTATATTTTTTTCATACAACAACCAAATATACTAACTAAGTGTTGCAAACATCATAAAGGAGAAAGAAAACCTATACATTACAAGAAAAAGGTTTAAAAATTGAAGTTAGTACCTGTAGTTATATATGGAGGAATGGAACCCTTGCAGTATTGATGAGACCACGTATCACTCATCCTAAGTAGAAAACGTACGTCTTTAACCACAAATTTCTTCAATTTTCTTCAAAAATATACTAGTTGGTACAAATATGTTGTTAGGCAACATCTCAGCAATATAATATATGTCATTTTTATATATATTATATTGTTGAGCACTCTTCGTAACTGCTATATATTTCAGGCTATATCTCCGTAACTTCTGAACATATTTTAATGAAATAAAGCTCAAATTGAAGAGCAGTACACTCTTTCTGATATGAATGCAAGCAGACCCCCCTACCGTAAATGGAAAGTTATCTTGTGTATATCATATCTTGCACTGTTTTATTTTTTTTTTTACAGAACATAACACATTTCATTCCATGATATGTCTCATTGCCTCATAACAATATGGCTGACGAATGACAACCGAGGAAAAAGAACATGTACCGTTCAGATTTGCATACAGGGCACTCGCTAATTGGTGCAATTTCTTCATTTTTTGAAAAAAAAATAATAATTGTTATACTACGGTTTTGAATTTTGCTTCACCCTGTATATTTTTTTTCATACAACAACCAAATATACTAACTAAGTGTTGCAAACATCATAAAGGAGAAAGAAAACCTATACATTACAAGAAAAAGTTTTAAAAAATTAAGTTAGTACCTGTAGTTATATATGGAGTAATGGAACCCTTGCAGTATTGATGAGACCACGTATCACTCATCCTAAGTAGAAAACGTACGTCTTTAACCACAAATTTCTTCAATTTTCTTCAAAACTATATTAGTTGGTATAAATATGTTGTTAGGCAACATCTCAACAATATAACATATGTCATTTTTATATATATTATATTGTTGAGCACTCTTCCTAACTGCTATATATTTCAAGCTGTATCTCCGAAACTTCTTAACATATTTTAATGCAATAAAGCTCAAATTGAAGAGTTTACACTCTTTCTGACATGAATGCAAGCAGAGCCCACTACCGTAAATGAAAAGATATCTTGTGTATATCATATCTTGCACTGTTTTATTCTTTTTACAGAACATAACACATTTCATTCCATATGTCTCATTGCCTCATAACAATATGGCTGACGAATGACAACCGAGGAAAAAGAACATGTACCGTTCAGATTTGCATACAGGGCACTCGCTAATTGGTGCAATTTCTTCATTTTTTGAAAAAAAAATAATAATTGTTATACTACGGTTTTGAATTTTGCTTCACCCTGTATATTTTTTTCATACAACAACCAAATAAACTAACTAAGTGTTGCAAACATCATAAAGGAGAAAGAAAACCTATACATTACAAGAAAAAGGTTTAAAAAATGAAGTTAGTACCTGTAGTTATATATGGAGGAATGGAACCCTTGCAGTATTGATGAGACCACGTATCACTCATCCTAAGTAGAAAACGTACGTCTTTAACCACAAATTTCTTCAATTTTCTTCAAAACTATACTAGTTGGTATAAATATGTTGTTAGGCAACATCTCAACAATATAACATATGTCATTTTTATATATATTATATTGTTGAGCACTCTTCCTAACTGCTATATATTTCAGGCTGTATCTCGGAAACTTCTGAACATATTTTAATGAAATAAAGCTCAAATTGAAGAGCAGTACACTCTTTCTGACATGAATGCAAGCAGAGCCCCCTACCGTAAATGGAAAGTTATCTTGTGTATATCATATCTTGCTCTGTTGTATTCTTTTTACAGAACATAACACATTTCATTCCATGGTATGTCTCATTGCCTCATAACAATATGGCTGACGAATGACAACCGAGGAAAAAGAACATGTACCGTTCAGATTTGCATACAGGGCACTCGCTAATTGGTGCAATTTCTTCATTTTTTGAAAAAAAAAATAATAATTGTTATACTACGGTTTTGAATTTTGCTTCACCCTGTATATTTTTTTTTCATACAACTACTAAATATACTAACTAAGTGTTGCAAACATCATAAAGGAGAAAGAAAACCTATACATTACAAGAAAAAGGTTTAAAAAATGAAGTTAGTACCTGTAGTTATATATGGAGCAATGGAACCCTTGAAGTATTGATGACACCACGTATCACTCATCCTAAGTAGAAAACGTACGTCTTTAACCACAAATTTCTTCAATTTTCTTCAAAACTATACTAGTTGGTATAAATATGTTGTTAGGCAACATCTCAACAATATAACATATGTCATTTTTATATATATTATATTGTTGAGCACTCTTCCTAACTGCTATATACTTCAAGCTGTATCTCCGAAACTTCTGAACATATTTTAATGAAATAAAGCTCAAATTGAAGAACAGTACACTCTTTCTGACATGAATGCAAGCAGAGCCCCCTACCGTAAATGGAAAGTTATGTCGTGTATATCATGTCTTGCACTGTTTTATTCTTTTTACAGAACATAACACATTTCATTTCATGATATGTCTCATTGCCTCATAACAATATGGCTGACGAATGACAACCGAGGAAAAAGAACATGTACCGTTCAGATTTGCATACAGGGCACTTGCTAATTGGTGCAATTTCTTCATTTTTTGAAAAAAAAATAATAATTGTTATACTACGGTTTTGAATTTTGCTTCACGGTGTATATTTTTTTTCATACAGCAACCAAATATACTAACTAAGTGTTGGAAACATCATAAAGGAGAAAGAAATCCTATACATTACAAGAAAAAGGTTTAAAAAATGAAGTTAGTACCTGTTGTTATATATGGAGCAATGGAACCCTTGCAGTATTGATGAGACCACGTATCACTCATCCTAAGTAGAAAACGTACGTCTTTAACCACAAATTTCTTCAATTTTCTTCAAAACTATACTAGTTGGTATAAATATGTTGTTAGGCAACATCTCAACAATATAACATATGTCATTTTTATATATATTATATTGTTGAGCACTCTTCCTAACTGCTATATATTTCAAGCTGTATCTCCGAAACTTCTTAACATATTTTAATGCAATAAAGCTCAAATTGAAGAGTTTACACTCTTTCTGACATGAATGCAAGCAGAGCCCACTACCGTAAATGAAAAGATATCTTGTGTATATCATATCTTGCACTGTTTTATTCTTTTTACAGAACATAACACATTTCATTCCATATGTCTCATTGCCTCATAACAATATGGCTGACGAATGACAACCGAGGAAAAAGAACATGTACCGTTCAGATTTGCATACAGGGCACTCGCTAATTGGTGCAATTTCTTCATTTTTTGAAAAAAAAATAACAATTGTTATACTACGGTTTTGAATTTTGCTTCACCCTGTATATTTTTTTCATACAACAACCAAATAAACTAACTAAGTGTTGCAAACATCATAAAGGAGAAAGAAAACCTATACATTACAAGAAAAAGGTTTAAAAAATGAAGTTAGTACCTGTAGTTATATATGGAGGAATGGAACCCTTGCAGTATTGATGAGACCACGTATCACTCATCCTAAGTAGAAAACGTACGTCTTTAACCACAAATATTTTCAATTTTCTTCAAAACTATACTAGTTGGTATAAATATGTTGTTAGGCAACATCTCAACAATATAACATATGTCATTTTTATATATATTATATTGTTGAGCACTCTTCCTAAGTGCTATATATTTCAGGCTATATCTCCGAAACTTCTGAACATATTTTAATGAAATAAAGCTCAAATTGAAGAGCAGTACACTCTTTCTGATATGAATGCAAGCAGATCCCCCTACCGTAAATGGAAAGTTATCTTGTGTATATCATATCTTGCACTGTTTTATTTTTTTTTTTTACAGAACATAACACATTTCATTCCATGATATGTCTCATTGCCTCATAACAATATGGCTGACGAATGACAACCGAGGAAAAAGAACATGTACCGTTCAGATTTGCATACAGGGCACTCGCTAATTGGTGCAATTTCTTCATTTTTTGAAAAAAAAATAATAATTGTTATACTACGGTTTTGAATTTTGCTTCACCTTGTATATTTTTTTTCATACAACAACCAAATATACTAACTAAGTGTTGCAAACATCATAAAGGAGAAAGAAAACCTATACATTACAAGAAAAAGTTTTAAAAAATTAAGTTAGTACCTGTAGTTATATATGGAGTAATGGAACCCTTGCAGTATTGATGAGACCACGTATCACTCATCCTAAGTAGAAAACGTACGTCTTTAACCACAAATTTCTTCAATTTTCTTCAAAACTATATTAGTTGGTATAAATATGTTGTTAGGCAACATCTCAACAATATAACATATGTCATTTTTATATATATTATATTGTTGAGCACTCTTCCTAACTGCTATATATTTCAAGCTGTATCTCCGAAACTTCTTAACATATTTTAATGCAATAAAGCTCAAATTGAAGAGTTTACACTCTTTCTGACATGAATGCAAGCAGAGCCCACTACCGTAAATGAAAAGATATCTTGTGTATATCATATCTTGCACTGTTTTATTCTTTTTACAGAACATAACACATTTCATTCCATATGTCTCATTGCCTCATAACAATATGGCTGACGAATGACAACCGAGGAAAAAGAACATGTACCGTTCAGATTTGCATACAGGGCACTCGCTAATTGGTGCAATTTCTTCATTTTTTGAAAAAAAAATAATAATTGTTATACTACGGTTTTGAATTTTGCTTCACCCTGTATATTTTTTTCATACAACAACCAAATAAACTAACTAAGTGTTGCAAACATCATAAAGGAGAAAGAAAACCTATACATTACAAGAAAAAGGTTTAAAAAATGAAGTTAGTACCTGTAGTTATATATGGAGGAATGGAACCCTTGCAGTATTGATGAGACCACGTATCACTCATCCTAAGTAGAAAACGTACGTCTTTAACCACAAATTTTTTCAATTTTCTTCAAAACTATACTAGTTGGTATAAATATGTTGTTAGGCAACATCTCAACAATATAACATATGTCATTTTTATATATATTATATTGTTGAGCACTCTTCCTAAGTGCTATATATTTCAGGCTATATCTCCGAAACTTCTGAACATATTTTAATGAAATAAAGCTCAAATTGAAGAGCAGTACACTCTTTCTGATATGAATGCAAGCAGAGCCCCCTACCGTAAATGGAAAGTTATGTTGTGTATATCATATCTTGCACTGTTTTATTTTTTTTCCAGAACATAACACATTTCATTCCATGATATGTCTCATTGCCTCATAACAATATGGCTGACGAATGACAACCGAGGAAAAAGAACATGTACCGTTCAGATTTGCATACAGGGCACTCGCTAATTGGTGCAATTTCTTCATTTTTTGAAAAAAAAATAATAATTGTTATACTACGGTTTTGAATTTTGCTTCACCCTGTATATTTTTTTCATACAACAACCAAATATACTAACTAAGTGTTGCAAACATCATAAAGGAGAAAGAAAACCTATACATTACAAGAGAAAGGTTTAAAAATTGAAGTTAGTACCTGTAGTTATATATGGAGCAATGGAACCCTTGCAGTATTGATGAGACCACGTATCACTCATCCTAAGTAGAAAACGTACGTCTTTAACCACAAATTTCTTCAATTTTCTTCAAAAATATACTAGTTGGTATAAATATGTTGTTAGGCAACATCTCAGCAATATAATATATGTCATTTTTATATATATTATATTGTTGAGCACTCTTCGTAACTGCTATATATTTCAGGCTATATCTCCGTAACTTCTGAACATATTTTAATGAAATAAAGCTCAAATTGAAGAGCAGTACACTCTTTCTGATATGAATGCAAGCAGACCCCCCTACCGTAAATGGAAAGTTATCTTGTGTATATCATATCTTGCACTGTTTTTTTTTTTTTACAGAACATAACACATTTCATTCCATGATATGTCTCATTGCCTCATAACAATATGGCTGACGAATGACAACCGAGGAAAAAGAACATGTACCGTTCAGATTTGCATACAGGGCACTCGCTAATTGGTGCAATTTCTTCATTTTTTGAAAAAAAAATAATAATTGTTATACTACGGTTTTGAATTTTGCTTCACCCTGTATATTTTTTTTCATACAACAACCAAATATACTAACTAAGTGTTGCAAACATCATAAAGGAGAAACAAAACCTATACATTACAAGAAAAAGGTTTAAAAAATTAAGTTAGTACCTGTAGTTATATATGGAGTAATGGAACCCTTGCAGTATTGATGAGACCACGTATCACTCATCCTAAGTAGAAAACGTACGTCTTTAACCACAAATTTCTTCAATTTTCTTCAAAACTATATTAGTTGGTATAAATATGTTGTTAGGCAACATCTCAACAATATAACATATGTCATTTTTATATATATTATATTGTTGAGCACTCTTCCTAACTGCTATATATTTCAAGCTGTATCTCCGAAACTTCTTAACATATTTTAATGCAATAAAGCTCAAATTGAAGAGTTTACACTCTTTCTGACATGAATGCAAGCAGAGCCCACTACCGTAAATGAAAAGATATCTTGTGTATATCATATCTTGCACTGTTTTATTCTTTTTACAGAACATAACACATTTCATTCCATATGTCTCATTGCCTCATAACAATATGGCTGACGAATGACAACCGAGGAAAAAGAACATGTACCGTTCAGATTTGCATACAGGGCACTCGCTAATTGGTGCAATTTCTTCATTTTTTGAAAAAAAAATAATAATTGTTATACTACGGTTTTGAATTTTGCTTCACCCTGTATATTTTTTTCATACAACAACCAAATAAACTAACTAAGTGTTGCAAACATCATAAAGGAGAAAGAAAACCTATACATTACAAGAAAAAGGTTTAAAAAATGAAGTTAGTACCTGTAGTTATATATGGAGGAATGGAACCCTTGCAGTATTGATGAGACCACGTATCACTCATCCTAAGTAGAAAACGTACGTCTTTAACCACAAATTTCTTCAATTTTCTTCAAAACTATACTAGTTGGTATAAATATGTTGTTAGGCAACATCTCAACAATATAACATATGTCATTTTTATATATATTATATTGTTGAGCACTCTTCCTAACTGCTATATATTTCAGGCTGTATCTCGGAAACTTCTGAACATATTTTAATGAAATAAAGCTCAAATTGAAGAGCAGTACACTGTTTCTGATATGAATGCAAGCAGAGCCCCCTACCGTAAATGGAAAGTTATCTTGTGTATATCATATCTTGCTCTGTTGTATTCTTTTTACAGAACATAACACATTTCATTCCATGGTATGTCTCATTGCCTCATAACAATATGGCTGACGAATGACAACCGAGGAAAAAGAACATGTACCGTTCAGATTTGCATACAGGGCACTCGCTAATTGGTGCAATTTCTTCATTTTTTGAAAAAAAAAAAATAATAATTGTTATACTACGGTTTTGAATTTTGCTTCACCCTGTATATTTTTTTTTCATACAACTACTAAATATACTAACTAAGTGTTGCAAACATCATAAAGGAGAAAGAAAACCTATACATTACAAGAAAAAGGTTTAAAAAATGAAGTTAGTACCTGTAGTTATATATGGAGCAATGGAACCCTTGAAGTATTGATGAGACCACGTATCACTCATCCTAAGTAGAAAACGTACGTCTTTAACCACAAATTTCTTCAATTTTCTTCAAAACTATACTAGTTGGTATAAATATGTTGTTAGGCAACATCTCAACAATATAACATATGTCATTTTTATATATATTATATTGTTGAGCACTCTTCCTAACTGCTATATACTTCAAGCTGTATCTCCGAAACTTCTGAACATATTTTAATGAAATAAAGCTCAAATTGAAGAACAGTACACTCTTTCTGACATGAATGCAAGCAGAGCCCCCTACCGTAAATGGAAAGTTATGTCGTGTATATCATGTCTTGCACTGTTTTATTCTTTTTACAGAACATAACACATTTCATTTCATGATATGTCTCATTGCCTCATAACAATATGGCTGACGAATGACAACCGAGGAAAAAGAACATGTACCGTTCAGATTTGCATACAGGGCACTTGCTAATTGGTGCAATTTCTTCATTTTTTGAAAAAAAAATAATAATTGTTATACTACGGTTTTGAATTTTGCTTCACGGTGTATATTTTTTTTCATACAGCAACCAAATATACTAACTAAGTGTTGGAAACATCATAAAGGAGAAAGAAATCCTATACATTACAAGAAAAAGGTTTAAAAAATGAAGTTAGTACCTGTTGTTATATATGGAGCAATGGAACCCTTGCAGTATTGATGAGACCACGTATCACTCATCCTAAGTAGAAAACGTACGTCTTTAACCACAAATTTCTTCAATTTTCTTCAAAACTATACTAGTTGGTATAAATATGTTGTTAGGCAACATCTCAACAATATAACATATGTCATTTTTATATATATTATATTGTTGAGCACTCTTCCTAACTGCTATATATTTCAAGCTGTATCTCCGAAACTTCTTAACATATTTTAATGCAATAAAGCTCAAATTGAAGAGTTTACACTCTTTCTGACATGAATGCAAGCAGAGCCCACTACCGTAAATGAAAAGATATCTTGTGTATATCATATCTTGCACTGTTTTATTCTTTTTACAGAACATAACACATTTCATTCCATATGTCTCATTGCCTCATAACAATATGGCTGACGAATGACAACCGAGGAAAAAGAACATGTACCGTTCAGATTTGCATACAGGGCACTCGCTAATTGGTGCAATTTCTTCATTTTTTGAAAAAAAAATAACAATTGTTATACTACGGTTTTGAATTTTGCTTCACCCTGTATATTTTTTTCATACAACAACCAAATAAACTAACTAAGTGTTGCAAACATCATAAAGGAGAAAGAAAACCTATACATTACAAGAAAAAGGTTTAAAAAATGAAGTTAGTACCTGTAGTTATATATGGAGGAATGGAACCCTTGCAGTATTGATGAGACCACGTATCACTCATCCTAAGTAGAAAACGTACGTCTTTAACCACAAATTTTTTCAATTTTCTTCAAAACTATACTAGTTGGTATAAATATGTTGTTAGGCAACATCTCAACAATATAACATATGTCATTTTTATATATATTATATTGTTGAGCACTCTTCCTAAGTGCTATATATTTCAGGCTATATCTCCGAAACTTCTGAACATATTTTAATGAAATAAAGCTCAAATTGAAGAGCAGTACACTCTTTCTGATATGAATGCAAGCAGAGACCCCTACCGTAAATGGAAAGTTATCTTGTGTATATCATATCTTGCACTGTTTTATTTTTTTTTTTTACAGAACATAACACATTTCATTCCATGATATGTCTCATTGCCTCATAACAATATGGCTGACGAATGACAACCGAGGAAAAAGAACATGTACCGTTCAGATTTGCATACAGGGCACTCGCTAATTGGTGCAATTTCTTCATTTTTTGAAAAAAAAATAATAATTGTTATACTACGGTTTTGAATTTTGCTTCACCTTGTATATTTTTTTTCATACAACAACCAAATATACTAACTAAGTGTTGCAAACATCATAAAGGAGAAAGAAAACCTATACATTACAAGAAAAAGTTTTAAAAAATTAAGTTAGTACCTGTAGTTATATATGGAGTAATGGAACCCTTGCAGTATTGATGAGACCACGTATCACTCATCCTAAGTAGAAAACGTACGTCTTTAACCACAAATTTCTTCAATTTTCTTCAAAACTATATTAGTTGGTATAAATATGTTGTTAGGCAACATCTCAACAATATAACATATGTCATTTTTATATATATTATATTGTTGAGCACTCTTCCTAACTGCTATATATTTCAAGCTGTATCTCCGAAACTTCTTAACATATTTTAATGCAATAAAGCTCAAATTGAAGAGTTTACACTCTTTCTGACATGAATGCAAGCAGAGCCCACTACCGTAAATGAAAAGATATCTTGTGTATATCATATCTTGCACTGTTTTATTCTTTTTACAGAACATAACACATTTCATTCCATATGTCTCATTGCCTCATAACAATATGGCTGACGAATGACAACCGAGGAAAAAGAACATGTACCGTTCAGATTTGCATACAGGGCACTCGCTAATTGGTGCAATTTCTTCATTTTTTGAAAAAAAAATAATAATTGTTATACTACGGTTTTGAATTTTGCTTCACCCTGTATATTTTTTTCATACAACAACCAAATATACTAACTAAGTGTTGGAAACATCATAAAGGAGAAAGAAAACCTATACATTACAAGAGAAAGGTTTAAAAATTGAAGTTAGTACCTGTAGTTATATATGGAGCAATGGAACCCTTGCAGTATTGATGAGACCACGTATCACTCATCCTAAGTAGAAAACGTACGTCTTTAACCACAAATTTCTTCAATTTTCTTCAAAAATATACTAGTTGGTATAAATATGTTGTTAGGCAACATCTCAGCAATATAATATATGTCATTTTTATATATATTATATTGTTGAGCACTCTTCGTAACTGCTATATATTTCAGGCTATATCTCCGTAACTTCTGAACATATTTTAATGAAATAAAGCTCAAATTGAAGAGCAGTACACTCTTTCTGATATGAATGCAAGCAGACCCCCCTACCGTAAATGGAAAGTTATCTTGTGTATATCATATCTTGCACTGTTTTTTTTTTTTTTACAGAACATAACACATTTCATTCCATGATATGTCTCATTGCCTCATAACAATATGGCTGACGAATGACAACCGAGGAAAAAGAACATGTACCGTTCAGATTTGCATACAGGGCACTCGCTAATTGGTGCAATTTCTTCATTTTTTGAAAAAAAAATAATAATTGTTATACTACGGTTTTGAATTTTGCTTCACCCTGTATATTTTTTTTCATACAACAACCAAATATACTAACTAAGTGTTGCAAACATCATAAAGGAGAAACAAAACCTATACATTACAAGAAAAAGGTTTAAAAAATGAAGTTAGTACCTGTAGTTATATATGGAGGAATGGAACCCTTGCAGTATTGATGAGACCACGTATCACTCATCCTAAGTAGAAAACGTACGTCTTTAACCACAAATTTCTTCAATTTTCTTCAAAACTATACTAGTTGGTATAAATATGTTGTTAGGCAACATCTCAACAATATAACATATGTCATTTTTATATATATTATATTGTTGAGCACTCTTCCTAACTGCTATATATTTCAGGCTGTATCTCGGAAACTTCTGAACATATTTTAATGAAATAAAGCTCAAATTGAAGAGCAGTACACTGTTTCTGATATGAATGCAAGCAGAGCCCCCTACCGTAAATGGAAAGTTATCTTGTGTATATCATATCTTGCTCTGTTGTATTCTTTTTACAGAACATAACACATTTCATTCCATGGTATGTCTCATTGCCTCATAACAATATGGCTGACGAATGACAACCGAGGAAAAAGAACATGTACCGTTCAGATTTGCATACAGGGCACTCGCTAATTGGTGCAATTTCTTCATTTTTTGAAAAAAAAAAATAATAATTGTTATACTACGGTTTTGAATTTTGCTTCACCCTGTATATTTTTTTTTCATACAACTACTAAATATACTAACTAAGTGTTGCAAACATCATAAAGGAGAAAGAAAACCTATACATTACAAGAAAAAGGTTTAAAAAATGAAGTTAGTACCTGTAGTTATATATGGAGCAATGGAACCCTTGAAGTATTGATGAGACCACGTATCACTCATCCTAAGTAGAAAACGTACGTCTTTAACCACAAATTTCTTCAATTTTCTTCAAAACTATACTAGTTGGTATAAATATGTTGTTAGGCAACATCTCAACAATATAACATATGTCATTTTTATATATATTATATTGTTGAGCACTCTTCCTAACTGCTATATACTTCAAGCTGTATCTCCGAAACTTCTGAACATATTTTAATGAAATAAAGCTCAAATTGAAGAACAGTACACTCTTTCTGACATGAATGCAAGCAGAGCCCCCTACCGTAAATGGAAAGTTATGTCGTGTATATCATGTCTTGCACTGTTTTATTCTTTTTACAGAACATAACACATTTCATTTCATGATATGTCTCATTGCCTCATAACAATATGGCTGACGAATGACAACCGAGGAAAAAGAACATGTACCGTTCAGATTTGCATACAGGGCACTTGCTAATTGGTGCAATTTCTTCATTTTTTGAAAAAAAAATAATAATTGTTATACTACGGTTTTGAATTTTGCTTCACGGTGTATATTTTTTTTCATACAGCAACCAAATATACTAACTAAGTGTTGGAAACATCATAAAGGAGAAAGAAATCCTATACATTACAAGAAAAAGGTTTAAAAAATGAAGTTAGTACCTGTTGTTATATATGGAGCAATGGAACCCTTGCAGTATTGATGAGACCACGTATCACTCATCCTAAGTAGAAAACGTACGTCTTTAACCACAAATTTCTTCAATTTTCTTCAAAACTATACTAGTTGGTATAAATATGTTGTTAGGCAACATCTCAACAATATAACATATGTCATTTTTATATATATTATATTGTTGAGCACTCTTCCTAACTGCTATATATTTCAAGCTGTATCTCCGAAACTTCTTAACATATTTTAATGCAATAAAGCTCAAATTGAAGAGTTTACACTCTTTCTGACATGAATGCAAGCAGAGCCCACTACCGTAAATGAAAAGATATCTTGTGTATATCATATCTTGCACTGTTTTATTCTTTTTACAGAACATAACACATTTCATTCCATATGTCTCATTGCCTCATAACAATATGGCTGACGAATGACAACCGAGGAAAAAGAACATGTACCGTTCAGATTTGCATACAGGGCACTCGCTAATTGGTGCAATTTCTTCATTTTTTGAAAAAAAAATAACAATTGTTATACTACGGTTTTGAATTTTGCTTCACCCTGTATATTTTTTTCATACAACAACCAAATAAACTAACTAAGTGTTGCAAACATCATAAAGGAGAAAGAAAACCTATACATTACAAGAAAAAGGTTTAAAAAATGAAGTTAGTACCTGTAGTTATATATGGAGGAATGGAACCCTTGCAGTATTGATGAGACCACGTATCACTCATCCTAAGTAGAAAACGTACGTCTTTAACCACAAATTTTTTCAATTTTCTTCAAAACTATACTAGTTGGTATAAATATGTTGTTAGGCAACATCTCAACAATATAACATATGTCATTTTTATATATATTATATTGTTGAGCACTCTTCCTAAGTGCTATATATTTCAGGCTATATCTCCGAAACTTCTGAACATATTTTAATGAAATAAAGCTCAAATTGAAGAGCAGTACACTCTTTCTGATATGAATGCAAGCAGAGCCCCCTACCGTAAATGGAAAGTTATCTTGTGTATATCATATCTTGCACTGTTTTATTTTTTTTTTTTACAGAACATAACACATTTCATTCCATGATATGTCTCATTGCCTCATAACAATATGGCTGACGAATGACAACCGAGGAAAAAGAACATGTACCGTTCAGATTTGCATACAGGGCACTCGCTAATTGGTGCAATTTCTTCATTTTTTGAAAAAAAAAATAATAATTGTTATACTACGGTTTTGAATTTTGCTTCACCTTGTATATTTTTTTTCATACAACAACCAAATATACTAACTAAGTGTTGCAAACATCATAAAGGAGAAAGAAAACCTATACATTACAAGAAAAAGTTTTAAAAAATTAAGTTAGTACCTGTAGTTATATATGGAGTAATGGAACCCTTGCAGTATTGATGAGACCACGTATCACTCATCCTAAGTAGAAAACGTACGTCTTTAACCACAAATTTCTTCAATTTTCTTCAAAACTATATTAGTTGGTATAAATATGTTGTTAGGCAACATCTCAACAATATAACATATGTCATTTTTATATATATTATATTGTTGAGCACTCTTCCTAACTGCTATATATTTCAAGCTGTATCTCCGAAACTTCTTAACATATTTTAATGCAATAAAGCTCAAATTGAAGAGTTTACACTCTTTCTGACATGAATGCAAGCAGAGCCCACTACCGTAAATGAAAAGATATCTTGTGTATATCATATCTTGCACTGTTTTATTCTTTTTACAGAACATAACACATTTCATTCCATATGTCTCATTGCCTCATAACAATATGGCTGACGAATGACAACCGAGGAAAAAGAACATGTACCGTTCAGATTTGCATACAGGGCACTCGCTAATTGGTGCAATTTCTTCATTTTTTGAAAAAAAAATAATAATTGTTATACTACGGTTTTGAATTTTGCTTCACCCTGTATATTTTTTTCATACAACAACCAAATAAACTAACTAAGTGTTGCAAACATCATAAAGGAGAAAGAAAACCTATACATTACAAGAAAAAGGTTTAAAAAATGAAGTTAGTACCTGTAGTTATATATGGAGGAATGGAACCCTTGCAGTATTGATGAGACCACGTATCACTCATCCTAAGTAGAAAACGTACGTCTTTAACCACAAATTTTTTCAATTTTCTTCAAAACTATACTAGTTGGTATAAATATGTTGTTAGGCAACATCTCAACAATATAACATATGTCATTTTTATATATATTATATTGTTGAGCACTCTTCCTAAGTGCTATATATTTCAGGCTATATCTCCGAAACTTCTGAACATATTTTAATGAAATAAAGCTCAAATTGAAGAGCAGTACACTCTTTCTGATATGAATGCAAGCAGAGCCCCCTACCGTAAATGGAAAGTTATGTTGTGTATATCATATCTTGCACTGTTTTATTTTTTTTCCAGAACATAACACATTTCATTCCATGATATGTCTCATTGCCTCATAACAATATGGCTGACGAATGACAACCGAGGAAAAAGAACATGTACCGTTCAGATTTGCATACAGGGCACTCGCTAATTGGTGCAATTTCTTCATTTTTTGAAAAAAAAATAATAATTGTTATACTACGGTTTTGAATTTTGCTTCACCCTGTATATTTTTTTTCATACAACAACCAAATATACTAACTAAGTGTTGCAAACATCATAAAGGAGAAAGAAAACCTATACATTACAAGAAAAAGGTTTAAAAAATTAAGTTAGTACCTGTAGTTATATATGGAGTAATGGAACCCTTGCAGTATTGATGAGACCACGTATCACTCATCCTAAGTAGAAAACGTACGTCTTTAACCACAAATTTCTTCAATTTTCTTCAAAACTATATTAGTTGGTATAAATATGTTGTTAGGCAACATCTCAACAATATAACATATGTCATTTTTATATATATTATATTGTTGAGCACTCTTCCTAACTGCTATATATTTCAGGCTGTATCTCCGAAACTTCTGAACATATTTTAATGAAATAAAGCTCAAATTGAAGAGCAGTACACTCTTTCTGATATGAATGCAAGCAGAGCCCCCTACCGTAAATGGAAAGTTATGTTGTGTATATCATATCTTGCACTGTTTTATTTTTTTTACAGAACATAACACATTTCATTCCATGATATGTCTCATTGCCTCATAACAATATGGCTGACGAATGACAACCGAGGAAAAAGAACATGTACCGTTCAGATTTGCATACAGGGCACTCGCTAATTGGTGCAATTTCTTCATTTTTTGAAAAAAAAATAATAATTGTTATACTACGGTTTTAAATTTTGCTTCACCCTGTATATTTTTTTCATACAACAACCAAATATACTAACTAAGTGTTGCAAACATCATAAAGGAGAAAGAAAACCTATACATTACAAGAAAAAGGTTTAAAAAATGAAGTTAGTACCTGTAGTTATATATGGAGGAATGGAACCCTTGCAGTATTGATGAGACCACGTATCACTCATCCTAAGTAGAAAACGTACGTCATTAACCACAAATTTCTTCAATTTTCTTCAAAACTATACTAGTTGGTATAAATATGTTGTTAGGCAACATCTCAACAATATAACATATGTCATTTTTATATATATTATATTGTTGAGCACTCTTCCTAACTGCTATATATTTCAGGCTGTATCTCCGAAACTTCTGAACATATTTTAATGAAATAAAGCTCAAATTGAAGAGCAGTACACTCTTTCTGATATGAATGCAAGCAGAGCCCCCTACCGTAAATGGAAAGTTATCTTGTGTATATCATATCTTGCTCTGTTGTATTCTTTTTACAGAACATAACACATTTCATTCCATGGTATGTCTCATTGCCTCATAACAATATGGCTGACGAATGACAACCGAGGAAAAAGAACATGTACCGTTCAGATTTGCATACAGGGCACTCGCTAATTGGTGCAATTTCTTCATTTTTTGAAAAAAAAAATAATAATTGTTATACTACGGTTTTGAATTTTGCTTCACCCTGTATATTTTTTTTCATACAGCAACCAAATATACTAACGAAGTGTTGGAAACATCATAAAGGAGAAAGAAAACCTATACATTACAAGAAAAAGTTTTAAAAAATGAAGTTAGTACCTGTAGTTATATATGGAGGAATGGAACCCTTGCAGTATTGATGAGACCACGTATCACTCATCCTAAGTAGAAAACGTACGTCATTAACCACAAATTTCTTCAATTTTCTTCAAAACTATACTAGTTGGTATAAATATGTTGTTAGGCAACATCTCAACAATATAACATATGTCATTTTTATATATATTATATTGTTGAGCACTCTTCCTAACTGCTATATATTTCAGGCTGTATCTCCGAAACTTCTGAACATATTTTAATGAAATAAAGCTCAAATTGAAGAGCAGTACACTCTTTCTGATATGAATGCAAGCAGAGCCCCCTACCGTAAATGGAAAGTTATCTTGTGTATATCATATCTTGCTCTGTTGTATTCTTTTTACAGAACATAACACATTTCATTCCATGGTATGTCTCATTGCCTCATAACAATATGGCTGACGAATGACAACCGAGGAAAAAGAACATGTACCGTTCAGATTTCCATACAGGGCACTCGCTAATTGGTGCAATTTCTTCATTTTTTGAAAAAAAATAATAATTGTTATACTACGGTTTTGAATTTTGCTTCACCCTGTATATTTTTTTCATACAACAACCAAATATACTAACTAAGTGTTGCAAACATCATAAAGGAGAAAGAAAACCTATACATTACAAGAAAAAGGTTTAAAAAATGAAGTTAGTACCTGTTGTTATATATGGAGCAATGGAACCCTTGCAGTATTGATGAGACCACGTGTCACTCATCCTAAGTAGAAAACGTACGTCTTTAACCACAAATTTCTTCAATTTTCTTCAAAACTATACTAGTTGGTATAAATATGTTGTTAGGCAACATCTCAACAATATAACATATGTCATTTTTATATATATTATATTGTTGAGCACTCTTCCTAACTGCTATATATTTCAGGCTGTATCTCCGAAACTTCTGAACATATTTTAATGAAATAAAGCTCAAATTGAAGAGCAGTACACTCTTTCTGATATGAATGCAAGCAGAGCCCCCTACCGTAAATGGAAAGTTATCTTGTGTATATCATATCTTGCTCTGTTGTATTCTTTTTACAGAACATAACACATTTCATTCCATGGTATGTCTCATTGCCTCATAACAATATGGCTGACGAATGACAACCGAGGAAAAAGAACATGTACCGTTCAGATTTGCATACAGGGCACTCGCAAATTGGTGCAATTTCTTCATTTTTTGAAAAAAAAATAATAATTGTTATACTACGGTTTTGAATTTTGCTTCACCCTGTATATTTTGTTCATACAACAACCAAATATACTAACTAAGTGTTGCAAACATCATAAAGGAGAAAGAAAACCTATACATTACAAGAAAAAGGTTTAAAAAATGAAGTTAGTACCTGTTGTTATATATGGAGCAATGGAACCCTTGCAGTATTGATGAGACCACGTATCACTCATCCTAAGTAGAAAACGTACGTCTTTAACCACAAATTTCTTCAATTTTCTTCAAAACTATACTAGTTGGTATAAATATGTTGTTAGGCAACATCTCAACAATATAACATATGTCATTTTTATATATATTATATTGTTGAGCACTCTTCCTAACTGCTATATATTTCAGGCTGTATCTCCGAAACTTCTGAACATATTTTAATGAAATAAAGCTCAAATTGAAGAGCTGTACACTCTTTCTGATATGAATGCAAGCAGAGCCCCCTACCGTAAATGGAAAGTTATCTTGTGTATATCATATCTTGCTCTGTTGTATTCTTTTTACAGAACATAACACATTTCATTCCATGGTATGTCTCATTGCCTCATAACAATATGGCTGACGAATGACAACCGAGGAAAAAGAACATGTACCGTTCAGATTTGCATACAGGGCACTCGCTAATTGGTGCAATTTCTTCATTTTTTGAAAAAAAAAATAATAATTGTTATACTACGGTTTTGAATTTTGCTTCACCCTGTATATTTTTTTCATACAACAACCAAATATACTAACTAAGTGTTGCAAACATCATAAAGGAGAAAGAAAACCTATACATTACAAGAAAAAGGTTTAAAAAATGAAGTTAGTACCTGTTGTTATATATGGAGCAATGGAACCCTTGCAGTATTGATGAGACCACGTATCACTCATCCTAAGTAGAAAACGTACGTCTTTAACCACAAATTTCTTCAATTTTCTTCAAAACTATACTAGTTGGTATAAATATGTTGTTAGGCAACATCTCAACAATATAACATATGTCATTTTTATATATATTATATTGTTGAGCACTCTTCCTAACTGCTATATATTTCAGGCTGTATCTCCGAAACTTCTGAACATATTTTAATGAAATAAAGCTCAAATTGAAGAGCAGTACACTCTTTCTGATATGAATGCAAGCAGAGCCCCCTACCGTAAATGGAAAGTTATCTTGTGTATATCATATCTTGCTCTGTTGTATTCTTTTTACAGAACATAACACATTTCATTCCATGGTATGTCTCATTGCCTCATAACAATATGGCTGACGAATGACAACCGAGGAAAAAGAACATGTACCGTTCAGATTTGCATACAGGGCACTCGCTAATTGGTGCAATTTCTTCATTTTTTGAAAAAAAAAATAATAATTGTTATACTACGGTTTTGAATTTTGCTTCACCCTGTATATTTTTTTCATACAACAACCAAATATACTAACTAAGTGTTGCAAACATCATAAAGGAGAAAGAAAACCTATACATTACAAGAAATAGGTTTAAAAAATGAAGTTAGTACCTGTAGTTATATATGGAGCAATGGAACCCTTGAAGTATTGATGAGACCACGTATCACTCATCCTAAGTAGAAAACGTACGTCTTTAACCACAAATTTCTTCAATTTTCTTCAAAACTATACTAGTTGGTATAAATATGTTGTTAGGCAACATCTCAACAATATAACATATGACATTTTTATATATATTATATTGTTGAGCACTCTTCCTAACTGCTATATACTTAAAGCTGTATCTCCGAAACTTCTGAACATATTTTAATGAAATAAAGCTCAAATTGAAGAGCAGTACACTCTTTCTGATATGAATGCAAGCAGAGCCCCCTACCGTAAATGGAAAGTTATCTTGTGTATATCATATCTTGCTCTGTTGTATTCTTTTTACAGAACATAACACATTTCATTCCATGGTATGTCTCATTGCCTCATAACAATATGGCTGACGAATGACAACCGAGGAAAAAGAACATGTACCGTTCAGATTTGCATACAGGGCACTCGCTAATTGGTGCAATTTCTTCATTTTTTGAAAAAAAAAAATAATAATTGTTATACTACGGTTTTGAATTTTGCTTCACCCTGTATATTTTTTTCATACAACAACCAAATATACTAACTAAGTGTTGCAAGCATCATAAAGGAGAAAGAAAATATATACATTACAAGAAAAAGGTTTAAAAAATGAAGTTAGTACCTGTTGTTATATATGGAGCAATGGAACCCTTGCAGTATTGATGAGACCACGTATCACTCATCCTAAGTAGAAAACGTACGTCTTTAACCACAAATTTCTTCAATTTTCTTCAAAACTATACTAGTTGGTATAAATATGTTGTTAGGCAACATCTCAACAATATAACATATGTCATTTTTATATATATTATATTGTTGAGCACTCTTCCTAACTGCTATATATTTCAGGCTGTATCTCCGAAACTTCTGAACATATTTTAATGAAATAAAGCTCAAATTGAAGAGCAGTAAAATCTTTCTGATATGAATGCAAGCAGAGCCCCCTACCGTAAATGGAAAGTTATCTTGTGTATATCATATCTTGCTCTGTTGTATTCTTTTTACAGAACATAACACATTTCATTCCATGGTATGTCTCATTGCCTCATAACAATATGGCTGACGAATGACAACCGAGGAAAAAGAACATGTACCGTTCAGATTTGCATACAGGGCACTCGCTAATTGGTGCAATTTCTTCATTTTTTGAAAAAAAAATAATAATTGTTATACTACGGTTTTGAATTTTGCTTCACCCTGTATATTTTTTTTCATACAACAACCAAATAAACTAACTAAGTGTTGCAAACATCATAAAGGAGAAAGAAAACCTATACATTACAAGAAAAAGGTTTAAAAAATGAAGTTAGTACCTGTAGTTATATATGGAGCAATGGAACCCTTGAAGTATTGATGAGACCACGTATCACTCATCCTAAGTAGAAAACGTACGTCTTTAACCACAAATTTCTTCAATTTTCTTCAAAACTATACTAGTTGGTATAAATATGTTGTTAGGCAACATCTCAACAATATAACATATGTCATTTTTATATATATTATATTGTTGAGCACTCTTCCTAACTGCTATATACTTCAAGCTGTATCTCCGAAACTTCTGAACATATTTTAATGAAATAAAGCTCAAATTGAAGAACAGTACACTCTTTCTGACATGAATGAAAGCGGAGCCCCCTACCGTAAATGGAAAGTTATGTCGTGTATATCATGTCTTGCACTGTTTTATTCTTTTTACAGAACATAACACATTTCATTTCATGATATGTCTCATTGCCTCATAACAATATGGCTGACGAATGACAACCGAGGAAAAAGAACATGTACCGTTCAGATTTGCATACAGGGCACTTGCTAATTGGTGCAATTTCTTCATTTTTTGAAAAAAAATAATAATTGTTATACTACGGTTTTGAATTTTGCTTCACCCTGTATATTTTTTTTCATACAGCAACCAAATATACTAACTAAGTGTTGGAAACATCATAAAGGAGAAAGAAATCCTATACATTACAAGAAAAAGGTTTAAAAAATGAAGTTAGTACCTGTTGTTATATATGGAGCAATGGAACCCTTGCAGTATTGATGAGACCACGTATCACTCATCCTAAGTAGAAAACGTACGTCTTTATCACAAATTTCTTCAATTTTCTTCAAAACTATACTAGTTGGTATAAATATGTTGTTAGGCAACATCTCAACAATATAACATATGTCATTTTTATATATATATTATATTGTTGAGCACTCTTCCTAACTGCTATATATTTCAGGCTATATCTCCGAAACTTCTGAACATATTTTAATGCAATAATGCTCAAATTGAATGGCAGTACACTCTTTCTGATATGAATGCAAGCAGAGCCCCCTACCGTAAATGGAAAGTTATGTTGTGTATATCATATCTTGCACTGTTTTATTCTTTTTACAGAACATAACACATTTCATTCCATGATATGTCTCATTGCCTCATAACAATATGGCTGACGATTGACAACCGAGGAAAAAGAACATGTACCGTTCAGATTTGCATACAGGGCACTCGCTAATTGGTGCAATTTCTTCATTTTTTGAAAAAAAAATAATAATTGTTATACTACGGTTTTGAATTTTGCTTCACCCTGTATATTTTTTTCATACAACAACCAAATATACTAACTAAGTGTTGCAAACATCATAAAGGAGAAAGAAAACCTATACATTACAAGAAAAAGGTTTAAAAAATGAAGTTAGTACCTGTAGTTATATATGGAGGAGTGGAACCCTTGCAGTATTGATGAGACCACGTATCACTCATCCTAAGTAGAAAACGTACGTCTTTAACCACAAATTTCTTCAATTTTCTTCAAAACTATACTAGTTGGTATAAATATGTTGTTAGGCAACATCTCAACAATATAACATATGTCATTTTTATATATATTATATTGTTGAGCACTCTTCCTAACTGCTATATATTTCAGGCTGTATCTCCGAAACTTCTGAACATATTTTAATGAAATAAAGCTCAAATTGAAGAGCAGTACACTCTTTCTGATATGAATGCAAGCAGAGCCCCCTACCGTAAATGGAAAGTTATCTTGTGTATATCATATATGAACAAAAACACCAGAGGTGCAAAAAGTGCAGCCAAGTTCGTCAGCCTCAAAAAGTGTTGAGATGAGGATGGATGAGCCAAGTTCCTTGGCCACTGCATCTGAAAGGAACACTGGAACTTGGCGCGAGGTGTCTAACATATTCGAATACATTAAGATGTCTGTTCCTAGTTTCAAGGCCGGGACATTTCAGTCCTAAGACTAGTGGTGACCCCCAAATCCACCACGCTCACAAACACCACCTCTAAGGCTCGTTAACATCATTTACTTTGACACTTCGTGGAGGAATATAAGTTTTCCTTGTCTGGGTTTCGAACCACCAATCTTACTGCAGTATTCTGTATATGTCCCTTATCTCATTAGCAAAGTTGATATTCCTACGGTTGATGGTGGTCCCAAACCCACCACGCCCACCACCACTATTCCTAAGGTTCCTTGACATCATTTTCTTGACACCTCGCGCCAAGTTCCATTGTCCCTTTCAGATGCAGTGGCCAAGGAACTTGGCTCATCCATCCTCATCTCAACACTTTTTGAGGCTGACGAACTTGGCTGCACTTTTTGCACCTCTGGTGTTTTTGTTCATATTTCACTTCTTTTTGTAGTTCACCATGCCAATATCGTATATTGGAATTCTCAATTGTGGCATATTGCTGGATTTAAATTTAAAATTGTACATTTTTAAAGAAGTCATAATGTGTCACATACAACATTAGTTCTTAAGGGCTCTCCCACCGGGAATCGAACCCAAGACCTGTACAAGAAAGTCGCACATTCTAGCCACTAGAACAGCGGGGAGGATTTATTCTATCAAATATCTGTCAGAGCGTTATGTCCAAACGAGATTCCAATTCATTTACCCGAACTACAAAATCACGATCGCTAACATCTCATTTTTCATTGCCTAAATACGAAGAGTATCAACAGGGCCCAAAACCCTTGATGCTGAATCCTCGCTGCTACATCACTAGACATAGATGGTGTTTCAATATACCTAGTTGTTCTCTACCTTTTCATATTGCGAAATTACGGAGTTCATTACATGACGTTCATGTTGCGCAGTTTCATACTGCCTCAGGTTTTCCTTCCAATGATATACACCTTTCAAATAGCTTATAAACTTAATAATATTTGCCACTAACATATCCTAACTGTATATAAAGCTACATGAACTGGCATAAATTAAAGGGGTGCTTCCGGTTGACGTGGAAAGTTGAAATGATGAAGGGGGATGAAGAATTTTCCCATGTTATTTAAATGTTTTTTTTACATATAATCTCATGTTTTAGGAACTTGGAATTGGAATAAAAAATTGAAATTCGGTATGCTTGTACGTTTTCATTAGTATTACCTAAGTAAATGAGTAAAAATAAACAATTCCAACTTTAGAGTGATTTTCTGGGGAACTGAAAAATCTTTCCCATGGTACGTATTTATATGGGACACCTTTTACCCCCCAAAATTATACGGCACTTTCTGTAGGGATACAATGATTAAATTTGACGTGATTGTAGTTTTTCGGAACTAACCGACAGAAAAATTGCCAAAAGTGAATATTTTTAATTTTTAGGGAGTCTAAAGGGGAGATGAAGAAATTCCCCATGCTATTTAAATAGGCCCTTTTTTTTGGACAAATAATCTCATATTTTAGATACTTGAAATTGGAATACAAACGTGAAATTCGGTATGCTTCAACGTTTTCGTTAGTATTTCCTAAGTAAGTTAGTAAAAATGAAAATATCCAAATCTAGAGTGGTTTTATGGGGAACAGAAAAACCTTTTCCATGTTATTTATATTGGACGTCTTCTAAACCCCAAAATGTTTAGGCACTTCCATCAGGGTTAGAATGATGAAATTTGGCATGATTGTGTCCTCCCGGGACTAACCAACAGGAAAATTGCTAAAATTGAATATTTTTAATTTTTAAGGAGTGTAAAGGAAGATGAAGAAAAAACCATGTTATTTAAATAGGCATTTTCCTGGAATACAAAATCTTATCTTTTAGATAGTTGAAATAGGAAAAGAAACTTGAAATTCGGGAATTGTAAGCTTAAGAGGTGTGAGGAAGCAGGTCGAGCAAAGGCGAACCCCCGAAGGGCAAATTCAGGAAATATGAAGAGCAAAAGGCACGAAATTCACTGTTGATGAAAAGGCTGATACGTAAGAGATTCTCACACTGTTCACAGATAGAGATACGAAGTATCAAGAACATTTTTACATAACGACTGTGGTAACTATAATATAACTCTGGTACCAATATATTTACGAAATCGGTTACATTTTGTTGCTAGTCTCACATAAATTCGAACAATTGGATTTCTCATTTCTTCGAAAACTTCATTAATTTTAAACATTCTCACCTCATTATCTTACTTATCAAATTAATTTCAATATCTATTTAATACCAATGACTGCAATAAAGAAAAATATTCACCAAAAAAAGACAAAATATTGGCTTTCCTTGTCTGGGTTTCCAACCACGAAATTTACGGCAGTATGTACGTGTCTTAGCCCACGGTTTTAAAAGTTAACTGATTCACAGAACGTACCTCATTAACATGCTTAACTACTTATTACTAGCTTACACTTATTTTACTCGCACACTGAGAAAAACTGTATGTGGCGTACGTAAAAGCGTTTGTTACATGTCTAAATCCTGTAGTTGTTGGACTTAACGTACATTAAACGTAAAACTGAAAAAGTATATTTGAACGTACTTTCCGTATAAGTGTTCCGAATAAACGTACTTTCCACACGAACGAAAAGACTGTATGTAGGCGGTCAGGATCTCACATACAGATGGCCGTATGTAACTTATAGCTGACGTACGTAATGTACGGAAGACTGTTAGATGTCAGACATCCTGCAACGACATTGTGTAACATCTAAGCGGGAAAGAGGGCAGTGCGTATGTAATATATGGATAACGTATGTTAAGTATAGCGAATAGACCAGCGAGGAGGGCACCAACTCGACCACTCAGACGATTGACAACATTATCACTATGCACATGATGTGTTCAATAACGGAATCGTTCCCGATTTTTTATTGTAAGGACAGTTTTTTTTTTTTTTTTTGCTAATGAAAAATTTCCGTAGCAAATTCCTCAAATTTCATTTTCAAGCCGTTATAGTGTACCTTTATGGAGAGTTTCACATCTTTATCTCATTAATAAGTAACTGTCAAATGGCTGTGGACAGTTTTTCGCCCATAAAAATTCCCATAGTACATTCCTTAAATTTGGAACCTTTATTTACACAGGTCATTACATAAGGTAGGTACCATTATGCAGAGTTTCAATTCTCTATCTCATTTGGAAGCACCTAATCAATGATGAGTGAGTAAATGAACCGATCTCCGTTTGAGTAAGGACAATTTTTTGCCCATCGAAAATTCCATAGCACAATCCTTAAATTTCGGATATTTTTCATATTCAAGCCATTATAAGCTATCTTCGTGTAGACATTCACATCTTCATTTCATTGGGAAGTACCTAATGGCTACGGACAATTTTTCGTCTATAAAAAAATTTCCCATAGCACATTCGTCACATTTCGGACTTTTTCCATACTCAAGTCATTATAAGATACCTTTATGCAGAGTTTCACAACTTATCTCATTGGAAATACAAAATCAATGTGATGAGCGAGTGAGTGAACCGATTTCTGCTTGACTAAGGACAGTTTTCACCCATAAAATTTTTCCATAGCACTTCCTTAAATTTCTATACTCAAATCATTATAAGGTACTTTTATGCAGAGATTCATTCTTCTATCTCATTGGGAAATACCTAATTAATGCTATGAATAAGTCAATCATTGAGTGAACCGATTTCTGCTTGGCTACGGACAAATTTCACCCATAAAAATTTTCTTTAGTACATTACTTAAATTTCAAAACTTTTCCATACTCAAGTCATTATAAGGGACCAATATACAGACATTTAGGTGAATGTTTCATAAACAAGTAGTTAATCAATGTGACGAATGAATGAATGAACCAATATCTGTTTGGCTAAAAATAGTTTTTCACCCATAAAAAAATTCCCATTGCACATTCATCACATTTAAGACTTTTTTCACACTCAAGTCATTATAAGGTACCTTTATGCACAGCTTTACGTCATTATCATTGGAAACTATCAAATCAATGTGATGAGTGACTGAATGAACCGTGCTTTGCTAAGGACAGTTTTTCGCCCATGAAAAATTTCCAATAGCACATTCCTCACATTTCGGAATTTTTACACACTTAAGCCATTATAAGGTGCAGTACCTTTATGCAGAGTTTCACGTCTCTATCTCATTGGAAAGTACCTAATCACTTTGATGAGTAAGGAGACGAACATTTTTATGTTCGGCTAAGGACAGTTTCTCGCCCATAAATAACTCCCATAGCACATTCCTCACATTTCGGACATTTTCCATACTCAACTTATTGTAGGGTACCTTTATGCAAAGTTTCAAGTTTCTATCTCATTGAAAAGTACCTAATCATTTTGATGAGTGAGCGAGTGAAACGTTTTTCTTTCCTGGCTAAGGACAGTTTTTTGTCTATAAAAAAATTCCCATAGCACATTCCTCAGATTTCGGACTTTTTCCATACTCAGATCGTTATAGGGTACCTTTATGCAAAGCTTCAAGTTTCTATCCCATTGGGAAGTACCTAATCAATTTGATGAATGAGTGAGTGAAACGATTTTTTTGCTGGCTAAGGACAGTTTTTTGCCTATAAAAATTTTCCCATAGCACATTCCTCAGATTTCGGACTTTTTCCATACTCAGGTTGTTATAGGGTACCTTTATGCAAAGTTTCAGGTATCTATCTCATTGAGAAGTACCTAATCAATTTGATGAGTGAGTGAGTGAATCGATTTTTTCCTGGTTAAGGACGGTTTTTTTGCCTATAAAAAATTTCCGATAGCACATTCCTCAGATTTCGGACTTTTTCCATACTCAAGTTATCGTAGGGTACCTCTATGCAAAGTTTCAAGTTTCTACCTCATTGGGAAGTACCTAATCAATTTGATGAGTTAGTGAGTGAAACGATTTTTTTTCCTGGCTAAGGACAGTTTTTTGCCTATAAAAAATTTCCCATAGCACATTCCTCAGATTTCGGACTTTTTCCATACTCAGGTTGTTATAGTTTACCTTTATGCAAAGTTTCAAGTTTCTATCTAATTGGGAAGTACCTAATCAATTTGATGAGTGAGTGAGTGAAACGATTTTTTTCCTGGCTAACGACAGTTTTTTGCCCATAAAAAATTTCCATAGCACATTCCCTAGATTTCGGACTTATTCCATACTTAGGTCGTTATAGGGTACCTTTATGCAAAGTTTTACGTTTCTATCTCATTGGAAAGTACCTAATCAATTTGATGAGTGAGTGAGTGAAACGATTTTTTTCCTGGCTAAGGACAGTTTTTTGCCCATAAAAAATTTCCCATAGGACATTCCTCAGATTTTGGACTTTTTCCATACTCAAATTGTTATAGTTTACCTTTATGCAAAGTTTCACGTTTCTATCTAATTGGGAAGTACCTAATCAATTTGATGAGTGAGTCAGTGAGTCAGTGAGCCTGAAAACTGCATATTTTGGGGGTCCAGTACTCGAATATGGTTGAAGGTAGGAATATGAGATTTTGCATATGAGTACATCTGTGGGATATCTCCTTACATTCTAAATTTCATGTTTCTAGCCTTAATAGAATCGTTTTTACAAAGCCTCGAAATTGGCGATTTTACCCAAAACTCTTGTTCGTGTATAATATGCTTACGGCAGTGCAGGCCAGTTTTCATTTGCTTCGCGGAACTTGGCTGCCATGCACTGCCGTGCATGTTGATCTTGCTCTGTTGTATTCTTTTTACAGAACATAACACATTTCATTCCATGGTATGTCTCATTGCCTCATAACAATATGGCTGACGAATGACAACCGAGGAAAAAGAACATGTACCGTTCAGATTTGCATACAGGGCACTCGCTAATTGGTGCAATTTCTTCATTTTTTGAAAAAAAAAAATAATAATTGTTATACTACGGTTTTGAATTTTGCTTCACCCTGTATATTTTTTTCATACAACAACCAAATATACTAACTAAGTGTTGCAAACATCATAAAGGAGAAAGAAAATATATACATTACAAGAAAAAGGTTTAAAAAATGAAGTTAGTACCTGTTGTTATATATGGAGCAATGGAACCCTTGCAGTATTGATGAGACCACGTATCACTCATCCTAAGTAGAAAACGTACGTCTTTAACCTCAAATTTCTTCAATTTTCTTCAAAACTATACTAGTTGGTATAAATATGTTGTTAGGCAACATCTCAACAATATAACATATGTCATTTTTATATATATTATATTGTTGAGCACTCTTCCTAACTGCTATATATTTCAGGCTGTATCTCCGAAGCTTCTGAACATATTTTAATGAAATAAAGCTCAAATTGAAGAGCAGTACACTCTTTCTGATATGAATGCAAGCAGAGCCCCCTACCGTAAATGGAAAGTTATCTTGTGTATATCATATCTTGCTCTGTTGTATTCTTTTTACAGAACATAACACATTTCATTCCATGGTATGTCTCATTGCCTCATAACAATATGGCTGACGAATGACAACCGAGGAAAAAGAACATGTACCGTTCAGATTTGCATACAGGGCACTCGCTAATTGGTGCAATTTCTTCATTTTTTGAAAAAAAAATAATAATTGTTATACTACGGTTTTGAATTTTGCTTCACCCTGCATATTTTTTTTCATACAACAACCAAATATACTAACTAAGTGTTGCAAACATCATAAAGGAGAAAGAAAACCTATACATTACAAGAAAAAGGTTTAAAAAATGAAGTTAGTACCTGTAGTTATATATGGAGCAATGGAACCCTTGAAGTATTGATGAGACCACGTATCACTCATCCTAAGTAGAAAACGTACGTCTTTAACCACAAATTTCTTCAATTTTCTTCAAAACTATACTAGTTGGTATAAATATGTTGTTAGGCAACATCTCAACAATATAACATATGTCATTTTTATATATATTATATTGTTGAGCACTCTTCCTAACTGCTATATACTTCAAGCTGTATCTCCGAAACTTCTGAACATATTTTAATGAAATAAAGCTCAAATTGAAGAACAGTACACTCTTTCTGACATGAATGAAAGCGGAGCCCCCTACCGTAAATGGAAAGTTATGTCGTGTATATCATGTCTTGCACTGTTTTATTCTTTTTACAGAACATAACACATTTCATTTCATGATATGTCTCATTGCCTCATAACAATATGGCTGACGAATGACAACCGAGGAAAAAGAACATGTACCGTTCAGATTTGCATACAGGGCACTTGCTAATTGGTGCAATTTCTTCATTTTTTGAAAAAAAAATAATAATTGTTATACTACGGTTTTGAATTTTGCTTCACCCTGTATATTTTTTTTCATACAGCAACCAAATATACTAACTAAGTGTTGGAAACATCATAAAGGAGAAAGAAATCCTATACATTACAAGAAAAAGGTTTAAAAAATGAAGTTAGTACCTGTTGTTATATATGGAGCAATGGAACCCTTGCAGTATTGATGAGACCACGTATCACTCATCCTAAGTAGAAAACGTACGTCTTTAACCACAAATTTCTTCAATTTTCTTCAAAACTATACTAGTTGGTATAAATATGTTGTTAGGCAACATCTCAACAATATAACATATGTCATTTTTATATATATTATATTGTTGAGCACTCTTCCTAACTGCTATATATTTCAGGCTATATCTCCGAAACTTCTGAACATATTTTAATGCAATAATGCTCAAATTGAATGGCAGTACACTCTTTCTGATATGAATGCAAGCAGAGCCCCCTACCGTAAACGGAAAGTTATGTTGTGTATATCATATCTTGCACTGTTTTATTCTTTTTACAGAACATAACACATTTCATTCCATGATATGTCTCATTGCCTCATAACAATATGGCTGACGATTGACAACCGAGGAAAAAGAACATGTACCGTTCAGATTTGCATACAGGGCACTCGCTAATTGGTGCAATTTCTTCATTTTTTGAAAAAAAAATAATAATTGTTATACTACGGTTTTGAATTTTGCTTCACCCTGTATATTTTTTTTCATACAACAACCAAATATACTAACTAAGTGTTGCAAACATCATAAAGGAGAAAGAAAACCTATACATTACAAGAAAAAGGTTTAAAAAATGAAGTTAGTACCTGTTGTTATATATGGAGCAATGGAACCCTTGCAGTATTGATGAGACCACGTATCACTCATCCTAAGTAGAAAACGTACGTCTTTAACCACAAATTTCTTCAATTTTCTTCAAAACTATACTAGTTGGTATAAATATGTTGTTAGGCAACATCTCAACAATATAACATATGTCATTTTTATATATATTATATTGTTGAGCACTCTTCCTAACTGCTATATATTTCAGGCTGTATCTCCGAAACTTCTGAACATATTTTAATGAAATAAAGATCAAATTGAAGAGCAGTACACTCTTTCTGATATGAATGCAAGCAGAGCCCCCTACCGTAAATGGAAAGTTATCTTGTGTATATCATATCTTGCTCTGTTGTATTCTTTTTACAGAACATAACACATTTCATTCCATGGTATGTCTCATTGCCTCATAACAATATGGCTGACGAATGACAACCGAGGAAAAAGAACATGTACCGTTCAGATTTGCATACAGGGCACTTGCTAATTGGTGCAATTTCTTCATTTTTTGAAAAAAAATAATAATTGTTATACTACGGTTTTGAATTTTGCTTCACCCTGTATATTTTTTTTCATACAGCAACCAAATATACTAACTAAGTGTTGGAAACATCATAAAGGAGAAAGAAATCCTATACATTACAAGAAAAAGGTTTAAAAAATGAAGTTAGTACCTGTTGTTATATATGGAGCAATGGAACCCTTGCAGTATTGATGAGACCACGTATCACTCATCCTAAGTAGAAAACGTACGTCTTTAACCACAAATTTCTTCAATTTTCTTCAAAACTATACTAGTTGGTATAAATATGTTGTTAGGCAACATCTCAACAATATAACATATGTCATTTTTATATATATTATATTGTTGAGCACTCTTCCTAACTGCTATATATTTCAGGCTATATCTCCGAAACTTCTGAACATATTTTAATGCAATAATGCTCAAATTGAATGGCAGTACACTCTTTCTGATATGAATGCAAGCAGAGCCCCCTACCGTAAACGGAAAGTTATGTTGTGTATATCATATCTTGCACTGTTTTATTCTTTTTACAGAACATAACACATTTCATTCCATGATATGTCTCATTGCCTCATAACAATATGGCTGACGATTGACAACCGAGGAAAAAGAACATGTACCGTTCAGATTTGCATACAGGGCACTCGCTAATTGGTGCAATTTCTTCATTTTTTGAAAAAAAAATAATAATTGTTATACTACGGTTTTGAATTTTGCTTCACCCTGTATATTTTTTTCATACAACAACCAAATATACTAACTAAGTGTTGCAAACATCATAAAGGAGAAAGAAAACCTATACATTACAAGAAAAAGGTTTAAAAAATGAAGTTAGTACCTGTAGTTATATATGGAGGAATGGAACCCTTGCAGTATTGATGAGACTACGTATCACTCATCCTAAGTAGAAAACGTACGTCTTTAACCACAAATTTCTTCAATTTTCTTCAAAACTATACTAGTTGGTATAAATATGTTGTTAGGCAACATCTCAACAATATAACATATGTCATTTTTATATATATTATATTGTTGAGCACTCTTCCTAACTGCTATATATTTCAGGCTGTATCTCCGAAACTTCTGAACATATTTTAATGAAATAAAGCTCAAATTGAAGAGCAGTACACTCTTTCTGATATGAATGCAAGCAGAGCCCCCTACCGTAAATGGAAAGTTATCTTGTGTATATCATATCTTGCTCTGTTGTATTCTTTTTACAGAACATAACACATTTCATTCCATGGTATGTCTCATTGCCTCATAACAATATGGCTGACGAATGACAACCGAGGAAAAAGAACATGTACCGTTCAGATTTGCATACAGGGCACTCGCTAATTGGTGCAATTTCTTCATTTTTTGAAAAAAAAATAATAATTGTTATACTACGGTTTTGAATTTTGCTTCACCCTGTATATTTTTTTCATACAACAACCAAATATACTAACTAAGTGTTGCAAACATCATAAAGGAGAAAGAAAACCTATACATTACAAGAAATAGGTTTAAAAAATGAAGTTAGTACCTGTAGTTATATATGGAGCAATGGAACCCTTGAAGTATTGATGAGACCACGTATCACTCATCCTAAGTAGAAAACGTACGTCTTTAACCACAAATTTCTTCAATTTTCTTCAAAACTATACTAGTTGGTATAAATATGTTGTTAGGCAACATCTCAACAATATAACATATGTCATTTTTATATATATTATATTGTTGAGCACTCTTCCTAACTGCTATATACTTCAAGCTGTATCTCCGAAACTTCTGAACATATTTTAATGAAATAAAGCTCAAATTGAAGAACAGTACACTCTTTCTGACATGAATGAAAGCGGAGCCCCCTACCGTAAATGGAAATTTATGTCGTGTATATCATGTCTTGCACTGTTTTATTCTTTTTACAGAACATAACACATTTCATTTCATGATATGTCTCATTGCCTCATAACAATATGGCTGACGAATGACAACCGAGGAAAAAGAACATGTACCGTTCAGATTTGCATACAGGGCACTTGCTAATTGGTGCAATTTCTTCATTTTTTGAAAAAAAATAATAATTGTTATACTACGGTTTTGAATTTTGCTTCACCCTGTATATTTTTTTTCATACAGCAACCAAATATACTAACTAAGTGTTGGAAACATCATAAAGGAGAAAGAAATCCTATACATTACAAGAAAAAGGTTTAAAAAATGAAGTTAGTACCTGTTGTTATATATGGAGCAATGGAACCCTTGCAGTATTGATGAGACCACGTATCACTCATCCTAAGTAGAAAACGTACGTCTTTAACCACAAATTTCTTCAATTTTCTTCAAAACTATACTAGTTGGTATAAATATGTTGTTAGGCAACATCTCAACAATATAACATATGTCATTTTTATATATATTATATTGTTGAGCACTCTTCCTAACTGCTATATATTTCAGGCTATATCTCCGAAACTTCTGAACATATTTTAATGCAATAATGCTCAAATTGAATGGCAGTACACTCTTTCTGATATGAATGCAAGCAGAGCCCCCTACCGTAAACGGAAAGTTATGTTGTGTATATCATATCTTGCACTGTTTTATTCTTTTTACAGAACATAACACATTTCATTCCATGGTATGTCTCATTGCCTCATAACAATATGGCTGACGATTGACAACCGAGGAAAAAGAACATGTACCGTTCAGATTTGCATACAGGGCACTCGCTAATTGGTGCAATTTCTTCATTTTTTGAAAAAAAAATAATAATTGTTATACTACGGTTTTGAATTTTGCTTCACCCTGTATATTTTTTTCATACAACAACCAAATATACTAACTAAGTGTTGCAAACATCATAAAGGAGAAAGAAAACCTATACATTACAAGAAAAAGGTTTAAAAAATGAAGTTAGTACCTGTAGTTATATATGGAGGAATGGAACCCTTGCAGTATTGATGAGACTACGTATCACTCATCCTAAGTAGAAAACGTACGTCTTTAACCACAAATTTCTTCAATTTTCTTCAAAACTATACTAGTTGGTATAAATATGTTGTTAGGCAACATCTCAACAATATAACATATGTCATTTTTATATATATTATATTGTTGAGCACTCTTCCTAACTGCTATATATTTCAGGCTGTATCTCCGAAACTTCTGAACATATTTTAATGAAATAAAGCTCAAATTGAAGAGCAGTACACTCTTTCTGATATGAATGCAAGCAGAGCCCCCTACCGTAAATGGAAAGTTATCTTGTGTATATCATATCTTGCTCTGTTGTATTCTTTTTACAGAACATAACACATTTCATTCCATGGTATGTCTCATTGCCTCATAACAATATGGCTGACGAATGACAACCGAGGAAAAAGAACATGTACCGTTCAGATTTGCATACAGGGCACTCGCTAATTGGTGCAATTTCTTCATTTTTTGAAAAAAAAATAATAATTGTTATACTACGGTTTTGAATTTTGCTTCACCCTGTATATTTTTTTCATACAACAACCAAATATACTAACTAAGTGTTGCAAACATCATAAAGGAGAAAGAAAACCTATACATTACAAGAAATAGGTTTAAAAAATGAAGTTAGTACCTGTAGTTATATATGGAGCAATGGAACCCTTGAAGTATTGATGAGACCACGTATCACTCATCCTAAGTAGAAAACGTACGTCTTTAACCACAAATTTCTTCAATTTTCTTCAAAACTATACTAGTTGGTATAAATATGTTGTTAGGCAACATCTCAACAATATAACATATGTCATTTTTATATATATTATATTGTTGAGCACTCTTCCTAACTGCTATATACTTCAAGCTGTATCTCCGAAACTTCTGAACATATTTTAATGAAATAAAGCTCAAATTGAAGAACAGTACACTCTTTCTGACATGAATGAAAGCGGAGCCCCCTACCGTAAATGGAAATTTATGTCGTGTATATCATGTCTTGCACTGTTTTATTCTTTTTACAGAACATAACACATTTCATTTCATGATATGTCTCATTGCCTCATAACAATATGGCTGACGAATGACAACCGAGGAAAAAGAACATGTACCGTTCAGATTTGCATACAGGGCACTTGCTAATTGGTGCAATTTCTTCATTTTTTGAAAAAAAATAATAATTGTTATACTACGGTTTTGAATTTTGCTTCACCCTGTATATTTTTTTTCATACAGCAACCAAATATACTAACTAAGTGTTGGAAACATCATAAAGGAGAAAGAAATCCTATACATTACAAGAAAAAGGTTTAAAAAATGAAGTTAGTACCTGTTGTTATATATGGAGCAATGGAACCCTTGCAGTATTGATGAGACCACGTATCACTCATCCTAAGTAGAAAACGTACGTCTTTAACCACAAATTTCTTCAATTTTCTTCAAAACTATACTAGTTGGTATAAATATGTTGTTAGGCAACATCTCAACAATATAACATATGTCATTTTTATATATATTATATTGTTGAGCACTCTTCCTAACTGCTATATATTTCAGGCTATATCTCCGAAACTTCTGAACATATTTTAATGCAATAATCCTCAAATTGAATGGCAGTACACTCTTTCTGATATGAATGCAAGCAGAGCCCCCTACCGTAAACGGAAAGTTATGTTGTGTATATCATATCTTGCACTGTTTTATTCTTTTTACAGAACATAACACATTTCATTCCATATGTCTCATTGCCTCATAACAATATGGCTGACGATTGACAACCGAGGAAAAAGAACATGTACCGTTCAGATTTGCATACAGGGCACTCGCTAATTGGTGCAATTTCTTCATTTTTTGAAAAAAAATAATAATTGTTATACTACGGTTTTGAATTTTGCTTCACCCTGTATATTTTTTTCATACAACAACCAAATATACTAACTAAGTGTTGCAAACATCATAAAGGAGAAAGAAAACCTATACATTACAAGAAAAAGGTTTAAAAAATGAAGTTAGTACCTGTAGTTATATATGGAGGAATGGAACCCTTGCAGTATTGATGAGACCACGTATCACTCATCCTAAGTAGAAAACGTACGTCTTTAACCACAAATTTCTTCAATTTTCTTCAAAACTATACTAGTTGGTATAAATATGTTGTTAGGCAACATCTCAACAATATAACATATGTCATTTTTATATATATTATATTGTTGAGCACTATTCCTAACTGCTATATATTTCAGGCTGTATCTCCGAAACTTCTGAACATATTTTAATGAAATAAAGCTCAAATTGAAGAGCAGTACACTCTTTCTGATATGAATGCAAGCAGAGCCCCCTACCGTAAATGGAAAGTTATCTTGTGTATATCATATCTTGCTCTGTTGTATTCTTTTTACAGAACATAACACATTTCATTCCATGGTATGTCTCATTGCCTCATAACAATATGGCAGACGAATGACAACCGAGGAAAAAGAACATGTACCATTCAGATTTGCATACAGGGCACTCGCTAATTGGTGCAATTTCTTCATTTTTTGAAAAAAAAATAATAATTGTTATACTACGGTTTTGAATTTTGCTTCACCCTGTATATTTTTTTCATACAACAACCAAATATACTAACTAAGTGTTGCAAACATCATAAAGGAGAAAGAAAACCTATACATTACAAGAAAAAGGTTTAAAAAATGAAGTTAGTACCTGTAGTTATATATGGAGCAATGGAACCCTTGAAGTATTGATGAGACCACGTATCACTCATCCTAAGTAGAAAACGTACGTCTTTAACCACAAATTTCTTCAATTTTCTTCAAAACTATACTAGTTGGTATAAATATGTTGTTAGGCAACATCTCAACAATATAACATATGTCATTTTTATATATATTATATTGTTGAGCACTCTTCCTAACTGCTATATACTTAAAGCTGTATCTCCGAAACTTCTGAACATATTTTAATGAAATAAAGCTCAAATTGAAGAGCAGTACACTCTTTCTGATATGAATGCAAGCAGAGCCCCCTACCGTAAATGGAAAGTTATCTTGTGTATATCATATCTTGCTCTGTTGTATTCTTTTTACAGAACATAACACATTTCATTCCATGGTATGTCTCATTGCCTCATAACAATATGGCTGACGAATGACAACCGAGGAAAAAGAACATGTACCGTTCAGATTTGCATACAGGGCACTCGCTAATTGGTGCAATTTCTTCATTTTTTGAAAAAAAAAATAATAATTGTTATACTACGGTTTTGAATTTTGCTTCACCCTGTATATTTTTTTCATACAACAACCAAATATACTAACTAAGTGTTGCAAACATCATAAAGGAGAAAGAAAACCTATACATTACAAGAAATAGGTTTAAAAAATGAAGTTAGTACCTGTAGTTATATATGGAGCAATGGAACCCTTGAAGTATTGATGAGACCACGTATCACTCATCCTAAGTAGAAAACGTACGTCTTTAACCACAAATTTCTTCAATTTTCTTCAAAACTATACTAGTTGGTATAAATATGTTGTTAGGCAACATCTCAACAATATAACATATGTCATTTTTATATATATTATATTGTTGAGCACTCTTCCTAACTGCTATATACTTCAAGCTGTATCTCCGAAACTTCTGAACATATTTTAATGAAATAAAGCTCAAATTGAAGAACAGTACACTCTTTCTGACATGAATGAAAGCGGAGCCCCCTACCGTAAATGGAAAGTTATGTCGTGTATATCATGTCTTGCACTGTTTTATTCTTTTTACAGAACATAACACATTTCATTTCATGATATGTCTCATTGCCTCATAACAATATGGCTGACGAATGACAACCGAGGAAAAAGAACATGTACCGTTCAGATTTGCATACAGGGCACTTGCTAATTGGTGCAATTTCTTCATTTTTTGAAAAAAATAATAATTGTTATACTACGGTTTTGAATTTTGCTTCACCCTGTATATTTTTTTTCATACAGCAACCAAATATACTAACTAAGTGTTGGAAACATCATAAAGGAGAAAGAAATCCTATACATTACAAGAAAAAGGTTTAAAAAATGAAGTTAGTACCTGTTGTTATATATGGAGCAATGGAACCCTTGCAGTATTGATGAGACCACGTATCACTCATCCTAAGTAGAAAACGTACGTCTTTAACCACAAATTTCTTCAATTTTCTTCAAAACTATACTAGTTGGTATAAATATGTTGTTAGGCAACATCTCAACAATATAACATATGTCATTTTTATATATATTATATTGTTGAGCACTCTTCCTAACTGCTATATATTTCAGGCTATATCTCCGAAACTTCTGAACATATTTTAATGCAATAATGCTCAAATTGAATGGCAGTACACTCTTTCTGATATGAATGCAAGCAGAGCCCCCTACCGTAAACGGAAAGTTATGTTGTGTATATCATATCTTGCACTGTTTTATTCTTTTTACAGAACATAACACATTTCATTCCATATGTCTCATTGCCTCATAACAATATGGCTGACGATTGACAACCGAGGAAAAAGAACATGTACCGTTCAGATTTGCATACAGGGCACTCGCTAATTGGTGCAATTTCTTCATTTTTTGAAAAAAAATAATAATTGTTATACTACGGTTTTGAATTTTGCTTCACCCTGTATATTTTTTTCATACAACAACCAAATATACTAACTAAGTGTTGCAAACATCATAAAGGAGAAAGAAAACCTATACATTACAAGAAAAAGGTTTAAAAAATGAAGTTAGTACCTGTAGTTATATATGGAGGAATGGAACCCTTGCAGTATTGATGAGACCACGTATCACTCATCCTAAGTAGAAAACGTACGTCTTTAACCACAAATTTCTTCAATTTTCTTCAAAACTATACTAGTTGGTATAAATATGTTGTTAGGCAACATCTCAACAATATAACATATGTCATTTTTATATATATTATATTGTTGAGCACTATTCCTAACTGCTATATATTTCAGGCTGTATCTCCGAAACTTCTGAACATATTTTAATGAAATAAAGCTCAAATTGAAGAGCAGTACACTCTTTCTGATATGAATGCAAGCAGAGCCCCCTACCGTAAATGGAAAGTTATCTTGTGTATATCATATCTTGCTCTGTTGTATTCTTTTTACAGAACATAACACATTTCATTCCATGGTATGTCTCATTGCCTCATAACAATATGGCAGACGAATGACAACCGAGGAAAAAGAACATGTACCATTCAGATTTGCATACAGGGCACTCGCTAATTGGTGCAATTTCTTCATTTTTTGAAAAAAAAATAATAATTGTTATACTACGGTTTTGAATTTTGCTTCACCCTGTATATTTTTTTCATACAACAACCAAATATACTAACTAAGTGTTGCAAACATCATAAAGGAGAAAGAAAACCTATACATTACAAGAAAAAGGTTTAAAAAATGAAGTTAGTACCTGTAGTTATATATGGAGCAATGGAACCCTTGAAGTATTGATGAGACCACGTATCACTCATCCTAAGTAGAAAACGTACGTCTTTAACCACAAATTTCTTCAATTTTCTTCAAAACTATACTAGTTGGTATAAATATGTTGTTAGGCAACATCTCAACAATATAACATATGTCATTTTTATATATATTATATTGTTGAGCACTCTTCCTAACTGCTATATACTTAAAGCTGTATCTCCGAAACTTCTGAACATATTTTAATGAAATAAAGCTCAAATTGAAGAGCAGTACACTCTTTCTGATATGAATGCAAGCAGAGCCCCCTACCGTAAATGGAAAGTTATCTTGTGTATATCATATCTTGCTCTGTTGTATTCTTTTTACAGAACATAACACATTTCATTCCATGGTATGTCTCATTGCCTCATAACAATATGGCTGACGAATGACAACCGAGGAAAAAGAACATGTACCGTTCAGATTTGCATACAGGGCACTCGCTAATTGGTGCAATTTCTTCATTTTTTGAAAAAAAAAATAATAATTGTTATACTACGGTTTTGAATTTTGCTTCACCCTGTATATTTTTTTCATACAACAACCAAATATACTAACTAAGTGTTGCAAACATCATAAAGGAGAAAGAAAACCTATACATTACAAGAAATAGGTTTAAAAAATGAAGTTAGTACCTGTAGTTATATATGGAGCAATGGAACCCTTGAAGTATTGATGAGACCACGTATCACTCATCCTAAGTAGAAAACGTACGTCTTTAACCACAAATTTCTTCAATTTTCTTCAAAACTATACTAGTTGGTATAAATATGTTGTTAGGCAACATCTCAACAATATAACATATGTCATTTTTATATATATTATATTGTTGAGCACTCTTCCTAACTGCTATATACTTCAAGCTGTATCTCCGAAACTTCTGAACATATTTTAATGAAATAAAGCTCAAATTGAAGAACAGTACACTCTTTCTGACATGAATGAAAGCGGAGCCCCCTACCGTAAATGGAAAGTTATGTCGTGTATATCATGTCTTGCACTGTTTTATTCTTTTTACAGAACATAACACATTTCATTTCATGATATGTCTCATTGCCTCATAACAATATGGCTGACGAATGACAACCGAGGAAAAAGAACATGTACCGTTCAGATTTGAATACAGGGCACTTGCTAATTGGTGCAATTTCTTCATTTTTTGAAAAAAATAATAATTGTTATACTACGGTTTTGAATTTTGCTTCACCCTGTATATTTTTTTTCATACAGCAACCAAATATACTAACTAAGTGTTGGAAACATCATAAAGGAGAAAGAAATCCTATACATTACAAGAAAAAGGTTTAAAAAATGAAGTTAGTACCTGTTGTTATATATGGAGCAATGGAACCCTTGCAGTATTGATGAGACCACGTATCACTCATCCTAAGTAGAAAACGTACGTCTTTAACCACAAATTTCTTCAATTTTCTTCAAAACTATACTAGTTGGTATAAATATGTTGTTAGGCAACATCTCAACAATATAACATATGTCATTTTTATATATATTATATTGTTGAGCACTCTTCCTAACTGCTATATATTTCAGGCTATATCTCCGAAACTTCTGAACATATTTTAATGCAATAATGCTCAAATTGAATGGCAGTACACTCTTTCTGATATGAATGCAAGCAGAGCCCCCTACCGTAAACGGAAAGTTATGTTGTGTATATCATATCTTGCACTGTTTTATTCTTTTTACAGAACATAACAAATTTCATTCCATGATATGTCTCATTGCCTCATAACAATATGGCTGACGATTGACAACCGAGGAAAAAGAACATGTACCGTTCAGATTTGCATACAGGGCACTCGCTAATTGGTGCAATTTCTTCATTTTTTGAAAAAAAAATAATAATTGTTATACTACGGTTTTGAATTTTGCTTCACCCTGTATATTTTTTTCATACAACAACCAAATATACTAACTAAGTGTTGCAAACATCATAAAGGAGAAAGAAAACCTATACATTACAAGAAAAAGGTTTAAAAAATGAAGTTAGTACCTGTAGTTATATATGGAGGAATGGAACCCTTGCAGTATTGATGAGACCACGTATCACTCATCCTAAGTAGAAAACGTACGTCTTTAACCACAAATTTCTTCAATTTTCTTCAAAACTATACTAGTTGGTATAAATATGTTGTTAGGCAACATCTCAACAATATAACATATGTCATTTTTATATATATTATATTGTTGAGCACTCTTCCTAACTGCTATATATTTCAGGCTGTATCTCCGAAACTTCTGAACATATTTTAATGAAATAAAGCTCAAATTGAAGAGCAGTACACTCTTTCTGATATGAATGCAAGCAGAGCCCCCTACCGTAAATGGAAAGTTATCTTGTGTATATCATATCTTGCTCTGTTGTATTCTTTTTACAGAACATAACACATTTCATTCCATGGTATGTCTCATTGCCTCATAACAATATGGCTGACGAATGACAACCGAGGAAAAAGAACATGTACCGTTCAGATTTGCATACAGGGCACTCGCTAATTGGTGCAATTTCTTCATTTTTTGAAAAAAAAATAATAATTGTTATACTACGGTTTTGAATTTTGCTTCACCCTGTATATTTTTTTCATACAACAACCAAATATACTAACTAAGTGTTGCAAACATCATAAAGGAGAAAGAAAACCTATACATTACAAGAAATAGGTTTAAAAAATGAAGTTAGTACCTGTAGTTATATATGGAGCAATGGAACCCTTGAAGTATTGATGAGACCACGTATCACTCATCCTAAGTAGAAAACGTACGTCTTTAACCACAAATTTCTTCAATTTTCTTCAAAACTATACTAGTTGGTATAAATATGTTGTTAGGCAACATCTCAACAATATAACATATGTCATTTTTATATATATTATATTGTTGAGCACTCTTCCTAACTGCTATATACTTAAAGCTGTATCTCCGAAACTTCTGAACATATTTTAATGAAATAATCCTCAAATTGAAGAGCAGTACACTCTTTCTGATATGAATGCAAGCAGAGCCCCCTACCGTAAATGGAAAGTTATCTTGTGTATATCATATCTTGCTCTGTTGTATTCTTTTTACAGAACATAACACATTTCATTCCATGGTATGTCTCATTGCCTCATAACAATATGGCTGACGAATGACAACCGAGGAAAAAGAACATGTACCGTTCAGATTTGCATACAGGGCACTCGCTAATTGGTGCAATTTCTTCATTTTTTGAAAAAAAAAATAATAATTGTTATACTACGGTTTTGAATTTTGCTTCACCCTGTATATTTTTTTCATACAACAACCAAATATACTAACTAAGTGTTGCAAACATCATAAAGGAGAAAGAAAACCTATACATTACAAGAAATAGGTTTAAAAAATGAAGTTAGTACCTGTAGTTATATATGGAGCAATGGAACCCTTGAAGTATTGATGAGACCACGTATCACTCATCCTAAGTAGAAAACGTACGTCTTTAACCACAAATTTCTTCAATTTTCTTCAAAACTATACTAGTTGGTATAAATATGTTGTTAGGCAACATCTCAACAATATAACATATGTCATTTTTATATATATTATATTGTTGAGCACTCTTCCTAACTGCTATATACTTAAAGCTGAATCTCCGAAACTTCTGAACATATTTTAATGAAATAAAGCTCAAATTGAAGAGCAGTACACTCTTTCTGATATGAATGCAAGCAGAGCCCCCTACCGTAAATGGATAGTTATCTTGTGTATATCATATCTTGCTCTGTTGTATTCTTTTTACAGAACATAACACATTTCATTCCATGGTATGTCTCATTGCCTCATAACAATATGGCTGACGAATGACAACCGAGGAAAAAGAACATGTACCGTTCAGATTTGCATACAGGGCACTCGCTAATTGGTGCAATTTCTTCATTTTTTGAAAAAAAAAATAATAATTGTTATACTACGGATTTGAATTTTGCTTCACCCTGTATATTTTTTCATACAACAACCAAATATACTAACTAAGTGTTGCAAACATCATAAAGGAGAAAGAAAATATATACATTACAAGAAAAAGGTTTAAAAAATGAAGTTAGTACCTGTTGTTATATATGGAGCAATGGAACCCTTGCAGTATTGATGAGACCACGTATCACTCATCCTAAGTAGAAAACGTACGTCTTTAACCTCAAATTTCTTCAATTTTCTTCAAAACTATACTAGTTGGTATAAATATGTTGTTAGGCAACATCTCAACAATATAACATATGTCATTTTTATATATATTATATTGTTGAGCACTCTTCCCAACTGCTATATATTTCAGGCTGTATCTCCGAAACTTCTGAACATATTTTAATGAAATAAAGCTCAAATTGAAGAGCAGTACACTCTTTCTGATATGAATGCAAGCAGAGCCCCCTACCGTAAATGGAAAGTTATCTTGTGTATATCATATCTTGCTCTGTTGTATTCTTTTTACAGAACATAACACATTTCATTCCATGGTATGTCTCATTGCCTCATAACAATATGGATGACGAATGACAACCGAGGAAAAAGAACATGTACCGTTCAGATTTGCATACAGGGCACTCGCTAATTGGTGCAATTTCTTCATTTTTTGAAAAAAAAATAATAATTGTTATACTACGGTTTTGAATTTTGCTTCACCCTGTATATTTTTTTTCATACAACAACCAAATATACTAACTAAGTGTTGCAAACATCATAAAGGAGAAAGAAAACCTATACATTACAAGAAAAAGGTTTAAAAAATGAAGTTAGTACCTGTAGTTATATATGGAGCAATGGAACCCTTGAAGTATTGATGAGACCACGTATCACTCATCCTAAGTAGAAAACGTACGTCTTTAACCACAAATTTCTTCAATTTTCTTCAAAACTATACTAGTTGGTATAAATATGTTGTTAGGCAACATCTCAACAATATAACATATGTCATTTTTATATATATTATATTGTTGAGCACTCTTCCTAACTGCTATATACTTCAAGCTGTATCTCCGAAACTTCTGAACATATTTTAATGAAATAAAGCTCAAATTGAAGAACAGTACACTCTTTCTGACATGAATGAAAGCGGAGCCCCCTACCGTAAATGGAAAGTTATGTCGTGTATATCATGTCTTGCACTGTTTTATTCTTTTTACAGAACATAACACATTTCATTTCATGATATGTCTCATTGCCTCATAACAATATGGCTGACGAATGACAACCGAGGAAAAAGAACATGTACCGTTCAGATTTGCATACAGGGCACTTGCTAATTGGTGCAATTTCTTCATTTTTTGAAAAAAAATAATAATTGTTATACTACGGTTTTGAATTTTGCTTCACCCTGTATATTTTTTTTCATACAGCAACCAAATATACTAACTAAGTGTTGGAAACATCATAAAGGAGAAAGAAATCCTATACATTACAAGAAAAAGGTTTAAAAAATGAAGTTAGTACCTGTTGTTATATATGGAGCAATGGAACCCTTGCAGTATTGATGAGACCACGTATCACTCATCCTAAGTAGAAAACGTACGTCTTTAACCACAAATTTCTTCAATTTTCTTCAAAACTATACTAGTTGGTATAAATATGTTGTTAGGCAACATCTCAACAATATAACATATGTCATTTTTATATATATTATATTGTTGAGCACTCTTCCTAACTGCTATATATTTCAGGCTATATCTCCGAAACTTCTGAACATATTTTAATGCAATAATGCTCAAATTGAATGGCAGTACACTCTTTCTGATATGAATGCAAGCAGAGCCCCCTACCGTAAACGGAAAGTTACGTTGTGTATATCATATCTTGCACTGTTTTATTCTTTTTACAGAACATAACACATTTCATTCCATGATATGTCTCATTGCCTCATAACAATATGGCTGACGATTGACAACCGAGGAAAAAGAACATGTACCGTTCAGATTTGCATACAGGGCACTCGCTAATTGGTGCAATTTCTTCATTTTTTGAAAAAAAAATAATAATTGTTATACTACGGTTTTGAATTTTGCTTCACCCTGTATATTTTTTTCATACAACAACTAAATATACTAACTAAGTGTTGCAAACATCATAAAGGAGAAAGAAAACCTATACATTACAAGAAAAAGGTTTAAAAAATGAAGTTAGTACCTGTAGTTATATATGGAGGAATGGAACCCTTGCAGTATTGATGAGACCACGTATCACTCATCCTAAGTAGAAAACGTACGTCTTTAACCACAAATTTCTTCAATTTTCTTCAAAACTATACTAGTTGGTATAAATATGTTGTTAGGCAACATCTCAACAATATAACATATGTCATTTTTATATATATTATATTGTTGAGCACTCTTCCTAACTGCTATATATTTCAGGCTGTATCTCCGAAACTTCTGAACATATTTTAATGAAATAAAGCTCAAATTGAAGAGCAGTACACTCTTTCTGATATGAATGCAAGCAGAGCCCCCTACCGTAAATGGAAAGTTATCTTGTGTATATCATATCTTGCTCTGTTGTATTCTTTTTACAGAACATAACACATTTCATTCCATGGTATGTCTCATTGCCTCATAACAATATGGCTGACGAATGACAACCGAGGAAAAAGAACATGTACCGTTCAGATTTGCATACAGGGCACTCGCTAATTGGTGCAATTTCTTCATTTTTTGAAAAAAAAAATAATAATTGTTATACTACGGTTTTGAATTTTGCTTCACCCTGTATATTTTTTTCATACAACAACCAAATATACTAACTAAGTGTTGCAAACATCATAAAGGAGAAAGAAAACCTATACATTACTAGAAATAGGTTTAAAAAATGAAGTTAGTACCTGTAGTTATATATGGAGCAATGGAACCCTTGAAGTATTGATGAGACCACGTATCACTCATCCTAAGTAGAAAACGTACGTCTTTAACCACAAATTTCTTCAATTTTCTTCAAAACTATACTAGTTGGTATAAATATGTTGTTAGGCAACATCTCAACAATATAACATATGTCATTTTTATATATATTATATTGTTGAGCACTCTTCCTAACTGCTATATACTTAAAGCTGTATCTCCGAAACTTCTGAACATATTTTAATGAAATAAAGCTCAAATTGAAGAGCAGTACACTCTTTCTGATATGAATGCAAGCAGAGCCCCCTACCGTAAATGGAAAGTTATCTTGTGTATATCATATCTTGCTCTGTTGTATTCTTTTTACAGAACATAACACATTTCATTCCATGGTATGTCTCATTGCCTCATAACAATATGGCTGACGAATGACAACCAAGGAAAAAGAACATGTACCGTTCAGATTTGCATACAGGGCACTCGCTAATTGGTGCAATTTCTTCATTTTTTGAAAAAAAAAATAATAATTGTTATACTACGGTTTTGAATTTTGCTTCACCCTGTATATTTTTTTCATACAACAACCAAATATACTAACTAAGTGTTGCAAACATCATAAAGGAGAAAGAAAACCTATACATTACAAGAAATAGGTTTAAAAAATGAAGTTAGTACCTGTAGTTATATATGGAGCAATGGAACCCTTGAAGTATTGATGAGACCACGTATCACTCATCCTAAGTAGAAAACGTACGTCTTTAACCACAAATTTCTTCAATTTTCTTCAAAACTATACTAGTTGGTATAAATATGTTGTTAGGCAACATCTCAACAATATAACATATGTCATTTTTATATATATTATATTGTTGAGCACTCTTCCTAACTGCTATATACTTAAAGCTGTATCTCCGAAACTTCTGAACATATTTTAATGAAATAAAGCTCAAATTGAAGAGCAGTACACTCTTTCTGATATGAATGCAAGCAGAGCCCCCTACCGTAAATGGAAAGTTATCTTGTGTATATCATATCTTGCTCTGTTGTATTCTTTTTACAGAACATAACACATTTCATTCCATGGTATGTCTCATTGCCTCATAACAATATGGCTGACGAATGACAACCGAGGAAAAAGAACATGTACCGTTCAGATTTGCATACAGGGCACTCGCTAATTGGTGCAATTTATTCATTTTTTGAAAAAAAAATAATAATTGTTATACTACGGTTTTGAATTTTGCTTCACCCTGTATATTTTTTTCATACAACAACCAAATATACTAACTAAGTGTTGCAAACATCATAAAGGAGAAAGAAAACCTATACATTACAAGAAATAGGTTTAAAAAATGAAGTTAGTACCTGTAGTTATATATGGAGCAATGGAACCCTTGAAGTATTGATGAGACCACGTATCACTCATCCTAAGTAGAAAACGTACGTCTTTAACCACAAATTTCTTCAATTTTCTTCAAAACTATACTAGTTGGTATAAATATGTTGTTAGGCAACATCTCAACAATATAACATATGTCATTTTTATATATATTATATTGTTGAGCACTCTTCCTAACTGCTATATACTTCAAGCTGTATCTCCGAAACTTCTGAACATATTTTAATGAAATAAAGCTCAAATTGAAGAGCAGTACACTCTTTCTGATATGAATGCAAGCAGAGCCCCCTACCGTAAATGGATAGTTATCTTGTGTATATCATATCTTGCTCTGTTGTATTCTTTTTACAGAACATAACACATTTCATTCCATGGTATGTCTCATTGCCTCATAACAATATGGCTGACGAATGACAACCGAGGAAAAAGAACATGTACCGTTCAGATTTGCATACAGGGCACTCGCTAATTGGTGCAATTTCTTCATTTTTTGAAAAAAAAAAATAATAATTGTTATACTACGGTTTTGAATTTTGCTTCACCCTGTATATTTTTTTCATACAACAACCAAATATACTAACTAAGTGTTGCAAACATCATAAAGGAGAAAGAAAATATATACATTACAAGAAAAAGGTTTAAAAAATGAAGTTAGTACCTGTTGTTATATATGGAGCAATGGAACCCTTGCAGTATTGATGAGACCACGTATCACTCATCCTAAGTAGAAAACGTACGTCTTTAACCTCAAATTTCTTCAATTTTCTTCAAAACTATACTAGTTGGTATAAATATGTTGTTAGGCAACATCTCAACAATATAACATATGTCATTTTTATATATATTATATTGTTGAGCACTCTTCCTAACTGCTATATATTTCAGGCTGTATCTCCGAAACTTCTGAACATATTTTAATGAAATAAAGCTCAAATTGAAGAGCAGTACACTCTTTCTGATATGAATGCAAGCAGAGCCCCCTACCGTAAATGGAAAGTTATCTTGTGTATATCATATCTTGCTCTGTTGTATTCTTTTTACAGAACATAACACATTTCATTCCATGGTATGTCTCATTGCCTCATAACAATATGGCTGACGAATGACAACCGAGGAAAAAGAACATGTACCGTTCAGATTTGCATACAGGGCACTCGCTAAGTGGTGCAATTTCTTCATTTTTTGAAAAAAAAATAATAATTGTTATACTACGGTTTTGAATTTTGCTTCACCCTGTATATTTTTTTTCATACAACAACCAAATATACTAACTAAGTGTTGCAAACATCATAAAGGAGAAAGAAAACCTATACATTACAAGAAAAAGGTTTAAAAAATGAAGTTAGTACCTGTAGTTATATATGGAGCAATGGAACCCTTGAAGTATTGATGAGACCACGTATCACTCATCCTAAGTAGAAAACGTACGTCTTTAACCACAAATTTCTTCAATTTTCTTCAAAACTATACTAGTTGGTATAAATATGTTGTTAGGCAACATCTCAACAATATAACATATGTCATTTTTATATATATTATATTGTTGAGCACTCTTCCTAACTGCTATATACTTCAAGCTGTATCTCCGAAACTTCTGAACATATTTTAATGAAATAAAGCTCAAATTGAAGAACAGTACACTCTTTCTGACATGAATGAAAGCGGAGCCCCCTACCGTAAATGGAAAGTTATGTCGTGTATATCATGTCTTGCACTGTTTTATTCTTTTTACAGAACATAACACATTTCATTTCATGATATGTCTCATTGCCTCATAACAATATGGCTGACGAATGACAACCGAGGAAAAAGAACATGTACCGTTCAGATTTGCATACAGGGCACTTGCTAATTGGTGCAATTTCTTCATTTTTTGAAAAAAAATAATAATTGTTATACTACGGTTTTGAATTTTGCTTCACCCTGTATATTTTTTTTCATACAGCAACCAAATATACTAACTAAGTGTTGGAAACATCATAAAGGAGAAAGAAATCCTATACATTACAAGAAAAAGGTTTAAAAAATGAAGTTAGTACCTGTTGTTATATATGGAGCAATGGAACCCTTGCAGTATTGATGAGACCACGTATCACTCATCCTAAGTAGAAAACGTACGTCTTTAACCACAAATTTCTTCAATTTTCTTCAAAACTATACTAGTTGGTATAAATATGTTGTTAGGCAACATCTCAACAATATAACATATGTCATTTTTATATATATTATATTGTTGAGCACTCTTCCTAACTGCTATATATTTCAGGCTATATCTCCGAAACTTCTGAACATATTTTAATGCAATAATGCTCAAATTGAATGGCAGTACACTCTTTCTGATATGAATGCAAGCAGAGCCCCCTACCGTAAACGGAAAGTTATGTTGTGTATATCATATCTTGCACTGTTTTATTCTTTTTACAGAACATAACACATTTCATTCCATGATATGTCTCATTGCCTCATAACAATATGGCTGACGATTGACAACCGAGGAAAAAGAACATGTACCGTTCAGATTTGCATACAGGGCACTCGCTAATTGGTGCAATTTCTTCATTTTTTGAAAAAAAAATAATAATTGTTATACTACGGTTTTGAATTTTGCTTCACCCTGTATATTTTTTTCATACAACAACCAAATATACTAACTAAGTGTTGCAAACATCATAAAGGAGAAAGAAAACCTATACATTACAAGAAAAAGGTTTAAAAAATGAAGTTAGTACCTGTAGTTATATATGGAGGAATGGAACCCTTGCAGTATTGATGAGACCACGTATCACTCATCCTAAGTAGAAAACGTACGTCTTTAACAACAAATTTCTTCAATTTTCTTCAAAACTATACTAGTTGGTATAAATATGTTGTTAGGCAACATCTCAACAATATAACATATGTCATTTTTATATATATTATATTGTTGAGCACTCTTCCTAACTGCTATATATTTCAGGCTGTATCTCCGAAACTTCTGAACATATTTTAATGAAATAAAGCTCAAATTGAAGAGCAGTACACTCTTTCTGATATGAATGCAAGCAGAGCCCCCTACCGTAAATGGAAAGTTATCTTGTGTATATCATATCTTGCTCTGTTGTATTCTTTTTACAGAACATAACACATTTCATTCCATGGTATGTCTCATTGCCTCATAACAATATGGCTGACGAATGACAACCGAGGAAAAAGAACATGTACCGTTCAGATTTGCATACAGGGCACTCGCTAATTGGTGCAATTTCTTCATTTTTTGAAAAAAAAAATAATAATTGTTATACTACGGTTTTGAATTTTGCTTCACCCTGTATATTTTTTTCATACAACAACCAAATATACTAACTAAGTGTTGCAAACATCATAAAGGAGAAAGAAAACCTATACATTACAAGAAATAGGTTTAAAAAATGAAGTTAGTACCTGTAGTTATATATGGAGCAATGGAACCCTTGAAGTATTGATGAGACCACGTATCACTCATCCTAAGTAGAAAACGTACGTCTTTAACCACAAATTTCTTCAATTTTCTTCAAAACTATACTAGTTGGTATAAATATGTTGTTAGGCAACATCTCAACAATATAACATATGTCATTTTTATATATATTATATTGTTGAGCACTCTTCCTAACTGCTATATACTTAAAGCTGTATCTCCGAAACTTCTGAACATATTTTAATGAAATAAAGCTCAAATTGAAGAGCAGTACACTCTTTCTGATATGAATGCAAGCAGAGCCCCCTACCGTAAATGGAAAGTTATCTTGTGTATATCATATCTTGCTCTGTTGTATTCTTTTTACAGAACATAACACATTTCATTCCATGGTATGTCTCATTGCCTCATAACAATATGGCTGACGAATGACAACCGAGGAAAAAGAACATGTACCGTTCAGATTTGCATACAGGGCACTCGCTAATTGGTGCAATTTCTTCATTTTTTGAAAAAAAAAATAATAATTGTTATACTACGGTTTTGAATTTTGCTTCACCCTGTATATTTTTTTCATACAACAACCAAATATACTAACTAAGTGTTGCAAACATCATAAAGGAGAAAGAAAATATATACATTACAAGAAAAAGGTTTAAAAAATGAAGTTAGTACCTGTTGTTATATATGGAGCAATGGAACCCTTGCAGTATTGATGAGACCACGTATCACTCATCCTAAGTAGAAAACGTACGTCTTTAACCTCAAATTTCTTCAATTTTCTTCAAAACTATACTAGTTGGTATAAATATGTTGTTAGGCAACATCTCAACAATATAACATATGTCATTTTTATATATATTATATTGTTGAGCACTCTTCCTAACTGCTATATACTTCAAGCTGTATCTCCGAAACTTCTGAACATATTTTAATGAAATAAAGCTCAAATTGAAGAACAGTACACTCTTTCTGACATGAATGAAAGCGGAGCCCCCTACCGTAAATGGAAAGTTATGTCGTGTATATCATGTCTTGCACTGTTTTATTCTTTTTACAGAACATAACACATTTCATTTCATGATATGTCTCATTGCCTCATAACAATATGGCTGACGAATGACAACCGAGGAAAAAGAACATGTACCGTTCAGATTTGCATACAGGGCACTTGCTAATTGGTGCAATTTCTTCATTTTTTGAAAAAAAATAATAATTGTTATACTACGGTTTTGAATTTTGCTTCACCCTGTATATTTTTTTTCATACAGCAACCAAATATACTAACTAAGTGTTCGAAACATCATAAAGGAGAAAGAAATCCTATACATTACAAGAAAAAGGTTTAAAAAATGAAGTTAGTACCTGTTGTTATATATGGAGCAATGGAACCCTTGCAGTATTGATGAGACCACGTATCACTCATCCTAAGTAGAAAACGTACGTCTTTAACCACAAATTTCTTCAATTTTCTTCAAAACTATACTAGTTGGTATAAATATGTTGTTAGGCAACATCTCAACAATATAACATATGTCATTTTTATATATATTATATTGTTGAGCACTCTTCCTAACTGCTATATATTTCAGGCTATATCTCCGAAACTTCTGAACATATTTTAATGCAATAATGCTCAAATTGAATGGCAGTACACTCTTTCTGATATGAATGCAAGCAGAGCCCCCTACCGTAAACGGAAAGTTATGTTGTGTATATCATATCTTGCACTGTTTTATTCTTTTTACAGAACATAACACATTTCATTCCATGATATGTCTCATTGCCTCATAACAATATGGCTGACGATTGACAACCGAGGAAAAAGAACATGTACCGTTCAGATTTGCATACAGGGCACTCGCTAATTGGTGCAATTTCTTCATTTTTTGAAAAAAAAATAATAATTGTTATACTACGGTTTTGAATTTTGCTTCACCCTGTATATTTTTTTCATACAACAACTAAATATACTAACTAAGTGTTGCAAACATCATAAAGGAGAAAGAAAACCTATACATTACAAGAAAAAGGTTTAAAAAATGAAGTTAGTACCTGTAGTTATATATGGAGGAATGGAACCCTTGCAGTATTGATGAGACCACGTATCACTCATCCTAAGTAGAAAACGTACGTCTTTAACCACAAATTTCTTCAATTTTCTTCAAAACTATACTAGTTGGTATAAATATGTTGTTAGGCAACATCTCAACAATATAACATATGTCATTTTTATATATATTATATTGTTGAGCACTATTCCTAACTGCTATATATTTTAGGCTGTATCTCCGAAACTTCTGAACATATTTTAATGAAATAAAGCTCAAATTGAAGAGCAGTACACTCTTTCTGATATGAATGCAAGCAGAGCCCCCTACCGTAAATGGAAAGTTATCTTGTGTATATCATATCTTGCTCTGTTGTATTCTTTTTACAGAACATAACACATTTCATTCCATGGTATGTCTCATTGCCTCATAACAATATGGCTGACGAATGACAACCGAGGAAAAAGAACATGTACCGTTCAGATTTGCATACAGGGCACTCGCTAATTGGTGCAATTTCTTCATTTTTTGAAAAAAAAATAATAATTGTTATACTACGGTTTTGAATTTTGCTTCACCCTGTATATTTTTTTCATACAACAACCAAATATACTAACTAAGTGTTGCAAACATCATAAAGGAGAAAGAAAACCTATACATTACAAGAAATAGGTTTAAAAAATGAAGTTAGTACCTGTAGTTATATATGGAGCAATGGAACCCTTGAAGTATTGATGAGACCACGTATCACTCATCCTAAGTAGAAAACGTACGTCTTTAACCACAAATTTCTTCAATTTTCTTCAAAACTATACTAGTTGGTATAAATATGTTGTTAGGCAACATCTCAACAATATAACATATGTCATTTTTATATATATTATATTGTTGAGCACTCTTCCTAACTGCTATATACTTAAAGCTGTATCTCCGAAACTTCTGAACATATTTTAATGAAATAAAGCTCAAATTGAAGAGCAGTACACTCTTTCTGATATGAATGCAAGCAGAGCCCCCTACCGTAAATGGAAAGTTATCTTGTGTATATCATATCTTGCTCTGTTGTATTCTTTTTACAGAACATAACACATTTCATTCCATGGTATGTCTCATTGCCTCATAACAATATGGCTGACGAATGACAACCGAGGAAAAAGAACATGTACCGTTCAGATTTGCATACAGGGCACTCGCTAATTGGTGCAATTTCTTCATTTCTTGAAAAAAAAATAATAATTGTTATACTACGGTTTTGAATTTTGCTTCACCCTGTATATTTTTTTCATACAACAACCAAATATACTAACTAAGTGTTGCAAACATCATAAAGGAGAAAGAAAACCTATACATTACAAGAAAAAGGTTTAAAAAATGAAGTTAGTACCTGTTGTTATATATGGAGCAATGGAACCCTTGCAGTATTGATGAGACCACGTATCACTCATCCTAAGTAGAAAACGTACGTCTTTAACCACAAATTTCTTCAATTTTCTTCAAAACTATACTAGTTGGTATAAATATGTTGTTAGGCAACATCTCAACAATATAACATATGTAATTTTTATATATATTATATTGTTGAGCACTCTTCCTAACTGCTATATATTTCAGGCTGTATCTCCGAAACTTCTGAACATATTTTAATGAAATAAAGCTCAAATTGAAGAGCAGTACACTCTTTCTGATATGAATGCAAGCAGAGCCCCCTACCGTAAATGGAAAGTTATCTTGTGTATATCATATCTTGCTCTGTTGTATTCTTTTTACAGAACATAACACATTTCATTCCATGGTATGTCTCATTGCCTCATAACAATATGGCTGACGAATGACAACCGAGGAAAAAGAACATGTACCGTTCAGATTTGCATACAGGGCACTCGCTAATTGGTGCAATTTCTTCATTTTTTGAAAAAAAAAATAATAATTGTTATACTACGGTTTTGAATTTTGCTTCACCCTGTATATTTTTTTCATACAACAACCAAATATACTAACTAAGTGTTGCAAACATCATAAAGGAGAAAGAAAACCTATACATTACAAGAAAAAGGTTTAAAAAATGAAGTTAGTACCTGTTGTTATATATGGAGCAATGGAACCCTTGCAGTATTGATGAGACCACGTATCACTCATCCTAAGTATAAAACGTACGTCTTTAACCACAAATTTCTTCAATTTTCTTCAAAACTATACTAGTTGGTATAAATATGTTGTTAGGCAACATCTCAACAATATAACATATGTCATTTTTATATATATTATATTGTTGAGCACTCTTCCTAACTGCTATATATTTCAGGCTGTATCTCCGAAACTTCTGAACATATTTTAAAGAAATAAAGCTCAAATTGAAGAGCAGTACACTCTTTCTGATATGAATGCAAGCAGAGCCCCCTACCGTAAATGGAAAGTTATCTTGTGTATATCATATCTTGCTCTGTTGTATTCTTTTTACAGAACATAACACATTTCATTCCATGGTATGTCTCATTGCCTCATAACAATATGGCTGACGAATGACAACCGAGGAAAAAGAACATGTACCGTTCAGATTTGCATACAGGGCACTCGCTAATTGGTGCAATTTCTTCATTTCTTGAAAAAAAAATAATAATTGTTATACTACGGTTTTGAATTTTGCTTCACCCTGTATATTTTTTTCATACAACAACCAAATATACTAACTAAGTGTTGCAAACATCATAAAGGAGAAAGAAAACCTATACATTACAAGAAAAAGGTTTAAAAAATGAAGTTAGTATCTGTTGTTATATATGGAGCAATGGAACCCTTGCAGTATTGATGAGACCACGTATCACTCATCCTAAGTAGAAAACGTACGTCTTTAACCACAAATTTCTTCAATTTTCTTCAAAACTATACTAGTTGGTATAAATATGTTGTTAGGCAACATCTCAACAATATAACATATGTCATTTTTATATATATTATATTGTTGAGCACTCTTCCTAACTGCTATATATTTCAGGCTGTATCTCCGAAACTTCTGAACATATTTTAATGAAATAAAGCTCAAATTGAAGAGCAGTACACTCTTTCTGATATGAATGCAAGCAGAGCCCCCTACCGTAAATGGAAAGTTATCTTGTGTATATCATATCTTGCTCTGTTGTATTCTTTTTACAGAACATAACACATTTCATTCCATGGTATGTCTCATTGCCTCATAACAATATGGCTGACGAATGACAACCGAGGAAAAAGAACATGTACCGTTCAGATTTGCATACAGGGCGCTCGCTAGTTGGTGCAATTTCTTCATTTTTTGAAAAAAAAATAATAATTGTTATACTACGGTTTTGAATTTTGCTTCACCCTGTATATTTTTTTTCATACAGCAACCAAATATACTAACTAAGTGTTGGAAACATCATAAAGGAGAAAGAAAACCTATACATTACAAGAAAAAGGTTTAAAAAATGAAGTTAGTACCTGTTGTTATATATGGAGCAATGGAACCCTTGCAGTATTGATGAGACCACGTATCACTCATCCTAAGTAGAAAACGTACGTCTTTAACCACAAATTTCTTCAATTTTCTTCAAAACTATACTAGTTGGTATAAATATGTTGTTAGGCAACATCTCAACAATATAACATATGTCATTTTTATATATATTATATTGTTGAGCACTCTTCCTAACTGCTATATATTTCAGGCTATATCTCCGAAACTTCTGAACATATTTTAATGCAATAATGCTCAAATTGAATGGCAGTACACTCTTTCTGATATGAATGCAAGCAGAGCCCCCTACCGTAAACGGAAAGTTATGTTGTGTATATCATATCTTGCACTGTTTTATTCTTTTTACAGAACATAACACATTTCATTCCATGATATGTCTCATTGCCTCATAACAATATGGCTGACGATTGACAACCGAGGAAAAAGAACATGTACCGTTCAGATTTGCATACAGGGCACTCGCTAATTGGTGCAATTTCTTCATTTTTTGAAAAAAAAATAATAATTGTTATACTACGGTTTTGAATTTTGCTTCACCCTGTATATTTTTTTCATACAACAACTAAATATACTAACTAAGTGTTGCAAACATCATAAAGGAGAAAGAAAACCTATACATTACAAGAAAAAGGTTTAAAAAATGAAGTTAGTACCTGTTGTTATATATGGAGGAATGGAACCCTTGCAGTATTGATGAGACCACGTATCACTCATCCTAAGTAGAAAACGTACGTCTTTAACCACAAATTTCTTCAATTTTCTTCAAAACTATACTAGTTGGTATAAATATGTTGTTAGGCAACATCTCAACAATATAACATATGTCATTTTTATATATATTATATTGTTGAGCACTCTTCCTAACTGCTATATATTTTAGGCTGTATCTCCGAAACTTCTGAACATATTTTAATGAAATAAAGCTCAAATTGAAGAGCAGTACACTCTTTCTGATATGAATGCAAGCAGAGCCCCCTACCGTAAATGGAAAGTTATCTTGTGTATATCATATCTTGCTCTGTTGTATTCTTTTTACAGAACATAACACATTTCATTCCATGGTATGTCTCATTGCCTCATAACAATATGGCTGACGAATGACAACCGAGGAAAAAGAACATGTACCGTTCAGATTTGCATACAGGGCACTCGCTAATTGGTGCAATTTCTTCATTTTTTGAAAAAAAAAATAATAATTGTTATACTACGGTTTTGAATTTTGCTTCACCCTGTATATTTTTTTCATACAACAACCAAATATACTAACTAAGTGTTGCAAACATCATAAAGGAGAAAGAAAACCTATACATTACAAGAAATAGGTTTAAAAAATGAAGTTAGTACCTGTAGTTATATATGGAGCAATGGAACCCTTGAAGTATTGATGAGACCACGTATCACTCATCCTAAGTAGAAAACGTACGTCTTTAACCACAAATTTCTTCAATTTTCTTCAAAACTATACTAGTTGGTATAAATATGTTGTTAGGCAACATCTCAACAATATAACATATGTCATTTTTATATATATTATATTGTTGAGCACTCTTCCTAACTGATATATACTTAAAGCTGTATCTCCGAAACTTCTGAACATATTTTAATGAAATAAAGCTCAAATTGAAGAGCAGTACACTCTTTCTGATATGAATGCAAGCAGAGCCCCCTACCGTAAATGGAAAGTTATCTTGTGTATATCATATCTTGCTCTGTTGTATTCTTTTTACAGAACATAACACATTTCATTCCATGGTATGTCTCATTGCCTCATAACAATATGGCTGACGAATGACAACCGAGGAAAAAGAACATGTACCGTTCAGATTTGCATACAGGGCACTCGCTAATTGGTGCAATTTCTTCATTTCTTGAAAAAAAAATAATAATTGTTATACTACGGTTTTGAATTTTGCTTCACCCTGTATATTTTTTTCATACAACAACCAAATATACTAACTAAGTGTTGCAAACATCATAAAGGAGAAAGAAAACCTATACATTACAAGAAAAAGGTTTAAAAAATGAAGTTAGTACCTGTTGTTATATATGGAGCAATGGAACCCTTGCAGTATTGATGAGACCACGTATCACTCATCCTAAGTAGAAAACGTACGTCTTTAACCACAAATTTCTTCAATTTTCTTCAAAACTATACTAGTTGGTATAAATATGTTGTTAGGCAACATCTCAACAATATAACATATGTCATTTTTATATATATTATATTGTTGAGCACTCTTCCTAACTGCTATATATTTCAGGCTGTATCTCCGAAACTTCTGAACATATTTTAATGAAATAAAGCTCAAATTGAAGAGCAGTACACTCTTTCTGATATGAATGCAAGCAGAGCCCCCTACCGTAAATGGAAAGTTATCTTGTGTATATCATATCTTGCTCTGTTGTATTCTTTTTACAGAACATAACACATTTCATTCCATGGTATGTCTCATTGCCTCATAACAATATGGCTGACGAATGACAACCGAGGAAAAAGAACATGTACCGTTCAGATTTGCATACAGGGCACTCGCTAATTGGTGCAATTTCTTCATTTTTTGAAAAAAAAAATAATAATTGTTATACTACGGTTTTGAATTTTGCTTCACCCTGTATATTTTTTTCATACAACAACCAAATATACTAACTAAGTGTTGCAAACATCATAAAGGAGAAAGAAAACCTATACATTACAAGAAAAAGGTTTAAAAAATGAAGTTAGTACCTGTTGTTATATATGGAGCAATGGAACCCTTGCAGTATTGATGAGACCACGTATCACTCATCCTAAGTAGAAAACGTACGTCTTTAACCACAAATTTCTTCAATTTTCTTCAAAACTATACTAGTTGGTATAAATATGTTGTTAGGCAACATCTCAACAATATAACATATGTCATTTTTATATATATTATATTGTTGAGCACTCTTCCTAACTGCTATATATTTCAGGCTGTATCTCCGAAACTTCTGAACATATTTTAAAGAAATAAAGCTCAAATTGAAGAGCAGTACACTCTTTCTGATATGAATGCAAGCAGAGCCCCCTACCGTAAATGGAAAGTTATCTTGTGTATATCATATCTTGCTCTGTTGTATTCTTTTTACAGAACATAACACATTTCATTCCATGGTATGTCTCATTGCCTCATAACAATATGGCTGACGAATGACAACCGAGGAAAAAGAACATGTACCGTTCAGATTTGCATACAGGGCACTCGCTAATTGGTGCAATTTCTTCATTTCTTGAAAAAAAAAATAATAATTGTTATACTACGGTTTTGAATTTTGCTTCACCCTGTATATTTTTTTCATACAACAACCAAATATACTAACTAAGTGTTGCAAACATCATAAAGGAGAAAGAAAACCTATACATTACAAGAAAAAGGTTTAAAAAATGAAGTTAGTACCTGTTGTTATATATGGAGCAATGGAACCCTTGCAGTATTGATGAGACCACGTATCACTCATCCTAAGTAGAAAACGTACGTCTTTAACCACAAATTTCTTCAATTTTCTTCAAAACTATACTAGTTGGTATAAATATGTTGTTAGGCAACATCTCAACAATATAACATATGTCATTTTTATATATATTATATTGTTGAGCACTCTTCCTAACTGCTATATATTTCAGGCTGTATCTCCGAAACTTCTGAACATATTTTAATGAAATAAAGCTCAAATTGAAGAGCAGTACACTCTTTCTGATATGAATGCAAGCAGAGCCCCCTACCGTAAATGGAAAGTTATCTTGTGTATATCATATCTTGCTCTGTTGTATTCTTTTTACAGAACATAACACATTTCATTCCATGGTATGTCTCATTGCCTCATAACAATATGGCTGACGAATGACAACCGAGGAAAAAGAACATGTACCGTTCAGATTTGCATACAGGGCACTCGCTAATTGGTGCAATTTCTTCATTTTTTGAAAAAAAAATAATAATTGTTATACTACGGTTTTGAATTTTGCTTCACCCTGTATATTTTTTTTCATACAGCAACCAAATATACTAACTAAGTGTTGGAAACATCATAAAGGAGAAAGAAAACCTATACATTACAAGAAAAAGGTTTAAAAAATGAAGTTAGTACCTGTTGTTATATATGGAGCAATGGAACCCTTGCAGTATTGATGAGACCACGTATCACTCATCCTAAGTAGAAAACGTACGTCTTTAACCACAAATTTCTTCAATTTTCTTCAAAACTATACTAGTTGGTATAAATATGTTGTTAGGCAACATCTCAACAATATAACATATGTCATTTTTATATATATTATATTGTTGAGCACTCTTCCTAACTGCTATATATTTCAGGCTATATCTCCGAAACTTCTGAACATATTTTAATGCAATAATGCTCAAATTGAATGGCAGTACACTCTTTCTGATATGAATGCAAGCAGAGCCCCTACCGTAAACGGAAAGTTATGTTGTGTATATCATATCTTGCACTGTTTTATTCTTTTTACAGAACATAACACATTTCATTCCATGATATGTCTCATTGCCTCATAACAATATGGCTGACGAATGACAACCGAGGAAAAAGAACATGTACCGTTCAGATTTGCATACAGGGCACTCGCTAATTGGTGCAATTTCTTCATTTTTTGAAAAAAAACAATAATTGTTATACTACGGTTTTAAATTTTGCTTCACCCTGTATATTTTTTTCATACAACAACCAAATATACTAACTAAGTGTTGCAAACATCATAAAGGAGAAAGAAAACCTATACATTACAAGAAAGAGGTTTAAAAAATGGAGTTAGTACCTGTAGTTATATATGGAGGAATGGAACCCTTGCAGTATTGATGAGACCACGTATCACTCATCCTAAGTAGAAAACGTACGTCATTAACCACAAATTTCTTCAATTTTCTTCAAAACTATACTAGTTGGTATAAATATGTTGTTAGGCAACATCTCAACAATATAACATATGTCATTTTTATATATATTATATTGTTGAGCACTCTTCCTAACTGCTATATATTTCAGGCTGTATCTCCGAAACTTCTGAACATATTTTAATGAAATAAAGCTCAAATTGAAGAGCAGTACACTCTTTCTGATATGAATGCAAGCAGAGCCCCCTACCGTAAATGGAAAGTTATCTTGTGTATATCATATCCTGCTCTGTTGTATTCTTTTTACAGAACATAACACATTTCATTCCATGGTATGTCTCATTGCCTCATAACAATATGGCTGACGAATGACAACCGAGGAAAAAGAACATGTACCGTTCAGATTTGCATACAGGGCACTCGCTAATTGGTGCAATTTCTTCATTTTTTGAAAAAAAAAATAATAATTGTTATACTACGGTTTTGAATTTTGCTTCACCCTGTATATTTTTTTCATACAACAACCAAATATACTAACTAAGTGTTGCAAACATCATAAAGGAGAAAGAAAACCTATACATTACAAGAAAAAGGTTTAAAAAATGAAGTTAGTACCTGTTGTTATATATGGAGCAATGGAACCCTAGCAGTATAGATGAGACCACGTATCACTCATCCTAAGTAGAAAACGTACGTCTTTAACCACAAATTTCTTCAATTTTCTTCAAAACTATACTAGTTGGTATAAATATGTTGTTAGGCAACATCTCAACAATATAACATATGTCATTTTTATATATATTATATTGTTGAGCACTCTTCCTAACTGCTATATATTTCAGGCTGTATCTCCGAAACTTCTGAACATATTTTAATGAAATAAAGCTCAAATTGAAGAGCAGTACACTCTTTCTGATATGAATGCAAGCAGAGCCCCCTACCGTAAATGGAAAGTTATCTTGTGTATATCATATCTTGCTCTGTTGTATTCTTTTTACAGAACATAACACATTTCATTCCATGATATGTCTCATTGCCTCATAACAATATGGCTGACGAATGACAACCGAGGAAAAAGAACATGTACCGTTCAGATTTGCATACAGGGCACTCGCTAATTGGTGCAATTTCTTCATTTTTTGAAAAAAAAATAATAATTATTATACTACGGTTTTGAATTTTGCTTCACCCTGTATATATTTTTTTCATACAACAACCAAATATACTAACTAAGTGTTGCAAACATCATAAAGGAGAAAGAAAACCTATACATTACAAGAAAAAGGTTTAAAAAATGAAGTTAGTACCTGTAGTTATATATGGAGTAATGGAACCCTTGCAGTATTGATGAGACCACGTATCACTCATCCTAAGTAGAAAACGTACGTCTTTAACCACAAATTTCTTCAATTTTCTTCAAAACTATACTAGTTGGTATAAATATGTTGTTAGGCAACATCTCAACAATATAACATATGTCATTTTTATATATATTATATTGTTGAGCACTCTTCCTAACTGCTATATATTTCAGGCTGTATCTCCGAAACTTCTGAACATATTTTAATGAAATAAAGCTCAAATTGAAGAGCAGTACACTCTTTCTGATATGAATGCAAGCAGAGCCCCCTACCGTAAATGGAAAGTTATCTTGTGTATATCACATCTTGCTCTGTTGTATTCTTTTTACAGAACATAACACATTTCATTCCATGGTATGTCTCATTGCCTCATAACAATATGGCTGACGAATGACAACCGAGGAAAAAGAACATGTACCGTTCAGATTTGCATACAGGGCACTCGCTAATTGGTGCAATTTCTTCATTTTTTGAAAAAAAATAATAATTGTTATACTACGGTTTTGAATTTTGCTTCACCCTGTATATTTTTTTCATACAACAACCAAATATACTAACTAAGTGTTGAAAACATCATAAAGGAGAAAGAAAACCTATACATTACAAGAAAAAGGTTTAAAAAATTAAGTTAGTACCTGTAGTTATATATGGAGCAATGGAACCCTTGAAGTATTGATGAGACCACGTATCACTCATCCTAAGTAGAAAACGTACGTCTTTAACCACAAATTTCTTCAATTTTCTTCAAAACTATACTAGTTGGTATAAATATGTTGTTAGGCAACATCTCAACAATATAACATATGTCATTTTTATATATATTATATTGTTGAGCACTCTTCCTAACTGCTATATACTTCAAGATGTATCTCCGAAACTTCTGAACATATTTTAATGAAATAAAGCTCAAATTGAAGAACAGTACACTCTTTCTGACATGAATGCAAGCAGAGCCCCCTACCGTAAATGGAAAGTTATGTCGTGTATATCATGTCTTGCACTGTTTTATTCTTTTTACAGAACATAACACATTTCATTTCATGATATGTCTCATTGCCTCATAAGAATATGGCTGACGAATGACAACCGAGGAAAAAGAACATGTACCGTTCAGATTTGCATACAGGGCACTCGCTAATTGGTGCAATTTCTTCATTTTTTGAAAAAAAATAATAATTGTTATACTACGGTTTTGAATTTTGCTTCACCCTGTATATTTTTTTTCATACAGCAACCAAATATACTAACTAAGTGTTGGAAACATCATAAAGGAGAAAGAAATCCTATACATTACAAGAAAAAGGTTTAAAAAATGAAGTTAGTACCTGTTGTTATATATGGAGCAATGGAACCCTTGTAGTATTGATGAGACCACGTATCACTCATCCTAAGTATAAAACGTACGTCTTTAACCACAAATTTCTTCAATTTTCTTCAAAACTATACTAGTTGGTATAAATATGTTGTTAGGCAACATCTCAACAATATAACATATGTCATTTTTATATATATTATATTGTTGAGCACTCTTCCTAACTGCTATATATTTCAGACTATATCTCCGAAACTTCTGAACATATTTTAATGAAGTAAAGCTCAAATTGAGGAGCAGTACACTCTTTCTGATATGAATGCAAGCAGAGCCGCCTACCGTAAATGGAAAGTTATCTTGTGTATATCATATCTTGCTCTGTTGTATTCTTTTTACAGAACATAACACATTTCATTCCATGGTATGTCTCATTGCCTCATAACAATATGGCTGACGAATGACAACCGAGGAAAAAGAACATGTACCGTTCAGATTTGCATACAGGGCACTCGCTAATTGGTGCAATTTCTTCATTTTTTTTAAAAAAAATAATAATTGTTATACTACGGTTTTGAATTTTGCTTCACCCTGTATATTTTTTTCATACAACAACCAAATATACTAACTAAGTGTTGCAAACATCATAAAGGAGAAAGAAAACCTATACATTACAAGAAAAAGGTTTAAAAAATGAAGTTAGTACCTGTTGTTATATATGGAGCAATGGAACCCTTGCAGTATTGATGAGACCACGTATCACTCATCCTAAGTAGAAAACGTACGTCTTTAACCACAAATTTCTTCAATTTTCTTCAAAACTATACTAGTTGGTATAAATATGTTGTTAGGCAACATCTCAACAATATAACATATGTCATTTTTATATATATTATATTGTTGAGCACTCTTCCTAACTGCTATATATTTCAGGCTGTATCTCCGAAACTTCTGAACATATTTTAATGAAATAAAGCTCAAATTGAAGAGCAGTACACTCTTTCTGATATGAATGCAAGCAGAGCCCCCTACCGTAAATGGAAAGTTATCTTGTGTATATCACATCTTGCTCTGTTGTATTCTTTTTACAGAACATAACACATTTCATTCCATGGTATGTCTCATTGCCTCATAACAATATGGCTGACGAATGACAACCGAGGAAAAAGAACATGTACCGTTCAGATTTGCATACAGGGCACTCGCTAATTGGTGCAATTTCTTCATTTTTTGAAAAAAAAATAATAATTGTTATACTACGGTTTTGAATTTTGCTTCACCCTGTATATTTTTTTCATACAACAACCAAATATACTAACTAAGTGTTGCAAACATCATAAAGGAGAAAGAAAACCTATACATTACAAGAAAAAGGTTTAAAAAATGAAGTTAGTACCTGTAGTTATATATGGAGCAATGGAACCCTTGAAGTATTGATGAGACCACGTATCACTCATCCTAAGTAGAAAACGTACGTCTTTAACCACAAATTTCTTCAATTTTCTTCAAAACTATACTAGTTGGTATAAATATGTTGTTAGGCAACATCTCAACAATATAACATATGTCATTTTTATATATATTATATTGTTGAGCACTCTTCCTAACTGCTATATACTTCAAGCTGTATCTCCGAAACTTCTGAACATATTTTAATGAAATAAAGCTCAAATTGAAGAACAGTACACTCTTTCTGACATGAATGCAAGCAGAGCCCCCTACCGTAAATGGAAAGTTATGTCGTGTATATCATGTCTTGCACTGTTTTATTCTTTTTACAGAACATAACACATTTCATTTCATGATATGTCTCATTGCCTCATAAGAATATGGCTGACGAATGACAACCGAGGAAAAAGAACATGTACCGTTCAGATTTGCATACAGGGCACTCGCTAATTGGTGCAATTTCTTCATTTTTTGAAAAAAAATAATAATTGTTATACTACGGTTTTGAATTTTGCTTCACCCTGTATATTTTTTTTCATACAGCAACCAAATATACTAACTAAGTGTTGGAAACATCATAAAGGAGAAAGAAATCCTATACATTACAAGAAAAAGGTTTAAAAAATGAAGTTAGTACCTGTTGTTATATATGGAGCAATGGAACCCTTGCAGTATTGATGAGACCACGTATCACTCATCCTAAGTATAAAACGTACGTCTTTAACCACAAATTTCTTCAATTTTCTTCAAAACTATACTAGTTGGTATAAATATGTTGTTAGGCAACATCTCAACAATATAACATATGTCATTTTTATATATATTATATTGTTGAGCACTCTTCCTAACTGCTATATACTTCAAGATGTATCTCCGAAACTTCTGAACATATTTTAATGAAATAAAGCTCAAATTGAAGAACAGTACACTCTTTCTGACATGAATGCAAGCAGAGCCCCCTACCGTAAATGGAAAGTTATGTCGTGTATATCATGTCTTGCACTGTTTTATTCTTTTTACAGAACATAACACATTTCATTTCATGATATGTCTCATTGCCTCATAAGAATATGGCTGACGAATGACAACCGAGGAAAAAGAACATGTACCGTTCAGATTTGCATACAGGGCACTCGCTAATTGGTGCAATTTCTTCATTTTTTGAAAAAAAATAATAATTGTTATACTACGGTTTTGAATTTTGCTTCACCCTGTATATTTTTTTTCATACAGCAACCAAATATACTAACTAAGTGTTGGAAACATCATAAAGGAGAAAGAAATCCTATACATTACAAGAAAAAGGTTTAAAAAATGAAGTTAGTACCTGTTGTTATATATGGAGCAATGGAACCCTTGTAGTATTGATGAGACCACGTATCACTCATCCTAAGTATAAAACGTACGTCTTTAACCACAAATTTCTTCAATTTTCTTCAAAACTATACTAGTTGGTATAAATATGTTGTTAGGCAACATCTCAACAATATAACATATGTCATTTTTATATATATTATATTGTTGAGCACTCTTCCTAACTGCTATATATTTCAGGCTGTATCTCCGAAACTTCTGAACATATTTTAATGAAATAAAGCTCAAATTGAAGAGCAGTACACTCTTTCTGATATGAATGCAAGCAGAGCCCCCTACCGTAAATGGAAAGTTATCTTGTGTATATCACATCTTGCTCTGTTGTATTCTTTTTACAGAACATAACACATTTCATTCCATGGTATGTCTCATTGCCTCATAACAATATGGCTGACGAATGACAACCGAGGAAAAAGAACATGTACCGTTCAGATTTGCATACAGGGCACTCGCTAATTGGTGCAATTTCTTCATTTTTTGAAAAAAAATAATAATTGTTATACTACGGTTTTGAATTTTGCTTCACCCTGTATATTTTTTTCATACAACAACCAAATATACTAACTAAGTGTTGAAAACATCATAAAGGAGAAAGAAAACCTATACATTACAAGAAAAAGGTTTAAAAAATTAAGTTAGTACCTGTAGTTATATATGGAGCAATGGAACCCTTGAAGTATTGATGAGACCACGTATCACTCATCCTAAGTAGAAAACGTACGTCTTTAACCACAAATTTCTTCAATTTTCTTCAAAACTATACTAGTTGGTATAAATATGTTGTTAGGCAACATCTCAACAATATAACATATGTCATTTTTATATATATTATATTGTTGAGCACTCTTCCTAACTGCTATATACTTCAAGATGTATCTCCGAAACTTCTGAACATATTTTAATGAAATAAAGCTCAAATTGAAGAACAGTACACTCTTTCTGACATGAATGCAAGCAGAGCCCCCTACCGTAAATGGAAAGTTATGTCGTGTATATCATGTCTTGCACTGTTTTATTCTTTTTACAGAACATAACACATTTCATTTCATGATATGTCTCATTGCCTCATAAGAATATGGCTGACGAATGACAACCGAGGAAAAAGAACATGTACCGTTCAGATTTGCATACAGGGCACTCGCTAATTGGTGCAATTTCTTCATTTTTTGAAAAAAAATAATAATTGTTATACTACGGTTTTGAATTTTGCTTCACCCTGTATATTTTTTTTCATACAGCAACCAAATATACTAACTAAGTGTTGGAAACATCATAAAGGAGAAAGAAATCCTATACATTACAAGAAAAAGGTTTAAAAAATGAAGTTAGTACCTGTTGTTATATATGGAGCAATGGAACCCTTGTAGTATTGATGAGACCACGTATCACTCATCCTAAGTATAAAACGTACGTCTTTAACCACAAATTTCTTCAATTTTCTTCAAAACTATACTAGTTGGTATAAATATGTTGTTAGGCAACATCTCAACAATATAACATATGTCATTTTTATATATATTATATTGTTGAGCACTCTTCCTAACTGCTATATATTTCAGACTATATCTCCGAAACTTCTGAACATATTTTAATGAAGTAAAGCTCAAATTGAGGAGCAGTACACTCTTTCTGATATGAATGCAAGCAGAGCCGCCTACCGTAAATGGAAAGTTATCTTGTGTATATCATATCTTGCTCTGTTGTATTCTTTTTACAGAACATAACACATTTCATTCCATGGTATGTCTCATTGCCTCATAACAATATGGCTGACGAATGACAACCGAGGAAAAAGAACATGTACCGTTCAGATTTGCATACAGGGCACTCGCTAATTGGTGCAATTTCTTCATTTTTTTTAAAAAAAATAATAATTGTTATACTACGGTTTTGAATTTTGCTTCACCCTGTATATTTTTTTCATACAACAACCAAATATACTAACTAAGTGTTGCAAACATCATAAAGGAGAAAGAAAACCTATACATTACAAGAAAAAGGTTTAAAAAATGAAGTTAGTACCTGTTGTTATATATGGAGCAATGGAACCCTTGCAGTATTGATGAGACCACGTATCACTCATCCTAAGTAGAAAACGTACGTCTTTAACCACAAATTTCTTCAATTTTCTTCAAAACTATACTAGTTGGTATAAATATGTTGTTAGGCAACATCTCAACAATATAACATATGTCATTTTTATATATATTATATTGTTGAGCACTCTTCCTAACTGCTATATATTTCAGGCTGTATCTCCGAAACTTCTGAACATATTTTAATGAAATAAAGCTCAAATTGAAGAGCAGTACACTCTTTCTGATATGAATGCAAGCAGAGCCCCCTACCGTAAATGGAAAGTTATCTTGTGTATATCACATCTTGCTCTGTTGTATTCTTTTTACAGAACATAACACATTTCATTCCATGGTATGTCTCATTGCCTCATAACAATATGGCTGACGAATGACAACCGAGGAAAAAGAACATGTACCGTTCAGATTTGCATACAGGGCACTCGCTAATTGGTGCAATTTCTTCATTTTTTGAAAAAAAAATAATAATTGTTATACTACGGTTTTGAATTTTGCTTCACCCTGTATATTTTTTTCATACAACAACCAAATATACTAACTAAGTGTTGCAAACATCATAAAGGAGAAAGAAAACCTATACATTACAAGAAAAAGGTTTAAAAAATGAAGTTAGTACCTGTAGTTATATATGGAGCAATGGAACCCTTGAAGTATTGATGAGACCACGTATCACTCATCCTAAGTAGAAAACGTACGTCTTTAACCACAAATTTCTTCAATTTTCTTCAAAACTATACTAGTTGGTATAAATATGTTGTTAGGCAACATCTCAACAATATAACATATGTCATTTTTATATATATTATATTGTTGAGCACTCTTCCTAACTGCTATATACTTCAAGCTGTATCTCCGAAACTTCTGAACATATTTTAATGAAATAAAGCTCAAATTGAAGAACAGTACACTCTTTCTGACATGAATGCAAGCAGAGCCCCCTACCGTAAATGGAAAGTTATGTCGTGTATATCATGTCTTGCACTGTTTTATTCTTTTTACAGAACATAACACATTTCATTTCATGATATGTCTCATTGCCTCATAAGAATATGGCTGACGAATGACAACCGAGGAAAAAGAACATGTACCGTTCAGATTTGCATACAGGGCACTCGCTAATTGGTGCAATTTCTTCATTTTTTGAAAAAAAATAATAATTGTTATACTACGGTTTTGAATTTTGCTTCACCCTGTATATTTTTTTTCATACAGCAACCAAATATACTAACTAAGTGTTGGAAACATCATAAAGGAGAAAGAAATCCTATACATTACAAGAAAAAGGTTTAAAAAATGAAGTTAGTACCTGTTGTTATATATGGAGCAATGGAACCCTTGCAGTATTGATGAGACCACGTATCACTCATCCTAAGTATAAAACGTACGTCTTTAACCACAAATTTCTTCAATTTTCTTCAAAACTATACTAGTTGGTATAAATATGTTGTTAGGCAACATCTCAACAATATAACATATGTCATTTTTATATATATTATATTGTTGAGCACTCTTCCTAACTGCTATATATTTCAGACTATATCTCCGAAACTTCTGAACATATTTTAATGAAGTAAAGCTCAAATTGAAGAGCAGTACACTCTTTCTGATATGAATGCAAGCAGAGCCGCCTACCGTAAATGGAAAGTTATCTTGTGTATATCATATCTTGCTCTGTTGTATTCTTTTTACAGAACATAAGACATTTCATTCCATGGTATGTCTCATTGCCTCATAACAATATGGCTGACGAATGACAACCGAGGAAAAAGAACATGTACCGTTCAGATTTGCATACAGGGCACTCGCTAATTGGTGCAATTTCTTCATTTTTTTTAAAAAAAATAATAATTGTTATACTGCGGTTTTGAATTTTGCTTCACCCTGTATATTTTTTTCATACAACAACCAAATATACTAACTAAGTGTTGCAAACATCATAAAGGAGAAAGAAAACCTATACATTACAAGAAAAAGGTTTAAAAAATGAAGTTAGTACCTGTTGTTATATATGGAGCAATGGAACCCTTGCAGTATTGATGAGACCACGTATCACTCATCCTAAGTAGAAAACGTACGTCTTTAACCACAAATTTCTTCAATTTTCTTCAAAACTATACTAGTTGGTATAAATATGTTGTTAGGCAACATCTCAACAATATAACATATGTCATTTTTATATATATTATATTGTTGAGCACTCTTCCTAACTGCTATATATTTCAGGCTGTATCTCCGAAACTTCTGAACATATTTTAATGAAATAAAGCTCAAATTGAAGAGCAGTACACTCTTTCTGATATGAATGCAAGCAGAGCCCCCTACCGTAAATGGAAAGTTATCTTGTGTATATCATATCTTGCTCTGTTGTATTCTTTTTACAGAACATAACACATTTCATTCCATGGTATGTCTCATTGCCTCATAACAATATGGCTGACGAATGACAACCGAGGAAAAAGAACATGTACCGTTCAGATTTGCATACAGGGCACTCGCTAATTGGTGCAATTTCTTCATTTTTTGAAAAAAAAATAATAATTGTTATACTACGGTTTTGAATTTTGCTTCACCCTGTATATTTTTTTTCATACAGCAACCAAATATACTAACTAAGTGTTGGAAACATCATAAAGGAGAAAGAAATCCTATACATTACAAGAAAAAGGTTTAAAAAATGAAGTTAGTACCTGTTGTTATATATGGAGCAATGGAACCCTTGCAGTATTGATGAGACCACGTATCACTCATCCTAAGTAGAAAACGTACGTCTTTAACCACAAATTTCTTCAATTTTCTTCAAAACTATACTAGTAGGTATAAATATGTTGTTAGGCAACATCTCAACAATATAACATATGTCATTTTTATATATATTATATTGTTGAGCACTCTTCCTAAGTGCTATATATTTCAGGCTATATCTCCGAAACTTCTGAACATATTTTAATGCAATAATGCTCAAATTGAATGGCAGTACACTCTTTCTGATATGAATGCAAGCAGAGCCCCCTTCCGTAAACGGAAAGTTATGTTGTGTATATCATATCTTGCACTGTTTTATTCTTTTTACAGAACATAACACATTTCATTCCATATGTCTCATTGCCTCATAACAATATGGCTGACGAATGACAACCGAGGAAAAAGAACATGTACCGTTCAGATTTGCATACAGGGCACTCGCTAATTGGTGCAATTTCTTCATTTTTTGAAAAAAAAATAATAATTGTTATACTACGGTTTTGAATTTTGCTTCACCCTGTATATTTTTTTTCATACAACAACCAAATATACTAACTAAGTGTTGGAAACATCATAAAGGAGAAAGAAAACCTATACATTACAAGAAAAAGGTTTAAAAAATGAAGTTAGTACCTGTAGTTATATATGGAGCAATGGAACCCTTGAAATATTGATGAGACCACGTATCACTCATCCTAAGTAGAAAACGTACGTCTTTAACCACAAATTTCTTCAATTTTCTTCAAAACTATACTAGTTGGTATAAATATGTTGTTAGGCAACATCTCAACAATATAACATATGTCATTTTTATATATATTATATTGTTGAGCACTCTTCCTAACTGCTATATACTTCAAGCTGTATCTCCGAAACTTCTTAACATATTTTAATGAAATATAGCTCAAATTGAAGAACAGTACACTCTTTCTGACATGAATGCAAGCAGAGCCCCCTACCGTAAATGGAAAGTTATGTCGTGTATATCATGTCTTGCACTGTTTTATTCTTTTTACAGAACATAACACATTTCATTTCATGATATGTCTCATTGCCTCATAACAATATGGCTGACGAATGACAACCGAGGAAAAAGAACATGTACCGTTCAGATTTGCATACAGGGCACTTGCTAATTGGTGCAATTTCTTCATTTTTTGAAAAAAAATAATAATTGTTATACTACGGTTTTGAATTTTGCTTCACCCTGTATATTTTTTTTCATACAGCAACCAAATATACTAACTAAGTGTTGGAAACATCATAAAGGAGAAAGAAATCCTATACATTACAAGAAAAAGGTTTAAAAAATGAAGTTAGTACCTGTTGTTATATATGGAGCAATGGAACCCTTGCAGTATTGATGAGACCACGTATCACTCATCCTAAGTAGAAAACGTACGTCTTTAACCACAAATTTCTTCAATTTTCTTCAAAACTATACTAGTTGGTATAAATATGTTGTTAGGCAACATCTCAACAATATAACATATGTCATTTTTATATATATTATATTGTTGAGCACTCTTCCTAACTGCTATATATTTCAGGCTATATCTCCGAAACTTCTGAACATATTTTAATGCAATAAAGCTCAAATTGAATAGTTTACACTCTTTCTGATATGAATGCAAGCAGAGCCCTCTACCGTAAACGGAAAGTTATGTTGTGTATATCATATCTTGCACTGTTTTATTCTTTTTACAGAACATAACACATTTCATTCCATGATATGTCTCATTGCCTCATAACAATATGGCTGACGAATGACAACCGAGGAAAAAGAACATGTACCGTTCAGATTTGCATACAGGGCACTCGCTAATTGGTGCAATTTCTTCATTTTTTGAAAAAAAAAATAATAATTGTTATACTACGGTTTTGAATTTTGCTTCACCCTGTATATTTTTTTCATACAACAACCAAATATACTAACTAAGTGTTGCAAACATCATAAAGGAGAAAGAAAACCTATACATTACAAGAAAAAGGTTTAAAAAATGAAGTTAGTACCTGTAGTTATATATGGAGCAATGGAACCCTTGAAGTATTGATGAGACCACGTATCACTCATCCTAAGTAGAAAACGTACGTCTTTAACCACAAATTTCTTCAATTTTCTTCAAAACTATACTAGTTGGTATAAATATGTTGTTAGGCAACATCTCAACAATATAACATATGTCATTTTTATATATATTATATTGTTGAGCACTCTTCCTAACTGCTATATACTTAAAGCTGTATCTCCGAAACTTCTGAACATATTTTAATGAAATAAAGCTCAAATTGAAGAACAGTACACTCTTTCTGACATGAATGCAAGCAGAGCCCCCTACCGTAAATGGAAAGTTATGTCGTGTATATCATGTCTTGCACTCTTTTATTCTTTTTACAGAACATAACACATTTCATTCCATATGTCTCATTGCCTCATAACAATATGGCTGACGAATGACAACCGAGGAAAAAGAACATGTACCGTTCAGATTTGCATACAGGGCACTCGCTAATTGGTGCAATTTCTTCATTTTTTGAAAAAAAAATAATAATTGTTATACTACGGTTTTGAATTTTGCTTCACCCTGTATATTTTTTTTCATACAGCAACCAAATATACTAACTAAGTGTTGGAAACATCATAAAGGAGAAAGAAAACCTATACATTACAAGAAAAAGGTTTAAAAAATGAAGTTAGTACCTGTTGTTATATATGGAGCAATGGAACCCTTGCAGTATTGATGAGACCACGTATCACTCATCCTAAGTAGAAAACGTACGTCTTTAACCACAAATTTCTTCAATTTTCTTCAAAACTATACTAGTTGGTATAAATATGTTGTTAGGCAACATCTCAACAATATAACATATGTCATTTTTATATATATTATATTGTTGAGCACTCTTCCTAACTGCTATATATTTCAGGCTATATCTCCGAAACTTCTGAACATATTTTAATGAAATAAAGCTCAAATTGAAGAGCAGTACACTCTTTCTGATATGAATGCAAGCAGAGCCCCCTACCGTAAATGGAAAGTTATCTTGTGTATATCATATCTTGCTCTGTTGTATTCTTTTTACAGAACATAACACATTTCATTCCATGGTATGTCTCATTGCCTCATAACAATATGGCTGACGAATGACAACCGAGGAAAAAGAACATGTACCGTTCAGATTTGCATACAGGGCACTCGCTAATTGGTGCAATTTCTTCATTTTTTGAAAAAAAAATAATAATTGTTATACTACGGTTTTGAATTTTGCTTCACCCTGTATATTTTTTTTCATACAGCAACCAAATATACTAACTAAGTGTTGGAAACATCATAAAGGAGAAAGAAATCCTATACATTACAAGAAAAAGGTTTAAAAAATGAAGTTAGTACCTGTTGTTATATATGGAGCAATGGAACCCTTGCAGTATTGATGAGACCACGTATCACTCATCCTAAGTAGAAAACGTACGTCTTTAACCACAAATTTCTTCAATTTTCTTCAAAACTATACTAGTAGGTATAAATATGTTGTTAGGCAACATCTCAACAATATAACATATGTCATTTTTATATATATTATATTGTTGAGCACTCTTCCTAACTGCTATATATTTCAGGCTATATCTCCGAAACTTCTGAACATATTTTAATGCAATAATGCTCAAATTGAATGGCAGTACACTCTTTCTGATATGAATGCAAGCAGAGCCCCCTTCCGTAAACGGAAAGTTATGTTGTGTATATCATATCTTGCACTGTTTTATTCTTTTTACAGAACATAACACATTTCATTCCATATGTCTCATTGCCTCATAACAATATGGCTGACGAATGACAACCGAGGAAAAAGAACATGTACCGTTCAGATTTGCATACAGGGCACTCGCTAATTGGTGCAATTTCTTCATTTTTTGAAAAAAAAATAATAATTGTTATACTACGGTTTTGAATTTTGCTTCACCCTGTATATTTTTTTTCATACAACAACCAAATATACTAACTAAGTGTTGGAAACATCATAAAGGAGAAAGAAAACCTATACATTACAAGAAAAAGGTTTAAAAAATGAAGTTAGTACCTGTAGTTATATATGGAGCAATGGAACCCTTGAAATATTGATGAGACCACGTATCACTCATCCTAAGTAGAAAACGTACGTCTTTAACCACAAATTTCTTCAATTTTCTTCAAAACTATACTAGTTGGTATAAATATGTTGTTAGGCAACATCTCAACAATATAACATATGTCATTTTTATATATATTATATTGTTGAGCACTCTTCCTAACTGCTATATACTTCAAGCTGTATCTCCGAAACTTCTTAACATATTTTAATGAAATATAGCTCAAATTGAAGAACAGTACACTCTTTCTGACATGAATGCAAGCAGAGCCCCCTACCGTAAATGGAAAGTTATGTCGTGTATATCATGTCTTGCACTGTTTTATTCTTTTTACAGAACATAACACATTTCATTTCATGATATGTCTCATTGCCTCATAACAATATGGCTGACGAATGACAACCGAGGAAAAAGAACATGTACCGTTCAGATTTGCATACAGGGCACTTGCTAATTGGTGCAATTTCTTCATTTTTTGAAAAAAAATAATAATTGTTATACTACGGTTTTGAATTTTGCTTCACCCTGTATATTTTTTTTCATACAGCAACCAAATATACTAACTAAGTGTTGGAAACATCATAAAGGAGAAAGAAATCCTATACATTACAAGAAAAAGGTTTAAAAAATGAAGTTAGTACCTGTTGTTATATATGGAGCAATGGAACCCTTGCAGTATTGATGAGACCACGTATCACTCATCCTAAGTAGAAAACGTACGTCTTTAACCACAAATTTCTTCAATTTTCTTCAAAACTATACTAGTTGGTATAAATATGTTGTTAGGCAACATCTCAACAATATAACATATGTCATTTTTATATATATTATATTGTTGAGCACTCTTCCTAACTGCTATATATTTCAGGCTATATCTCCGAAACTTCTGAACATATTTTAATGCAATAAAGCTCAAATTGAATAGTTTACACTCTTTCTGATATGAATGCAAGCAGAGCCCTCTACCGTAAACGGAAAGTTATGTTGTGTATATCATATCTTGCACTGTTTTATTCTTTTTACAGAACATAACACATTTCATTCCATGATATGTCTCATTGCCTCATAACAATATGGCTGACGAATGACAACCGAGGAAAAAGAACATGTACCGTTCAGATTTGCATACAGGGCACTCGCTAATTGGTGCAATTTCTTCATTTTTTGAAAAAAAAAATAATAATTGTTATACTACGGTTTTGAATTTTGCTTCACCCTGTATATTTTTTTCATACAAGAACCAAATATACTAACTAAGTGTTGCAAACATCATAAAGGAGAAAGAAAACCTATACATTACAAGAAAAAGGTTTAAAAAATGAAGTTAGTACCTGTAGTTATATATGGAGCAATGGAACCCTTGAAGTATTGATGAGACCACGTATCACTCATCCTAAGTAGAAAACGTACGTCTTTAACCACAAATTTCTTCAATTTTCTTCAAAACTATACTAGTTGGTATAAATATGTTGTTAGGCAACATCTCAACAATATAACATATGTCATTTTTATATATATTATATTGTTGAGCACTCTTCCTAACTGCTATATACTTCAAGCTGTATCTCCGAAACTTCTGAACATATTTTAATGAAATAAAGCTCAAATTGAAGAACAGTACACTCTTTCTGACATGAATGCAAGCAGAGCCCCCTACCGTAAATGGAAAGTTATGTCGTGTATATCATGTCTTGCACTCTTTTATTCTTTTTACAGAACATAACACATTTCATTCCATATGTCTCATTGCCTCATAACAATATGGCTGACGAATGACAACCGAGGAAAAAGAACATGTACCGTTCAGATTTGCATACAGGGCACTCGCTAATTGGTGCAATTTCTTCATTTTTTGAAAAAAAAATAATAATTGTTATACTACGGTTTTGAATTTTGCTTCACCCTGTATATTTTTTTTCATACAGCAACCAAATATACTAACTAAGTGTTGGAAACATCATAAAGGAGAAAGAAAACCTATACATTACAAGAAAAAGGTTTAAAAAATGAAGTTAGTACCTGTTGTTATATATGGAGCAATGGAACCCTTGCAGTATTGATGAGACCACGTATCACTCATCCTAAGTAGAAAACGTACGTCTTTAACCACAAATTTCTTCAATTTTCTTGAAAACTATACTAGTTGGTATAAATATGTTGTTAGGCAACATCTCAACAATATAACATATGTCATTTTTATATATATTATATTGTTGAGCACTCTTCCTAACTGCTATATATTTCAGGCTATATCTTCGAAACTTCTGAACATATTTTAATGAAATAAAGCTCAAATTGAAGAGCAGTACACTCTTTCTGATATGAATGCAAGCAGAGTCCCCTACCGTAAATGGAACGTTATCTCGTGTATATCATATCTTGCACTGTTTTATTCTTTTTACAGAACATAACACATTTCATTCCATGATATGTCTCATTGCCTCATAACAATATGGCTGACGAATGACAACCGAGGAAAAAGAACATGTACCGTTCAGATTTGCATACAGGGCACTCGCTAATTGGTGCAATTTCTTCATTTTTTGAAAAAAAAAATAATTGTTATACTACGGTTTTGAATTTTGCTTCACCCTGAATATTTTTTTCATACAACAACCAAATATACTAACTAAGTGTTGCAAACATCATAAAGGCGAAAGAAAACCTATACATTACAAGAAAAAGTTTTAAAAAATGAAGTTAGTACCTGTTGTTATATATGGAGCAATGGAACCCTTGCAGTATAGATGAGACCACGTATCACTCATCCTAAGTAGAAAACGTACGTCTTTAACCACAAATTTCTTCAATTTTCTTCAAAACTATACTAGTTGGTATAAATATGTTGTTAGGCAACATCTCAACAATATAACATATGTCATTTTTATATATATTATATTGTTGAGCACTCTTCCTAACTGCTATATATTTCAGGCTATATCTCCGAAACTTCTGAACATATTTTAATGCAATAATGCTCAAATTGAATGGCAGTACACTCTTTCTGATATGAATGCAAGCAGAGCCCCCTTCCGTAAACGGAAAGTTATGTTGTGTATATCATATCTTGCACTGTTTTATTCTTTTTACAGAACATAACACATTTCATTCCATGATATGTCTCATTGCCTCATAACAATATGGCTGACGAATGACAACCGAGGAAAAAGAACATGTACCGTTCAGATTTGCATACAGGGCACTCGCTAATTGGTGCAATTTCTTCATTTTTTGAAAAATAAAATAATAATTGTTATACTACGGTTTTAAATTTTGCTTCACCCTGTATATTTTTTTCATACAACAACCAAATATACTAACTAAGTGTTGCAAACATCATAAAGGAGAAAGAAAACCTATACATTACAAGAAAGAGGTTTAAAAAATGGAGTTAGTACCTGTAGTTATATATGGAGGAATGGAACCCTTGCAGTATTGATGAGACCACGTATCACTCATCCTAAGTAGAAAACGTACGTCATTAACCACAAATTTCTTCAATTTTCTTCAAAACTATACTAGTTGGTATAAATATGTTGTTAGGCAACATCTCAACAATATAACATATGTCATTTTTATATATATTATATTGTTGAGCACTCTTCCTAACTGCTATATATTTCAGGCTGTATCTCCGAAACTTCTGAACATATTTTAATGAAATAAAGCTCAAATTGAAGAGCAGTACACTCTTTCTGATATGAATGCAAGCAGAGCCCCCTACCGTAAATGGAAAGTTATCTTGTGTATATCATATCTTGCTCTGTTGTATTCTTTTTACAGAACATAACACATTTCATTCCATGGTATGTCTCATTGCCTCATATCAATATGGCTGACGAATGACAACCGAGGAAAAAGAACATGTACCGTTCAGATTTGCATACAGGGCACTCGCTAATTGGTGCAATTTCTTCATTTTTTGAAAAAAAAAATAATAATTGTTATACTACGGTTTTGAATTTTGCTTCACCCTGAATATTTTTTTCATACAACAACCAAATATACTAACTAAGTGTTGCAAACATCATAAAGGCGAAAGAAAACCTATACATTACAAGAAAAAGTTTTAAAAAATGAAGTTAGTACCTGTTGTTATATATGGAGCAATGGAACCCTTGCAGTATAGATGAGACCACGTATCACTCATCCTAAGTAGAAAACGTACGTCTTTAACCACAAATTTCTTCAATTTTCTTCAAAACTATACTAGTTGGTATAAATATGTTGTTAGGCAACATCTCAACAATATAACATATGTCATTTTTATATATATTATATTGTTGAGCACTCTTCCTAACTGCTATATATTTCAGGCTGTATCTCCGAAACTTCTGAACATATTTTAATGAAATAAAGCTCAAATTGAAGAGCAGTACACTCTTTCTGATATGAATGCAAGCAGAGCCCCCTACCGTAAATGGAAAGTTATCTTGTGTATATCACATCTTGCTCTGTTGTATTCTTTTTACAGAACATAACACATTTCATTCCATGGTATGTCTCATTGCCTCATAACAATATGGCTGACGAATGACAACCGAGGAAAAAGAACATGTACCGTTCAGATTTGCATACAGGGCACTCGCTAATTGGTGCAATTTCTTCATTTTTTGAAAAAAAAATAATAATTGTTATACTACGGTTTTGAATTTTGCTTCACCCTGTATATTTTTTTTCATACAACAACCAAATATACTAACTAAGTGTTGGAAACATCATAAAGGAGAAAGAAAACCTATACATTACAAGAAAAAGGTTTAAAAAATGAAGTTAGTACCTGTAGTTATATATGGAGCAATGGAACCCTTGAAATATTGATGAGACCACGTATCACTCATCCTAAGTAGAAAACGTACGTCTTTAACCACAAATTTCTTCAATTTTCTTCAAAACTATACTAGTTGGTATAAATATGTTGTTAGGCAACATCTCAACAATATAACATATGTCATTTTTATATATATTATATTGTTGAGCACTCTTCCTAACTGCTATATACTTCAAGCTGTATCTCCGAAACTTCTTAACATATTTTAATGAAATATAGCTCAAATTGAAGAACAGTACACTCTTTCTGACATGAATGCAAGCAGAGCCCCCTACCGTAAATGGAAAGTTATGTCGTGTATATCATGTCTTGCACTGTTTTATTCTTTTTACAGAACATAACACATTTCATTTCATGATATGTCTCATTGCCTCATAACAATATGGCTGACGAATGACAACCGAGGAAAAAGAACATGTACTGTTCAGATTTGCATACAGGGCACTTGCTAATTGGTGCAATTTCTTCATTTTTTGAAAAAAAAATAATAATTGTTATACTACGGTTTTGAATTTTGCTTCACCCTGTATATTTTTTTTCATACAGCAACCAAATATACTAACTAAGTGTTGGAAACATCATAAAGGAGAAAGAAATCCTATACATTACAAGAAAAAGGTTTAAAAAATGAAGTTAGTACCTGTTGTTATATATGGAGCAATGGAACCCTTGCAGTATTGATGAGACCACGTATCACTCATCCTAAGTAGAAAACGTACGTCTTTAACCACAAATTTCTTCAATTTTCTTCAAAACTATACTAGTTGGTATAAATATGTTGTTAGGCAACATCTCAACAATATAACATATGTCATTTTTATATATATTATATTGTTGAGCACTCTTCCTAACTGCTATATATTTCAGGCTATATCTCCGAAACTTCTGAACATATTTTAATGCAATAAAGCTCAAATTGAATAGTTTACACTCTTTCTGATATGAATGCAATCAGAGCCCTCTACCGTAAACGGAAAGTTATGTTGTGTATATCATATCTTGCACTGTTTTATTCTTTTTACAGAACATAACACATTTCATTCCATGATATGTCTCATTGCCTCATAACAATATGGCTGACGAATGACAACCGAGGAAAAAGAACATGTACCGTTCAGATTTGCATACAGGGCACTCGCTAATTGGTGCAATTTCTTCATTTTTTGAAAAAAAAAATAATAATTGTTATACTACGGTTTTGAATTTTGCTTCACCCTGTATATTTTTTTCATACAACAACCAAATATACTAACTAGGTGTTGGAAACATCATAAAGGAGAAAGAAAACCTATACATTACAAGAAAAAGGTTTAAAAAATGAAGTTAGTACCTGTTGTTATATATGGAGCAATGGAACCCTTGCAGTATTGATGAGACCACGTATCACTCATCCTAAGTAGAAAACGTACGTCTTTAACCACAAATTTCTTCAATTTTCTTCAAAACTATACTAGTTGGTATAAATATGTTGTTAGGCAACATCTCAACAATATAACATATGTCATTTTTATATATATTATATTGTTGAGCACTCTTCCTAACTGCTATATATTTCAGGCTATATCTCCGAAACTTCTGAACATATTTTAATGAAATAAAGCTCAAATTGAAGAGCAGTACACTCTTTCTGATATGAATGCAAGCAGAGTCCCCTACCGTAAATGGAACGTTATCTCGTGTATATCATATCTTGCACTGTTTTATTCTTTTTACAGAACATAACACATTTCATTCCATGATATGTCTCATTGCCTCATAACAATATGGCTGACGAATGACAACCGAGGAAAAAGAACATGTACCGTTCAGATTTGCATACAGGGCACTCGCTAATTGGTGCAATTTCTTCATTTTTTGAAAAAAAATAATAATTGTTATACTACGGTTTTGAATTTTGCTTCACCCTGTATATTTTTTTTCATACAACAACCAAATATACTAACTAAGTGTTGCAAACATCATAAAGGAGAAAGAAAACCTATACATTACAAGAAAAAGGTTTAAAAATTGAAGTTAGTACCTGTAGTTATATATGGAGCAATGGAACCCTTGCAGTATTGATGAGACCACGTATCACTCATCCTAAGTAGAAAACGTACGTCTTTAACCACAAATTTCTTCAATTTTCTTCAAAACTATACTAGTTGGTATAAACATGTTGTTAGGCAACATCTCAACAATATAATATATGTCATTTTTATATATATTATATTATTGAGCACTCTTCGTAACTGCTATATATTTCAGGCTATATCTCCGTAACTTCTGAACATATTTTAATGAAATAAAGCTCAAATTGAAGAGCAGTACACTCTTTCTGATATGAATGCAAGCGGAGCCCCCTACCGTAAATGGAAAGTTATCTTGTGTATATCATATCTTGCACTGTTTTGTTCTTTTTACAGAACATAACACATTTCATTCCATGATATGTCTCATTGCCTCATAACAATATGGCTGACGAATGACAACCGAGGAAAAAGAACATGTACCGTTCAGATTTGCATACAGGGCACTCGCTAATTCGTGCAATTTCTTCATTTTTTGAAAAAAAAATAATAATTGTTATATTACGGTTTTGAATTTTGCTTCACCCTGTATATTTTTTTTCATACAACAACCAAATATACTAACTAAGTGTTGCAAACATCATAAAGGAGAAAGAAAACCTATACATTACAAGAAAAAGGTTTAAAAAATTAAGTTAGTACCTGTAGTTATATATGGAGTAATGGAACCCTTGCAGTATTGATGAGACCACGTATCACTCATCCTAAGTAGAAAACGTACGTCTTTAACCACAAATTTCTTCAATTTTCTTCAAAACTATACTAGTTGGTATAAATATGTTGTTAGGCAACATCTCAACAATATAACATATGTCATTTTTATATATATTATATTGTTGAGCACTCTTCCTAACTGCTATATATTTCAGGCTGTATCTCCGAAACTTCTGAACATATTTTAATGAAATAAAGCTCAAATTGAAGAGGAGTACACTCTTTCTGATATGAATGCAAGCAGAGCCCCCTACCGTGAATGGAAAGTTATCTTGTGTATATCATATCTTGCTCTGTTGTATTCTTTTTACAGAACATAACACATTTCATTCCATGATATGTCTCATTGCCTCATAACAATATGGCTGACGAATGACAACCGAGGAAAAAGAACATGTACCGTTCAGATTTGCATACAGAGCATTCGCTAATTGGTGCAATTTCTTCATTTTTTGAAAAAAAAATAATAATTATTATACTACGGTTTTGAATTTTGCTTCACCCTGTATATTTTTTTTCATACAACAACCAAATATACTAACTAAGTGTTGGAAACATCATAAAGGAGAAAGAAAACCTATACATTACAAGAAAAAGGTTTAAAAAATGAAGTTAGTACCTGTAGTTATATATGGAGCAATGGAACCCTTGAAATATTGATGAGACCACGTATCACTCATCCTAAGTAGAAAACGTACGTCTTTAACCACAAATTTCTTCAATTTTCTTCAAAACTATACTAGTTGGTATAAATATGTTGTTAGGCAACATCTCAACAATATAACATATGTCATTTTTATATATATTATATTGTTGAGCACTCTTCCTAACTGCTATATACTTCAAGCTGTATCTCCGAAACTTCTTAACATATTTTAATGAAATATAGCTCAAATTGAAGAACAGTACACTCTTTCTGACATGAATGCAAGCAGAGCCCCCTACCGTAAATGGAAAGTTATGTCGTGTATATCATGTCTTGCACTGTTTTATTCTTTTTACAGAACATAACACATTTCATTTCATGATATGTCTCATTGCCTCATAACAATATGGCTGACGAATGACAACCGAGGAAAAAGAACATGTACCGTTCAGATTTGCATACAGGGCACTTGCTAATTGGTGCAATTTCTTCATTTTTTGAAAAAAAAATAATAATTGTTATACTACGGTTTTGAATTTTGCTTCACCCTGTATATTTTTTTTCATACAGCAACCAAATATACTAACTAAGTGTTGGAAACATCATAAAGGAGAAAGAAATCCTATACATTACAAGAAAAAGGTTTAAAAAATGAAGTTAGTACCTGTTGTTATATATGGAGCAATGGAACCCTTGCAGTATTGATGAGACCACGTATCACTCATCCTAAGTAGAAAACGTACGTCTTTAACCACAAATTTCTTCAATTTTCTTCAAAACTATACTAGTTGGTATAAATATGTTGTTAGGCAACATCTCAACAATATAACATATGTCATTTTTATATATATTATATTGTTGAGCACTCTTCCTAACTGCTATATATTTCAGGCTATATCTCCGAAACTTCTGAACATATTTTAATGCAATAAAGCTCAAATTGAATAGTTTACACTCTTTCTGATATGAATGCAAGCAGAGCCCTCTACCGTAAACGGAAAGTTATGTTGTGTATATCATATCTTGCACTGTTTTATTCTTTTTACAGAACATAACACATTTCATTCCATGATATGTCTCATTGCCTCATAACAATATGGCTGACGAATGACAACCGAGGAAAAAGAACATGTACCGTTCAGATTTGCATACAGGGCACTCGCTAATTGGTGCAATTTCTTCATTTTTTGAAAAAAAAAATAATAATTGTTATACTACGGTTTTGAATTTTGCTTCACCCTGTATATTTTTTTCATACAACAACCAAATATACTAACTAAGTGTTGCAAACATCATAAAGGAGAAAGAAAACCTATACATTACAAGAAATAGGTTTAAAAAATGAAGTTAGTACCTGTAGTTATATATGGAGCAATGGAACCCTTGAAGTATTGATGAGACCACGTATCACTCATCCTAAGTAGAAAACGTACGTCTTTAACCACAAATTTCTTCAATTTTCTTCAAAACTATACTAGTTGGTATAAATATGTTGTTAGGCAACATCTCAACAATATAACATATGTCATTTTTATATATATTATATTGTTGAGCACTCTTCCTAACTGCTATATACTTAAAGCTGTATCTCCGAAACTTCTGAACCTATTTTAATGAAATAAAGCTCAAATTGAAGAACAGTACACTCTTTCTGACATGAATGCAAGCAGAGCCCCCTACCGTAAATGGAAAGTTATGTCGTGTATATCATGTCTTGCACTCTTTTATTCTTTTTACAGAACATAACACATTTCATTCCATATGTCTCATTGCCTCATAACAATATGGCTGACGAATGACAACCGAGGAAAAAGAACATGTACCGTTCAGATTTGCATACAGGGCACTCGCTAATTGGTGCAATTTCTTCATTTTTTGAAAAAAAAATAATAATTGTTATACTACGGTTTTGAATTTTGCTTCACCCTGTATATTTTTTTTCATACAGCAACCAAATATACTAACTAAGTGTTGGAAACATCATAAAGGAGAAAGAAAACCTATACATTACAAGAAAAAGGTTTAAAAAATGAAGTTAGTACCTGTTGTTATATATGGAGCAATGGAACCCTTGCAGTATTGATGAGACCACGTATCACTCATCCTAAGTAGAAAACGTACGTCTTTAACCACAAATTTCTTCAATTTTCTTCAAAACTATACTAGTTGGTATAAATATGTTGTTAGGCAACATCTCAACAATATAACATATGTCATTTTTATATATATTATATTGTTGAGCACTCTTCCTAACTGCTATATATTTCAGGCTATATCTCCGAAACTTCTGAACATATTTTAATGAAATAAAGCTCAAATTGAAGAGCAGTACACTCTTTCTGATATGAATGCAAGCAGAGTCCCCTACCGTAAATGGAACGTTATCTCGTGTATATCATATCTTGCACTGTTTTATTCTTTTTACAGAACATAACACATTTCATTCCATGATATGTCTCATTGCCTCATAACAATATGGCTGACGAATGACAACCGAGGAAAAAGAACATGTACCGTTCAGATTTGCATACAGGGCACTCGCTAATTGGTGCAATTTCTTCATTTTTTGAAAAAAAATAATAATTGTTATACTACGGTTTTGAATTTTGCTTCACCCTGTATATTTTTTTTCATACAACAACCAAATATACTAACTAAGTGTTGCAAACATCATAAAGGAGAAAGAAAACCTATACATTACAAGAAAAAGGTTTAAAAATTGAAGTTAGTACCTGTAGTTATATATGGAGCAATGGAACCCTTGCAGTATTGATGAGACCACGTATCACTCATCCTAAGTAGAAAACGTACGTCTTTAACCACAAATTTCTTCAATTTTCTTCAAAACTATACTAGTTGGTATAAACATGTTGTTAGGCAACATCTCAACAATATAATATATGTCATTTTTATATATATTATATTGTTGAGCACTCTTCCTAACTGCTATATATTTCAGGCTGTATCTCCGAAACTTCTGAACATATTTTAATGAAATAAAGCTCAAATTGAAGAGGAGTACACTCTTTCTGATATGAATGCAAGCAGAGCCCCCTACCGTGAATGGAAAGTTATCTTGTGTATATCATATCTTGCTCTGTTGTATTCTTTTTACAGAACATAACACATTTCATTCCATGATATGTCTCATTGCCTCATAACAATATGGCTGACGAATGACAACCGAGGAAAAAGAACATGTACCGTTCAGATTTGCATACAGAGCATTCGCTAATTGGTGCAATTTCTTCATTTTTTGAAAAAAAAATAATAATTATTATACTACGGTTTTGAATTTTGCTTCACCCTGTATATTTTTTTTCATACAACAACCAAATATACTAACTAAGTGTTGCAAACATCATAAAGGAGAAAGAAAACCTATACATTACAAGAAAAAGGTTTAAAAAATGAAGTTAGTACCTGTTGTTATATATGGAGTAATGGAACCTTTGCAGTATTGATGAGACCACGTATCACTCATCCTAAGTAGAAAACGTACGTCTTTAACCACAAATTTCTTCAATTTTCTTCAAAACTATACTAGTTGGTATAAATATGTTGTTAGGCAACATCTCAACAATATAACATATGTCATTTTTATATATATTATATTGTTGAGCACTCTTCCTAACTGCTATATATTTCAGGCTGTATCTCCGAAACTTCTGAACATATTTTAATGAAATAAAGCTCAAATTGAAGAGCAGTACACTCTTTCTGATATGAATGCAAGCAGAGCCCCCTACCGTAAATGGAAAGTTATCTTGTGTATATCACATCTTGCTCTGTTGTATTCTTTTTACAGAACATAACACATTTCATTCCATGGTATGTCTCATTGCCTCATAACAATATGGCTGACGAATGACAACCGAGGAAAAAGAACATGTACCGTTCAGATTTGCATACAGGGCACTCGCTAATTGGTGCAATTTCTTCATTTTTTGAAAAAAAAATAATAATTGTTATACTACGGTTTTGAATTTTGCTTCACCCTGTATATTTTTTTTCATACAACAACCAAATATACTAACTAAGTGTTGGAAACATCATAAAGGAGAAAGAAAACCTATACATTACAAGAAAAAGGTTTAAAAAATGAAGTTAGTACCTGTAGTTATATATGGAGCAATGGAACCCTTGAAATATTGATGAGACCACGTATCACTCATCCTAAGTAGAAAACGTACGTCTTTAACCACAAATTTCTTCAATTTTCTTCAAAACTATACTAGTTGGTATAAATATGTTGTTAGGCAACATCTCAACAATATAACATATGTCATTTTTATATATATTATATTGTTGAGCACTCTTCCTAACTGCTATATACTTCAAGCTGTATCTCCGAAACTTCTTAACATATTTTAATGAAATATAGCTCAAATTGAAGAACAGTACACTCTTTCTGACATGAATGCAAGCAGAGCCCCCTACCGTAAATGGAAAGTTATGTCGTGTATATCATGTCTTGCACTGTTTTATTCTTTTTACAGAACATAACACATTTCATTTCATGATATGTCTCATTGCCTCATAACAATATGGCTGACGAATGACAACCGAGGAAAAAGAACATGTACCGTTCAGATTTGCATACAGGGCACTTGCTAATTGGTGCAATTTCTTCATTTTTTGAAAAAAAATAATAATTGTTATACTACGGTTTTGAATTTTGCTTCACCCTGTATATTTTTTTTCATACAGCAACCAAATATACTAACTAAGTGTTGCAAACATCATAAAGGAGAAAGAAATCCTATACATTACAAGAAAAAGGTTTAAAAAATGAAGTTAGTACCTGTTGTTATATATGGAGCAATGGAACCCTTGCAGTATTGATGAGACCACGTATCACTCATCCTAAGTAGAAAACGTACGTCTTTAACCACAAATTTCTTCAATTTTCTTCAAAACTATACTAGTTGGTATAAATATGTTGTTAGGCAACATCTCAACAATATAACATATGTCATTTTTATATATATTATATTGTTGAGCACTCTTCCTAACTGCTATATATTTCAGGCTATATCTCCGAAACTTCTGAACATATTTTAATGCAATAAAGCTCAAATTGAATAGTTTACACTCTTTCTGATATGAATGCAAGCAGAGCCCTCTACCGTAAACGGAAAGTTATGTTGTGTATATCATATCTTGCACTGTTTTATTCTTTTTACAGAACATAACACATTTCATTCCATGATATGTCTCATTGCCTCATAACAATATGGCTGACGAATGACAACCGAGGAAAAAGAACATGTACCGTTCAGATTTGCATACAGGGCACTCGCTAATTGGTGCAATTTCTTCATTTTTTGAAAAAAATAATAATAATTGTTATACTACGGTTTTGAATTTTGCTTCACCCTGTATATTTTTTTCATACAACAACCAAATATACTAACTAAGTGTTGCAAACATCATAAAGGAGAAAGAAAACCTATACATTACAAGAAATAGGTTTAAAAAATGAAGTTAGTACCTGTAGTTATATATGGAGCAATGGAACCCTTGAAGTATTGATGAGACCACGTATCACTCATCCTAAGTAGAAAACGTACGTCTTTAACCACAAATTTCTTCAATTTTCTTCAAAACTATACTAGTTGGTATAAATATGTTGTTAGGCAACATCTCAACAATATAACATATGTCATTTTTATATATATTATATTGTTGAGCACTCTTCCTAACTGCTATATACTTAAAGCTGTATCTCCGAAACTTCTGAACATATTTTAATGAAATAAAGCTCAAATTGAAGAACAGTACACTCTTTCTGACATGAATGCAAGCAGAGCCCCCTACCGTAAATGGAAAGTTATGTCGTGTATATCATGTCTTGCACTGTTTTATTCTTTTTACAGAACATAACACATTTCTTTCCATATGTCTCATTGCCTCATAACAATATGGCTGACGAATGACAACCGAGGAAAAAGAACATGTACCGTTCAGATTTGCATACAGGGCACTCGCTAATTGGTGCAATTTCTTCATTTTTTGAAAAAAAATAATAATTGTTATACTACGGTTTTGAATTTTGCTTCACCCTGTATATTTTTTTTCATACAGCAACCAAATATACTAACTAAGTGTTGGAAACATCATAAAGGAGAAAGAAAACCTATACATTACAAGAAAAAGGTTTAAAAAATGAAGTTAGTACCTGTTGTTATATATGGAGCAATGGAACCCTTGCAGTATTGATGAGACCACGTATCACTCATCCTAAGTAGAAAACGTACGTCTTTAACCACAAATTTCTTCAATTTTCTTCAAAACTATACTAGTTGGTATAAATATGTTGTTAGGCAACATCTCAACAATATAACATATGTCATTTTTATATATATTATATTGTTGAGCACTCTTCCTAACTGCTATATATTTCAGGCTATATCTCCGAAACTTCTGAGCATATTTTAATGAAATAAAGCTCAAATTGAAGAGCAGTACACTCTTTCTGATATGAATGCAAGCAGAGTCCCCTACCGTAAATGGAACGTTATCTCGTGTATATCATATCTTGCACTGTTTTATTCTTTTTACAGAACATAACACATTTCATTCCATGATATGTCTCATTGCCTCATAACAATATGGCTGACGAATGACAACCGAGGAAAAAGAACATGTACCGTTCAGATTTGCATACAGGGCACTCGCTAATTGGTGCAATTTCTTCAATTTTGAAAAAAAATAATAATTGTTATACTACGGTTTTGAATTTTGCTTCACCCTGTATATTTTTTTTCATACAACAACCAAATATACTAACTAAGTGTTGCAAACATCATAAAGGAGAAAGAAAACCTATACATTACAAGAAAAAGGTTTAAAAATTGAAGTTAGTACCTGTAGTTATATATGGAGCAATGGAACCCTTGCAGTATTGATGAGACCACGTATCACTCATCCTAAGTAGAAAACGTACGTCTTTAACCACAAATTTCTTCAATTTTCTTCAAAACTATACTAGTTGGTATAAACATGTTGTTAGGCAACATCTCAACAATATAATATATGTCATTTTTATATATATTATATTGTTGAGCACTCTTCGTAACTGCTATATATTTCAGGCTATATCTCCGTAACTTCTGAACATATTTTAATGAAATAAAGCTCAAATTGAAGAGCAGTACACTCTTTCTGATATGAATGCAAGCAGAGCCCCCTACCGTAAATGGAAAGTTATCTTGTGTATATCATATCTTGCACTGTTTTGTTCTTTTTACAGAACATAACACATTTCATTCCATGATATGTCTCATTGCCTCATAACAATATGGCTGACGAATGACAACCGAGGAAAAAGAACATGTACCGTTCAGATTTGCATACAGGGCACTCGCTAATTCGTGCAATTTCTTCATTTTTTGAAAAAAAAATAATAATTGTTATATTACGGTTTTGAATTTTGCTTCACCCTGTATATTTTTTTTCATACAACAACCAAATATACTAACTAAGTGTTGCAAACATCATAAAGGAGAAAGAAAACCTATACATTACAAGAAAAAGGTTTAAAAAATTAAGTTAGTACCTGTAGTTATATATGGAGTAATGGAACCCTTGCAGTATTGATGAGACCACGTATCACTCATCCTAAGTAGAAAACGTACGTCTTTAACCACAAATTTCTTCAATTTTCTTCAAAACTATACTAGTTGGTATAAATATGTTGTTAGGCAACATCTCAACAATATAACATATGTCATTTTTATATATATTATATTGTTGAGCACTCTTCCTAACTGCTATATATTTCAGGCTGTATCTCCGAAACTTCTGAACATATTTTAATGAAATAAAGCTCAAATTGAAGAGCAGTACACTCTTTCTGATATGAATGCAAGCAGAGCCCCCTACCGTAAACGGAAAGTTATGTTGTGTATATCATATCTTGCTCTGTTGTATTCTTTTTACAGAACATAACACATTTCATTCCATGGTATGTCTCATTGCCTCATAACAATATGGCTGACGAATGACAACCTAGGAAAAAGAACATGTACCGTTCAGATTTGCATACAGGGCACTCGCTAATTGGTGCAATTTCTTCATTTTTTGAAAAAAAAATAATAATTGTTATACTACGGTTTTGAATTTTGCTTCACCCTGTATATTTTTTTCATACAACAACCAAATATACTAACTAAGTGTTGCAAACATCATAAAGGAGAAAGAAAACCTATACATTACAAGAAAAAGGTTTAAAAAATGAAGTTAGTACCTGTAGTTATATATGGAGCAATGGAACCCTTGAAGTATTGATGAGACCACGTATCACTCATCCTAAGTAGAAAACGTACGTCTTTAACCACAAATTTCTTCAATTTTCTTCAAAACTATACTAGTTGGTATAAATATGTTGTTAGGCAACATCTCAACAATATAACATATGTCATTTTTATATATATTATATTGTTGAGCACTCTTCCTAACTGCTATATACTTCAAGCTGTATCTCCGAAACTTCTGAACATATTTTAATGAAATAAAGCTCAAATTGAAGAACAGTACACTCTTTCTGACATGAATGCAAGCAGAGCCCCCTACCGTAAATGGAAAGTTATGTTGTGTATATCATATCTTGCACTGTTTTATTTTTTTTACAGAACATAACACATTTCATTCAATGATATGTCTCATTGCCTCATAACAATATGGCTGACGAATGACAACCGAGGAAAAAGAACATGTACCGTTCAGATTTGCATACAGGGCACTCGCTAATTGGTGCAATTTCTTCATTTTTTGAAAAAAAAATAATAATTGTTATACTACGGTTTTGAATTTTGCTTCACCCTGTATATTTTTTTTTCATACAACAACCAAATTAACTAACTAAGTGTTGGAAACATCATAAAGGAGAAAGAAAACCTATACATTACAAGAAAAAGGTTTAAAAAATGAAGTTAGTACCTGTTGTTATATATGGAGCAATGGAACCCTTGCAGTATTGATGAGACCACGTATCACTCATCCTAAGTAGAAAACGTACGTCTTTAACCACAAATTTCTTCAATTTTCTTCAAAACTATACTAGTTGGTATAAATATGTTGTTAGGCAACATCTCAACAATATAACATATGTCATTTTTATATATATTATATTGTTGAGCACTCTTCCTAACTGCTATATATTTCAGGCTATATCTCCGAAACTTCTGAACATATTTTAATGAAATAAAGCTCAAATTGAAGAGCAGTACACTCTTTCTGATATGAATGCAAGCAGAGCCCCCTACCGTAAATGGAAAGTTATGTTGTGTATATCATATCTTGCACTGTTTTATTTTTTTTACAGAACATAACACATTTCATTCCATGATATGTCTCATTGCCTCATAACAATATGGCTGACGAATGACAACCGAGGAAAAAGAACATGTACCGTTCAGATTTGCATACAGGGCACTCGCTAATTGGTGCAATTTCTTCATTTTTTGAAAAAAAAATAATAATTGTTATACTACGGTTTTGAATTTTGCTTCACCCTGTATATTTTTTTTCATACAACAACCAAATATACTAACTAAGTGTTGCAAACATCATAAAGGAGAAAGAAAACCTATACATTACAAGAAAAAGGTTTAAAAAATTAAGTTAGTACCTGTAGTTATATATGGAGTAATGGAACCCTTGCAGTATTGATGAGACCACGTATCACTCATCCTAAGTAGAAAACGTACGTCTTTAACCACAAATTTCTTCAATTTTCTTCAAAACTATACTAGTTGGTATAAATATGTTGTTAGGCAACATCTCAACAATATAACATATGTCATTTTTATATATATTATATTGTTGAGCACTCTTCCTAACTGCTATATATTTCAGGCTGTATCTCCGAAACTTCTGAACATATTTTAATGAAATAAAGCTCAAATTGAAGAGCAGTACACTCTTTCTGATATGAATGCAAGCAGAGCCCCCTACCGTAAATGGAAAGTTATCTTGTGTATATCATATCTTGCTCTGATGTATTCTTTTTACAGAACATAACACATTTCATTCCATGGTATGTCTCATTGCCTCATAACAATATGGCTGACGAATGACAACCGAGGAAAAAGAACATGTACCGTTCAGATTTGCATACAGGGCACTCGCTAATTGGTGCAATTTCTTCATTTTTTGAAAAAAAAATAATAATTGTTATACTACGGTTTTGAATTTTGCTTCACCCTGTATATTTTTTTCATACAACAACCAAATATACTAACTAAGTGTTGCAAACATCATAAAGGAGAAAGAAAACCTATACATTACAAGAAAAAGGTTTAAAAAATGAAATTAGTACCTGTAGTTATATATGGAGCAATGGAACCCTTGAAGTATTGATGAGACCACGTATCACTCATCCTAAGTAGAAAACGTACGTCTTTAACCACAAATTTCTTCAATTTTCTTCAAGACTATACTAGTTGGTATAAATATGTTGTTAGGCAACATCTCAACAATATAACATATGTCATTTTTATATATATTATATTGTTGAGCACTCTTCCTAACTGCTATATACTTCAAGCTGTATCTCCGAAACTTCTGAACATATTTTAATGAAATAAAGCTCAAATTGAAGAACAGTACACTCTTTCTGACATGAATGCAAGCAGAGCCCCCTACCGTAAATGGAAAGTTATGTTGTGTATATCATATCTTGCACTGTTTTATTTTTTTTACAGAACATAACACATTTCATTCCATGATATGTCTCATTGCCTCATAACAATATGGCTGACGAATGACAACCGAGGAAAAAGAACATGTACCGTTCAGATTTGCATACAGGGCACTCGCTAATTGGTGCAATTTCTTCATTTTTTGAAAAAAAAATAATAATTGTTATACTACGGTTTTGAATTTTGCTTCACCCTGTATATTTTTTTTCATACAACAACCAAATATACTAACTAAGTGTTGGAAACATCATAAAGGAGAAAGAAATCCTATACATTACAAGAAAAAGGTTTAAAAAATGAAGTTAGTACCTGTTGTTATATATGGAGGAATGGAACCCTTGCAGTATTGATGAGACCACGTATCACTCATCCTAAGTAGAAAACGTACGTCTTTAACCACAAATTTCTTCAATTTTCTTCAAAACTATACTAGTTGGTATAAATATGTTGTTAGGCAACATCTCAACAATATAACATATGTCATTTTTATATATATTATATTGTTGAGCACTCTTCCTAAGTGCTATATATTTCAGGCTATATCTCCGAAACTTCTGAACATATTTTAATGAAATAAAGCTCAAATTGAAGAGCAGTACACTCTTTCTGATATGAAAGCAAGCAGAGCCCCCTACCGTAAATGGAAAGTTATGTTGTGTATATCATATCTTGCACTGTTTTATTTTTTTTACAGAACATAACACATTTCATTCCATGATATGTCTCATTGCCTCATAACAATATGGCTGACGAATGACAACCGAGGAAAAAGAACATGTACCGTTCAGATTTGCATACAGGGCACTCGCTAATTGGTGCAATTTCTTCATTTTTTGAAAAAAAAATAATAATTGTTATACTACGGTTTTGAATTTTGTTTCACCCTTTATATTTTTTTTCATACAACAACCAAATATACTAACTAAGTGTTACAAACATCATAAAGGAGAAAGAAAACCTATACATTACAAGAAAAAGGTTTAAAAAATTAAGTTAGTACCTGTAGTTATATATGGAGTAATGGAACCCTTGCAGTATTGATGAGACCACGTATCACTCATCCTAAGTAGAAAACGTACGTCTTTAACCACAAATTTCTTCAATTTTCTTCAAAACTATACTAGTTGGTATAAATATGTTGTTAGGCAACATCTCAACAATATAACATATGTCATTTTTATATATATTATATTGTTGAGCACTCTTCCTAACTGCTATATATTTCAGGCTGTATCTCCGAAACTTCTGAACATATTTTAATGAAATAAAGCTCAAATTGAAGAGCAGTACACTCTTTCTGATATGAATGCAAGCAGAGCCCCCTACCGTAAATGGAAAGTTATCTTGTGTATATCATATCTTGCTCTGATGTATTCTTTTTACAGAACATAACACATTTCATTCCATGGTATGTCTCATTGCCTCATAACAATATGGCTGACGAATGACAACCGAGGAAAAAGAACATGTACCGTTCAGATTTGCATACAGGGCACTCGCTAATTGGTGCAATTTCTTCATTTTTTGAAAAAAAAATAATAATTGTTATACTACGGTTTTGAATTTTGCTTCACCCTGTATATTTTTTTCATACAACAACCAAATATACTAACTAAGTGTTGCAAACATCATAAAGGAGAAAGAAAACCTATACATTACAAGAAAAAGGTTTAAAAAATGAAGTTAGTACCTGTTGTTATATATGGAGCAATGGAACCCTTGAAGTATTGATGAGACCACGTATCACTCATCCTAAGTAGAAAACGTACGTCTTTAACCACAAATTTCTTCAATTTTCTTCAAAACTATACTAGTTGGTATAAATATGTTGTTAGGCAACATCTCAACAATATAACATATGTCATTTTTATATATATTATATTGTTGAGCACTCTTCCTAACTGCTATATACTTCAAGCTGTATCTCCGAAACTTCTGAACATATTTTAATGAAATAAAGCTCAAATTGAAGAGCAGTACACTCTTTCTGACATGAATGCAAGCAGAGCCCCCTACCGTAAATGGAAAGTTATGTTGTGTATATCATATCTTGCACTGTTTTATTTTTTTTACAGAACATAACACATTTCATTCCATGATATGTCTCATTGCCTCATAACAATATGGCTGACGAATGACAACCGAGGAAAAAGAACATGTACCGTTCAGATTTGCATACAGGGCACTCGCTAATTGGTGCAATTTCTTCATTTTTTGAAAAAAAAATAATAATTGTTATACTACGGTTTTGAATTTTGCTTCACCCTGTATATTTTTTTTCATACAACAACCAAATATACTAACTAAGTGTTGGAAACATCATAAAGGAGAAAGAAATCCTATACATTACAAGAAAAAGGTTTAAAAAATGAAGTTAGTACCTGTTGTTATATATGGAGGAATGGAACCCTTGCAGTATTGATGAGACCACGTATCACTCATCCTAAGTAGAAAACGTACGTCTTTAACCACAAATTTCTTCAATTTTCTTCAAAACTATACTAGTTGGTATAAATATGTTGTTAGGCAACATCTCAACAATATAACATATGTCATTTTTATATATATTATATTGTTGAGCACTCTTCCTAAGTGCTATATATTTCAGGCTATATCTCCGAAACTACTGAACATATTTTAATGAAATAAAGCTCAAATTGAAGAGCAGTACACTCTTTCTGATATGAATGCAAGCAGAGCCCCCTACCGTAAATGGAAAGTTATGTTGTGTATATCATATCTTGCACTGTTTTATTTTTTTTACAGAACATAACACATTTCATTCCATGATATGTCTCATTGCCTCATAACAATATGGCTGACGAATGACAACCGAGGAAAAAGAACATGTACCGTTCAGATTTGCATACAGGGCACTCGCTAATTGGTGCAATTTCTTCATTTTTTGAAAAAAAATAATAATTGTTATACTACGGTTTTGAATTTTGCTTCACCCTTTATATTTTTTTTCATACAACAACCAAATATACTAACTAAGTGTTGCAAACATCATAAAGGAGAAAGAAAACCTATACATTACAAGAAAAGGGTTTAAAAAATGAAGTTAGTACCTGTAGTTATATATGGAGCAATGGAACCCTTGAAGTATTGATGAGACCACATATCACTCATCCTAAGTAGAAAACGTACGTCTTTAACCACAAATTTCTTCAATTTTCTTCAAAACTATACTAGTTGGTATAAATATGTTGTTAGGCAACATCTCAACAATATAACATATGTCATTTTTATATATATTATATTGTTGAGCACTCTTCCTAACTGCTATATACTTCAAGCTGTATCTCCGAAACTTCTGAACATATTTTAATGAAATAAAGCTCAAATTGAAGAACAGTACACTCTTTCTGACATGAATGCAAGCAGAGCCCACTACCGTAAATGAAAAGATATCTTGTGTATATCATATCTTGCACTGTTTTATTCTTTTTACAGAACATAACACATTTCATTCCATATGTCTCTTTGCCTCATAACAATATGGCTGACGAATGACAACCGAGGAAAAAGAACATGTACCGTTCAGATTTGCATACAGGGCACTCGCTAATTGGTGCAATTTCTTCATTTTTTGAAAAAAAAATAATTGTTATACTACGGTTTTGAATTTTGCTTCACCCTGTATATTTTTTTTCATACAGCAACCAAATATACTAACTAAGTGTTGGAAACATCATAAAGGAGAAAGAAAACCTATACATTACAAGAAAAAGGTTTAAAAAATGAAGTTAGTACCTGTTGTTATATATGGAGCAATGGAACCCTTGCAGTATTGATGAGACCACGTATCACTCATCCTAAGTAGAAAACGTACGTCTTTAACCACAAATTTCTTCAATTTTCTTCAAAACTATACTAGTTGGTATAAATATGTTGTTAGGCAACATCTCAACAATATAACATATGTCATTTTTATATATATTATATTGTTGAGCACTCTTCCTAACTGCTATATATTTCAGGCTATATCTCCGAAACTTCTGAACATATTTTAATGCAATAATGCTCAAATTGAATGGCAGTACACTCTTTCTGATATGAATGCAAGCAGAGCCCCCTACCGTAAACGGAAAGTTATGTTGTGTATATCATATCTTGCACTGTTTTATTCTTTTTACAGAACATAACACATTTCATTCCATGATATGTCTCATTGCCTCATAACAATATGGCTGACGAATGACAACCGAGGAAAAAGAACATGTACCGTTCAGATTTGCATACAGGGCACTCGCTAATTGGTGCAATTTCTTCATTTTTTGAAAAAAAAATAATAATTGTTATACTACGGTTTTGAATTTTGCTTCACCCTGTATATTTTTTTTCATACAACAACCAAATATACTAACTAAGTGTTGCAAACATAATAAAGGAGAAAGAAAACCTATACATTACAAGAAAAAGGTTTAAAAAATTAAGTTAGTACCTGTAGTTATATATGGAGTAATGGAACCCTTGCAGTATTGATGAGACCACGTATCACTCATCCTAAGTAGAAAACGTACGTCTTTAACCACAAATTTCTTCAATTTTCTTCAAAACTATACTAGTTGGTATAAATATGTTGTTAGGCAACATCTCAACAATATAACATATGTCATTTTTATATATATTATATTGTTGAGCACTCTTCCTAACTGCTATATATTTCAGGCTGTATCTCCGAAACTTCTGAACATATTTTAATGAAATAAAGCTCAAATTGAAGAGCAGTACACTCTTTCTGATATGAATGCAAGCAGAGCCCCCTACCGTAAATGGAAAGTTATCTTGTGTATATCATATCTTGCTCTGTTGTATTCTTTTTACAGAACATAACACATTTCATTCCATGGTATGTCTCATTGCCTCATAACAATATGGCTGACGAATGACAACCGAGGAAAAAGAACATGTACCGTTCAGATTTGCATACAGGGCACTCGCTAATTGGTGCAATTTCTTCATTTTTTGAAAAAAAAAATAATAATTGTTATACTACGGTTTTGAATTTTGCTTCACCCTTTATATTTTTTTTCATACAACAACCAAATATACTAACTAAGTGTTGCAAACATCATAAAGGAGAAAGAAAACCTATACATTACAAGAAAAAGGTTTAAAAATTGAAGTTAGTACCTGTAGTTATATATGGAGCAATGGAACCCTTGCAGTATTGATGAGACCACGTATCACTCATCCTAAGTAGAAAACGTACGTCTTTAACCACAAATTTCTTCAATTTTCTTCAAAACTATACTAGTTGGTATAAATATGTTGTTAGGCAACATCTCAACAATATAATATATGTCATTTTTATATATATTATATTGTTGAGCACTCTTCGTAACTGCTATATATTTCAGGCTATATCTCAGTAACTTCTGAACATATTTTAATGAAATAAAGCTCAAATTGAAGAGCAGTACACTCTTTCTGATATGAATGCAAGCAGAGCCCCCTACCGTAAATGGAAAGTTATCTTGTGTATATCATATCTTGCACTGTTTTATTTTTTTTACAGAACATAACACATTTCATTCCATGATATGTCTCATTGCCTCATAACAATATGGCTGACGAATGACAACCGAGGAAAAAGAACATGTACCGTTCAGATTTGCATACAGGGCACTCGCTAATTGGTGCAATTTCTTCATTTTTTGAAAAAAAATAATAATTGTTATACTACGGTTTTGAATTTTGCTTCACCCTGTATATTTTTTTTTAATACAACAACCAAATATACTAACTAAGTGTTGCAAACATCATAAAGGAGAAAGAAAACCTATACATTACAAGAAAAAGGTTTAAAAAATTAAGTTAGTACCTGTAGTTATATATGGAGTAATGGAACCCTTGCAGTATTGATGAGACCACGTATCACTCATCCTAAGTAGAAAACGTACGTCTTTAACCACAAATTTCTTCAATTTTCTTCAAAACTATACTAGTTGGTATAAATATGTTGTTAGGCAACATCTCAACAATATAACATATGTCATTTTTATATATATTATATTGTTGAGCACTCTTCGTAACTGCTATATATTTCAGGCTATATCTCCGTAACTTCTGAACATATTTTAATGAAATAAAGCTCAAATTGAAGAGCAGTACACTCTTTCTGATATGAATGCAAGCAGAGCCCCCTACCGTAAATGGAAAGTTATCTTGTGTATATCATATCTTGCTCTGATGTATTCTTTTTACAGAACATAACACATTTCATTCCATGGTATGTCTCATTGCCTCATAACAATATGGCTGACGAATGACAACCGAGGAAAAAGAACATGTACCGTTCAGATTTGCATACAGGGCACTCGCTAATTGGTGCAATTTCTTCATTTTTTGAAAAAAAAAATAATAATTGTTATACTACGGTTTTGAATTTTGCTTCACCCTGTATATTTTTTTCATACAACAACCAAATATACTAACTAAGTGTTGCAAACATCATAAAGGAGAAAGAAAACCTATACATTACAAGAAAAAGGTTTAAAAAATGAAGTTAGTACCTGTAGTTATATATGGAGCAATGGAACCCTTGAAGTATTGATGAGACCACGTATCACTCATCCTAAGTAGAAAACGTACGTGTTTAACCACAAATTTCTTCAATTTTCTTCAAAACTATACTAGTTGGTATAAATATGTTGTTAGGCAACATCTCAACAATATAACATATGTCATTTTTATATATATTATATTTTTGAGCACTCTTCCTAACTGCTATATATTTCAGGCTGTATCTCCGAAACTTCTGAACATATTTTAATGAAATAAAGCTCAAATTGAAGAGCAGTACACTCTTTCTGATATGAATGCAAGCAGAGCCCCCTACCGTAAATGGAAAGTTATCTTGTGTATATCATATCTTGCTCTGATGTATTCTTTTTACAGAACATAACACATTTCATTCCATGGTATGTCTCATTGCCTCATAACAATATGGCTGACGAATGACAACCGAGGAAAAAGAACATGTACCGTTCAGATTTGCATACAGGGCACTCGCTAATTGGTGCAATTTCTTCATTTTTTGAAAAAAAAATAATAATTGTTATACTACGGTTTTGAATTTTGCTTCACCCTGTATATTTTTTTCATACAACAACCAAATATACTAACTAAGTGTTGCAAACATCATAAAGGAGAAAGAAAACCTATACATTACAAGAAAAAGGTTTAAAAAATGAAGTTAGTACCTGTTGTTATATATGGAGCAATGGAACCCTTGAAGTATTGATGAGACCACGTATCACTCATCCTAAGTAGAAAACGTACGTCTTTAACCACAAATTTCTTCAATTTTCTTCAAAACTATACTAGTTGGTATAAATATGTTGTTAGGCAACATCTCAACAATATAACATATGTCATTTTTATATATATTATATTGTTGAGCACTCTTCCTAACTGCTATATACTTCAAGCTGTATCTCCGAAACTTCTGAACATATTTTAATGAAATAAAGCTCAAATTGAAGAACAGTACACTCTTTCTGACATGAATGCAAGCAGAGCCCCCTACCGTAAATGGAAAGTTATGTTGTGTATATCATATCTTGCACTGTTTTATTTTTTTTACAGAACATAACACATTTCATTCCATGATATGTCTCATTGCCTCATAACAATATGGCTGACGAATGACAACCGAGGAAAAAGAACATGTACCGTTCAGATTTGCATACCGGGCACTCGCTAATTGGTGCAATTTCTTCATTTTTTGAAAAAAAAATAATAATTGTTATACTACGGTTTTGAATTTTGCTTCACCCTGTATATTTTTTTTCATACAACAACCAAATATACTAACTAAGTGTTGGAAACATCATAAAGGAGAAAGAAATCCTATACATTACAAGAAAAAGGTTTAAAAAATGAAGTTAGTACCTGTTGTTATATATGGAGGAATGGAACCCTTGCAGTATTGATGAGACCACGTATCACTCATCCTAAGTAGAAAACGTACGTCTTTAACCACAAATTTCTTCAATTTTCTTCAAAACTATACTAGTTGGTATAAATATGTTGTTAGGCAACATCTCAACAATATAACATATGTCATTTTTATATATATTATATTGTTGAGCACTCTTCCTAAGTGCTATATATTTCAGGCTATATCTCCGAAACTTCTGAACATATTTTAATGAAATAAAGCTCAAATTGAAGAGCAGTACACTCTTTCTGATATGAATGCAAGCAGAGCCCCCTACCGTAAATGGAAAGTTATGTTGTGTATATCATATCTTGCACTGTTTTATTTTTTTTACAGAACATAACACATTTCATTCCATGATATGTCTCATTGCCTCATAACAATATGGCTGACGAATGACAACCGAGGAAAAAGAACATGTACCGTTCAGATTTGCATACAGGGCACTCGCTAATTGGTGCAATTTCTTCATTTTTTGAAAAAAAATAATAATTGTTATACTACGGTTTTGAATTTTGCTTCACCCTTTATATTTTTTTTCATACAACAACCAAATATACTAACTAAGTGTTGCAAACATCATAAAGGAGAAAGAAAACCTATACATTACAAGAAAAGGGTTTAAAAAATGAAGTTAGTACCTGTAGTTATATATGGAGCAATGGAACCCTTGAAGTATTGATGAGACCACATATCACTCATCCTAAGTAGAAAACGTACGTCTTTAACCACAAATTTCTTCAATTTTCTTCAAAACTATACTAGTTGGTATAAATATGTTGTTAGGCAACATCTCAACAATATAACATATGTCATTTTTATATATATTATATTGTTGAGCACTCTTCCTAACTGCTATATACTTCAAGCTGTATCTCCGAAACTTCTGAACATATTTTAATGAAATAAAGCTCAAATTGAAGAACAGTACATTCTTTCTGACATGAATGCAAGCAGAGCCCACTACCGTAAATGAAAAGATATCTTGTGTATATCATATCTTGCACTGTTTTATTCTTTTTACAGAACATAACACATTTCATTCCATATGTCTCTTTGCCTCATAACAATATGGCTGACGAATGACAACCGAGGAAAAAGAACATGTACCGTTCAGATTTGCATACAGGGCACTCGCTAATTGGTGCAATTTCTTCATTTTTTGAAAAAAAAATAATTGTTATACTACGGTTTTGAATTTTGCTTCACCCTGTATATTTTTTTTCATACAGCAACCAAATATACTAACTAAGTGTTGGAAACATCATAAAGGAGAAAGAAAACCTATACATTACAAGAAAAAGGTTTAAAAAATGAAGTTAGTACCTGTTGTTATATATGGAGCAATGGAACCCTTGCAGTATTGATGAGACCACGTATCACTCATCCTAAGTAGAAAACGTACGTCTTTAACCACAAATTTCTTCAATTTTCTTCAAAACTATACTAGTTGGTATAAATATGTTGTTAGGCAACATCTCAACAATATAACATATGTCATTTTTATATATATTATATTGTTGAGCACTCTTCCTAACTGCTATATATTTCAGGCTATATCTCCGAAACTTCTGAACATATTTTAATGCAATAATGCTCAAATTGAATGGCAGTACACTCTTTCTGATATGAATGCAAGCAGAGCCCCCTACCGTAAACGGAAAGTTATGTTGTGTATATCATATCTTGCACTGTTTTATTCTTTTTACAGAACATAACACATTTCATTCCATGATATGTCTCATTGCCTCATAACAATATGGCTGACGAATGACAACCGAGGAAAAAGAACATGTACCGTTCAGATTTGCATACAGGGCACTCGCTAATTGGTGCAATTTCTTCATTTTTTGAAAAAAAATAATAATTGTTATACTACGGTTTTGAATTTTGCTTCACCCTGTATATTTTTTTTCATACAACAACCAAATATACTAACTAAGTGTTGCAAACATAATAAAGGAGAAAGAAAACCTATACATTACAAGAAAAAGGTTTAAAAAATTAAGTTAGTACCTGTAGTTATATATGGAGTAATGGAACCCTTGCAGTATTGATGAGACCACGTATCACTCATCCTAAGTAGAAAACGTACGTCTTTAACCACAAATTTCTTCAATTTTCTTCAAAACTATACTAGTTGGTATAAATATGTTGTTAGGCAACATCTCAACAATATAACATATGTCATTTTTATATATATTATATTGTTGAGCACTCTTCCTAACTGCTATATATTTCAGGCTGTATCTCCGAAACTTCTGAACATATTTTAATGAAATAAAGCTCAAATTGAAGAGCAGTACACTCTTTCTGATATGAATGCAAGCAGAGCCCCCTACCGTAAATGGAAAGTTATCTTGTGTATATCATATCTTGCTCTGTTGTATTCTTTTTACAGAACATAACACATTTCATTCCATGGTATGTCTCATTGCCTCATAACAATATGGCTGACGAATGACAACCGAGGAAAAAGAACATGTACCGTTCAGATTTGCATACAGGGCACTCGCTAATTGGTGCAATTTCTTCATTTTTTGAAAAAAAAATAATAATTGTTATACTACGGTTTTGAATTTTGCTTCACCCTTTATATTTTTTTTCATACAACAACCAAATATACTAACTAAGTGTTGCAAACATCATAAAGGAGAAAGAAAACCTATACATTACAAGAAAAAGGTTTAAAAATTGAAGTTAGTACCTGTAGTTATATATGGAGCAATGGAACCCTTGCAGTATTGATGAGACCACGTATCACTCATCCTAAGTAGAAAACGTACGTCTTTAACCACAAATTTCTTCAATTTTCTTCAAAACTATACTAGTTGGTATAAATATGTTGTTAGGCAACATCTCAACAATATAATATATGTCATTTTTATATATATTATATTGTTGAGCACTCTTCGTAACTGCTATATATTTCAGGCTATATCTCAGTAACTTCTGAACATATTTTAATGAAATAAAGCTCAAATTGAAGAGCAGTACACTCTTTCTGATATGAATGCAAGCAGAGCCCCCTACCGTAAATGGAAAGTTATCTTGTGTATATCATATCTTGCACTGTTTTATTTTTTTTACAGAACATAACACATTTCATTCCATGATATGTCTCATTGCCTCATAACAATATGGCTGACGAATGACAACCGAGGAAAAAGAACATGTACCGTTCAGATTTGCATACAGGGCACTCGCTAATTGGTGCAATTTCTTCATTTTTTGAAAAAAAATAATAATTGTTATACTACGGTTTTGAATTTTGCTTCACCCTGTATATTTTTTTTTAATACAACAACCAAATATACTAACTAAGTGTTGCAAACATCATAAAGGAGAAAGAAAACCTATACATTACAAGAAAAAGGTTTAAAAAATTAAGTTAGTACCTGTAGTTATATATGGAGTAATGGAACCCTTGCAGTATTGATGAGACCACGTATCACTCATCCTAAGTAGAAAACGTACGTCTTTAACCACAAATTTCTTCAATTTTCTTCAAAACTATACTAGTTGGTATAAATATGTTGTTAGGCAACATCTCAACAATATAACATATGTCATTTTTATATATATTATATTGTTGAGCACTCTTCGTAACTGCTATATATTTCAGGCTATATCTCCGTAACTTCTGAACATATTTTAATGAAATAAAGCTCAAATTGAAGAGCAGTACACTCTTTCTGATATGAATGCAAGCAGAGCCCCCTACCGTAAATGGAAAGTTATCTTGTGTATATCATATCTTGCTCTGATGTATTCTTTTTACAGAACATAACACATTTCATTCCATGGTATGTCTCATTGCCTCATAACAATATGGCTGACGAATGACAACCGAGGAAAAAGAACATGTACCGTTCAGATTTGCATACAGGGCACTCGCTAATTGGTGCAATTTCTTCATTTTTTGAAAAAAAAAATAATAATTGTTATACTACGGTTTTGAATTTTGCTTCACCCTGTATATTTTTTTCATACAACAACCAAATATACTAACTAAGTGTTGCAAACATCATAAAGGAGAAAGAAAACCTATACATTACAAGAAAAAGGTTTAAAAAATGAAGTTAGTACCTGTAGTTATATATGGAGCAATGGAACCCTTGAAGTATTGATGAGACCACGTATCACTCATCCTAAGTAGAAAACGTACGTGTTTAACCACAAATTTCTTCAATTTTCTTCAAAACTATACTAGTTGGTATAAATATGTTGTTAGGCAACATCTCAACAATATAACATATGTCATTTTTATATATATTATATTGTTGAGCACTCTTCCTAACTGCTATATATTTCAGGCTGTATCTCCGAAACTTCTGAACATATTTTAATGAAATAAAGCTCAAATTGAAGAGCAGTACACTCTTTCTGATATGAATGCAAGCAGAGCCCCCTACCGTAAATGGAAAGTTATCTTGTGTATATCATATCTTGCTCTGATGTATTCTTTTTACAGAACATAACACATTTCATTCCATGGTATGTCTCATTGCCTCATAACAATATGGCTGACGAATGACAACCGAGGAAAAAGAACATGTACCGTTCAGATTTGCATACAGGGCACTCGCTAATTGGTGCAATTTCTTCATTTTTTGAAAAAAAAATAATAATTGTTATACTACGGTTTTGAATTTTGCTTCACCCTGTATATTTTTTTCATACAACAACCAAATATACTAACTAAGTGTTGCAAACATCATAAAGGAGAAAGAAAACCTATACATTACAAGAAAAAGGTTTAAAAAATGAAGTTAGTACCTGTTGTTATATATGGAGCAATGGAACCCTTGAAGTATTGATGAGACCACGTATCACTCATCCTAAGTAGAAAACGTACGTCTTTAACCACAAATTTCTTCAATTTTCTTCAAAACTATACTAGTTGGTATAAATATGTTGTTAGGCAACATCTCAACAATATAACATATGTCATTTTTATATATATTATATTGTTGAGCACTCTTCCTAACTGCTATATACTTCAAGCTGTATCTCCGAAACTTCTGAACATATTTTAATGAAATAAAGCTCAAATTGAAGAACAGTACACTCTTTCTGACATGAATGCAAGCAGAGCCCCCTACCGTAAATGGAAAGTTATGTTGTGTATATCATATCTTGCACTGTTTTATTTTTTTTACAGAACATAACACATTTCATTCCATGATATGTCTCATTGCCTCATAACAATATGGCTGACGAATGACAACCGAGGAAAAAGAACATGTACCGTTCAGATTTGCATACCGGGCACTCGCTAATTGGTGCAATTTCTTCATTTTTTGAAAAAAAAATAATAATTGTTATACTACGGTTTTGAATTTTGCTTCACCCTGTATATTTTTTTTCATACAACAACCAAATATACTAACTAAGTGTTGGAAACATCATAAAGGAGAAAGAAATCCTATACATTACAAGAAAAAGGTTTAAAAAATGAAGTTAGTACCTGTTGTTATATATGGAGGAATGGAACCCTTGCAGTATTGATGAGACCACGTATCACTCATCCTAAGTAGAAAACGTACGTCTTTAACCACAAATTTCTTCAATTTTCTTCAAAACTATACTAGTTGGTATAAATATGTTGTTAGGCAACATCTCAACAATATAACATATGTCATTTTTATATATATTATATTGTTGAGCACTCTTCCTAAGTGCTATATATTTCAGGCTATATCTCCGAAACTTCTGAACATATTTTAATGAAATAAAGCTCAAATTGAAGAGCAGTACACTCTTTCTGATATGAATGCAAGCAGAGCCCCCTACCGTAAATGGAAAGTTATGTTGTGTATATCATATCTTGCACTGTTTTATTTTTTTTACAGAACATAACACATTTCATTCCATGATATGTCTCATTGCCTCATAACAATATGGCTGACGAATGACAACCGAGGAAAAAGAACATGTACCGTTCAGATTTGCATACAGGGCACTCGCTAATTGGTGCAATTTCTTCATTTTTTGAAAAAAAATAATAATTGTTATACTACGGTTTTGAATTTTGCTTCACCCTTTATATTTTTTTTCATACAACAACCAAATATACTAACTAAGTGTTGCAAACATCATAAAGGAGAAAGAAAACCTATACATTACAAGAAAAGGGTTTAAAAAATGAAGTTAGTACCTGTAGTTATATATGGAGCAATGGAACCCTTGAAGTATTGATGAGACCACATATCACTCATCCTAAGTAGAAAACGTACGTCTTTAACCACAAATTTCTTCAATTTTCTTCAAAACTATACTAGTTGGTATAAATATGTTGTTAGGCAACATCTCAACAATATAACATATGTCATTTTTATATATATTATATTGTTGAGCACTCTTCCTAACTGCTATATACTTCAAGCTGTATCTCCGAAACTTCTGAACATATTTTAATGAAATAAAGCTCAAATTGAAGAACAGTACACTCTTTCTGACATGAATGCAAGCAGAGCCCACTACCGTAAATGAAAAGATATCTTGTGTATATCATATCTTGCACTGTTTTATTCTTTTTACAGAACATAACACATTTCATTCCATATGTCTCTTTGCCTCATAACAATATGGCTGACGAATGACAACCGAGGAAAAAGAACATGTACCGTTCAGATTTGCATACAGGGCACTCGCTAATTGGTGCAATTTCTTCATTTTTTGAAAAAAAAATAATTGTTATACTACGGTTTTGAATTTTGCTTCACCCTGTATATTTTTTTTCATACAGCAACCAAATATACTAACTAAGTGTTGGAAACATCATAAAGGAGAAAGAAAACCTATACATTACAAGAAAAAGGTTTAAAAAATGAAGTTAGTACCTGTTGTTATATATGGAGCAATGGAACCCTTGCAGTATTGATGAGACCACGTATCACTCATCCTAAGTAGAAAACGTACGTCTTTAACCACAAATTTCTTCAATTTTCTTCAAAACTATACTAGTTGGTATAAATATGTTGTTAGGCAACATCTCAACAATATAACATATGTCATTTTTATATATATTATATTGTTGAGCACTCTTCCTAACTGCTATATATTTCAGGCTATATCTCCGAAACTTCTGAACATATTTTAATGCAATAATGCTCAAATTGAATGGCAGTACACTCTTTCTGATATGAATGCAAGCAGAGCCCCCTACCGTAAACGGAAAGTTATGTTGTGTATATCATATCTTGCACTGTTTTATTCTTTTTACAGAACATAACACATTTCATTCCATGATATGTCTCATTGCCTCATAACAATATGGCTGACGAATGACAACCGAGGAAAAAGAACATGTACCGTTCAGATTTGCATACAGGGCACTCGCTAATTGGTGCAATTTCTTCATTTTTTGAAAAAAAAATAATAATTGTTATACTACGGTTTTGAATTTTGCTTCACCCTGTATATTTTTTTTCATACAACAACCAAATATACTAACTAAGTGTTGCAAACATAATAAAGGAGAAAGAAAACCTATACATTACAAGAAAAAGGTTTAAAAAATTAAGTTAGTACCTGTAGTTATATATGGAGTAATGGAACCCTTGCAGTATTGATGAGACCACGTATCACTCATCCTAAGTAGAAAACGTACGTCTTTAACCACAAATTTCTTCAATTTTCTTCAAAACTATACTAGTTGGTATAAATATGTTGTTAGGCAACATCTCAACAATATAACATATGTCATTTTTATATATATTATATTGTTGAGCACTCTTCCTAACTGCTATATATTTCAGGCTGTATCTCCGAAACTTCTGAACATATTTTAATGAAATAAAGCTCAAATTGAAGAGCAGTACACTCTTTCTGATATGAATGCAAGCAGAGCCCCCTACCGTAAATGGAAAGTTATCTTGTGTATATCATATCTTGCTCTGTTGTATTCTTTTTACAGAACATAACACATTTCATTCCATGGTATGTCTCATTGCCTCATAACAATATGGCTGACGAATGACAACCGAGGAAAAAGAACATGTACCGTTCAGATTTGCATACAGGGCACTCGCTAATTGGTGCAATTTCTTCATTTTTTGAAAAAAAAAATAATAATTGTTATACTACGGTTTTGAATTTTGCTTCACCCTTTATATTTTTTTTCATACAACAACCAAATATACTAACTAAGTGTTGCAAACATCATAAAGGAGAAAGAAAACCTATACATTACAAGAAAAAGGTTTAAAAATTGAAGTTAGTACCTGTAGTTATATATGGAGCAATGGAACCCTTGCAGTATTGATGAGACCACGTATCACTCATCCTAAGTAGAAAACGTACGTCTTTAACCACAAATTTCTTCAATTTTCTTCAAAACTATACTAGTTGGTATAAATATGTTGTTAGGCAACATCTCAACAATATAATATATGTCATTTTTATATATATTATATTGTTGAGCACTCTTCGTAACTGCTATATATTTCAGGCTATATCTCAGTAACTTCTGAACATATTTTAATGAAATAAAGCTCAAATTGAAGAGCAGTACACTCTTTCTGATATGAATGCAAGCAGAGCCCCCTACCGTAAATGGAAAGTTATCTTGTGTATATCATATCTTGCACTGTTTTATTTTTTTTACAGAACATAACACATTTCATTCCATGATATGTCTCATTGCCTCATAACAATATGGCTGACGAATGACAACCGAGGAAAAAGAACATGTACCGTTCAGATTTGCATACAGGGCACTCGCTAATTGGTGCAATTTCTTCATTTTTTGAAAAAAAATAATAATTGTTATACTACGGTTTTGAATTTTGCTTCACCCTGTATATTTTTTTTTAATACAACAACCAAATATACTAACTAAGTGTTGCAAACATCATAAAGGAGAAAGAAAACCTATACATTACAAGAAAAAGGTTTAAAAAATTAAGTTAGTACCTGTAGTTATATATGGAGTAATGGAACCCTTGCAGTATTGATGAGACCACGTATCACTCATCCTAAGTAGAAAACGTACGTCTTTAACCACAAATTTCTTCAATTTTCTTCAAAACTATACTAGTTGGTATAAATATGTTGTTAGGCAACATCTCAACAATATAACATATGTCATTTTTATATATATTATATTGTTGAGCACTCTTCGTAACTGCTATATATTTCAGGCTATATCTCCGTAACTTCTGAACATATTTTAATGAAATAAAGCTCAAATTGAAGAGCAGTACACTCTTTCTGATATGAATGCAAGCAGAGCCCCCTACCGTAAATGGAAAGTTATCTTGTGTATATCATATCTTGCTCTGATGTATTCTTTTTACAGAACATAACACATTTCATTCCATGGTATGTCTCATTGCCTCATAACAATATGGCTGACGAATGACAACCGAGGAAAAAGAACATGTACCGTTCAGATTTGCATACAGGGCACTCGCTAATTGGTGCAATTTCTTCATTTTTTGAAAAAAAAAATAATAATTGTTATACTACGGTTTTGAATTTTGCTTCACCCTGTATATTTTTTTCATACAACAACCAAATATACTAACTAAGTGTTGCAAACATCATAAAGGAGAAAGAAAACCTATACATTACAAGAAAAAGGTTTAAAAAATGAAGTTAGTACCTGTAGTTATATATGGAGCAATGGAACCCTTGAAGTATTGATGAGACCACGTATCACTCATCCTAAGTAGAAAACGTACGTGTTTAACCACAAATTTCTTCAATTTTCTTCAAAACTATACTAGTTGGTATAAATATGTTGTTAGGCAACATCTCAACAATATAACATATGTCATTTTTATATATATTATATTGTTGAGCACTCTTCCTAACTGCTATATATTTCAGGCTGTATCTCCGAAACTTCTGAACATATTTTAATGAAATAAAGCTCAAATTGAAGAGCAGTACACTCTTTCTGATATGAATGCAAGCAGAGCCCCCTACCGTAAATGGAAAGTTATCTTGTGTATATCATATCTTGCTCTGATGTATTCTTTTTACAGAACATAACACATTTCATTCCATGGTATGTCTCATTGCCTCATAACAATATGGCTGACGAATGACAACCGAGGAAAAAGAACATGTACCGTTCAGATTTGCATACAGGGCACTCGCTAATTGGTGCAATTTCTTCATTTTTTGAAAAAAAAATAATAATTGTTATACTACGGTTTTGAATTTTGCTTCACCCTGTATATTTTTTTCATACAACAACCAAATATACTAACTAAGTGTTGCAAACATCATAAAGGAGAAAGAAAACCTATACATTACAAGAAAAAGGTTTAAAAAATGAAGTTAGTACCTGTTGTTATATATGGAGCAATGGAACCCTTGAAGTATTGATGAGACCACGTATCACTCATCCTAAGTAGAAAACGTACGTCTTTAACCACAAATTTCTTCAATTTTCTTCAAAACTATACTAGTTGGTATAAATATGTTGTTAGGCAACATCTCAACAATATAACATATGTCATTTTTATATATATTATATTGTTGAGCACTCTTCCTAACTGCTATATACTTCAAGCTGTATCTCCGAAACTTCTGAACATATTTTAATGAAATAAAGCTCAAATTGAAGAACAGTACACTCTTTCTGACATGAATGCAAGCAGAGCCCCCTACCGTAAATGGAAAGTTATGTTGTGTATATCATATCTTGCACTGTTTTATTTTTTTTACAGAACATAACACATTTCATTCCATGATATGTCTCATTGCCTCATAACAATATGGCTGACGAATGACAACCGAGGAAAAAGAACATGTACCGTTCAGATTTGCATACCGGGCACTCGCTAATTGGTGCAATTTCTTCATTTTTTGAAAAAAAAATAATAATTGTTATACTACGGTTTTGAATTTTGCTTCACCCTGTATATTTTTTTTCATACAACAACCAAATATACTAACTAAGTGTTGGAAACATCATAAAGGAGAAAGAAATCCTATACATTACAAGAAAAAGGTTTAAAAAATGAAGTTAGTACCTGTTGTTATATATGGAGGAATGGAACCCTTGCAGTATTGATGAGACCACGTATCACTCATCCTAAGTAGAAAACGTACGTCTTTAACCACAAATTTCTTCAATTTTCTTCAAAACTATACTAGTTGGTATAAATATGTTGTTAGGCAACATCTCAACAATATAACATATGTCATTTTTATATATATTATATTGTTGAGCACTCTTCCTAAGTGCTATATATTTCAGGCTATATCTCCGAAACTTCTGAACATATTTTAATGAAATAAAGCTCAAATTGAAGAGCAGTACACTCTTTCTGATATGAATGCAAGCAGAGCCCCCTACCGTAAATGGAAAGTTATGTTGTGTATATCATATCTTGCACTGTTTTATTTTTTTTACAGAACATAACACATTTCATTCCATGATATGTCTCATTGCCTCATAACAATATGGCTGACGAATGACAACCGAGGAAAAAGAACATGTACCGTTCAGATTTGCATACAGGGCACTCGCTAATTGGTGCAATTTCTTCATTTTTTGAAAAAAAATAATAATTGTTATACTACGGTTTTGAATTTTGCTTCACCCTTTATATTTTTTTTCATACAACAACCAAATATACTAACTAAGTGTTGCAAACATCATAAAGGAGAAAGAAAACCTATACATTACAAGAAAAGGGTTTAAAAAATGAAGTTAGTACCTGTAGTTATATATGGAGCAATGGAACCCTTGAAGTATTGATGAGACCACATATCACTCATCCTAAGTAGAAAACGTACGTCTTTAACCACAAATTTCTTCAATTTTCTTCAAAACTATACTAGTTGGTATAAATATGTTGTTAGGCAACATCTCAACAATATAACATATGTCATTTTTATATATATTATATTGTTGAGCACTCTTCCTAACTGCTATATACTTCAAGCTGTATCTCCGAAACTTCTGAACATATTTTAATGAAATAAAGCTCAAATTGAAGAACAGTACATTCTTTCTGACATGAATGCAAGCAGAGCCCACTACCGTAAATGAAAAGATATCTTGTGTATATCATATCTTGCACTGTTTTATTCTTTTTACAGAACATAACACATTTCATTCCATATGTCTCTTTGCCTCATAACAATATGGCTGACGAATGACAACCGAGGAAAAAGAACATGTACCGTTCAGATTTGCATACAGGGCACTCGCTAATTGGTGCAATTTCTTCATTTTTTGAAAAAAAAATAATTGTTATACTACGGTTTTGAATTTTGCTTCACCCTGTATATTTTTTTTCATACAGCAACCAAATATACTAACTAAGTGTTGGAAACATCATAAAGGAGAAAGAAAACCTATACATTACAAGAAAAAGGTTTAAAAAATGAAGTTAGTACCTGTTGTTATATATGGAGCAATGGAACCCTTGCAGTATTGATGAGACCACGTATCACTCATCCTAAGTAGAAAACGTACGTCTTTAACCACAAATTTCTTCAATTTTCTTCAAAACTATACTAGTTGGTATAAATATGTTGTTAGGCAACATCTCAACAATATAACATATGTCATTTTTATATATATTATATTGTTGAGCACTCTTCCTAACTGCTATATATTTCAGGCTATATCTCCGAAACTTCTGAACATATTTTAATGCAATAATGCTCAAATTGAATGGCAGTACACTCTTTCTGATATGAATGCAAGCAGAGCCCCCTACCGTAAACGGAAAGTTATGTTGTGTATATCATATCTTGCACTGTTTTATTCTTTTTACAGAACATAACACATTTCATTCCATGATATGTCTCATTGCCTCATAACAATATGGCTGACGAATGACAACCGAGGAAAAAGAACATGTACCGTTCAGATTTGCATACAGGGCACTCGCTAATTGGTGCAATTTCTTCATTTTTTGAAAAAAAATAATAATTGTTATACTACGGTTTTGAATTTTGCTTCACCCTGTATATTTTTTTTCATACAACAACCAAATATACTAACTAAGTGTTGCAAACATAATAAAGGAGAAAGAAAACCTATACATTACAAGAAAAAGGTTTAAAAAATTAAGTTAGTACCTGTAGTTATATATGGAGTAATGGAACCCTTGCAGTATTGATGAGACCACGTATCACTCATCCTAAGTAGAAAACGTACGTCTTTAACCACAAATTTCTTCAATTTTCTTCAAAACTATACTAGTTGGTATAAATATGTTGTTAGGCAACATCTCAACAATATAACATATGTCATTTTTATATATATTATATTGTTGAGCACTCTTCCTAACTGCTATATATTTCAGGCTGTATCTCCGAAACTTCTGAACATATTTTAATGAAATAAAGCTCAAATTGAAGAGCAGTACACTCTTTCTGATATGAATGCAAGCAGAGCCCCCTACCGTAAATGGAAAGTTATCTTGTGTATATCATATCTTGCTCTGTTGTATTCTTTTTACAGAACATAACACATTTCATTCCATGGTATGTCTCATTGCCTCATAACAATATGGCTGACGAATGACAACCGAGGAAAAAGAACATGTACCGTTCAGATTTGCATACAGGGCACTCGCTAATTGGTGCAATTTCTTCATTTTTTGAAAAAAAAATAATAATTGTTATACTACGGTTTTGAATTTTGCTTCACCCTTTATATTTTTTTTCATACAACAACCAAATATACTAACTAAGTGTTGCAAACATCATAAAGGAGAAAGAAAACCTATACATTACAAGAAAAAGGTTTAAAAATTGAAGTTAGTACCTGTAGTTATATATGGAGCAATGGAACCCTTGCAGTATTGATGAGACCACGTATCACTCATCCTAAGTAGAAAACGTACGTCTTTAACCACAAATTTCTTCAATTTTCTTCAAAACTATACTAGTTGGTATAAATATGTTGTTAGGCAACATCTCAACAATATAATATATGTCATTTTTATATATATTATATTGTTGAGCACTCTTCGTAACTGCTATATATTTCAGGCTATATCTCAGTAACTTCTGAACATATTTTAATGAAATAAAGCTCAAATTGAAGAGCAGTACACTCTTTCTGATATGAATGCAAGCAGAGCCCCCTACCGTAAATGGAAAGTTATCTTGTGTATATCATATCTTGCACTGTTTTATTTTTTTTACAGAACATAACACATTTCATTCCATGATATGTCTCATTGCCTCATAACAATATGGCTGACGAATGACAACCGAGGAAAAAGAACATGTACCGTTCAGATTTGCATACAGGGCACTCGCTAATTGGTGCAATTTCTTCATTTTTTGAAAAAAAATAATAATTGTTATACTACGGTTTTGAATTTTGCTTCACCCTGTATATTTTTTTTTAATACAACAACCAAATATACTAACTAAGTGTTGCAAACATCATAAAGGAGAAAGAAAACCTATACATTACAAGAAAAAGGTTTAAAAAATTAAGTTAGTACCTGTAGTTATATATGGAGTAATGGAACCCTTGCAGTATTGATGAGACCACGTATCACTCATCCTAAGTAGAAAACGTACGTCTTTAACCACAAATTTCTTCAATTTTCTTCAAAACTATACTAGTTGGTATAAATATGTTGTTAGGCAACATCTCAACAATATAACATATGTCATTTTTATATATATTATATTGTTGAGCACTCTTCGTAACTGCTATATATTTCAGGCTATATCTCCGTAACTTCTGAACATATTTTAATGAAATAAAGCTCAAATTGAAGAGCAGTACACTCTTTCTGATATGAATGCAAGCAGAGCCCCCTACCGTAAATGGAAAGTTATCTTGTGTATATCATATCTTGCTCTGATGTATTCTTTTTACAGAACATAACACATTTCATTCCATGGTATGTCTCATTGCCTCATAACAATATGGCTGACGAATGACAACCGAGGAAAAAGAACATGTACCGTTCAGATTTGCATACAGGGCACTCGCTAATTGGTGCAATTTCTTCATTTTTTGAAAAAAAAAATAATAATTGTTATACTACGGTTTTGAATTTTGCTTCACCCTGTATATTTTTTTCATACAACAACCAAATATACTAACTAAGTGTTGCAAACATCATAAAGGAGAAAGAAAACCTATACATTACAAGAAAAAGGTTTAAAAAATGAAGTTAGTACCTGTAGTTATATATGGAGCAATGGAACCCTTGAAGTATTGATGAGACCACGTATCACTCATCCTAAGTAGAAAACGTACGTGTTTAACCACAAATTTCTTCAATTTTCTTCAAAACTATACTAGTTGGTATAAATATGTTGTTAGGCAACATCTCAACAATATAACATATGTCATTTTTATATATATTATATTGTTGAGCACTCTTCCTAACTGCTATATATTTCAGGCTGTATCTCCGAAACTTCTGAACATATTTTAATGAAATAAAGCTCAAATTGAAGAGCAGTACACTCTTTCTGATATGAATGCAAGCAGAGCCCCCTACCGTAAATGGAAAGTTATCTTGTGTATATCATATCTTGCTCTGATGTATTCTTTTTACAGAACATAACACATTTCATTCCATGGTATGTCTCATTGCCTCATAACAATATGGCTGACGAATGACAACCGAGGAAAAAGAACATGTACCGTTCAGATTTGCATACAGGGCACTCGCTAATTGGTGCAATTTCTTCATTTTTTGAAAAAAAAATAATAATTGTTATACTACGGTTTTGAATTTTGCTTCACCCTGTATATTTTTTTCATACAACAACCAAATATACTAACTAAGTGTTGCAAACATCATAAAGGAGAAAGAAAACCTATACATTACAAGAAAAAGGTTTAAAAAATGAAGTTAGTACCTGTTGTTATATATGGAGCAATGGAACCCTTGAAGTATTGATGAGACCACGTATCACTCATCCTAAGTAGAAAACGTACGTCTTTAACCACAAATTTCTTCAATTTTCTTCAAAACTATACTAGTTGGTATAAATATGTTGTTAGGCAACATCTCAACAATATAACATATGTCATTTTTATATATATTATATTGTTGAGCACTCTTCCTAACTGCTATATACTTCAAGCTGTATCTCCGAAACTTCTGAACATATTTTAATGAAATAAAGCTCAAATTGAAGAACAGTACACTCTTTCTGACATGAATGCAAGCAGAGCCCCCTACCGTAAATGGAAAGTTATGTTGTGTATATCATATCTTGCACTGTTTTATTTTTTTTACAGAACATAACACATTTCATTCCATGATATGTCTCATTGCCTCATAACAATATGGCTGACGAATGACAACCGAGGAAAAAGAACATGTACCGTTCAGATTTGCATACCGGGCACTCGCTAATTGGTGCAATTTCTTCATTTTTTGAAAAAAAAATAATAATTGTTATACTACGGTTTTGAATTTTGCTTCACCCTGTATATTTTTTTTCATACAACAACCAAATATACTAACTAAGTGTTGGAAACATCATAAAGGAGAAAGAAATCCTATACATTACAAGAAAAAGGTTTAAAAAATGAAGTTAGTACCTGTTGTTATATATGGAGGAATGGAACCCTTGCAGTATTGATGAGACCACGTATCACTCATCCTAAGTAGAAAACGTACGTCTTTAACCACAAATTTCTTCAATTTTCTTCAAAACTATACTAGTTGGTATAAATATGTTGTTAGGCAACATCTCAACAATATAACATATGTCATTTTTATATATATTATATTGTTGAGCACTCTTCCTAAGTGCTATATATTTCAGGCTATATCTCCGAAACTTCTGAACATATTTTAATGAAATAAAGCTCAAATTGAAGAGCAGTACACTCTTTCTGATATGAATGCAAGCAGAGCCCCCTACCGTAAATGGAAAGTTATGTTGTGTATATCATATCTTGCACTGTTTTATTTTTTTTACAGAACATAACACATTTCATTCCATGATATGTCTCATTGCCTCATAACAATATGGCTGACGAATGACAACCGAGGAAAAAGAACATGTACCGTTCAGATTTGCATACAGGGCACTCGCTAATTGGTGCAATTTCTTCATTTTTTGAAAAAAAATAATAATTGTTATACTACGGTTTTGAATTTTGCTTCACCCTTTATATTTTTTTTCATACAACAACCAAATATACTAACTAAGTGTTGCAAACATCATAAAGGAGAAAGAAAACCTATACATTACAAGAAAAGGGTTTAAAAAATGAAGTTAGTACCTGTAGTTATATATGGAGCAATGGAACCCTTGAAGTATTGATGAGACCACATATCACTCATCCTAAGTAGAAAACGTACGTCTTTAACCACAAATTTCTTCAATTTTCTTCAAAACTATACTAGTTGGTATAAATATGTTGTTAGGCAACATCTCAACAATATAACATATGTCATTTTTATATATATTATATTGTTGAGCACTCTTCCTAACTGCTATATACTTCAAGCTGTATCTCCGAAACTTCTGAACATATTTTAATGAAATAAAGCTCAAATTGAAGAACAGTACATTCTTTCTGACATGAATGCAAGCAGAGCCCACTACCGTAAATGAAAAGATATCTTGTGTATATCATATCTTGCACTGTTTTATTCTTTTTACAGAACATAACACATTTCATTCCATATGTCTCTTTGCCTCATAACAATATGGCTGACGAATGACAACCGAGGAAAAAGAACATGTACCGTTCAGATTTGCATACAGGGCACTCGCTAATTGGTGCAATTTCTTCATTTTTTGAAAAAAAAATAATTGTTATACTACGGTTTTGAATTTTGCTTCACCCTGTATATTTTTTTTCATACAGCAACCAAATATACTAACTAAGTGTTGGAAACATCATAAAGGAGAAAGAAAACCTATACATTACAAGAAAAAGGTTTAAAAAATGAAGTTAGTACCTGTTGTTATATATGGAGCAATGGAACCCTTGCAGTATTGATGAGACCACGTATCACTCATCCTAAGTAGAAAACGTACGTCTTTAACCACAAATTTCTTCAATTTTCTTCAAAACTATACTAGTTGGTATAAATATGTTGTTAGGCAACATCTCAACAATATAACATATGTCATTTTTATATATATTATATTGTTGAGCACTCTTCCTAACTGCTATATATTTCAGGCTATATCTCCGAAACTTCTGAACATATTTTAATGCAATAATGCTCAAATTGAATGGCAGTACACTCTTTCTGATATGAATGCAAGCAGAGCCCCCTACCGTAAACGGAAAGTTATGTTGTGTATATCATATCTTGCACTGTTTTATTCTTTTTACAGAACATAACACATTTCATTCCATGATATGTCTCATTGCCTCATAACAATATGGCTGACGAATGACAACCGAGGAAAAAGAACATGTACCGTTCAGATTTGCATACAGGGCACTCGCTAATTGGTGCAATTTCTTCATTTTTTGAAAAAAAATAATAATTGTTATACTACGGTTTTGAATTTTGCTTCACCCTGTATATTTTTTTTCATACAACAACCAAATATACTAACTAAGTGTTGCAAACATAATAAAGGAGAAAGAAAACCTATACATTACAAGAAAAAGGTTTAAAAAATTAAGTTAGTACCTGTAGTTATATATGGAGTAATGGAACCCTTGCAGTATTGATGAGACCACGTATCACTCATCCTAAGTAGAAAACGTACGTCTTTAACCACAAATTTCTTCAATTTTCTTCAAAACTATACTAGTTGGTATAAATATGTTGTTAGGCAACATCTCAACAATATAACATATGTCATTTTTATATATATTATATTGTTGAGCACTCTTCCTAACTGCTATATATTTCAGGCTGTATCTCCGAAACTTCTGAACATATTTTAATGAAATAAAGCTCAAATTGAAGAGCAGTACACTCTTTCTGATATGAATGCAAGCAGAGCCCCCTACCGTAAATGGAAAGTTATCTTGTGTATATCATATCTTGCTCTGTTGTATTCTTTTTACAGAACATAACACATTTCATTCCATGGTATGTCTCATTGCCTCATAACAATATGGCTGACGAATGACAACCGAGGAAAAAGAACATGTACCGTTCAGATTTGCATACAGGGCACTCGCTAATTGGTGCAATTTCTTCATTTTTTGAAAAAAAAATAATAATTGTTATACTACGGTTTTGAATTTTGCTTCACCCTTTATATTTTTTTTCATACAACAACCAAATATACTAACTAAGTGTTGCAAACATCATAAAGGAGAAAGAAAACCTATACATTACAAGAAAAAGGTTTAAAAATTGAAGTTAGTACCTGTAGTTATATATGGAGCAATGGAACCCTTGCAGTATTGATGAGACCACGTATCACTCATCCTAAGTAGAAAACGTACGTCTTTAACCACAAATTTCTTCAATTTTCTTCAAAACTATACTAGTTGGTATAAATATGTTGTTAGGCAACATCTCAACAATATAATATATGTCATTTTTATATATATTATATTGTTGAGCACTCTTCGTAACTGCTATATATTTCAGGCTATATCTCAGTAACTTCTGAACATATTTTAATGAAATAAAGCTCAAATTGAAGAGCAGTACACTCTTTCTGATATGAATGCAAGCAGAGCCCCCTACCGTAAATGGAAAGTTATCTTGTGTATATCATATCTTGCACTGTTTTATTTTTTTTACAGAACATAACACATTTCATTCCATGATATGTCTCATTGCCTCATAACAATATGGCTGACGAATGACAACCGAGGAAAAAGAACATGTACCGTTCAGATTTGCATACAGGGCACTCGCTAATTGGTGCAATTTCTTCATTTTTTGAAAAAAAATAATAATTGTTATACTACGGTTTTGAATTTTGCTTCACCCTGTATATTTTTTTTTAATACAACAACCAAATATACTAACTAAGTGTTGCAAACATCATAAAGGAGAAAGAAAACCTATACATTACAAGAAAAAGGTTTAAAAAATTAAGTTAGTACCTGTAGTTATATATGGAGTAATGGAACCCTTGCAGTATTGATGAGACCACGTATCACTCATCCTAAGTAGAAAACGTACGTCTTTAACCACAAATTTCTTCAATTTTCTTCAAAACTATACTAGTTGGTATAAATATGTTGTTAGGCAACATCTCAACAATATAACATATGTCATTTTTATATATATTATATTGTTGAGCACTCTTCGTAACTGCTATATATTTCAGGCTATATCTCCGTAACTTCTGAACATATTTTAATGAAATAAAGCTCAAATTGAAGAGCAGTACACTCTTTCTGATATGAATGCAAGCAGAGCCCCCTACCGTAAATGGAAAGTTATCTTGTGTATATCATATCTTGCTCTGATGTATTCTTTTTACAGAACATAACACATTTCATTCCATGGTATGTCTCATTGCCTCATAACAATATGGCTGACGAATGACAACCGAGGAAAAAGAACATGTACCGTTCAGATTTGCATACAGGGCACTCGCTAATTGGTGCAATTTCTTCATTTTTTGAAAAAAAAAATAATAATTGTTATACTACGGTTTTGAATTTTGCTTCACCCTGTATATTTTTTTCATACAACAACCAAATATACTAACTAAATGTTGCAAACATCATAAAGGAGAAAGAAAACCTATACATTACAAGAAAAAGGTTTAAAAAATGAAGTTAGTACCTGTAGTTATATATGGAGCAATGGAACCCTTGAAGTATTGATGAGACCACGTATCACTCATCCTAAGTAGAAAACGTACGTGTTTAACCACAAATTTTTTCAATTTTCTTCAAAACTATACTAGTTGGTATAAATATGTTGTTAGGCAACATCTCAACAATATAACATATGTCATTTTTATATATATTATAATGTTGAGCACTCTTCCTAACTGCTATATACTTCAAGCTGTATCTCCGAAACTTCTGAACATATTTTAATGAAATAAAGCTCAAATTGAAGAACAGTACACTCTTTCTGACATGAATGCAAGCAGAGCCCCCTACCGTAAATGGAAAGTTATGTTGTGTATATCATATCTTGCACTGTTTTATTTTTTTTACAGAACATAACACATTTCATTCCATGATATGTCTCATTGCCTCATAACAATATGGCTGACGAATGACAACCGAGGAAAAAGAACATGTACCGTTCAGATTTGCATACAGGGCACTCGCTAATTGGTGCAATTTCTTCATTTTTTGAAAAAAAGTAATAATTGTTATACTACGGTTTTGAATTTTGCTTCACCCTGTATATTTTTTTTCATACAACAACCAAATATACTAACTAAGTGTTGGAAACATCATAAAGGAGAAAGAAATCCTATACATTACAAGAAAAAGGTTTAAAAAATGAAGTTAGTACCTGTTGTTATATATGGAGGAATGGAACCCTTGCAGTATTGATGAGAACACGTATCACTCATCCTAAGTAGAAAACGTACGTCTTTAACCACAAATTTCTTCAATTTTCTTCAAAACTATACTAGTTGGTATAAATATGTTGTTAGGCAACATCTCAACAATATAACATATGTCATTTTTATATATATTATATTGTTGAGCACTCTTCCTAACTGCTATATATTTCAGGCTATATCTCCGAAACTTCTGAACATATTTTAATGAAATAAAGCTCAAATTGAAGAACAGTACACTCTTTCTGATATGAATGCAAGCAGAGCCCCCTACCGTAAATGGAAAGTTATGTTGTGTATATCATATCTTGCACTGTTTTATTTTTTTTACAGAACATAACACATTTCATTCCATGATATGTCTCATTGCCTCATAACAATATGGCTGACGAATGACAACCGAGGAAAAAGAACATGTACCGTTCAGATTTGCATACAGGGCACTCGCTAATTGGTGCAATTTCTTCATTTTTTGAAAAAAAAATAATAATTGTTATACTACGGTTTTGAATTTTGCTTCACCCTTTATATTTTTTTCATACTACAACCAAATATACTAACTAAGTGTTGCAAACATCATAAAGGAGAAAGAAAACCTATACATTACAAGAAAAAGGTTTAAAAATTGAAGTTAATACCTGTAGTTATATATGGAGCAATGGAACCCTTGCAGTATTGATGAGACCACGTATCACTCATCCTAAGTAGAAAACGTACGTCTTTAACCACAAATTTCTTCAATTTTCTTCAAAACTATACTAGTTGGTATAAATATGTTGTTAGACAACATCTCAACAATATAATATATGTCATTTTTATATATATTATATTGTTGAGCACTCTTCGTAACTGCTATATATTTCAGGCTATATCTCCGTAACTTCTGAACATATTTTAATGAAATAAAGCTCAAATTGAAGAGCAGTACACTCTTTCTGATATGAATGCAAGCAGAGCCCCCTACCGTAAATGGAAAGTTATCTTGTGTATATCATATCTTGCACTGTTTTATTTTTTTACAGAACATAACACATTTCATTCCATGATATGTCTCATTGCCTCATAACAATATGGCTGACGAATGACAACCGAGGAAAAAGAACATGTACCGTTCAGATTTGCATACAGGGCACTCGCTAATTGGTGCAATTTCTTCATTTTTTGAAAAAAAAATAATAATTGTTATACTACGGTTTTGAATTTTGCTTCACCCTGTATATTTTTTTCATACAACAACCAAATATACTAACTAAGTGTTGCAAACATCATAAAGGAGAAAGAAAACCTATACATTACAAGAAAAGGGTTTAAAAAATGAAGTTAGTACCTGTAGTTATATATGGAGCAATGGAACCCTTGAAGTATTGATGAGACCACATATCACTCATCCTAAGTAGAAAACGTACGTCTTTAACCACAAATTTCTTCAATTTTCTTCAAAACTATACTAGTTGGTATAAATATGTTGTTAGGCAACATCTCAACGATATAACATATGTCATTTTTATATATATTATATTGTTGAGCACTCTTCCTAACTGCTATATACTTCAAGCTGTATCTCCGAAACTTCTGAACATATTTTAATGAAATAAAGCTCAAATTGAAGAACAGTACACTCTTTCTGACATGAATGCAAGCAGAGCCCCCTACCGTAAATGGAAAGTTATGTCGTGTATATCATGTCTTGCACTGTTTTATTCTTTTTACAGAACATAACACATTTCATTTCATGATATGTCTCATTGCCTCATAACAATATGGCTGACGAATGACAACCGAGGAAAAAGAACATGTACCGTTCAGATTTGCATACAGGGCACTTGCTAATTGGTGCAATTTCTTCATTTTTTGAAAAAAAAATAATAATTGTTATACTACGGTTTTGAATATTGTTTCACCCTGTATATTTTTTTTCATACAGCAACCAAATATACTAACTAAGTGTTGGAAACATCATAAAGGAGAAAGAAATCCTATACATTACAAGAAAAAGGTTTAAAAAATGAAGTTAGTACCTGTTGTTATATATGGAGCAATGGAACCCTTGCAGTATTGATGAGACCACGTATCACTCATCCTAAGTAGAAAACGTACGTCTTTAACCACAAATTTCTTCAATTTTCTTCAAAACTATACTAGTTGGTATAAATATGTTGTTAGGCAACATCTCAACAATATAACATATGTCATTTTTATATATATTATATTGTTGAGCACTCTTCCTAACTGCTATATATTTCAAGCTGTATCTCCGAAACTTCTTAACATATTTTAATGCAATAAAGCTCAAATTGAAGAGTTTACACTCTTTCTGACATGAATGCAAGCAGAGCCCACTACCGTAAATGAAAAGATATCTTGTGTATATCATATCTTGCACTGTTTTATTCTTTTTACAGAACATAACACATTTCATTCCATATGTCTCATTGCCTCATAACAATATGGCTGACGAATGACAACCGAGGAAAAAGAACATGTACCGTTCAGATTTGCATACAGGGCACTCGCTAATTGGTGCAATTTCTTCATTTTTTGAAAAATAAATAATTGTTATACTACGGTTTTGAATTTTGCTTCACCCTGTATATTTTTTTTCATACAGCAACCAAATATACTAACTAAGTGTTGGAAACATCATAAAGGAGAAAGAAAACCTATACATTACAAGAAAAAGGTTTAAAAAATGAAGTTAGTACCTGTTGTTATATATGGAGCAATGGAACCCTTGCAGTATTGATGAGACCACGTATCACTCATCCTAAGTAGAAAACGTACGTCTTTAACCACAAATTTCTTCAATTTTCTTCAAAACTATACTAGTTGGTATAAATATGTTGTTAGGCAACATCTCAACAATATAACATATGTCATTTTTATATATATTATATTGTTGAGCACTCTTCCTAACTGCTATATATTTCAGGCTATATCTCCGAAACTTCTGAACATATTTTAATGCAATAATGCTCAAATTGAATGGCAGTACACTCTTTCTGATATGAATGCAAGCAGAGCCCCCTACCGTAAACGGAAAGTTATGTTGTGTATATCATATCTTGCACTGTTTTATTCTTTTTACAGAACATAACACATTTCATTCCATGATATGTCTCATTGCCTCATAACAATATGGCTGACGAATGACAACCGAGGAAAAAGAACATGTACCGTTCAGATTTGCATACAGGGCACTCGCTAATTGGTGCAATTTCTTCATTTTTTGAAAAAAAAATAATAATTGTTATACTACGGTTTTGAATTTTGCTTCACCCTGTATATTTTTTTTCATACAACAACCAAATATACTAACTAAGTGTTGCAAACATAATAAAGGAGAAAGAAAACCTATACATTACAAGAAAAAGGTTTAAAAAATTAAGTTAGTACCTGTAGTTATATATGGAGTAATGGAACCCTTGCAGTATTGATGAGACCACGTATCACTCATCCTAAGTAGAAAACGTACGTCTTTAACCACAAATTTCTTCAATTTTCTTCAAAACTATACTAGTTGGTATAAATATGTTGTTAGGCAACATCTCAACAATATAACATATGTCATTTTTATATATATTATATTGTTGAGCACTCTTCCTAACTGCTATATATTTCAGGCTGTATCTCCGAAACTTCTTAACATATTTTAATGAAATAAAGCTCAAATTGAAGAGCAGTACACTCTTTCTGATATGAATGCAAGCAGAGCCCCCTACCGTAAATGGAAAGTTATCTTGTGTATATCATATCTTGCTCTGTTGTATTCTTTTTACAGAACATAACACATTTCATTCCATGGTATGTCTCATTGCCTCATAACAATATGGCTGACGAATGACAACCGAGGAAAAAGAACATGTACCGTTCAGATTTGCATACAGGGCACTCGCTAATTGGTGCAATTTCTTCATTTTTTGAAAAAAAAATAATAATTGTTATACTACGGTTTTGAATTTTGCTTCACCCTGTATATTTTTTTCATACAACAACCAAATATACTAACTAAGTGTTGCAAACATCATAAAGGAGAAAGAAAACCTATACATTACAAGAAAAGGGTTTAAAAAATGAAGTTAGTACCTGTAGTTATATATGGAGCAATGGAACCCTTGAAGTATTGATGAGACCACATATCACTCATCCTAAGTAGAAAACGTACGTCTTTAACCACAAATTTCTTCAATTTTCTTCAAAACTATACTAGTTGGTATAAATATGTTGTTAGGCAACATCTCAACAATATAACATATGTCATTTTTATATATATTATATTGTTGAGCACTCTTCCTAACTGCTATATACTTCAAGCTGTATCTCCGAAACTTCTGAACATATTTTAATGAAATAAAGCACAAATTGAAGAACAGTACACTCTTTCTGACATGAATGCAAGCAGAGCCCCCTACCGTAAATGGAAAGTTATGTCGTGTATATCATGTCTTGCACTGTTTTATTCTTTTTACAGAACATAACACATTTCATTTCATGATATGTCTCATTGCCTCATAACAATATGGCTGACGAATGACAACCGAGGAAAAAGAACATGTACCGTTCAGATTTGCATACAGGGCACTTGCTAATTGGTGCAATTTCTTCATTTTTTGAAAAAAAATAATAATTGTTATACTACGGTTTTGAATTTTGTTTCACCCTGTATATTTTTTTCATACAGCAACCAAATATACTAACTAAGTGTTGGAAACATCATAAAGGAGAAAGAAATCCTATACATTACAAGAAAAAGGTTTAAAAAATGAAGTTAGTACCTTTTGTTATATATGGAGCAATGGAACCCTTGCAGTATTGATGAGACCACGTATCACTCATCCTAAGTAGAAAACGTACGTCTTTAACCACAAATTTCTTCAATTTTCTTCAAAACTATACTAGTTGGTATAAATATGTTGTTAGGCAACATCTCAACAATATAACATATGTCATTTTTATATATATTATATTGTTGAGCACTCTTCCTAACTGCTATATATTTCAAGCTGTATCTCCGAAACTTCTGAACATATTTTAATGAAATAAAGCTCAAATTGAAGAACAGTACACTCTTTCTGACATGAATGCAAGCAGAGCCCACTACCGTAAATGAAAAGATATCTTGTGTATATCATATCTTGCACTGTTTTATTCTTTTTACAGAACATAACACATTTCATTCCATATGTCTCATTGCCTCATAACAATATGGCTGACGAATGACAACCGAGGAAAAAGAACATGTACCGTTCAGATTTGCATACAGGGCACTCGCTAATTGGTGCAATTTCTTCATTTTTTGAAAAAAAAATAATAATTGTTATACTACGGTTTTGAATTTTGCTTCACCCTGTATATTTTTTTTCATACAGCAACCAAATATACTAACTAAGTGTTGGAAACATCATAAAGGAGAAAGAAAACCTATACATTACAAGAAAAAGGTTTAAAAAATGAAGTTAGTACCTGTTGTTATATATGGAGCAATGGAACCCTTGCAGTATTGATGAGACCACGTATCACTCATCCTAAGTAGAAAACGTACGTCTTTAACCACAAATTTCTTCAATTTTCTTCAAAACTATACTAGTTGGTATAAATATGTTGTTAGGCAACATCTCAACAATATAACATATGTCATTTTTATATATATTATATTGTTGAGCACTCTTCCCAACTGCCATATATTTCAGGCTATATCTCCGAAACTTCTGAACTAATTTTAATGCTATAATGCTCAAATTGAATGGCAGTACACTCTTTCTGATATGAATGCAAGCAGAGCCCCCTACCGTAAACGGAAAGTTATGTTGTGTATATCATATCTTGCACTGTTTTATTCTTTTTACAGAACATAACACATTTCATTCCATGATATGTCTCATTGCCTCATAACAATATGGCTGACGAATGACAACCGAGGAAAAAGAACATGTACCGTTCAGATTTGCATACAGGGCACTCGCTAATTGGTGCAATTTCTTCATTTTTTGAAAAAAAAATAATAATTGTTATACTACGGTTTTGAATTTTGCTTCACCCTGTATATTTTTTTTCATACAACAACCAAATATACTAACTAAGTGTTGCAAACATAATAAAGGAGAAAGAAAACCTATACATTACAAGAAAAAGGTTTAAAAAATTAAGTTAGTACCTGTAGTTATATATGGAGTAATGGAACCCTTGCAGTATTGATGAGACCACGTATCACTCATCCTAAGTAGAAAACGTACGTCTTTAACCACAAATTTCTTCAATTTTCTTCAAAACTATACTAGTTGGTATAAATATGTTGTTAGGCAACATCTCAACAATATAACATATGTCATTTTTATATATATTATATTGTTGAGCACTCTTCCTAACTGCTATATATTTCAGGCTGTATCTCCGAAACTTCTGAACATATTTTAATGAAATAAAGCTCAAATTGAAGAGCAGTACACTCTTTCTGATATGAATGCAAGCAGAGCCCCCTACCGTAAATGGAAAGTTATCTTGTGTATATCATATCTTGCTCTGTTGTATTCTTTTTACAGAACATAACACATTTCATTCCATGGTATGTCTCATTGCCTCATAACAATATGGCTGACGAATGACAACCGAGGAAAAAGAACATGTACCGTTCAGATTTGCATACAGGGCACTCGCTAATTGGTGCAATTTCTTCATTTTTTGAAAAAAAATAATAATTGTTATACTACGGTTTTGAATTTTGCTTCACCCTGTATATTTTTTTTCATACAACAACCAAATATACTAACTAAATGTTGCAAACATCATAAAGGAGAAAGAAAACCTATACATTACAAGAAAAAGGTTTAAAAAATGAAGTTAGTACCTGTAGTTATATATGGAGGAATGGAACCCTTGCAGTATTGATGAGACCACGTATCACTCATCCTAAGTAGAAAACGTACGTCTTTAACCACAAATTTCTTCAATTTTCTTCAAAACTATACTAGTTGGTATAAATATGTTGTTAGGCAACATCTCAACAATATAACATATGTCATTTTTATATATATTATATTATTGAGCACTCTTCCTAAGTGCTATATATTTCAGGCTATATCTCCAAAACTTCTGAACATATTTTAATGAAATAAAGCTCAAATTGAAGAGCAGTACACTCTTTCTGACATGAATGCAAGCAGAGCCCCCTACCGTAAATGGAAAGTTATGTCGTGTATATCATGTCTTGCACTGTTTTATTCTTTTTACAGAACATAACACATTTCATTTCATGATATGTCTCATTGCCTCATAACAATATGGCTGACGAATGACAACCGAGGAAAAAGAACATGTACCGTTCAGATTTGCATACAGGGCACTTGCTAATTGGTGCAATTTCTTCATTTTTTGAAAAAAAAATAATAATTGTTATACTACGGTTTTGAATTTTGCTTCACCCTGTATATTTTTTTTCATACAGCAACCAAATATACTAACTAAGTGTTGGAAACATCATAAAGGAGAAAGAAATCCTATACATTACAAGAAAAAGGTTTAAAAAATGAAGTTAGTACCTGTTGTTATATATGGAGCAATGGAACCCTTGCAGTATTGATGAGACCACGTATCACTCATCCTAAGTAGAAAACGTACGTCTTTAACCACAAATTTCTTCAATTTTCTTCAAAACTATTCTAGTTGGTATAAATATGTTGTTAGGCAACATCTCAACAATATAACATATGTCATTTTTATATATATTATATTGTTGAGCACTCTTCCTAACTGCTATATATTTCAAGCTGTATCTCCGAAACTTCTTAACATATTTTAATGCAATAAAGCTCAAATTGAAGAGCAGTACACTCTTTCTGATATGAATGCAAGCAGAGCCCCCTACCGTAAATGGAAAGTTATCTCGTGTATATCATATCTTGCTCTGTTGTATTCTTTTTACAGAACATAACACATTTCATTCCATGGTATGTCTCATTGCCTCATAACAATATGGCTGACGAATGACAACCGAGGAAAATGAACATGTACCGTTCAGATTTGCATACAGGGCACTCGCTAATTGGTGCAATTTCTTCATTTTTTGAAAAAAAAAATAATAATTGTTATACTACGGTTTTGAATTTTGCTTCACCCTGTATATTTTTTTTCATACAACAACCAAATATACTAACTAAATGTTGCAAACATCATAAAGCAGAAAGAAAACCTATACATTACAAGAAAAAGGTTTAAAAAATGAAGTTAGTACCTGTAGTTATATATGGAGCAATGGAACCCTTGAAGTATTGATGAGACCACGTATCACTCATCCTAAGTAGAAAACGTACGTCTTTAACCTCAAATTTCTTCAATTTTCTTCAAAACTATACTAGTTGGTATAAATATGTTGTTAGGCAACATCTCAACAATATAACATATGTCATTTTTATATATATTATATTGTTGAGCACTCTTCCTAACTGCTATATACTTCAAGATGTATCTCCGAAACTTCTGAACATATTTTAATGAAATAAAGCTCAAATTGAAGAGCAGTACACTCTTTCTGACATGAATGCAAGCAGAGCCCACTACCGTAAATGGAAAGTTATGTCGTGTATATCATGTCTTGCACTGTTTTATTCTTTTTACAGAACATAACACATTTCATTTCATGATATGTCTCATTGCCTCATAACAATATGGCTGACGAATGACAACCGAGGAAAAAGAACATGTACCGTTCAGATTTGCATACAGGGCACTTGCTAATTGGTGCAATTTCTTCATTTTTTGAAAAAAAAAATAATAATTGTTATACTACGGTTTTGAATTTTGCTTCACCCTGTATATTTTTTTTCATACAGCAACCAAATATACTAACTAAGTGTTGGAAACATCATAAAGGAGAAAGAAATCCTATACATTACAAGAAAAAGGTTTAAAAAATGAAGTTAGTACCTGTTGTTATATATGGAGCAATGGAACCCTTGCAGTATTGATGAGACCACGTATCACTCATCCTAAGTAGAAAACGTACGTCTTTAACCACAAATTTCTTCAATTTTCTTCAAAACTATACTAGTTGGTATAAATATGTTGTTAGGCAACATCTCAACAATATAACATATGTCATTTTTATATATATTATATTGTTGAGCACTCTTCCTAACTGCAATATATTTCAAGCTGTATCTCCGAAACTTCTTAACATATTTTAATGAAATAAAGCTCAAATTGAATGGCAGTACACTCTTTCTGATATGAATGCAAGCAGAGCCCCCTACCGTAAACGGAAAGTTATGTTGTGTATATCATATCTTGCACTGTTTTATTCTTTTTACAGAACATAACACATTTCATTCCATGATATGTCTCATTGCCTCATAACAATATGGCTGACGAATGACAACCGAGGAAAAAGAACATGTACCGTTCAGATTTGCATACAGGGCACTCGCTAATTGGTGCAATTTCTTCATTTTTTTAAAAAAAAATAATTGTTATACTACGGTTTTGAATTTTGCTTCACCCTGTATATTTTTTTCATACAACAACCAAATATACTAACTAAGTGTTGCAAACATCATAAAGGAGAAAGAAAACCTATACATTACAAGAAAAAGGTTTAAAAAATGAAGTTAGTACCTGTTGTTATATATGGAGCAATGGAACCCTTGCAGTATTGATGAGACCACGTATCACTCATCCTAAGTAGAAAACGTACGTCTTTAACCACAAATTTCTTCAATTTTCTTCAAAACTATACTAGTTGGTATAAATATGTTGTTAGGCAACATCTCAACAATATAACATATGTCATTTTTATATATATTTTATTGTTGAGCACTCTTCCTAAGTGCTATATATTTCAGGCTATATCTCCGAAACTTCTGAACATATTTTAATGAAATAAAGCTCAAATTGAAGAGCAGTACACTCTTTCTGACATGAATGCAAGCAGAGCCCCCTACCGTAAATGGAAAGTTATGTCGTGTATATCATGTCTTGCACTGTTTTATTCTTTTTACAGAACATAACACATTTCATTTCATGATATGTCTCATTGCCTCATAACAATATGGCTGACGAATGACAACCGAGGAAAAAGAACATGTACCGTTCAGATTTGCATACAGGGCACTTGCTAATTGGTGCAATTTCTTCATTTTTTTAAAAAAAAATAATAATTGTTATACTACGGTTTTGAATTTTGCTTCACCCTGTATATTTTTTTTCATACAGCAACCAAATATACTAACTAAGTGTTGGAAACATCATAAAGGAGAAAGAAAACCTATACATTACAAGAAAAAGGTTTAAAAAATGAAGTTAGTACCTGTTGTTATATATGGAGCAATGGAACCCTTGCAGTATTGATGAGACCACGTATCACTCATCCTAAGTAGAAAACGTACGTCTTTAACCACAAATTTCTTCAATTTTCTTCAAAACTATACTAGTTGGTATAAATATGTTGTTAGGCAACATCTCAACAATATAACATATGTCATTTTTATATATATTATATTGTTGAGCACTCTTCCTAACTGCTATATATTTCAGGCTATATCTCCGAAACTTCTGAACATATTTTAATGAAATAAAGCTCAAATTGAATGGCAGTACACTCTTTCTGATATGAATGCAAGCAGAGCCCCCTACCGTAAACGGAAAGTTATGTTGTGTATATCATATCTTGCACTGTTTTATTCTTTTTACAGAACATAACACATTTCATTCCATGATATGTCTCATTGCCTCATAACAATATGGCTGACGAATGACAACCGAGGAAAAAGAACATGTACCGTTCAGATTTGCATACAGGGCACTCGCTAATTGGTGCAATTTCTTCATTTTTTGAAAAAAAAAATAATAATTGTTATACTACGGTTTTGAATTTTGCTTCACCCTGTATATTTTTTTCATACAACAACCAAATATACTAACTAAGTGTTGCAAACATCATAAAGGAGAAAGAAAACCTATACATTACAAGAAAAAGGTTTAAAAAATGAAGTTAGTACCTGTAGTTATATATGGAGGAATGGAACCCTTGCAGTATTGATGAGACCACGTATCACTCATCCTAAGTAGAAAACGTACGTCTTTAACCACAAATTTCTTCAATTTTCTTCAAAACTATACTAGTTGGTATAAATATGTTGTTAGGCAACATCTCAACAATATAACATATGTCATTTTTATATATATTATATTATTGAGCACTCTTCCTAAGTGCTATATATTTCAGGCTATATCTCCGAAACTTCTTAACATATTTTAATGAAATAAAGCTCAAATTGAAGAGCAGTACACTCTTTCTGACATGAATGCAAGCAGAGCCCCCTACCGTAAATGGAAAGTTATGTCGTGTATATCATGTCTTGCACTGTTTTATTCTTTTTACAGAACATAACACATTTCATTTCATGATATGTCTCATTGCCTCATAACAATATGGCTGACGAATGACAACCGAGGAAAAAGAACATGTACCGTTCAGATTTGCATACAGGGCACTTGCTAATTGGTGCAATTTCTTCATTTTTTGAAAAAAAAATAATAATTGTTATACTACGGTTTTGAATTTTGCTTCACCCTGTATATTTTTTTTCATACAGCAACCAAATATACTAACTAAGTGTTGGAAACATCATAAAGGAGAAAGAAATCCTATACATTACAAGAAAAAGGTTTAAAAAATGAAGTTAGTACCTGTTGTTATATATGGAGCAATGGAACCCTTGCAGTATTGATGAGACCACGTATCACTCATCCTAAGTAGAAAACGTACGTCTTTAACCACAAATTTCTTCAATTTTCTTCAAAACTATACTAGTTGGTATAAATATGTTGTTAGGCAACATCTCAACAATATAACATATGTCATTTTTATATATATTATATTGTTGAGCACTCTTCCTAACTGCTATATATTTCAAGCTGTATCTCCGAAACTTCTGAACATATTTTAATGCAATAAAGCTCAAATTGAAGAGTTTACACTCTTTCTGACATGAATGCAAGCAGAGCCCACTACCGTAAATGAAAAGATATCTTGTGTATATCATATCTTGCACTGTTTTATTCTTTTTACAGAACATAACACATTTCATTCCATATGTCTCATTGCCTCATAACAATATGGCTGACGAATGACAACCGAGGAAAAAGAACATGTACCGTTCAGATTTGCATACAGGGCACTCGCTAATTGGTGCAATTTCTTCATTTTTTGAAAAAAAAAATAATAATTGTTATACTACGGTTTTGAATTTTGCTTCACCCTGTATATTTTTTTTCATACAGCAACCAAATATACTAACTAAGTGTTGGAAACATCATAAAGGAGAAAGAAAACCTATACATTACAAGAAAAAGGTTTAAAAAATGAAGTTAGTACCTGTTGTTATATATGGAGCAATGGAACCCTTGCAGTATTGATGAGACCACGTATCACTCATCCTAAGTAGAAAACGTACGTCTTTAACCACAAATTTCTTCAATTTTCTTCAAAACTATACTAGTTGGTATAAATATGTTGTTAGGCAACATCTCAACAATATAACATATGTCATTTTTATATATATTATATTGTTGAGCACTCTTCCTAACTGCTATATATTTCAGGCTATATCTCCGAAACTTCTGAACATATTTTAATGCAATAATGCTCAAATTGAATGGCAGTACACAATTTCTGATATGAATGCAAGCAGAGCCCCCTACCGTAAACGGAAAGTTATGTTGTGTATATCATATCTTGCACTGTTTTATTCTTTTTACAGAACATAACACATTTCATTCCATGATATGTCTCATTGCCTCATAACAATATGGCTGACGAATGACAACCGAGGAAAAAGAACATGTACCGTTCAGATTTGCATACAGGGCACTCGCTAATTGGTGCAATTTCTTCATTTTTTGAAAAAAAAATAATAATTGTTATACTACGGTTTTGAATTTTGCTTCACCCTGTATATTTTTTTTCATACAACAACCAAATATACTAACTAAGTGTTGCAAACATAATAAAGGAGAAAGAAAACCTATACATTACAAGAAAAAGGTTTAAAAAATTAAGTTAGTACCTGTAGTTATATATGGAGTAATGGAAGCCTTGCAGTATTGATGAGACCACCAATCACTCATCCTAAGTAGAAAACGTACGTCTTTAACCACAAATTTCTTCAATTTTCTTCAAAACTATACTAGTTGGTATAAATATGTTGTTAGGCAACATCTCAACAATATAACATATGTCATTTTTATATATATTATATTGTTGAGCACTCTTCCTAACTGCTATATATTTCAGGCTGTATCTCCGAAACTTCTGAACATATTTTAATGAAATAAAGCTCAAATTGAAGAGCAGTACACTCTTTCTGATATGAATGCAAGCAGAGCCCCCTACCGTAAATGGAAAGTTATCTTGTGTATATCATATCTTGCTCTGTTGTATTCTTTTTACAGAACATAACACATTTCATTCCATGGTATGTCTCATTGCCTCATAACAATATGGCTGACGAATGACAACCGAGGAAAAAGAACATGTACCGTTCAGATTTGCATACAGGGCACTCGCTAATTGGTGCAATTTCTTCATTTTTTGAAAAAAAAATAATAATTGTTATACTACGGTTTTGAATTTTGCTTCACCCTGTATATTTTTTTTCATACAACAACCAAATATACTAACTAAATGTTGCAAACATCATAAAGGAGAAAGAAAACCTATACATTACAAGAAAAAGGTTTAAAAAATGAAGTTAGTACCTGTAGTTATATATGGAGGAATGGAACCCTTGCAGTATTGATGAGACCACGTATCACTCATCCTAAGTAGAAAACGTACGTCTTTAACCACAAATTTCTTCAATTTTCTTCAAAACTATACTAGTTGGTATAAATATGTTGTTAGGCAACATCTCAACAATATAACATATGTCATTTTTATATATATTATATTATTGAGCACTCTTCCTAAGTGCTATATATTTCAGGCTATATCTCCAAAACTTCTGAACATATTTTAATGAAATAAAGCTCAAATTGAAGAGCAGTACACTCTTTCTGACATGAATGCAAGCAGAGCCCCCTACCGTAAATGGAAAGTTATGTCGTGTATATCATGTCTTGCACTGTTTTATTCTTTTTACAGAACATAACACATTTCATTTCATGATATGTCTCATTGCCTCATAACAATATGGCTGACGAATGACAACCGAGGAAAAAGAACATGTACCGTTCAGATTTGCATACAGGGCACTTGCTAATTGGTGCAATTTCTTCATTTTTTGAAAAAAAAATAATAATTGTTATACTACGGTTTTGAATTTTGCTTCACCCTGTATATTTTTTTTCATACAGCAACCAAATATACTAACTAAGTGTTGGAAACATCATAAAGGAGAAAGAAATCCTATACATTACAAAAAAAGGTTTAAAAAATGAAGTTAGTACCTGTTGTTATATATGGAGCAATGGAACCCTTGCAGTATTGATGAGACCACGTATCACTCATCCTAAGTAGAAAACGTACGTCTTTAACCACAAATTTCTTCAATTTTCTTCAAAACTATTCTAGTTGGTATAAATATGTTGTTAGGCAACATCTCAACAATATAACATATGTCATTTTTATATATATTATATTGTTGAGCACTCTTCCTAACTGCTATATATTTCAAGCTGTATCTCCGAAACTTCTTAACATATTTTAATGCAATAAAGCTCAAATTGAAGAGCAGTACACTCTTTCTGATATGAATGCAAGGAGAGCCCCCTACCGTAAATGGAAAGTTATCTCGTGTATATCATGTCTTGCTCTGTTGTATTCTTTTTACAGAACATAACACATTTCATTCCATGGTATGTCTCATTGCCTCATAACAATATGGCTGACGAATGACAACCGAGGAAAAAGAACATGTACCGTTCAGATTTGCATACAGGGCACTCGCTAATTGGTGCAATTTCTTCATTTTTTGAAAAAAAAATAATAATTGTTATACTACGGTTTTGAATTTTGCTTCACCCTGTATATTTTTTTTCATACAACAACCAAATATACTAACTAAATGTTGCAAACATCATAAAGGAGAAAGAAAACCTATACATTACAAGAAAAAGGTTTAAAAAATGAAGTTAGTACCTGTAGTTATATATGGAGCAATGGAACCCTTGAAGTATTGATGAGACCACGTATCACTCATCCTAAGTAGAAAACGTACGTCTTTAACCTCAAATTTCTTCAATTTTCTTCAAAACTATACTAGTTGGTATAAATATGTTGTTAGGCAACATCTCAACAATATAACATATGTCATTTTTATATATATTATATTGTTGAGCACTCTTCCTAACTGCTATATACTTCAAGATGTATCTCCGAAACTTCTGAACATATTTTAATGAAATAAAGCTCAAATTGAAGAGCAGTACACTCTTTCTGACATGAATGCAAGCAGAGCCCACTACCGTAAATGGAAAGTTATGTCGTGTATATCATGTCTTGCACTGTTTTATTCTTTTTACAGAACATAACACATTTCATTTCATGATATGTCTCATTGCCTCATAACAATATGGCTGACGAATGACAACCGAGGAAAAAGAACATGTACCGTTCAGATTTGCATACAGGGCACTTGCTAATTGGTGCAATTTCTTCATTTTTTGAAAAAAAAATAATAATTGTTATACTACGGTTTTGAATTTTGCTTCACCCTGTATATTTTTTTTCATACAGCAACCAAATATACTAACTAAGTGTTGTAAACATCATAAAGGAGAAAGAAATTCTATACATTACAAGAAAAAGGTTTAAAAAATGAAGTTAGTACCTGTTGTTATATATGGAGCAATGGAACCCTTGCAGTATTGATGAGACCACGTATCACTCATCCTAAGTAGAAAACGTACGTCTTTAACCACAAATTTCTTCAATTTTCTTCAAAACTATACTAGTTGGTATAAATATGTTGTTAGGCAACATCTCAACAATATAACATATGTCATTTTTATATATATTATATTGTTGAGCACTCTTCCTAACTGCTATATATTTCAAGCTGTATCTCCGAAACTTCTTAACATATTTTAATGCAATAAAGCTCAAATTGAAGAGTTTACACTCTTTCTGACATGAATGCAAGCAGAGCCCACTACCGTAAATGAAAAGATATCTTGTGTATATCATATCTTGCACTGTTTTATTCTTTTTACAGAACATAACACATTTCATTCCATATGTCTCATTGCCTCATAACAATATGGCTGACGAATGACAACCGAGGAAAAAGAACATGTACCGTTCAGATTTGCATACAGGGCACTCGCTAATTGGTGCAATTTCTTCATTTTTTGAAAAAAAAATAAAAATTGTTATACTACGGTTTTGAATTTTGCTTCACCCTGTATATTTTTTTTCATACAGCAACCAAATATACTAACTAAGTGTTGGAAACATCATAAAGGAGAAAGAAAACCTATACATTACAAGAAAAAGGTTTAAAAAATGAAGTTAGTACCTGTTGTTATATATGGAGCAATGGAACCCTTGCAGTATTGATGAGACCACGTATCACTCATCCTAAGTAGAAAACGTACGTCTTTAACCACAAATTTCTTCAATTTTCTTCAAAACTATACTAGTTGGTATAAATATGTTGTTAGGCAACATCTCAACAATATAACATATGTCATTTTTATATATATTATATTGTTGAGCACTCTTCCTAACTGCTATATATTTCAGGCTATATCACCGAAACTTCTGAACATATTTTAATGCAATAATGCTCAAATTGAATGGCAGTACACTCTTTCTGATATGAATGCAAGCAGAGCCCCCTACCGTAAACGGAAAGTTATGTTGTGTATATCATATCTTGCACTGTTTTATTCTTTTTACAGAACATAACACATTTCATTCCATGATATGTCTCATTGCCTCATAACAATATGGCTGACGAATGACAACCGAGGAAAAAGAACATGTACCGTTCAGATTTGCATACAGGGCACTTGCTAATTGGTGCAATTTCTTCATTTTTTGAAAAAAAAATAATAATTTTTATACTACGGTTTTGAATTTTGCTTCACCCTGTATATTTTTTTTCATACAGCAACCAAATATACTAACTAAGTGTTGGAAACATCATAAAGGAGAAAGAAATCCTATACATTACAAGAAAAAGGTTTAAAAAATGAAGTTAGTACCTGTTGTTATATATGGAGCAATGGAACCCTTGCAGTATTGATGAGACCACGTATCACTCATCCTAAGTAGAAAACGTACGTCTTTAACCACAAATTTCTTCAATTTTCTTCAAAACTATTCTAGTTGGTATAAATATGTTGTTAGGCAACATCTCAACAATATAACATATGTCATTTTTATATATATTATATTGTTGAGCACTCTTCCTAACTGCTATATATTTCAAGCTGTATCTCCGAAACTTCTTAACATATTTTAATGCAATAAAGCTCAAATTGAAGAGCAGTACACTCTTTCTGATATGAATGCAAGCAGAGCCCCCTACCGTAAATGGAAAGTTATCTCGTGTATATCATATCTTGCTCTGTTGTATTCTTTTTACAGAACATAACACATTTCATTCCATGGTATGTCTCATTGCCTCATAACAATATGGCTGACGAATGACAACCGAGGAAAAAGAACATGTACCGTTCAGATTTGCATACAGGGCACTCGCTAATTGGTGCAATTTCTTCATTTTTTGAAAAAAAAATAATAATTGTTATACTACGGTTTTGAATTTTGCTTCACCCTGTATATTTTTTTTCATACAACAACCAAATATACTAACTAAATGTTGCAAACATCATAAAGGAGAAAGAAAACCTATACATTACAAGAAAAAGGTTTAAAAAATGAAGTTAGTACCTGTAGTTATATATGGAGCAATGGAACCCTTGAAGTATTGATGAGACCACGTATCACTCATCCTAAGTAGAAAACGTACGTCTTTAACCTCAAATTTCTTCAATTTTCTTCAAAACTATACTAGTTGGTATAAATATGTTGTTAGGCAACATCTCAACAATATAACATATGTCATTTTTATATATATTATATTGTTGAGCACTCTTCCTAACTGCTATATACTTCAAGATGTATCTCCGAAACTTCTGAACATATTTTAATGAAATAAAGCTCAAATTGAAGAGCAGTACACTCTTTCTGACATGAATGCAAGCAGAGCCCACTACCGTAAATGGAAAGTTATGTCGTGTATATCATGTCTTGCACTGTTTTATTCTTTTTACAGAACATAACACATTTCATTTCATGATATGTCTCATTGCCTCATAACAATATGGCTGACGAATGACAACCGAGGAAAAAGAACATGTACCGTTCAGATTTGCATACAGGGCACTTGCTAATTGGTGCAATTTCTTCATTTTTTGAAAAAAAAATAATAATTGTTATACTACGGTTTTGAATTTTGCTTCACCCTGTATATTTTTTTTTCATACAGCAACCAAATATACTAACTAAGTGTTGGAAACATCATAAAGGAGAAAGAAATTCTATACATTACAAGAAAAAGGTTTAAAAAATGAAGTTAGTACCTGTTGTTATATATGGAGCAATGGAACCCTTGCAGTATTGATGAGACCACGTATCACTCATCCTAAGTAGAAAACGTACGTCTTTAACCACAAATTTCTTCAATTTTCTTCAAAACTATACTAGTTGGTATAAATATGTTGTTAGGCAACATCTCAACAATATAACATATGTCATTTTTATATATATTATATTGTTGAGCACTCTTCCTAACTGCTATATATTTCAAGCTGTATCTCCGAAACTTCTTAACATATTTTAATGCAATAAAGCTCAAATTGAAGAGTTTACACTCTTTCTGACATGAATGCAAGCAGAGCCCACTACCGTAAATGAAAAGATATCTTGTGTATATCATATCTTGCACTGTTTTATTCTTTTTACAGAACATAACACATTTCATTCCATATGTCTCATTGCCTCATAACAATATGGCTGACGAATGACAACCGAGGAAAAAGAACATGTACCGTTCAGATCTGCATACAGGGCACTCGCTAATTGGTGCAATTTCTTCATTTTTTGAAAAAAAAATAAAAATTGTTATACTACGGTTTTGAATTTTGCTTCACCCTGTATATTTTTTTTCATACAGCAACCAAATATACTAACTAAGTGTTGGAAACATCATAAAGGAGAAAGAAAACCTATACATTACAAGAAAAAGGTTTAAAAAATGAAGTTAGTACCTGTTGTTATATATGGAGCAATGGAACCCTTGCAGTATTGATGAGACCACGTATCACTCATCCTAAGTAGAAAACGTACGTCTTTAACCACAAATTTCTTCAATTTTCTTCAAAACTATACTAGTTGGTATAAATATGTTGTTAGGCAACATCTCAACAATATAACATATGTCATTTTTATATATATTTTATTGTTGAGCACTCTTCCTAACTGCTATATATTTCAGGCTATATCTCCGAAACTTCTGAACATATTTTAATGAAATAAAGCTCAAATTGAATGGCAGTACACTCTTTCTGATATGAATGCAAGCAGAGCCCCCTACCGTAAACGGAAAGTTATGTTGTGTATATCATATCTTGCACTGTTTTATTCTTTTTACAGAACATAACACATTTCATTCCATGATATGTCTCATTGCCTCATAACAATATGGCTGACGAATGACAACCGAGGAAAAAGAACATGTACCGTTCAGATTTGCATACAGGGCACTCGCTAATTGGTGCAATTTCTTCATTTTTTGAAAAAAAAATAATAATTGTTATACTACGGTTTTGAATTTTGCTTCACCCTGTATATTTTTTTCATACAACAACCAAATATACTAACTAAGTGTTGCAAACATCATAAAGGAGAAAGAAAACCTATACATTACAAGAAAAAGGTTTAAAAAATGAAGTTAGTACCTGTAGTTATATATGGAGGAATGGAACCCTTGCAGTATTGATGAGACCACGTATCACTCATCCTAAGTAGAAAACGTACGTCTTTAACCACAAATTTCTTCAATTTTCTTCAAAACTATACTAGTTGGTATAAATATGTTGTTAGGCAACATCTCAACAATATAACATATGTCATTTTTATATATATTATATTATTGAGCACTCTTCCTAAGTGCTATATATTTCAGGCTATATCTCCGAAACTTCTGAACATATTTTAATGAAATAAAGCTCAAATTGAAGAGCAGTACACTCTTTCTGACATGAATGCAAGCAGAGCCCCCTACCGTAAATGGAAAGTTATGTCGTGTATATCATGTCTTGCACTGTTTTATTCTTTTTACAGAACATAACACATTTCATTTCATGATATGTCTCATTGCCTCATAACAATATGGCTGACGAATGACAACCGAGGAAAAAGAACATGTACCGTTCAGATTTGCATACAGGGCACTTGCTAATTGGTGCAATTTCTTCATTTTTTGAAAAAAAAATAATAATTGTTATACTACGGTTTTGAATTTTGCTTCACCCTGTATATTTTTTTTCATACAGCAACCAAATATACTAACTAAGTGTTGGAAACATCATAAAGGAGAAAGAAATCCTATACATTACAAGAAAAAGGTTTAAAAAATGAAGTTAGTACCTGTTGTTATATATGGAGCAATGGAACCCTTGCAGTATTGATGAGACCACGTATCACTCATCCTAAGTAGAAAACGTACGTCTTTAACCACAAATTTCTTCAATTTTCTTCAAAACTATACTAGTTGGTATAAATATGTTGTTAGGCAACAACTCAACAATATAACATATGTCATTTTTATATATATTATATTGTTGAGCACTCTTCCTAACTGCTATATATTTCAAGCTGTATCTCCGAAACTTCTGAACATATTTTAATGCAATAAAGCTCAAATTGAAGAGTTTACACTCTTTCTGACATGAATGCAAGCAGAGCCCACTACCGTAAATGAAAAGATATCTTGTGTATATCATATCTTGCACTGTTTTATTCTTTTTACAGAACATAACACATTTCATTCCATGATATGTCTCATTGCCTCATAACAATATGGCTGACGAATGACAACCGAGGAAAAAGAACATGTACCGTTCAGATTTGCATACAGGGCACTCGCTAATTGGTGCAATTTCTTCATTTTTTGAAAAAAAAATAATAATTGTTATACTACGGTTTTGAATTTTGCTTCACCCTGTATATTTTTTTTCATACAGCAACCAAATATACTAACTAAGTGTTGGAAACATCATAAAGGAGAAAGAAAACCTATACATTACAAGAAAAAGGTTTAAAAAATGAAGTTAGTACCTGTTGTTATATATGGAGCAATGGAACCCTTGCAGTATTGATGAGACCACGTATCACTCATCCTAAGTAGAAAACGTACGTCTTTAACCACAAATTTCCTCAATTTTCTTGAAAACTATACTAGTTGGTATAAATATGTTGTTAGGCAACATCTCAACAATATAACATATGTCATTTTTATATATATTATATTGTTGAGCACTCTTCCTAACTGCTATATATTTCAGGCTATATCTCCGAAACTTCTGAACATATTTTAATGCAATAATGCTCAAATTGAATGGCAGTACACTCTTTCTGATATGAATGCAAGCAGAGCCCCCTACCGTAAACGGAAAGTTATGTTGTGTATATCATATCTTGCACTGTTTTATTCTTTTTACAGAACATAACACATTTCATTCCATGATATGTCTCATTGCCTCATAACATAATGGCTGACGAATGACAACCGAGGAAAAAGAACATGTACCGTTCAGATTTGCATACAGGGCACTCGCTAATTGGTGCAATTTCTTCATTTTTTGAAAAAAAATAATAATTGTTATACTACGGTTTTGAATTTTGCTTCACCCTGTATATTTTTTTCATACAACAACCAAATATACTAACTAAGTGTTGCAAACATCATAAAGGAGAAAGAAAACCTATACATTACAAGAAAAAGGTTTAAAAATTGAAGTTAGTACCTGTAGTTATATATGGAGCAATGGAACCCTTGCAGTATTGATGAGACCACGTATCACTCATCCTAAGTAGAAAACGTACGTCTTTAACCACAAATTTCTTCAATTTTCTTCAAAACTATACTAGTTGGTATAAACATGTTGTTAGGCAACATCTCAACAATATAATATATGTCATTTTTATATATATTATATTGTTGAGCACTCTTCGTAACTGCTATATATTTCAGGCTATATCTCCGTAACTTCTGAACATATTTTAATGAAATAAAGCTCAAATTGAAGAGCAGTACACTCTTTCTGATATGAATGCAAGCAGAGCCCCCTACCGTAAATGGAAAGTTATCTTGTGTATATCATATCTTGCACTGTTTTATTTTTTTTACAGAACATAACACATTTCATTCCATGATATGTCTCATTGCCTCATAACAATATGGCTGACGAATGACAACCGAGGAAAAAGAACATGTACCGTTCAGATTTGCATACAGGGCACTTGCTAATTGGTGCAATTTCTTCATTTTTTGAAAAAAAAATAATAATTGTTATACTACGGTTTTGAATTTTGCTTCACCCTGTATATTTTTTTTCATACAGCAACCAAATATACTAACTAAGTGTTGGAAACATCATAAAGGAGAAAGAAATCCTATACATTACAAGAAAAAGGTTTAAAAAATGAAGTTAGTACCTGTTGTTATATATGGAGCAATGGAACCCTTGCAGTATTGATGAGACCACGTATCACTCATCCTAAGTAGAAAACGTACGTCTTTAACCACAAATTTCTTCAATTTTCTTCAAAACTATTCTAGTTGGTATAAATATGTTGTTAGGCAACATCTCAACAATATAACATATGTCATTTTTATATATATTATATTGTTGAGCACTCTTCCTAACTGCTATATATTTCAAGCTGTATCTCCGAAACTTCTTAACATATTTTAATGCAATAAAGCTCAAATTGAAGAGCAGTACACTCTTTCTGATATGAATGCAAGCAGAGCCCCCTACCGTAAATGGAAAGTTATCTCGTGTATATCATATCTTGCTCTGTTGTATTCTTTTTACAGAACATAACACATTTCATTCCATGGTATGTCTCATTGCCTCATAACAATATGGCTGACGAATGACAACCGAGGAAAAAGAACATGTACCGTTCAGATTTGCATACAGGGCACTCGCTAATTGGTGCAATTTCTTCATTTTTTGAAAAAAAAATAATAATTGTTATACTACGGTTTTGAATTTTGCTTCACCCTGTATATTTTTTTTCATACAACAACCAAATATACTAACTAAATGTTGCAAACATCATAAAGGAGAAAGAAAACCTATACATTACAAGAAAAAGGTTTAAAAAATGAAGTTAGTACCTGTAGTTATATATGGAGCAATGGAACCCTTGAAGTATTGATGAGACCACGTATCACTCATCCTAAGTAGAAAACGTACGTCTTTAACCTCAAATTTCTTCAATTTTCTTCAAAACTATACTAGTTGGTATAAATATGTTGTTAGGCAACATCTCAACAATATAACATATGTCATTTTTATATATATTATATTGTTGAGCACTCTTCCTAACTGCTATATACTTCAAGATGTATCTCCGAAACTTCTGAACATATTTTAATGAAATAAAGCTCAAATTGAAGAGCAGTACACTCTTTCTGACATGAATGCAAGCAGAGCCCACTACCGTAAATGGAAAGTTATGTCGTGTATATCATGTCTTGCACTGTTTTATTCTTTTTACAGAACATAACACATTTCATTTCATGATATGTCTCATTGCCTCATAACAATATGGCTGACGAATGACAACCGAGGAAAAAGAACATGTACCGTTCAGATTTGCATACAGGGCACTTGCTAATTGGTGCAATTTCTTCATTTTTTGAAAAAAAAATAATAATTGTTATACTACGGTTTTGAATTTTGCTTCACCCTGTATATTTTTTTTTCATACAGCAACCAAATATACTAACTAAGTGTTGGAAACATCATAAAGGAGAAAGAAATTCTATACATTACAAGAAAAAGGTTTAAAAAATGAAGTTAGTACCTGTTGTTATATATGGAGCAATGGAACCCTTGCAGTATTGATGAGACCACGTATCACTCATCCTAAGTAGAAAACGTACGTCTTTAACCACAAATTTCTTCAATTTTCTTCAAAACTATACTAGTTGGTATAAATATGTTGTTAGGCAACATCTCAACAATATAACATATGTCATTTTTATATATATTATATTGTTGAGCACTCTTCCTAACTGCTATATATTTCAAGCTGTATCTCCGAAACTTCTTAACATATTTTAATGCAATAAAGCTCAAATTGAAGAGTTTACACTCTTTCTGACATGAATGCAAGCAGAGCCCACTACCGTAAATGAAAAGATATCTTGTGTATATCATATCTTGCACTGTTTTATTCTTTTTACAGAACATAACACATTTCATTCCATATGTCTCATTGCCTCATAACAATATGGCTGACGAATGACAACCGAGGAAAAAGAACATGTACCGTTCAGATTTGCATACAGGGCACTCGCTAATTGGTGCAATTTCTTCATTTTTTGAAAAAAAAATAAAAATTGTTATACTACGGTTTTGAATTTTGCTTCACCCTGTATATTTTTTTTCATACAGCAACCAAATATACTAACTAAGTGTTGGAAACATCATAAAGGAGAAAGAAAACCTATACATTACAAGAAAAAGGTTTAAAAAATGAAGTTAGTACCTGTTGTTATATATGGAGCAATGGAACCCTTGCAGTATTGATGAGACCACGTATCACTCATCCTAAGTAGAAAACGTACGTCTTTAACCACAAATTTCTTCAATTTTCTTCAAAACTATACTAGTTGGTATAAATATGTTGTTAGGCAACATCTCAACAATATAACATATGTCATTTTTATATATATTATATTGTTGAGCACTCTTCCTAACTGCTATATATTTCAAGCTGTATCTCCGAAACTTCTTAACATATTTTAATGCAATAAAGCTCAAATTGAAGAGCAGTACACTCTTTCTGATATGAATGCAAGCAGAGCCCCCTACCGTAAATGGAAAGTTATCTCGTGTATATCATATCTTGCTCTGTTGTATTCTCTTTACAGAACATAACACATTTCATTCCATGGTATGTCTCATTGCCTCATAACAATATGGCTGACGAATGACAACCGAGGAAAAAGAACATGTACCGTTCAGATTTGCATACAGGGCACTCGCTAATTGGTGCAATTTCTTCATTTTTTGAAAAAAAAATAATAATTGTTATACTACGGTTTTGAATTTTGCTTCACCCTGTATATTTTTTTTCATACAACAACCAAATATACTAACTAAATGTTGCAAACATCATAAAGGAGAAAGAAAACCTATACATTACAAGAAAAAGGTTTAAAAAATGAAGATAGTACCTGTAGTTATATATGGAGCAATGGAACCCTTGAAGTATTGATGAGACCACGTATCACTCATCCTAAGTAGAAAACGTACGTCTTTAACCTCAAATTTCTTCAATTTTCTTCAAAACTATACTAGTTGGTATAAATATGTTGTTAGGCAACATCTCAACAATATAACATATGTCATTTTTATATATATTATATTGTTGAGCACTCTTCCTAACTGCTATATACTTCAAGATGTATCTCCGAAACTTCTGAACATATTTTAATGAAATAAAGCTCAAATTGAAGAGCAGTACACTCTTTCTGACATGAATGCAAGCAGAGCCCACTACCGTAAACGGAAAGTTATGTTGTGTATATCATATCTTGCACTGTTTTATTCTTTTTACAGAACATAACACATTTCATTCCATGATATGTCTCATTGCCTCATAACATAATGGCTGACGAATGACAACCGAGGAAAAAGAACATGTACCGTTCAGATTTGCATACAGGGCACTTGCTAATTGGTGCAATTTCTTCATTTTTTGAAAAAAAATAATAATTGTTATACTACGGTTTTGAATTTTGCTTCACCCTGTATATTTTTTTCATACAACAACCAAATATACTAACTAAGTGTTGCAAACATCATAAAGGAGAAAGAAAACCTATACATTACAAGAAAAAGGTTTAAAAATTGAAGTTAGTACCTGTAGTTATATATGGAGCAATGGAACCCTTGCAGTATTGATGAGACCACGTATCACTCATCCTAAGTAGAAAACGTACGTCTTTAACCACAAATTTCTTCAATTTTCTTCAAAACTATACTAGTTGGTATAAACATGTTGTTAGGCAACATCTCAACAATATAATATATGTCATTTTTATATATATTATATTGTTGAGCACTCTTCGTAACTGCTATATATTTCAGGCTATATCTCCGTAACTTCTGAACATATTTTAATGAAATAAAGCTCAAATTGAAGAGCAGTACACTCTTTCTGATATGAATGCAAGCAGAGCCCCCTACCGTAAATGGAAAGTTATCTTGTGTATATCATATCTTGCACTGTTTTATTTTTTTTACAGAACATAACACATTTCATTCCATGATATGTCTCATTGCCTCATAACAATATGGCTGACGAATGACAACCGAGGAAAAAGAACATGTACCGTTCAGATTTGCATACAGGGCACTTGCTAATTGGTGCAATTTCTTCATTTTTTGAAAAAAAAATAATAATTGTTATACTACGGTTTTGAATTTTGCTTCACCCTGTATATTTTTTTTCATACAGCAACCAAATATACTAACTAAGTGTTGGAAACATCATAAAGGAGAAAGAAATCCTATACATTACAAGAAAAAGGTTTAAAAAATGAAGTTAGTACCTGTTGTTATATATGGAGCAATGGAACCCTTGCAGTATTGATGAGACCACGTATCACTCATCCTAAGTAGAAAACGTACGTCTTTAACCACAAATTTCTTCAATTTTCTTCAAAACTATTCTAGTTGGTATAAATATGTTGTTAGGCAACATCTCAACAATATAACATATGTCATTTTTATATATATTATATTGTTGAGCACTCTTCCTAACTGCTATATATTTCAAGCTGTATCTCCGAAACTTCTTAACATATTTTAATGCAATAAAGCTCAAATTGAAGAGCAGTACACTCTTTCTGATATGAATGCAAGCAGAGCCCCCTACCGTAAATGGAAAGTTATCTCGTGTATATCATATCTTGCTCTGTTGTATTCTTTTTACAGAACATAACACATTTCATTCCATGGTATGTCTCATTGCCTCATAACAATATGGCTGACGAATGACAACCGAGGAAAAAGAACATGTACCGTTCAGATTTGCATACAGGGCACTCGCTAATTGGTGCAATTTCTTCATTTTTTGAAAAAAAAATAATAATTGTTATACTACGGTTTTGAATTTTGCTTCACCCTGTATATTTTTTTTCATACAACAACCAAATATACTAACTAAATGTTGCAAACATCATAAAGGAGAAAGAAAACCTATACATTACAAGAAAAAGGTTTAAAAAATGAAGTTAGTACCTGTAGTTATATATGGAGCAATGGAACCCTTGAAGTATTGATGAGACCACGTATCACTCATCCTAAGTAGAAAACGTACGTCTTTAACCTCAAATTTCTTCAATTTTCTTCAAAACTATACTAGTTGGTATAAATATGTTGTTAGGCAACATCTCAACAATATAACATATGTCATTTTTATATATATTATATTGTTGAGCACTCTTCCTAACTGCTATATACTTCAAGATGTATCTCCGAAACTTCTGAACATATTTTAATGAAATAAAGCTCAAATTGAAGAGCAGTACACTCTTTCTGACATGAATGCAAGCAGAGCCCACTACCGTAAATGGAAAGTTATGTCGTGTATATCATGTCTTGCACTGTTTTATTCTTTTTACAGAACATAACACATTTCATTTCATGATATGTCTCATTGCCTCATAACAATATGGCTGACGAATGACAACCGAGGAAAAAGAACATGTACCGTTCAGATTTGCATACAGGGCACTTGCTAATTGGTGCAATTTCTTCATTTTTTGAAAAAAAATAATAATTGTTATACTACGGTTTTGAATTTTGCTTCACCCTGTATATTTTTTTTTCATACAGCAACCAAATATACTAACTAAGTGTTGGAAACATCATAAAGGAGAAAGAAATTCTATACATTACAAGAAAAAGGTTTAAAAAATGAAGTTAGTACCTGTTGTTATATATGGAGCAATGGAACCCTTGCAGTATTGATGAGACCACGTATCACTCATCCTAAGTAGAAAACGTACGTCTTTAACCACAAATTTCTTCAATTTTCTTCAAAACTATACTAGTTGGTATAAATATGTTGTTAGGCAACATCTCAACAATATAACATATGTCATTTTTATATATATTATATTGTTGAGCACTCTTCCTAACTGCTATATATTTCAAGCTGTATCTCCGAAACTTCTTAACATATTTTAATGCAATAAAGCTCAAATTGAAGAGTTTACACTCTTTCTGACATGAATGCAAGCAGAGCCCACTACCGTAAATGAAAAGATATCTTGTGTATATCATATCTTGCACTGTTTTATTCTTTTTACAGAACATAACACATTTCATTCCATATGTCTCATTGCCTCATAACAATATGGCTGACGAATGACAACCGAGGAAAAAGAACATGTACCGTTCAGATTTGCATACAGGGCACTCGCTAATTGGTGCAATTTCTTCATTTTTTGAAAAAAAAATAAAAATTGTTATACTACGGTTTTGAATTTTGCTTCACCCTGTATATTTTTTTTCATACAGCAACCAAATATACTAACTAAGTGTTGGAAACATCATAAAGGAGAAAGAAAACCTATACATTACAAGAAAAAGGTTTAAAAAATGAAGTTAGTACCTGTTGTTATATATGGAGCAATGGAACCCTTGCAGTATTGATGAGACCACGTATCACTCATCCTAAGTAGAAAACGTACGTCTTTAACCACAAATTTCTTCAATTTTCTTCAAAACTATACTAGTTGGTATAAATATGTTGTTAGGCAACATCTCAACAATATAACATATGTCATTTTTATATATATTATATTGTTGAGCACTCTTCCTAACTGCTATATATTTCAAGCTGTATCTCCGAAACTTCTTAACATATTTTAATGCAATAAAGCTCAAATTGAAGAGCAGTACACTCTTTCTGATATGAATGCAAGCAGAGCCCCCTACCGTAAATGGAAAGTTATCTCGTGTATATCATATCTTGCTCTGTTGTATTCTTTTTACAGAACATAACACATTTCATTCCATGGTATGTCTCATTGCCTCATAACAATATGGCTGACGAATGACAACCGAGGAAAAAGAACATGTACCGTTCAGATTTGCATACAGGGCACTCGCTAATTGGTGCAATTTCTTCATTTTTTGAAAAAAAAATAATAATTGTTATACTACGGTTTTGAATTTTGCTTCACCCTGTATATTTTTTTTCATACAACAACCAAATATACTAACTAAATGTTGCAAACATCATAAAGGAGAAAGAAAACCTATACATTACAAGAAAAAGGTTTAAAAAATGAAGTTAGTACCTGTAGTTATATATGGAGCAATGGAACCCTTGAAGTATTGATGAGACCACGTATCACTCATCCTAAGTAGAAAACGTACGTCTTTAACCTCAAATTTCTTCAATTTTCTTCAAAACTATACTAGTTGGTATAAATATGTTGTTAGGCAACATCTCAACAATATAACATATGTCATTTTTATATATATTATATTGTTGAGCACTCTTCCTAACTGCTATATACTTCAAGATGTATCTCCGAAACTTCTGAACATATTTTAATGAAATAAAGCTCAAATTGAAGAGCAGTACACTCTTTCTGACATGAATGCAAGCAGAGCCCACTACCGTAAATGGAAAGTTATGTCGTGTATATCATGTCTTGCACTGTTTTATTCTTTTTACAGAACATAACACATTTCATTTCATGATATGTCTCATTGCCTCATAACAATATGGCTGACGAATGACAACCGAGGAAAAAGAACATGTACCGTTCAGATTTGCATACAGGGCACTTGCTAATTGGTGCAATTTCTTCATTTTTTGAAAAAAAAATAATAATTGTTATACTACGGTTTTGAATTTTGCTTCACCCTGTATATTTTTTTTTCATACAGCAACCAAATATACTAACTAAGTGTTGGAAACATCATAAAGGAGAAAGAAATTCTATACATTACAAGAAAAAGGTTTAAAAAATGAAGTTAGTACCTGTTGTTATATATGGAGCAATGGAACCCTTGCAGTATTGATGAGACCACGTATCACTCATCCTAAGTAGAAAACGTACGTCTTTAACCACAAATTTCTTCAATTTTCTTCAAAACTATACTAGTTGGTATAAATATGTTGTTAGGCAACATCTCAACAATATAACATATGTCATTTTTATATATATTATATTGTTGAGCACTCTTCCTAACTGCTATATATTTCAAGCTGTATCTCCGAAACTTCTTAACATATTTTAATGCAATAAAGCTCAAATTGAAGAGTTTACACTCTTTCTGACATGAATGCAAGCAGAGCCCACTACCGTAAATGAAAAGATATCTTGTGTATATCATATCTTGCACTGTTTTATTCTTTTTACAGAACATAACACATTTCATTCCATATGTCTCATTGCCTCATAACAATATGGCTGACGAATGACAACCGAGGAAAAAGAACATGTACCGTTCAGATTTGCATACAGGGCACTCGCTAATTGGTGCAATTTCTTCATTTTTTGAAAAAAAAATAAAAATTGTTATACTACGGTTTTGTATTTTGCTTCACCCTGTATATTTTTTTTCATACAGCAACCAAATATACTAACTAAGTGTTGGAAACATCATAAAGGAGAAAGAAAACCTATACATTACAAGAAAAAGGTTTAAAAAATGAAGTTAGTACCTGTTGTTATATATGGAGCAATGGAACCCTTGCAGTATTGATGAGACCACGTATCACTCATCCTAAGTAGAAAACGTACGTCTTTAACCACAAATTTCTTCAATTTTCTTCAAAACTATACTAGTTGGTATAAATATGTTGTTAGGCAACATCTCAACAATATAACATATGTCATTTTTATATATATTTTATTGTTGAGCACTCTTCCTAACTGCTATATATTTCAGGCTATATCTCCGAAACTTCTGAACATATTTTAATGAAATAAAGCTCAAATTGAATGGCAGTACACTCTTTCTGATATGAATGCAAGCAGAGCCCCCTACCGTAAACGGAAAGTTATGTTGTGTATATCATATCTTGCACTGTTTTATTCTTTTTACAGAACATAACACATTTCATTCCATGATATGTCTCATTGCCTCATAACAATATGGCTGACGAATGACAACCGAGGAAAAAGAACATGTACCGTTCAGATTTGCATACAGGGCACTCGCTAATTGGTGCAATTTCTTCATTTTTTGAAAAAAAAATAATAATTGTTATACTACGGTTTTGAATTTTGCTTCACCCTGTATATTTTTTTCATACAACAACCAAATATACTAACTAAGTGTTGCAAACATCATAAAGGAGAAAGAAAACCTATACATTACAAGAAAAAGGTTTAAAAAATGAAGTTAGTACCTGTAGTTATATATGGAGGAATGGAACCCTTGCAGTATTGATGAGACCACGTATCACTCATCCTAAGTAGAAAACGTACGTCTTTAACCACAAATTTCTTCAATTTTCTTCAAAACTATACTAGTTGGTATAAATATGTTGTTAGGCAACATCTCAACAATATAACATATGTCATTTTTATATATATTATATTATTGAGCACTCTTCCTAAGTGCTATATATTTCAGGCTATATCTCCGAAACTTCTTAACATATTTTAATGAAATAAAGCTCAAATTGAAGAGCAGTACACTCTTTCTGACATGAATGCAAGCAGAGCCCCCTACCGTAAATGGAAAGTTATGTCGTGTATATCATGTCTTGCACTGTTTTATTCTTTTTACAGAACATAACACATTTCATTTCATGATATGTCTCATTGCCTCATAACAATATGGCTGACGAATGACAACCGAGGAAAAAGAACATGTACCGTTCAGATTTGCATACAGGGCACTTGCTAATTGGTGCAATTTCTTCATTTTTTGAAAAAAAAAAATAATAATTGTTATACTACGGTTTTGAATTTTGCTTCACCCTGTATATTTTTTTTCATACAGCAACCAAATATACTAACTAAGTGTTGGAAACATCATAAAGGAGAAAGAAATCCTATACATTACAAGAAAAAGGTTTAAAAAATGAAGTTAGTACCTGTTGTTATATATGGAGCAATGGAACCCTTGCAGTATTGATGAGACCACGTATCACTCATCCTAAGTAGAAAACGTACGTCTTTAACCACAAATTTCTTCAATTTTCTTCAAAACTATACTAGTTGGTATAAATATGTTGTTAGGCAACATCTCAACAATATAACATATGTCATTTTTATATATATTATATTGTTGAGCACTCTTCCTAACTGCTATATATTTCAAGCTGTATCTCCGAAACTTCTGAACATATTTTAATGCAATAAAGCTCAAATTGAAGAGTTTACACTCTTTCTGACATGAATGCAAGCAGAGCCCACTACCGTAAATGAAAAGATATCTTGTGTATATCATATCTTGCACTGTTTTATTCTTTTTACAGAACATAACACATTTCATTCCATATGTCTCATTGCCTCATAACAATATGGCTGACGAATGACAACCGAGGAAAAAGAACATGTACCGTTCAGATTTGCATACAGGGCACTCGCTAATTGGTGCAATTTCTTCATTTTTTGAAAAAAAAATAATAATTGTTATACTACGGTTTTGAATTTTGCTTCACCCTGTATATTTTTTTTCATACAGCAACCAAATATACTAACTAAGTGTTGGAAACATCATAAAGGAGAAAGAAAACCTATACATTACAAGAAAAAGGTTTAAAAAATGAAGTTAGTACCTGTTGTTATATATGGAGCAATGGAACCCTTGCAGTATTGATGAGACCACGTATCACTCATCCTAAGTAGAAAACGTACGTCTTTAACCACAAATTTCCTCAATTTTCTTGAAAACTATACTAGTTGGTATAAATATGTTGTTAGGCAACATCTCAACAATATAACATATGTCATTTTTATATATATTATATTGTTGAGCACTCTTCCTAACTGCTATATATTTCAGGCTATATCTCCGAAACTTCTGAACATATTTTAATGCAATAATGCTCAAATTGAATGGCAGTACACTCTTTCTGATATGAATGCAAGCAGAGCCCCCTACCGTAAACGGAAAGTTATGTTGTGTATATCATATCTTGCACTGTTTTATTCTTTTTACAGAACATAACACATTTCATTCCATGATATGTCTCATTGCCTCATAACATAATGGCTGACGAATGACAACCGAGGAAAAAGAACATGTACCGTTCAGATTTGCATACAGGGCACTCGCTAATTGGTGCAATTTCTTCATTTTTTGAAAAAAAATAATAATTGTTATACTACGGTTTTGAATTTTGCTTCACCCTGTATATTTTTTTCATACAACAACCAAATATACTAACTAAGTGTTGCAAACATCATAAAGGAGAAAGAAAACCTATACATTACAAGAAAAAGGTTTAAAAATTGAAGTTAGTACCTGTAGTTATATATGGAGCAATGGAACCCTTGCAGTATTGATGAGACCACGTATCACTCATCCTAAGTAGAAAACGTACGTCTTTAACCACAAATTTCTTCAATTTTCTTCAAAACTATACTAGTTGGTATAAATATGTTGTTAGGCAACATCTCAACAATATAACATATGTCATTTTTATATATATTATATTGTTGAGCACTCTTCCTAACTGCTATATATTTCAAGCTGTATCTCCGAAACTTCTTAACATATTTTAATGCAATAAAGCTCAAATTGAAGAGTTTACACTCTTTCTGACATGAATGCAAGCAGAGCCCACTACCGTAAATGAAAAGATATCTTGTGTATATCATATCTTGCACTGTTTTATTCTTTTTACAGAACATAACACATTTCATTCCATATGTCTCATTGCCTCATAACAATATGGCTGACGAATGACAACCGAGGAAAAAGAACATGTACCGTTCAGATTTGCATACAGGGCACTCGCTAATTGGTGCAATTTCTTCATTTTTTGAAAAAAAAATAATAATTGTTATACTACGGTTTTGAATTTTGCTTCACCCTGTATATTTTTTTTCATACAGCAACCAAATATACTAACTAAGTGTTGGAAACATCATAAAGGAGAAAGAAAACCTATACATTACAAGAAAAAGGTTTAAAAAATGAAGTTAGTACCTGTTGTTATATATGGAGGAATGGAACCCTTGCAGTATTGATGAGACCACGTATCACTCATCCTAAGTAGAAAACGTACGTCTTTAACCACAAATTTCTTCAATTTTCTTCAAAACTATACTAGTTGGTATAAATATGTTGTTAGGCAACATCTCAACAATATAACATATGTCATTTTTATATATATTTTATTGTTGAGCACTCTTCCTAACTGCTATATATTTCAGGCTATATCTCCGAAACTTCTGAACATATTTTAATGAAATAAAGCTCAAATTGAATGGCAGTACACTCTTTCTGATATGAATGCAAGCAGAGCCCCCTACCGTAAACGGAAAGTTATGTTGTGTATATCATATCTTGCACTGTTTTATTCTTTTTACAGAACATAACACATTTCATTCCATGATATGTCTCATTGCCTCATAACAATATGGCTGACGAATGACAACCGAGGAAAAAGAACATGTACCGTTCAGATTTGCATACAGGGCACTCGCTAATTGGTGCAATTTCTTCATTTTTTGAAAAAAAATAATAATTGTTATACTACGGTTTTGAATTTTGCTTCACCCTGTATATTTTTTTCATACAACAACCAAATATACTAACTAAGTGTTGCAAACATCATAAAGGAGAAAGAAAACCTATACATTACAAGAAAAAGGTTTAAAAAATGAAGTTAGTACCTGTAGTTATATATGGAGGAATGGAACCCTTGCAGTATTGATGAGACCACGTATCACTCATCCTAAGTAGAAAACGTACGTCTTTAACCACAAATTTCTTCAATTTTCTTCAAAACTATACTAGTTGGTATAAATATGTTGTTAGGCAACATCTCAACAATATAACATATGTCATTTTTATATATATTATATTATTGAGCACTCTTCCTAAGTGCTATATATTTCAGGCTATATCTCCGAAACTTCTGAACATATTTTAATGAAATAAAGCTCAAATTGAAGAGCAGTACACTCTTTCTGACATGAATGCAAGCAGAGCCCCCTACCGTAAATGGAAAGTTATGTCGTGTATATCATGTCTTGCACTGTTTTATTCTTTTTACAGAACATAACACATTTCATTTCATGATATGTCTCATTGCCTCATAACAATATGGCTGACGAATGACAACCGAGGAAAAAGAACATGTACCGTTCAGATTTGCATACAGGGCACTTGCTAATTGGTGCAATTTCTTCATTTTTTGAAAAAAAAATAATAATTGTTATACTACGGTTTTGAATTTTGCTTCACCCTGTATATTTTTTTTCATACAGCAACCAAATATACTAACTAAGTGTTGGAAACATCATAAAGGAGAAAGAAATCCTATACATTACAAGAAAAAGGTTTAAAAAATGAAGTTAGTACCTGTTGTTATATATGGAGCAATGGAACCCTTGCAGTATTGATGAGACCACGTATCACTCATCCTAAGTAGAAAACGTACGTCTTTAACCACAAATTTCTTCAATTTTCTTCAAAACTATACTAGTTGGTATAAATATGTTGTTAGGCAACATCTCAACAATATAACATATGTCATTTTTATATATATTATATTGTTGAGCACTCTTCCTAACTGCTATATATTTCAAGCTGTATCTCCGAAACTTCTGAACATATTTTAATGCAATAAAGCTCAAATTGAAGAGTTTACACTCTTTCTGACATGAATGCAAGCAGAGCCCACTACCGTAAATGAAAAGATATCTTGTGTATATCATATCTTGCACTGTTTTATTCTTTTTACAGAACATAACACATTTCATTCCATATGTCTCATTGCCTCATAACAATATGGCTGACGAATGACAACCGAGGAAAAAGAACATGTACCGTTCAGATTTGCATACAGGGCACTCGCTAATTGGTGCAATTTCTTCATTTTTTGAAAAAAAAATAATAATTGTTATACTACGGTTTTGAATTTTGCTTCACCCTGTATATTTTTTTTCATACAGCAACCAAATATACTAACTAAGTGTTGGAAACATCATAAAGGAGAAAGAAAACCTATACATTACAAGAAAAAGGTTTAAAAAATGAAGTTAGTACCTGTTGTTATATATGGAGCAATGGAACCCTTGCAGTATTGATGAGACCACGTATCACTCATCCTAAGTAGAAAACGTACGTCTTTAACCACAAATTTCTTCAATTTTCTTCAAAACTATACTAGTTGGTATAAATATGTTGTTAGGCAACATCTCAACAATATAACATATGTCATTTTTATACATATTATATTGTTGAGCACTCTTCCTAACTGCTATATATTTCAGGCTATATCTCCGAAACTTCTGAACATATTTTAATGCAATAATGCTCAAATTGAATGGCAGTACACTCTTTCTGATATGAATGCAAGCAGAGCCCCCTACCGTAAACGGAAAGTTATGTTGTGTATATCATATCTTGCACTGTTTTATTCTTTTTACAGAACATAACACATTTCATTCCATGATATGTCTCATTGCCTCATAACAATATGGCTGACGAATGACAACCGAGGAAAAAGAACATGTACCGTTCAGATTTGCATACAGGGCACTCGCTAATTGGTGCAATTTCTTCATTTTTTGAAAAAAAAATAATAATTGTTATACTACGGTTTTGAATTTTGCTTCACCCTGTATATTTTTTTTCATACAACAACCAAATATACTAACTAAGTGTTGCAAACATAATAAAGGAGAAAGAAAACCTATACATTACAAGAAAAAGGTTTAAAAAATGAAGTTAGTACCTGTAGTTATATATGGAGTAATGGAAGCCTTGCAGTATTGATGAGACCACCAATCACTCATCCTAAGTAGAAAACGTACGTCTTTAACCACAAATTTCTTCAATTTTCTTCAAAACTATACTAGTTGGTATAAATATGTTGTTAGGCAACATCTCAACAATATAACATATGTCATTTTTATATATATTATATTGTTGAGCACTCTTCCTAACTGCTATATATTTCAGGCTGTATCTCCGAAACTTCTGAACATATTTTAATGAAATAAAGCTCAAATTGAAGAGCAGTACACTCTTTCTGATATGAATGCAAGCAGAGCCCCCTACCGTAAATGGAAAGTTATCTTGTGTATATCATATCTTGCTCTGTTGTATTCTTTTTACAGAACATAACACATTTCATTCCATGGTATGTCTCATTGCCTCATAACAATATGGCTGACGAATGACAACCGAGGAAAAAGAACATGTACCGTTCAGATTTGCATACAGGGCACTCGCTAATTGGTGCAATTTCTTCATTTTTTGAAAAAAAAATAATAATTGTTATACTACGGTTTTGAATTTTGCTTCACCCTGTATATTTTTTTTCATACAACAACCAAATATACTAACTAAATGTTGCAAACATCATAAAGGAGAAAGAAAACCTATACATTACAAGAAAAAGGTTTAAAAAATGAAGTTAGTACCTGTAGTTATATATGGAGGAATGGAACCCTTGCAGTATTGATGAGACCACGTATCACTCATCCTAAGTAGAAAACGTACGTCTTTAACCACAAATTTCTTCAATTTTCTTCAAAACTATACTAGTTGGTATAAATATGTTGTTAGGCAACATCTCAACAATATAACATATGTCATTTTTATATATATTATATTATTGAGCACTCTTCCTAAGTGCTATATATTTCAGGCTATATCTCCAAAACTTCTGAACGTATTTTAATGAAATAAAGCTCAAATTGAAGAGCAGTACACTCTTTCTGACATGAATGCAAGCAGAGCCCCCTACCGTAAATGGAAAGTTATGTCGTGTATATCATGTCTTGCACTGTTTTATTCTTTTTACAGAACATAACACATTTCATTTCATGATATGTCTCATTGCCTCATAACAATATGGCTGACGAATGACAACCGAGGAAAAAGAACATGTACCGTTCAAATTTGCATACAGGGCACTTGCTAATTGGTGCAATTTCTTCATTTTTTGAAAAAAAAATAATAATTGTTATACTACGGTTTTGAATTTTGCTTCACCCTGTATATTTTTTTTCATACAGCAACCAAATATACTAACTAAGTGTTGGAAACATCATAAAGGAGAAAGAAATCCTATACATTACAAGAAAAAGGTTTAAAAAATGAAGTTAGTACCTGTTGTTATATATGGAGCAATGGAACCCTTGCAGTATTGATGAGACCACGTATCACTCATCCTAAGTAGAAAACGTACGTCTTTAACCACAAATTTCTTCAATTTTCTTCAAAACTATTCTAGTTGGTATAAATATGTTGTTAGGCAACATCTCAACAATATAACATATGTCATTTTTATATATATTATATTGTTGAGCACTCTTCCTAACTGCTATATATTTCAAGCTGTATCTCCGAAACTTCTTAACATATTTTAATGCAATAAAGCTCAAATTGAAGAGCAGTACACTCTTTCTGATATGAATGCAAGCAGAGCCCCCTACCGTAAATGGAAAGTTATCTCGTGTATATCATATCTTGCTCTGTTGTATTCTTTTTACAGAACATAACACATTTCATTCCATGGTATGTCTCATTGCCTCATAACAATATGGCTGACGAATGACAACCGAGGAAAAAGAACATGTACCGTTCAGATTTGCATACAGGGCACTCGCTAATTGGTGCAATTTCTTCATTTTTTGAAAAAAAAAATAATAATTGTTATACTACGGTTTTGAATTTTGCTTCACCCTGTATATTTTTTTTCATACAACAACCAAATATACTAACTAAATGTTGCAAACATCATAAAGGAGAAAGAAAACCTATACATTACAAGAAAAAGGTTTAAAAAATGAAGTTAGTACCTGTAGTTATATATGGAGCAATGGAACCCTTGAAGTATTGATGAGACCACGTATCACTCATCCTAAGTAGAAAACGTACGTCTTTAACCTCAAATTTCTTCAATTTTCTTCAAAACTATACTAGTTGGTATAAATATGTTGTTAGGCAACATCTCAACAATATAACATATGTCATTTTTATATATATTATATTGTTGAGCACTCTTCCTAACTGCTATATACTTCAAGATGTATCTCCGAAACTTCTGAACATATTTTAATGAAATAAAGCTCAAATTGAAGAGCAGTACACTCTTTCTGACATGAATGCAAGTAGAGCCCACTACCGTAAATGGAAAGTTATGTCGTGTATATCATGTCTTGCACTGTTTTATTCTTTTTACAGAACATAACACATTTCATTTCATGATATGTCTCATTGCCTCATAACAATATGGCTGACGAATGACAACCGAGGAAAAAGAACATGTACCGTTCAGATTTGCATACAGGGCACTTGCTAATTGGTGCAATTTCTTCATTTTTTGAAAAAAAAATAATAATTGTTATACTACGGTTTTGAATTTTGCTTCACCCTGTATATTTTTTTTCATACAGCAACCAAATATACTAACTAAGTGTTGGAAACATCATAAAGGAGAAAGAAATTCTATACATTACAAGAAAAAGGTTTAAAAAATGAAGTTAGTGCCTGTTGTTATATATGGAGCAATGGAACCCTTGCAGTATTGATGAGACCACGTATCACTCATCCTAAGTAGAAAACGTACGTCTTTAACCACAAATTTCTTCAATTTTCTTCAAAACTATACTAGTTGGTATAAATATGTTGTTAGGCAACATCTCAACAATATAACATATGTCATTTTTATATATATTATATTGTTGAGCACTCTTCCTAACTGCTATATATTTCAAGCTGTATCTCCGAAACTTCTTAACATATTTTAATGCAATAAAGCTCAAATTGAAGAGTTTACACTCTTTCTGACATGAATGCAAGCAGAGCCCACTACCGTAAATGAAAAGATATCTTGTGTATATCATATCTTGGACTGTTTTATTCTTTTTACAGAACATAACACATTTCATTCCATATGTCTCATTGCCTCATAACAATATGGCTGACGAATAACAACCGAGGAAAAAGAACATGTACCGTTCAGATTTGCATACAGGGCACTCGCTAATTGGTGCAATTTCTTCATTTTTTGAAAAAAAAATAAAAATTGTTATACTACGGTTTTGAATTTTGCTTCACCCTGTATATTTTTTTTCATACAGCAACCAAATATACTAACTAAGTGTTGGAAACATCATAAAGGAGAAAGAAAACCTATACATTACAAGAAAAAGGTTTAAAAAATGAAGTTAGTACCTGTAGTTATATATGGAGGAATGGAACCCTTGCAGTATTGATGAGACCACGTATCACTCATCCTAAGTAGAAAACGTACGTCTTTAACCACAAATTTCTTCAATTTTCTTCAAAACTATACTAGTTGGTATAAATATGTTGTTAGGCAACATCTCAACAATATAACATATGTCATTTTTATATATATTATATTATTGAGCACTCTTCCTAAGTGCTATATATTTCAGGCTATATCTCCGAAACTTCTGAACATATTTTAATGAAATAAAGCTCAAATTGAAGAGCAGTACACTCTTTCTGACATGAATGCAAGCAGAGCCCCCTACCGTAAATGGAAAGTTATGTCGTGTATATCATGTCTTGCACTGTTTTATTCTTTTTACAGAACATAACACATTTCATTTCATGATATGTCTCATTGCCTCATAACAATATGGCTGACGAATGACAACCGAGGAAAAAGAACATGTACCGTTCAGATTTGCATACAGGGCACTTGCTAATTGGTGCAATTTCTTCATTTTTTGAAAAAAAAAATAATAATTGTTATACTACGGTTTTGAATTTTGCTTCACCCTGTATATTTTTTTTCATACAGCAACCAAATATACTAACTAAGTGTTGGAAACATCATAAAGGAGAAAGAAATCCTATACATTACAAGAAAAAGGTTTAAAAAATGAAGTTAGTACCTGTTGTTATATATGGAGCAATGGAACCCTTGCAGTATTGATGAGACCACGTATCACTCATCCTAAGTAGAAAACGTACGTCTTTAACCACAAATTTCTTCAATTTTCTTCAAAACTATACTAGTTGGTATAAATATGTTGTTAGGCAACATCTCAACAATATAACATATGTCATTTTTATATATATTATATTGTTGAGCACTCTTCCTAACTGCTATATATTTCAAGCTGTATCTCCGAAACTTCTTAACATATTTTAATGCAATAAAGCTCAAATTGAAGAGTTTACACTCTTTCTGACATGAATGCAAGCAGAGCCCACTACCGTAAATGAAAAGATATCTTGTGTATATCATATCTTGCACTGTTTTATTCTTTTTACAGAACATAACACATTTCATTCCATATGTCTCATTGCCTCATAACAATATGGCTGACGAATGACAACCGAGGAAAAAGAACATGTACCGTTCAGATTTGCATACAGGGCACTCGCTAATTGGTGCAATTTCTTCATTTTTTGAAAAAAAAATAATAATTGTTATACTACGGTTTTGAATTTTGCTTCACCCTGTATATTTTTTTTCATACAGCAACCAAATATACTAACTAAGTGTTGGAAACATCATAAAGGAGAAAGAAAACCTATACATTACAAGAAAAAGGTTTAAAAAATGAAGTTAGTACCTGTTGTTATATATGGAGCAATGGAACCCTTGCAGTATTGATGAGACCACGTATCACTCATCCTAAGTAGAAAACGTACGTCTTTAACCACAAATTTCTTCAATTTTCTTCAAAACTATACTAGTTGGTATAAATATGTTGTTAGGCAACATCTCAACAATATAACATATGTCATTTTTATATATATTATATTGTTGAGCACTCTTCCTAACTGCTATATATTTCAGGCTATATCTCCGAAACTTCTGAACATATTTTAATGCAATAATGCTCAAATTGAATGGCAGTACACTCTTTCTGATATGAATGCAAGCAGAGCCCCCTACCGTAAACGGAAAGTTATGTTGTGTATATCATATCTTGCACTGTTTTATTCTTTTTACAGAACATAACACATTTCATTCCATGATATGTCTCATTGCCTCATAACAATATGGCTGACGAATGACAACCGAGGAAAAAGAACATGTACCGTTCAGATTTGCATACAGGGCACTCGCTAATTGGTGCAATTTCTTCATTTTTTGAAAAAAAAATAATAATTGTTATACTACGGTTTTGAATTTTGCTTCACCCTGTATATTTTTTTTCATACAACAACCAAATATACTAACTAAGTGTTGCAAACATAATAAAGGAGAAAGAAAACCTATACATTACAAGAAAAAGGTTTAAAAAATTAAGTTAGTACCTGTAGTTATATATGGAGTAATGGAAGCCTTGCAGTATTGATGAGACCACCAATCACTCATCCTAAGTAGAAAACGTACGTCTTTAACCACAAATTTCTTCAATTTTCTTCAAAACTATACTAGTTGGTATAAATATGTTGTTAGGCAACATCTCAACAATATAACATATGTCATTTTTATATATATTATATTGTTGAGCACTCTTCCTAACTGCTATATATTTCAGGCTGTATCTCCGAAACTTCTGAACATATTTTAATGAAATAAAGCTCAAATTGAAGAGCAGTACACTCTTTCTGATATGAATGCAAGCAGAGCCCCCTACCGTAAATGGAAAGTTATCTTGTGTATATCATATCTTGCTCTGTTGTATTCTTTTTACAGAACATAACACATTTCATTCCATGGTATGTCTCATTGCCTCATAACAATATGGCTGACGAATGACAACCGAGGAAAAAGAACATGTACCGTTCAGATTTGCATACAGGGCACTCGCTAATTGGTGCAATTTCTTCATTTTTTGAAAAAAAAATAATAATTGTTATACTACGGTTTTGAATTTTGCTTCACCCTGTATATTTTTTTTCATACAACAACCAAATATACTAACTAAATGTTGCAAACATCATAAAGGAGAAAGAAAACCTATACATTACAAGAAAAAGGTTTAAAAAATGAAGTTAGTACCTGTAGTTATATATGGAGGAATGGAACCCTTGCAGTATTGATGAGACCACGTATCACTCATCCTAAGTAGAAAACGTACGTCTTTAACCACAAATTTCTTCAATTTTCTTCAAAACTATACTAGTTGGTATAAATATGTTGTTAGGCAACATCTCAACAATATAACATATGTCATTTTTATATATATTATATTATTGAGCACTCTTCCTAAGTGCTATATATTTCAGGCTATATCTCCAAAACTTCTGAACGTATTTTAATGAAATAAAGCTCAAATTGAAGAGCAGTACACTCTTTCTGACATGAATGCAAGCAGAGCCCCCTACCGTAAATGGAAAGTTATGTCGTGTATATCATGTCTTGCACTGTTTTATTCTTTTTACAGAACATAACACATTTCATTTCATGATATGTCTCATTGCCTCATAACAATATGGCTGACGAATGACAACCGAGGAAAAAGAACATGTACCGTTCAGATTTGCATACAGGGCACTTGCTAATTGGTGCAATTTCTTCATTTTTTGAAAAAAAAATAATAATTGTTATACTACGGTTTTGAATTTTGCTTCACCCTGTATATTTTTTTTCATACAGCAACCAAATATACTAACTAAGTGTTGGAAACATCATAAAGGAGAAAGAAATCCTATACATTACAAGAAGAAGGTTTAAAAAATGAAGTTAGTACCTGTTGTTATATATGGAGCAATGGAACCCTTGCAGTATTGATGAGACCACGTATCACTCATCCTAAGTAGAAAACGTACGTCTTTAACCACAAATTTCTTCAATTTTCTTCAAAACTATTCTAGTTGGTATAAATATGTTGTTAGGCAACATCTCAACAATATAACATATGTCATTTTTATATATATTATATTGTTGAGCACTCTTCCTAACTGCTATATATTTCAAGCTGTATCTCCGAAACTTCTTAACATATTTTAATGCAATAAAGCTCAAATTGAAGAGCAGTACACTCTTTCTGATATGAATGCAAGCAGAGCCCCCTACCGTAAATGGAAAGTTATCTCGTGTATATCATATCTTGCTCTGTTGTATTCTTTTTACAGAACATAACACATTTCATTCCATGGTATGTCTCATTGCCTCATAACAATATGGCTGACGAATGACAACCGAGGAAAAAGAACATGTACCGTTCAGATTTGCATACAGGGCACTCGCTAATTGGTGCAATTTCTTCATTTTTTGAAAAAAAAAATAATAATTGTTATACTACGGTTTTGAATTTTGCTTCACCCTGTATATTTTTTTTCATACAACAACCAAATATACTAACTAAATGTTGCAAACATCATAAAGGAGAAAGAAAACCTATACATTACAAGAAAAAGGTTTAAAAAATGAAGTTAGTACCTGTAGTTATATATGGAGCAATGGAACCCTTGAAGTATTGATGAGACCACGTATCACTCATCCTAAGTAGAAAACGTACGTCTTTAACCTCAAATTTCTTCAATTTTCTTCAAAACTATACTAGTTGGTATAAATATGTTGTTAGGCAACATCTCAACAATATAACATATGTCATTTTTATATATATTATATTGTTGAGCACTCTTCCTAACTGCTATATACTTCAAGATGTATCTCCGAAACTTCTGAACATATTTTAATGAAATAAAGCTCAAATTGAAGAGCAGTACACTCTTTCTGACATGAATGCAAGCAGAGCCCACTACCGTAAATGGAAAGTTATGTCGTGTATATCATGTCTTGCACTGTTTTATTCTTTTTACAGAACATAACACATTTCATTTCATGATATGTCTCATTGCCTCATAACAATATGGCTGACGAATGACAACCGAGGAAAAAGAACATGTACCGTTCAGATTTGCATACAGGGCACTTGCTAATTGGTGCAATTTCTTCATTTTTTGAAAAAAAAATAATAATTGTTATACTACGGTTTTGAATTTTGCTTCACCCTGTATATTTTTTTTCATACAGCAACCAAATATACTAACTAAGTGTTGGAAACATCATAAAGGAGAAAGAAATTCTATACATTACAAGAAAAAGGTTTAAAAAATGAAGTTAGTACCTGTTGTTATATATGGAGCAATGGAACCCTTGAAGTATTGATGAGACCACGTATCACTCATCCTAAGTAGAAAACGTACGTCTTTAACCACAAATTTCTTCAATTTTCTTCAAAACTATACTAGTTGGTATAAATATGTTGTTAGGCAACATCTCAACAATATAACATATGTCATTTTTATATATATTATATTGTTGAGCACTCTTCCTAACTGCTATATATTTCAAGCTGTATCTCCGAAACTTCTTAACATATTTTAATGCAATAAAGCTCAAATTGAAGAGTTTACACTCTTTCTGACATGAATGCAAGCAGAGCCCACTACCGTAAATGAAAAGATATCTTGTGTATATCATATCTTGCACTGTTTTATTCTTTTTACAGAACATAACACATTTCATTCCATATGTCTCATTGCCTCATAACAATATGGCTGACGAATGACAACCGAGGAAAAAGAACATGTACCGTTCAGATTTGCATACAGGGCACTCGCTAATTGGTGCAATTTCTTCATTTTTTGAAAAAAAAATAAAAATTGTTATACTACGGTTTTGAATTTTGCTTCACCCTGTATATTTTTTTTCATACAGCAACCAAATATACTAAGTGTTGGAAACATCATAAAGGAGAAAGAAAACCTATACATTACAAGAAAAAGGTTTAAAAAATGAAGTTAGTACCTGTTGTTATATATGGAGCAATGGAACCCTTGCAGTATTGATGAGACCACGTATCACTCATCCTAAGTAGAAAACGTACGTCTTTAACCACAAATTTCTTCAATTTTCTTCAAAACTATACTAGTTGGTATAAATATGTTGTTAGGCAACATCTCAACAATATAACATATGTCATTTTTATATATATTTTATTGTTGAGCACTCTTCCTAACTGCTATATATTTCAGGCTATATCTCCGAAACTTCTGAACATATTTTAATGAAATAAAGCTCAAATTGAATGACAGTACACTCTTTCTGATATGAATGCAAGCAGAGCCCCCTACCGTAAACGGAAAGTTATGTTGTGTATATCATATCTTGCACTGTTTTATTCTTTTTACAGAACATAACACATTTCATTCCATGATATGTCTCATTGCCTCATAACAATATGGCTGACGAATGACAACCGAGGAAAAAGAACATGTACCGTTCAGATTTGCATACAGGGCACTCGCTAATTGGTGCAATTTCTTCATTTTTTGAAAAAAAAAATAATAATTGTTATACTACGGTTTTGAATTTTGCTTCACCCTGTATATTTTTTTTCATACAACAACCAAATATACTAACTAAATGTTGCAAACATCATAAAGGAGAAAGAAAACCTATACATTACAAGAAAAAGGTTTAAAAAATGAAGTTAGTACCTGTAGTTATATATGGAGCAATGGAACCCTTGAAGTATTGATGAGACCACGTATCACTCATCCTAAGTAGAAAACGTACGTCTTTAACCTCAAATTTCTTCAATTTTCTTCGAAACTATACTAGTTGGTATAAATATGTTGTTAGGCAACATCTCAACAATATAACATATGTCATTTTTATATATATTATATTGTTGAGCACTCTTCCTAACTGCTATATACTTCAAGATGTATCTCCGAAACTTCTGAACATATTTTAATGAAATAAAGCTCAAATTGAAGAGCAGTACACTCTTTCTGACATGAATGCAAGCAGAGCCCACTACCGTAAATGGAAAGTTATGTCGTGTATATCATGTCTTGCACTGTTTTATTCTTTTTACAGAACATAACACATTTCATTTCATGATATGTCTCATTGCCTCATAACAATATGGCTGACGAATGACAACCGAGGAAAAAGAACATGTACCGTTCAGATTTGCATACAGGGCACTTGCTAATTGGTGCAATTTCTTCATTTTTTGAAAAAAAAATAATAATTGTTATACTACGGTTTTGAATTTTGCTTCACCCTGTATATTTTTTTTCATACAGCAACCAAATATACTAACTAAGTGTTGGAAACATCATAAAGGAGAAAGAAATTCTATACATTACAAGAAAAAGGTTTAAAAAATGAAGTTAGTACCTGTTGTTATATATGGAGCAATGGAACCCTTGCAGTATTGATGAGACCACGTATCACTCATCCTAAGTAGAAAACGTACGTCTTTAACCACAAATTTCTTCAATTTTCTTCAAAACTATACTAGTTGGTATAAATATGTTGTTAGGCAACATCTCAACAATATAACATATGTCATTTTTATATATATTATATTGTTGAGCACTCTTCCTAACTGCTATATACTTCAAGATGTATCTCCGAAACTTCTTAACATATTTTAATGCAATAAAGCTCAAATTGAAGAGTTTACACTCTTTCTGACATGAATGCAAGCAGAGCCCACTACCGTAAATGAAAAGATATCTTGTGTATATCATATCTTGCACTGTTTTATTCTTTTTACAGAACATAACACATTTCATTCCATATGTCTCATTGCCTCATAACAATATGGCTGACGAATGACAACCGAGGAAAAAGAACATGTACCGTTCAGATTTGCATACAGGGCACTCGCTAATTGGTGCAATTTCTTCATTTTTTGAAAAAAAAAAATAAAAATTGTTATACTACGGTTTTGAATTTTGCTTCACCCTGTATATTTTTTTTCATACAGCAACCAAATATACTAAGTGTTGGAAACATCATAAAGGAGAAAGAAAACCTATACATTACAAGAAAAAGGTTTAAAAAATGAAGTTAGTACCTGTTGTTATATATGGAGCAATGGAACCCTTGCAGTATTGATGAGACCACGTATCACTCATCCTAAGTAGAAAACGTACGTCTTTAACCACAAATTTCTTCAATTTTCTTCAAAACTATACTAGTTGGTATAAATATGTTGTTAGGCAACATCTCAACAATATAACATATGTCATTTTTATATATATTTTATTGTTGAGCACTCTTCCTAACTGCTATATATTTCAGGCTATATCTCCGAAACTTCTGAACATATTTTAATGAAATAAAGCTCAAATTGAATGGCAGTACACTCTTTCTGATATGAATGCAAGCAGAGCCCCCTACCGTAAACGGAAAGTTATGTTGTGTATATCATATCTTGCACTGTTTTATTCTTTTTACAGAACATAACACATTTCATTCCATGATATGTCTCATTGCCTCATAACAATATGGCTGACGAATGACAACAGAGGAAAAAGAACATGTACCGTTCAGATTTGCATACAGGGCACTCGCTAATTGGTGCAATTTCTTCATTTTTTGAAAAAAAATAATAATTGTTATACTACGGTTTTGAATTTTGCTTCACCCTGTATATTTTTTTCATACAACAACCAAATATACTAACTAAGTGTTGCAAACATCATAAAGGAGAAAGAAAACCTATACATTACAAGAAAAAGGTTTAAAAAATGAAGTTAGTACCTGTAGTTATATATGGAGGAATGGAACCCTTGCAGTATTGATGAGACCACGTATCACTCATCCTAAGTAGAAAACGTACGTCTTTAACCACAAATTTCTTCAATTTTCTTCAAAACTATACTAGTTGGTATAAATATGTTGTTAGCCAACATCTCAACAATATAACATATGTCATTTTTATATATATTATATTATTGAGCACTCTTCCTAAGTGCTATATATTTCAGGCTATATCTCCGAAACTTCTGAACATATTTTAATGAAATAAAGCTCAAATTGAAGAGCAGTACACTCTTTCTGACATGAATGCAAGCAGAGCCCCCTACCGTAAATGGAAAGTTATGTCGTGTATATCATGTCTTGCACTGTTTTATTCTTTTTACAGAACATAACACATTTCATTTCATGATATGTCTCATTGCCTCATAACAATATGGCTGACGAATGACAACCGAGGAAAAAGAACATGTACCGTTCAGATTTGCATACAGGGCACTTGCTAATTGGTGCAATTTCTTCATTTTTTGAAAAAAAATAATAATTGTTATACTACGGTTTTGAATTTTGCTTCACCCTGTATATTTTTTTTCATACAGCAACCAAATATACTAACTAAGTGTTGGAAACATCATAAAGGAGAAAGAAATTCTATACATTACAAGAAAAAGGTTTAAAAAATGAAGTTAGTACCTGTTGTTATATATGGAGCAATGGAACCCTTGCAGTATTGATGAGACCACGTATCACTCATCCTAAGTAGAAAACGTACGTCTTTAACCACAAATTTCTTCAATTTTCTTCAAAACTATACTAGTTGGTATAAATATGTTGTTAGGCAACATCTCAACAATATAACATATGTCATTTTTATATATATTATATTGTTGAGCACTCTCCCTTACTGCTATATATTTCAAGCTGTATCTCCGAAACTTCTTAACATATTTTAATGCAATAAAGCTCAAATTGAAGAGTTTACACTCTTTCTGACATGAATGCAAGCAGAGCCCACTACCGTAAATGAAAAGATATCTTGTGTATATCATATCTTGCACTGTTTTATTCTTTTTACAGAACATAACACATTTCATTCCATATGTCTCATTGCCTCATAACAATATGGCTGACGAATGACAACCGAGGAAAAAGAACATGTACCGTTCAGATTTGCATACAGGGCACTCGCTAATTGGTGCAATTTCTTCATTTTTTGAAAAAAAAATAAAAATTGTTATACTACGGTTTTGAATTTTGCTTCACCCTGTATATTTTTTTTCATACAGCAACCAAATATACTAAGTGTTGGAAACATCATAAAGGAGAAAGAAAACCTATACATTACAAGAAAAAGGTTTAAAAAATGAAGTTAGTACCTGTTGTTATATATGGAGCAATGGAACCCTTGCAGTATTGATGAGACCACGTATCACTCATCCTAAGTAGAAAACGTACGTCTTTAACCACAAATTTCTTCAATTTTCTTCAAAACTATACTAGTTGGTATAAATATGTTGTTAGGCAACATCTCAACAATATAACATATGTCATTTTTATATATATTTTATTGTTGAGCACTCTTCCTAACTGCTATATATTTCAGGCTATATCTCCGAAACTTCTGAACATATTTTAATGAAATAAAGCTCAAATTGAAGAGTTTACACTCTTTCTGACATGAATGCAAGCAGAGCCCACTACCGTAAATGAAAAGATATCTTGTGTATATCATATCTTGCACTGTTTTATTCTTTTTACAGAACATAACACATTTCATTCCATATGTCTCATTGCCTCATAACAATATGGCTGACGAATGACAACCGAGGAAAAAGAACATGTACCGTTCAGATTTGCATACAGGGCACTCGCTAATTGGTGCAATTTCTTCATTTTTTGAAAAAAAAAATAAAAATTGTTATACTACGGTTTTGAATTTTGCTTCACCCTGTATATTTTTTTTCATACAGCAACCAAATATACTAAGTGTTGGAAACATCATAAAGGAGAAAGAAAACCTATACATTACAAGAAAAAGGTTTAAAAAATGAAGTTAGTACCTGTTGTTATATATGGAGCAATGGAACCCTTGCAGTATTGATGAGACCACGTATCACTCATCCTAAGTAGAAAACGTACGTCTTTAACCACAAATTTCTTCAATTTTCTTCAAAACTATACTAGTTGGTATAAATATGTTGTTAGGCAACATCTCAACAATATAACATATGTCATTTTTATATATATTTTATTGTTGAGCACTCTTCCTAACTGCTATATATTTCAGGCTATATCTCCGAAACTTCTGAACATATTTTAATGAAATAAAGCTCAAATTGAATGGCAGTACACTCTTTCTGATATGAATGCAAGCAGAGCCCACTACCGTAAACGGAAAGTTATGTTGTGTATATCATATCTTGCACTGTTTTATTCTTTTTACAGAACATAACACATTTCATTCCATGATATGTCTCATTGCCTCATAACAATATGGCTGACGAATGACAACCGAGGAAAAAGAACATGTACCGTTCAGATTTGCATACAGGGCACTCGCTAATTGGTGCAATTTCTTCATTTTTTGAAAAAAAATAATAATTGTTATACTACGGTTTTGAATTTTGCTTCACCCTGTATATTTTTTTCATACAACAACCAAATATACTAACTAAGTGTTGGAAACATCATAAAGGAGAAAGAAAACCTATACATTACAAGAAAAAGGTTTAAAAAATGAAGTTAGTACCTGTAGTTATATATGGAGGAATGGAACCCTTGCAGTATTGATGAGACCACGTATCACTCATCCTAAGTAGAAAACGTACGTCTTTAACCACAAATTTCTTCAATTTTCTTCAAAACTATACTAGTTGGTATAAATATGTTGTTAGGCAACATCTCAACAATATAACATATGTCATTTTTATATATATTATATTATTGAGCACTCTTCCTAAGTGCTATATATTTCAGGCTATATCTCCGAAACTTCTGAACATATTTTAATGAAATAAAGCTCAAATTGAAGAGCAGTACACTCTTTCTGACATGAATGCAAGCAGAGCCCCCTACCGTAAATGGAAAGTTATGTCGTGTATATCATGTCTTGCACTGTTTTATTCTTTTTACAGAACATAACACATTTCATTTCATGATATGTCTCATTGCCTCATAACAATATGGCTGACGAATGACAACCGAGGAAAAAGAACATGTACCGTTCAGATTTGCATACAGGGCACTTGCTAATTGGTGCAATTTCTTCATTTTTTGAAAAAAAATAATAATTGTTATACTACGGTTTTGAATTTTGCTTCACCCTGTATATTTTTTTTCATACAGCAACCAAATATACTAACTAAGTGTTGGAAACATCATAAAGGAGAAAGAAATTCTATACATTACAAGAAAAAGGTTTAAAAAATGAAGTTAGTACCTGTTGTTATATATGGAGCAATGGAACCCTTGCAGTATTGATGAGACCACGTATCACTCATCCTAAGTAGAAAACGTACGTCTTTAACCACAAATTTCTTCAATTTTCTTCAAAACTATACTAGTTGGTATAAATATGTTGTTAGGCAACATCTCAACAATATAACATATGTCATTTTTATATATATTATATTGTTGAGCACTCTCCCTTACTGCTATATATTTCAAGCTGTATCTCCGAAACTTCTTAACATATTTTAATGCAATAAAGCTCAAATTGAAGAGCTTACACTCTTTCTGACATGAATGCAAGCAGAGCCCACTACCGTAAATGAAAAGATATCTTGTGTATATCATATCTTGCACTGTTTTATTCTTTTTACAGAACATAACACATTTCATTCCATATGTCTCATTGCCTAATAACAATATGGCTGACGAATGACAACCGAGGAAAAAGAACATGTGCCGTTCAGATTTGCATACAGGGCACTCGCTAATTGGTGCAATTTCTTCATTTTTTGAAAAAAAAATAAAAATTGTTATACTACGGTTTTGAATTTTGCTTCACCCTGTATATTTTTTTTCATACAGCAACCAAATATACTAAGTGTTGGAAACATCATAAAGGAGAAAGAAAACCTATACATTACAAGAAAAAGGTTTAAAAAATGAAGTTAGTACCTGTTGTTATATATGGAGCAATGGAACCCTTGCAGTATTGATGAGACCACGTATCACTCATCCTAAGTAGAAAACGTACGTCTTTAACCACAAATTTCTTCAATTTTCTTCAAAACTATACTAGTTGGTATAAATATGTTGTTAGGCAACATCTCAACAATATAACATATGTCATTTTTATATATATTTTATTGTTGAGCACTCTTCCTAACTGCTATATATTTTAGGCTATATCTCCGAAACTTCTGAACATATTTTAATGAAATAAAGCTCAAATTGAATGGCAGTACACTCTTTCTGATATGAATGCAAGCAGAGCCCCCTACCGTAAACGGAAAGTTATGTTGTGTATATCATATCTTGCACTGTTTTATTCTTTTTACAGAACATAACACATTTCATTCCATGATATGTCTCATTGCCTCATAACAATATGGCTGACGAATGACAACCGAGGAAAAAGAACATGTACCGTTCAGATTTGCATACAGGGCACTCGCTAATTGGTGCAATTTCTTCATTTTTTGAAAAAAAATAATAATTGTTATACTACGGTTTTGAATTTTGCTTCACCCTGTATATTTTTTTCATACAACAACCAAATATACTAACTAAGTGTTGCAAACATCATAAAGGAGAAAGAAAACCTATACATTACAAGAAAAAGGTTTAAAAAATGAAGTTAGTACCTGTAGTTATATATGGAGGAATGGAACCCTTGCAGTATTGATGAGACCACGTATCACTCATCCTAAGTAGAAAACGTACGTCTTTAACCACAAATTTCTTCAATTTTCTTCAAAACTATACTAGTTGGTATAAATATGTTGTTAGGCAACATCTCAACAATATAACATATGTCATTTTTATATATATTATATTATTGAGCACTCTTCCTAAGTGCTATATATTTCAGGCTATATCTCCGAAACTTCTGAACATATTTTAATGAAATAAAGCTCAAATTGAAGAGCAGTACACTCTTTCTGACATGAATGCAAGCAGAGCCCCCTACCGTAAATGGAAAGTTATGTCGTGTATATCATGTCTTGCACTGTTTTATTCTTTTTACAGAACATAACACATTTCATTTCATGATATGTCTCATTGCCTCATAACAATATGGCTGACGAATGACAACCAAGGAAAAAGAACATGTACCGTTCAGATTTGCATACAGGGCACTTGCTAATTGGTGCAATTTCTTCATTTTTTGAAAAAAAAATAATAATTGTTATACTACGGTTTTGAATTTTGCTTCACCCTGTATATTTTTTTTCATACAGCAACCAAATATACTAACTAAGTGTTGGAAACATCATAAAGGAGAAAGAAATCCTATACATTACAAGAAAAAGGTTTAAAAAATGAAGTTAGTACCTGTTGTTATATATGGAGCAATGGAACCCTTGCAGTATTGATGAGACCACGTATCACTCATCCTAAGTAGAAAACGTACGTCTTTAACCACAAATTTCTTCAATTTTCTTCAAAACTATACTAGTTGGTATAAATATGTTGTTAGGCAACATCTCAACAATATAACATATGTCATTTTTATATATATTATATTGTTGAGCACTCTTCCTAACTGCTATATATTTCAAGCTGTATCTCCGAAACTTCTGAACATATTTTAATGCAATAAAGCTCAAATTGAAGAGTTTACACTCTTTCTGACATGAATGCAAGCAGAGCCCACTACCGTAAATGAAAAGATATCTTGTGTATATCATATCTTGCACTGTTTTATTCTTTTTACAGAACATAACACATTTCATTCCATATGTCTCATTGCCTCATAACAATATGGCTGACGAATGACAACCGAGGAAAAAGAACATGTACCGTTCAGATTTGCATACAGGGCACTCGCTAATTGGTGCAATTTCTTCATTTTTTGAAAAAAAAAATAATAATTGTTATACTACGGTTTTGAATTTTGCTTCACCCTGTATATTTTTTTTCATACAGCAACCAAATATACTAACTAAGTGTTGGAAACATCATAAAGGAGAAAGAAAACCTATACATTACAAGAAAAAGGTTTAAAAAATGAAGTTAGTACCTGTTGTTATATATGGAGCAATGGAACCCTTGCAGTATTGATGAGACCACGTATCACTCATCCTAAGTAGAAAACGTACGTGTTTAACCACAAATTTCTTCAATTTTCTTCAAAACTATACTAGTTGGTATAAATATGTTGTTAGGCAACATCTCAACAATATAACATATGTCATTTTTATATATATTATATTGTTGAGCACTCTTCCTAACTGCTATATATTTCAGGCTATATCTCCGAAACTTCTGAACATATTTTAATGCAATAATGCTCAAATTGAATGGCAGTACACTCTTTCTGATATGAATGCAAGCAGAGCCCCCTACCGTAAACGGAAAGTTATGTTGTGTATATCATATCTTGCACTGTTTTATTCTTTTTACAGAACATAACACATTTCATTCCATGATATGTCTCATTGCCTCATAACATAATGGCAGACGAATGACAACCGAGGAAAAAGAACATGTACCGTTCAGATTTGCATACAGGGCACTCGCTAATTGGTGCAATTTCTTCATTTTTTGAAAAAAAATAATAATTGTTATACTACGGTTTTGAATTTTGCTTCACCCTGTATATTTTTTTCATACAACAACCAAATATACTAACTAAGTGTTGCAAACATCATAAAGGAGAAAGAAAACCTATACATTACAAGAAAAAGGTTTAAAAATTGAAGTTAGTACCTGTAGTTATATATGGAGCAATGTAACCCTTGCAGTATTGATGAGACCACGTATCACTCATCCTAAGTAGAAAACGTACGTCTTTAACCACAAATTTCTTCAATTTTCTTCAAAACTATACTAGTTGGTATAAACATGTTGTTAGGCAACATCTCAACAATATAATATATGTCATTTTTATATATATTATATTGTTGAGCACTCTTCGTAACTGCTATATATTTCAGGCTATATCTCCGTAACTTCTGAACATATTTTAATGAAATAAAGCTCAAATTGAAGAGCAGTACACTCTTTCTGATATGAATGCAAGCAGAGCCCCCTACCGTAAATGGAAAGTTATCTTGTGTATATCATATCTTGCACTGTTTTATTTTTTTTACAGAACATAACACATTTCATTCCATGATATGTCTCATTGCCTCATAACAATATGGCTGACGAATGACAACCGAGGAAAAAGAACAAGTACCGTTCAGATTTGCATACAGGGCACTCGCTAATTGGTGCAATTTCTTCATTTTTTGAAAAAAAAATAATAATTGTTATACTACGGTTTTGAATTTTGCTTCACCCTGTATATTTTTTTTCATACAACAACCAAATATACTAACTAAGTGTTGCAAATATCATAAAGGAGAAAGAAAACCTATACATTACAAGAAAAAGGTTTAAAAAATTAAGTTAGTACCTGTAGTTATATATGGAGTAATGGAACCCTTGCAGTATTGATGAGACCACGTATCACTCATCCTAAGTAGAAAACGTACGTCTTTAACCACAAATTTCTTCAATTTTCTTCAAAACTATACTAGTTGGTATAAATATGTTGTTAGGCAACATCTCAACAATATAACATATGTCATTTTTATATATATTATATTGTTGAGCACTCTTCCTAACTGCTATATATTTCAGGCTGTATCTCCGAAACTTCTGAACATATTTTAATGCAATAAAGCTCAAATTGAAGAGTTTACACTCTTTCTGACATGAATGCAAGCAGAGCCCACTACCGTAAATGAAAAGATATATTGTGTATATCATATCTTGCACTGTTTTATTCCTTTTACAGAACATAACACATTTCATTCCATATGTCTCATTGCCTCATAACAATATGGCTGACGAATGACAACCGAGGAAAAAGAACATGTACCGTTCAGATTTGCATACAGGGCACTCGCTAATTGGTGCAATTTCTTCATTTTTTGAAAAAAACATAATAATTGTTATACTACGGTTTTGAATTTTGCTTCACCCTGTATATTTTTTTTCATACAGCAACCAAATATACTAACTAAGTGTTGGAAACATCATAAAGGAGAAAGAAAACCTATACATTACAAGAAAAAGGTTTAAAAAATGAAGTTAGTACCTGTTGTTATATATGGAGCAATGGAACCCTTGCAGTATTGATGAGACCACGTATCACTCATCCTAAGTAGAAAACGTACGTCTTTAACCACAAATTTCTTCAATTTTCTTCAAAACTATACTAGTTGGTATAAATATGTTGTTAGGCAACATCTCAACAATATAACATATGTCATTTTTATATATATTATATTGTTGAGCACTCTTCCTAACTGCTATATATTTCAGGCTATATCTCCGAAACTTCTGAACATATTTTAATGCAATAATGCTCAAATTGAATGGCAGTACACTCTTTCTGATATGAATGCAAGCAGAGCCCCCTACCGTAAACGGAAAGTTATGTTGTGTATATCATATCTTGCACTGTTTTATTCTTTTTACAGAACATAACACATTTCATTCCATGATATGTCTCATTGCCTCATAACATAATGGCTGACGAATGACAACCGAGGAAAAAGAACATGTACCGTTCAGATTTGCATACAGGGCACTCGCTAATTGGTGCAATTTCTTCATTTTTTGAAAAAAAATAATAATTGTTATACTACGGTTTTGAATTTTGCTTCACCCTGTATATTTTTTTCATACAACAACCAAAAATACTAACTAAGTGTTGCAAACATCATAAAGGAGAAAGAAAACCTATACATTACAAGAAAAAGGTTTAAAAATTGAAGTTAGTACCTGTAGTTATATATGGAGCAATGGAACCCTTGCAGTATTGATGAGACCACGTATCACTCATCCTAAGTAGAAAACGTACGTCTTTAACCACAAATTTCTTCAATTTTCTTCAAAACTATACTAGTTGGTATAAACATGTTGTTAGGCAACATCTCAACAATATAATATATGTCATTTTTATATATATTATATTGTTGAGCACTCTTCGTAACTGCTATATATTTCAGGCTATATCTCCGTAACTTCTGAACATATTTTAATGAAATAAAGCTCAAATTGAAGAGCAGTACACTCTTTCTGATATGAATGCAAGCAGAGCCCCCTACCGTAAATGGAAAGTTATCTTGTGTATATCATATCTTGCACTGTTTTATTTTTTTTACAGAACATAACACATTTCATTCCATGATATGTCTCATTGCCTCATAACAATATGGCTGACGAATGACAACCGAGGAAAAAGAACAAGTACCGTTCAGATTTGCATACAGGGCACTCGCTAATTGGTGCAATTTCTTCATTTTTTGAAAAAAAAAATAATAATTGTTATACTACGGTTTTGAATTTTGCTTCACCCTGTATATTTTTTTCATACAACAACCAAATATACTAACTAAGTGTTGCAAATATCATAAAGGAGAAAGAAAACCTATACATTACAAGAAAAAGGTTTAAAAAATTAAGTTAGTACCTGTAGTTATATATGGAGTAATGGAACCCTTGCAGTATTGATGAGACCACGTATCACTCATCCTAAGTAGAAAACGTACGTCTTTAACCACAAATTTCTTCAATTTTCTTCAAAACTATACTAGTTGGTATAAATATGTTGTTAGGCAACATCTCAACAATATAACATATGTCATTTTTATATATATTATATTGTTGAGCACTCTTCCTAACTGCTATATATTTCAGGCTGTATCTCCGAAACTTCTGAACATATTTTAATGCAATAATGCTCAAATTGAAGAGCAGTACACTCTTTCTGATATGAATGCAAGCAGAGCCCCCTACCGTAAATGGAAAGTTATCTTGTGTATATCATATCTTGCTCTGTTGTATTCTTTTTACAGAACATAACACATTTCATTCCATGGTATGTCTCATTGCCTCATAACAATATGGCTGACGAATGACAACCGAGGAAAAAGAACATGTACCGTTCAGATTTGCATACAGGGCACTCGCTAATTGGTGCAATTTCTTCATTTTTTGAAAAAAAAATAATAATTGTTATACTACGGTTTTGAATTTTGCTTCACCCTGTATATTTTTTTTCATACAGCAACCAAATATACTAACTAAGTGTTGGAAACATCATAAAGGAGAAAGAAATCCTATACATTACAAGAAAAAGGTTTAAAAAATGAAGTTAGTACCTGTAGTTATATATGGAGGAATGGAACCCTTGCAGTATTGATGAGACCACGTATCACTCATCCTAAGTAGAAAACGTACGTCTTTAACCACAAATTTCTTCAATTTTCTTCAAAACTATACTAGTTGGTATAAATATGTTGTTAGGCAACATCTCAACAATATAACATATGTCATTTTTATATATATTATATTGTTGAGCACTCTTCCTAACTGCTATATATTTCAAGCTGTATCTCCGAAACTTCTGAACATATTTTAATGCAATAAAGCTCAAATTGAAGAGTTTACACTCTTTCTGACACGAATGCAAGCAGAGCCCACTACCGTAAATGAAAAGATATCTTGTGTATATCATATCTTGCACTGTTTTATTCTTTTTACAGAACATAACACATTTCATTCCATATGTCTCATTGCCTCATAACAATATGGCTGACGAATGACAACCGAGGAAAAAGAACATGTACCGTTCAGATTTGCATACAGGGCACTCGCTAATTGGTGCAATTTGTTCATTTTTTGAAAAAAAAATAATAATTGTTATACTACGGTTTTGAATTTTGCTTCACCCTGTATATTTCTTTTTATACAGCAACCAAATATACTAACTAAGTGTTGGAAACATCATAAAGGAGAAAGAAAACCTATACATTACAAGAAAAAGGTTTAAAAAATGAAGTTAGTACCTGTTGTTATATATGGAGCAATGGAACCCTTGCAGTATTGATGAGACCACGTATCACTCATCCTAAGTAGAAAACGTACGTCTTTAACCACAAATTTCTTCAATTTTCTTCAAAACTATACTAGTTGGTATAAATATGTTGTTAGGCAACATCTCAACAATATAACATATGTCATTTTTATATATATTATATTGTTGAGCACTCTTCCTAACTGCTATATATTTCAGGCTATATCTCCGAAACTTCTGAACATATTTTAATGCAATAATGCTCAAATTGAATGGCAGTACACTCTTTCTGATATGAATGCAAGCAGAGCCCCCTACCGTAAACGGAAAGTTTAGTTGTGTATATCATATCTTGCACTGTTTTATTTTTTTTACAGAACATAACACATTTCATTCCATGATATGTCTCATTGCCTCATAACAATATGGCTGACGAATGACAACCGAGGAAAAAGAACATGTACCGTTCAGATTTGCATACAGGGCACTCGCTAATTGGTGCAATTTCTTCATTTTTTGAAAAAAAAATAATAATTGTTATACTACGGTTTTGAATTTTGCTTCACCCTGTATATTTTTTTTCATACAACAACCAAATATACTAACTAAGTGTTGCAAACATCATAAAGGAGAAAGAAAACCTATACATTACAAGAAAAAGGTTTAAAAAATTAAGTTAGTACCTGTAGTTATATATGGAGTAATGGAACCCTTGCAGTATTGATGAGACCACGTATCACTCATCCTAAGTAGAAAACGTACGTCTTTAACCACAAATTTCTTCAATTTTCTTCAAAACTATACTAGTTGGTATAAATATGTTGTTAGGCAACATCTCAACAATATAACATATGTCATTTTTATATATATTATATTGTTGAGCACTCTTCCTAACTGCTATATATTTTAGACTGTATCTCCGAAACTTCTGAACATATTTTAATGCAATAATGCTCAAATTGAAGAGCAGTACACTCTTTCTGATATGAATGCAAGCAGAGCCCCCTACCGTAAATGGAAAGTTATCTTGTGTATATCATATCTTGCTCTGTTGTATTCTTTTTACAGAACATAACACATTTCATTCCATGGTATGTCTCATTGCCTCATAACAATATGGCTGACGAATGACAACCGAGGAAAAAGAACATGTACCGTTCAGATTTGCATACAGGGCACTCGCTAATTGGTGCAATTTCTTCATTTTTTGAAAAAAAAATAATAATTGTTATACTACGGTTTTGAATTTTGCTTCACCCTGTATATTTTTTTTCATACAACAACCAAATATACTAACTAAATGTTGCAAACATCATAAAGGAGAAAGAAAACCTATACATTACAAGAAAAAGGTTTAAAAAATGAAGTTAGTACCTGTAGTTATATATGGAGCAATGGAACCCTTGCAGTATTGATGAGACCACGTATCACTCATCCTAAGTAGAAAACGTACGTCTTTAACCACAAATTTCTTCAATTTTCTTCAAAACTATACTAGTTGGTATAAATATGTTGTTAGGCAACATCTCAACAATATAACATATGTCATTTTTATATATATTATATTGTTGAGCACTCTTCCTAACTGCTATATACTTCAAGCTGTATCTCCGAAACTTCTGAACATATTTTAATGAAATAAAGCTCAAATTGAAGAACAGTACACTCTTTCTGACATGAATGCAAGCAGAGCCCCCTACCGTAAACGGAAAGTTATGTCGTGTATATCATGTCTTGCACTGTTTTATTCTTTTTACAGAACATAACACATTTCATTTCATGATATGTCTCATTGCCTCATAACAATATGGCTGACGAATGACAACCGAGGAAAAAGAACATGTACCGTTCAGATTTGCATACAGGGCACTTGCTAATTGGTGCAATTTCTTCATTTTTTGAAAAAAAAATAATAATTGTTATACTACGGTTTTGAATTTTGCTTCACCCTGTATATTTTTTTTTCATACAGCAACCAAATATACTAACTAAGTGTTGGAAACATCATAAAGGAGAAAGAAATCCTATACATTACAAGAAAAATGTTTAAAAAATGAAGTTAGTACCTGTAGTTATATATGGAGGAATGGAACCCTTGCAGTATTGATGAGACCACGTATCACTCATCCTAAGTAGAAAACGTACGTCTTTAACCACAAATTTCTTCAATTTTCTTCAAAACTATACTAGTTGGTATAAATATGTTGTTAGGCAACATCTCAACAATATAACATATGTCATTTTTATATATATTATATTGTTGAGCACTCTTCCTAACTGCTATATATTTCAGGCTATATCTCCGAAACTTCTGAACATATTTTAATGCAATAATGCTCAAATTGAATGGCAGTACACTCTTTCTGATATGAATGCAAGCAGAGCCCCCTACCGTTAACGAAAAGTTAGGTTGTGTATATCATATCTTGCACTGTTTTATTCTTTTTACAGAACATAACACATTTCATTCCATGATATGTCTCATTGCCTCATAACAATATGGCTGACGAATGACAACCGAGGAAAAAGAACATGTACCGTTCAGATTTGCATACAGGGCACTCGCTAATTGGTGCAATTTCTAAAATTTTTTGAAAAAAAATAATAATTGTTATACTACGGTTTTGAATTTTGCTTCACCCTGTATATTTTTTTCATACAACAACCAAATATACTAACTAAGTGTTGCAAACATCATAAAGGAGAAAGAAAACCTATACATTACAAGAAAAAGGTTTAAAAATTGAAGTTAGTACCTGTAGTTATATATGGAGCAATGGAACCCTTGCAGTATTAATGAGACCACGTATCACTCATCCTAAGTAGAAAACGTACGTCTTTAACCACAAATTTCTTCAATTTTCTTCAAAACTATACTAGTTGGTATAAACATGTTGTTAGGCAACATCTCAACAATATAATATATGTCATTTTTATATATATTATATTGTTGAGCACTCTTCGTAACTGCTATATATTTCAGGCTATATCTCCGTAACTTCTGAACATATTTTAATGAAATAAAGCTCAAATTGAAGAGCAGTACACTCTTTCTGATATGAATGCAAGCAGAGCCCCCTACCGTAAATGGAAAGTTATCTTGTGTATATCATATCTTGCACTGTTTTATTTTTTTTACAGAACATAACACATTTCATTCCATGATATGTCTCATTGCCTCATAACAATATGGCTGACGAATGACAACCGAGGAAAAAGAACATGTACCGTTCAGATTTGCATACAGGGCACTCGCTAATTGGTGCAATTTCTTCATTTTTTGAAAAAAAAATAATAATTGTTACACTACGGTTTTGAATTTTGCTTCACCCTGTATATTTTTTTTCATACAACAACCAAATATACTAACTAAGTGTTGCAAACATCATAAAGGAGAAAGAAAACCTATACATTACAAGAAAAAGGTTTAAAAAATTAAGTTAGTACCTGTAGTTATATATGGAGTAATGGAACCCTTGCAGTATTGATGAGACCACGTATCACTCATCCTAAGTAGAAAACGTACGTCTTTAACCACAAATTTCTTCAATTTTCTTCAAAACTATACTAGTTGGTATAAATATGTTGTTAGGCAACATCTCAACAATATAACATATGTCATTTTTATATATATTATATTGTTGAGCACTCTTCCTAACTGCTATATATTTCAGGCTGTATCTCCGAAACTTCTGAACATATTTTAATGCAATAATGCTCAAATTGAAGAGCAGTACACTCTTTCTGATATGAATGCAAGCAGAGTCCCCTACCGTAAATGGAAAGTTATCTTGTGTATATCATATCTTGCTCTGTTGTATTCTTTTTACAGAACATAACACATTTCATTCCATGGTATGTCTCATTGCCTCATAACAATATGGCTGACGAATGACAACCGAGGAAAAAGAACATGTACCGTTCAGATTTGCATACAGGGCACTCGCTAATTGGTGCAATTTCTTCATTTTTTGAAAAAAAAAATAATAATTGTTATACTACGGTTTTGAATTTTGCTTCACCCTGTATATTTTTTTTCATACAACAACCAAATATACTAACTAAATGTTGCAAACATCATAAAGGAGAAAGAAAACCTATACATTACAAGAAAAAGGTTTAAAAAATGAAGTTAGTACCTGTAGTTATATATGGAGCAATGGAACCCTTGCAGTATTGATGAGACCACGTATCACTCATCCTAAGTAGAAAACGTACGTCTTTAACCACAAATTTCTTCAATTTTCTTCAAAACTATACTAGTTGGTATAAATATGTTGTTAGGCAACATCTCAACAATATAACATATGTCATTTTTATATATATTATATTGTTGAGCACTCTTCCTAACTGCTATATACTTCAAGCTGTATCTCCGAAACTTCTGAACATATTTTAATGAAATAAAGCTCAAATTGAAGAACAGTACACTCTTTCCGACATGAATGCAAGCAGAGCCCCCTACCGTAAACGGAAAGTTATGTCGTGTATATCATGTCTTGCACTGTTTTATTCTTTTTACAGAACATAACACATTTCATTTCATGATATGTCTCATTGCCTCATAACAAAATGGCTGACGAATGACAACCGAGGAAAAAGAACATGTACCGTTCAGATTTGCATACAGGGCACTTGCTAATTGGTGCAATTTCTTCATTTTTTGAAAAAAAAAATAATAATTGTTATACTACGGTTTTGAATTTTGCTTCACCCTGTATATTTTTTTTCATACAGCAACCAAATATACTAACTAAGTGTTGGAAACATCATAAAGGAGAAAGAAATCCTATACATTACAAGAAAAAGGTTTAAAAAATGAAGTTAGTACCTGTAGTTATATATGGAGGAATGGAACCCTTGCAGTATTGATGAGACCACGTATCACTCATCCTAAGTAGAAAACGTACGTCTTTAACCACAAATTTCTTCAATTTTCTTCAAAACTATACTAGTTGGTATAAATATGTTGTTAGGCAACATCTCAACAATATAACATATGTCATTTTTATATATATTATATTGTTGAGCACTCTTCCTAACTGCTATATATTTCAGGCTATATCTCCGAAACTTCTGAACATATTTTAATGCAATAATGCTCAAATTGAATGGCAGTACACTCTTTCTGATATGAATGCAAGCAGAGCCCCCTACCGTTAACGAAAAGTTATGTTGTGTATATCATATCTTGCACTGTTTTATTCTTTTTACAGAACATAACACATTTCATTCCATGATATGTCTCATTGCCTCATAACAATATGGCTGACGAATGACAACCGAGGAAAAAGAACATGTACCGTTCAGATTTGCATACAGGGCACTCGCTAATTGGTGCAATTTCTTCATTTTTTGAAAAAAAATAATAATTGTTATACTACGGTTTTGAATTTTGCTTCACCCTGTATATTTTTTTCATACAACAACCAAATATACTAACTAAGTGTTGCAAACATCATAAAGGAGAAAGAAAACCTATACATTACAAGAAAAAGGTTTAAAAAATGAAGTTAGTACCTGTAGTTATATATGGAGGAATGGAACCCTTGCAGTATTGATGAAACCACGTATCACTCATTCTAAGTAGAAAACGTACGTCTTTAACCACAAATTTCTTCAATTTTCTTCAAAACTATACTAGTTGGTATAAATATGTTGTTAGGCAACATCTCAACAATATAACATATGTCATTTTTATATATATTATATTATTGAGCACTCTTCCTAAGTGCTATATATTTCAGGCTATATCTCCGAAACTTGTGAACATATTTTAATGAAATAAAGCTCAAATTGAAGAGCAGTACACTCTTTCTGATATGAATGCAAGCAGAGCCCCCTACCGTAAATGGAAAGTTATGTTGTGTATATCATATCTTGCACTGTTTTATTTTTTTTACAGAACATAACACATTTCATTCCATGATATGTCTCATTGCCTCATAACAATATGGCTGACGAATGACAACCGAAGAAAAAGAACATGTACCGTTCAGATTTGCATACAGAGCACTCGCTAATTGGTGCAATTTCTTCATTTTTTGAAAAAAAATAATAATTGTTATACTACGGTTTTGAATTTTGCTTCACCCTGTATATTTTTTTTCATACAACAACCAAATATACTAACTAAGTGTTGCAAACATCATAAAGGAGAAAGAAAACCTATACATTGCAAGAAAAAGGTTTAAAAATTGAAGTTAGTACCTGTAGTTATATATGGAGCAATGGAACCCTTGCAGTATTGATGAGACCACGTATCACTCATCCTAAGTAGAAAACGTACGTCTTTAACCACAAATTTCTTCAATTTTCTTCAAAACTATACTAGTTGGTATAAATATGTTGTTAGGCAACATCTCAACAATATAATATATGTCATTTTTATATATATGATATTGTTGAGCACTCTTCGTAACTGCTATATATTTCAGGCTATATCTCCGTAACTTCTGAACATATTTTAATGAAATAAAGCTCAAATTGAAGAGCAGTACACTCTTTCTGATATGAATGCAAGCAGAGCCCCCTACCGTAAATGGAAAGTTATCTTGTGTATATCATATCTTGCACTGTTTTATTTTTTTTACAGAACATAACACATTTCATTCCATGATATGTCTCATTGCCTCATAACAATATGGCTGACGAATGACAACCGAGGAAAAAGAACATGTACCGTTCAGATTTGCATACAGGGCACTCGCTAATTGGTGCAATTTCTTCATTTTTTGAAAAAAAAATAATTGTTATACTACGGTTTTGAATTTTGCTTCACCCTGTATATTTTTTTCATACAACAACCAAATATACTAACTAAGTGTTTCAAACATCATAAAGGAGAAAGAAAACCTATACATTACAAGAAAAAGGTTTAAAAAATTAAGTTAGTACCTGTAGTTATATATGGAGTAATGGAACCCTTGCAGTATTGATGAGACCACGTATCACTCATCCTAAGTAGAAAACGTACGTCTTTAACCACAAATTTCTTCAATTTTCTTCAAAACTATACTAGTTGGTATAAATATGTTGTTAGGCAACATCTCAACAATATAACATATGTCATTTTTATATATATATTATATTGTTGAGCACTCTTCCTAACTGCTATATATTTCAGGCTGTATCTCCGAAACTTCTGAACATATTTTAATGCAATAATGCTCAAATTGAATGGCAGTACACTCTTTCTGATATGAATGCAAGCAGAGCCCCCTACCGTAAATGGAAAGTTATCTTGTGTATATCACATCTTGCTCTGTTGTATTCTTTTTACAGAACATAACACATTTCATTCCATGGTATGTCTCATTGCCTCATAACAATATGGCTGACGAATGACAACCGAGGAAAAAGAACATGTACCGTTCAGATTTGCATACAGGGCACTTGCTAATTGGTGCAATTTCTTCATTTTTTGAAAAAAAAATAATAATTGTTATACTACGGTTTTGAATTTTGCTTCACCCTGTATATTTTTTTCATACAGCAACCAAATATACTAACTAAGTGTTGGAAACATCATAAAGGAGAAAGAAATCCTATACATTACAAGAAAAAGGTTTAAAAAATGAAGTTAGTACCTGTAGTTATATATGGAGGAATGGAACCCTTGCAGTATTGATGAGACCACGTATCACTCATCCTAAGTAGAAAACGTACGTCTTTAACCACAAATTTCTTCAATTTTCTTCAAAACTATACTAGTTGGTATAAATATGTTGTTAGGCAACATCTCAACAATATAACATATGTCATTTTTATATATATTATATTGTTGAGCACTCTTCCTAACTGCTATATATTTCAGGCTATATATCCGAAACTTCTGAACATATTTTAATGCAATAATGCTCAAATTGAATGGCAGTACACTCTTTCTGATATGAATGCAAGCAGAGCCCCCTACCGTTAACGAAAAGTTATGTTGTGTATATCATATCTTGCACTGTTTTATTCTTTTTACAGAACATAACACATTTCATTTCATGATATGTCTCATTGCCTCATAACAATATGGCTGACGAATGACAACCGAAGAAAAAGAACATGTACCCTTCAGATTTGCATACAGGGCACTCGCTAATTGGTGCAATTTCTTCATTTTTTGAAAAAAAAATAATAATTGTTATACTACGGTTTTGAATTTTGCTTCACCCTGTATATTTTTTTTCATACAACAACCAAATATACTAACTAAGTGTTGCAAACATCATAAAGGAGAAAGAAATCCTATACATTACAAGAAAAAGGTTTAAAAAATGAAGTTAGTACCTGTAGTTATATATGGAGGAATGGAACCCTTGCAGTATTGATGAGACCACGTATCACTCATCCTAAGTAGAAAACGTACGTCTTTAACCACAAATTTCTTCAATTTTCTTCAAAACTATACTAGTTGGTATAAATATGTTGTTAGGCAACATCTCAACAATATAACATATGTCATTTTTATATATATTATATTGTTGAGCACTCTTCCTAACTGCTATATATTTCAGGCTATATCTCCGAAACTTCTGAACATATTTTAATGCAATAATGCTCAAATTGAATGGCTGTACACTCTTTCTGATATGAATGCAAGCAGAGCCCCCTACCGTTAACGAAAAGTTATGTTGTGTATATCATATCTTGCACTGTTTTATTCTTTTTACAGAACATAACACATTTCATTCCATGATATGTCTCATTGCCTCATAACAATATGGCTGACGAATGACAACCGAGGAAAAAGAACATGTACCGTTCAGATTTGCATACAGGGCACTCGCTAATTGGTGCAATTTCTTCATTTTTTGAAAAAAAATAATAATTGTTATACTACGGTTTTGAATTTTGCTTCACCCTGTATATTTTTTTCATACAACAACCAAATATACTAACTAAGTGTTGCAAACATCATAAAGGAGAAAGAAAACCTATACATTACAAGAAAAAGGTTTAAAAAATGAAGTTAGTACCTGTAGTTATATATGGAGGAATGGAACCCTTGCAGTATTGATGAAACCACGTATCACTCATCCTAAGTAGAAAACGTACGTCTTTAACCACAAATTTCTTAAATTTTCTTCAAAACTATACTAGTTGGTATAAATATGTTGTTAGGCAACATCTCAACAATATAACATATGTCATTTTTATATATATTATATTGTTGAGCACTCTTCCTAACTGCTATATATTTCAGGCTATATCTCCGAAACTTCTGAACATATTTTAATGCAATAATGCTCAAATTGAATGGCAGTACACTCTTTCTGATATGAATGCAAGCAGAGCCCCCTACCGTTAACGAAAAGTTAGGTTGTGTATATCATATCTTGCACTGTTTTATTCTTTTTACAGAACATAACACATTTCATTCCATGATATGTCTCATTGCCTCATAACAATATGGCTGACGAATGACAACCGAGGAAAAAGAACATGTACCGTTCAGATTTGCATACAGGGCACTCGCTAATTGGTGCAATTTCTAAAATTTTTTGAAAAAAAATAATAATTGTTATACTACGGTTTTGAATTTTGCTTCACCCTGTATATTTTTTTCATACAACAACCAAATATACTAACTAAGTGTTGCAAACATCATAAAGGAGAAAGAAAACCTATACATTACAAGAAAAAGGTTTAAAAATTGAAGTTAGTACCTGTAGTTATATATGGAGCAATGGAACCCTTGCAGTATTAATGAGACCACGTATCACTCATCCTAAGTAGAAAACGTACGTCTTTAACCACAAATTTCTTCAATTTTCTTCAAAACTATACTAGTTGGTATAAACATGTTGTTAGGCAACATCTCAACAATATAATATATGTCATTTTTATATATATTATATTGTTGAGCACTCTTCGTAACTGCTATATATTTCAGGCTATATCTCCGTAACTTCTGAACATATTTTAATGAAATAAAGCTCAAATTGAAGAGCAGTACACTCTTTCTGATATGAATGCAAGCAGAGCCCCCTACCGTAAATGGAAAGTTATCTTGTGTATATCATATCTTGCACTGTTTTATTTTTTTTACAGAACATAACACATTTCATTCCATGATATGTGTCATTGCCTCATAACAATATGGCTGACGAATGACAACCGAGGAAAAAGAACAAGTACCGTTCAGATTTGCATACAGGGCACTCGCTAATTGGTGCAATTTCTTCATTTTTTGAAAAAAAATAATAATTGTTATACTACGGTTTTGAATTTTGCTTCACCCTGTATATTTTTTTTCATACAACAACCAAATATACTAACTAAGTGTTGCAAACATCATAAAGGAGAAAGAAAACCTATACATTACAAGAAAAAGGTTTAAAAAATTAAGTTAGTACCTGTAGTTATATATGGAGTAATGGAACCCTTGCAGTATTGATGAGACCACGTATCACTCATCCTAAGTAGAAAACGTACGACTTTAACCACAAATTTCTTCAATTTTCTTCAAAACTATACTAGTTGGTATAAATATGTTGTTAGGCAACATCTCAACAATATAACATATGTCATTTTTATATATATTATATTGTTGAGCACTCTTCCTAACTGCTATATATTTCAGGCTGTATCTCCGAAACTTCTGAACATATTTTAATGCAATAATGCTCAAATTGAAGAGCAGTACACTCTTTCTGATATGAATGCAAGCAGAGTCCCCTACCGTAAATGGAAAGTTATCTTGTGTATATCATATCTTGCTCTGTTGTATTCTTTTTACAGAACATAACACATTTCATTCCATGGTATGTCTCATTGCCTCATAACGATATGGCTGACGAATGACAACGGAGGAAAAAGAACATGTACCGTTCAGATTTGCATACAGGGCACTCGCTAATTGGTGCAATTTCTTCATTTTTTGAAAAAAAAAATAATAATTGTTATACTACGGTTTTGAATTTTGCTTCACCCTGTATATTTTTTTTCATACAACAACCAAATATACTAACTAAATGTTGCAAACATCATAAAGGAGAAAGAAAACCTATACATTACAAGAAAAAGGTTTAAAAAATGAAGTTAGTACCTGTAGTTATATATGGAGCAATGGAACCCTTGCAGTATTGATGAGACCACGTATCACTCATCCTAAGTAGAAAACGTACGTCTTTAACCACAAATTTCTTCAATTTTCTTCAAAACTATACTAGTTGGTATAAATATGTTGTTAGGCAACATCTCAACAATATAACATATGTCATTTATATATATATTATATTGTTGAGCACTCTTCCTAACTGCTATATACTTCAAGCTGTATCTCCGAAACTTCTGAACATATTTTAATGAAATAAAGCTCAAATTGAAGAACAGTACACTCTTTCTGACATGAATGCAAGCAGAGCCCCCTACCGTAAACGGAAAGTTATGTCGTGTATATCATGTCTTGCACTGTTTTATTCTTTTTACAGAACATAACACATTTCATTTCATGATATGTCTCATTGCCTCATAACAATATGGCTGACGAATGACAACCGAGGAAAAAGAACATGTACCGTTCAGATTTGCATACAGGGCACTTGCTAATTGGTGCAATTTCTTCATTTTTTGAAAAAAAAATAATAATTGTTATACTACGGTTTTGAATTTTGCTTCACCCTGTATATTTTTTTTCATACAGCAACCAAATATACTAACTAAGTGTTGGAAACATCATAAAGGAGAAAGAAATCCTATACATTACAAGAAAAAGGTTTAAAAAATGAAGTTAGTACCTGTAGTTATATATGGAGGAATGGAACCCTTGCAGTATTGATGAGACCACGTATCACTCATCCTAAGTAGAAAACGTACGTCTTTAACCACAAATTTCTTCAATTTTCTTCAAAACTATACTAGTTGGTATAAATATGTTGTTAGGCAACATCTCAACAATATAACATATGTCATTTTTATATATATTATATTGTTGAGCACTCTTCCTAACTGCTATATATTTCAGGCTATATCTCCGAAACTTCTGAACATATTTTAATGCAATAATGCTCAAATTGAATGGCAGTACACTCTTTCTGATATGAATGCAAGCAGAGCCCCCTACCGTTAACGAAAAGTTATGTTGTGTATATCATATCTTGCACTGTTTTATTCTTTTTACAGAACATAACACATTTCATTCCATGATATGTCTCATTGCCTCATAACAATATGGCTGACGAATGACAACCGAGGAAAAAGAACATGTACCGTTCAGATTTGCATACAGGGCACTCGCTAATTGGTGCAATTTCTTCATTTTTTGAAAAAAAATAATAATTGTTATACTACGGTTTTGAATTTTGCTTCACCCTGTATATTTTTTTCATACAACAACCAAATATACTAACTAAGTGTTGCAAACATCATAAAGGAGAAAGAAAACCTATACATTACAAGAAAAAGGTTTAAAAAATGAAGTTAGTACCTGTAGTTATATATGGAGGAATGGAACCCTTGCAGTATTGATGAAACCACGTACCACTCATTCTAAGTAGAAAACGTACGTCTTTAACCACAAATTTCTTCAATTTTCTTCAAAACTATACTAGTTGGTATAAATATGTTGTTAGGCAACATCTCAACAATATAACATATGTCATTTTTATATATATTATATTATTGAGCACTCTTCCTAAGTGCTATATATTTCAGGCTATATCTCCGAAACTTGTGAACATATTTTAATGAAATAAAGCTCAAATTGAAGAGCAGTACACTCTTTCTGATATGAATGCAAGCAGAGCCCCCTACCGTAAATGGAAAGTTATGTTGTGTATATCATATCTTGCACTGTTTTATTTTTTTTACAGAACATAACACATTTCATTCCATGATATGTCTCATTGCCTCATAACAATATGGCTGACGAATGACAACCGAAGAAAAAGAACATGTACCGTTCAGATTTGCATACAGAGCACTCGCTAATTGGTGCAATTTCTTCATTTTTTGAAAAAAAATAATAATTGTTATACTACGGTTTTGAATTTTGCTTCACCCTGTATATTTTTTTTCATACAACAACCAAATATACTAACTAAGTGTTGCAAACATCATAAAGGAGAAAGAAAACCTATACATTGCAAGAAAAAGGTTTAAAAATTGAAGTTAGTACCTGTAGTTATATATGGAGCAATGGAACCCTTGCAGTATTGATGAGACCACGTATCACTCATCCTAAGTAGAAAACGTACGTCTTTAACCACAAATTTCTTCAATTTTCTTCAAAACTATACTAGTTGGTATAAATATGTTGTTAGGCAACATCTCAACAATATAATATATGTCATTTTTATATATATGATATTGTTGAGCACTCTTCGTAACTGCTATATATTTCAGGCTATATCTCCGTAACTTCTGAACATATTTTAATGAAATAAAGCTCAAATTGAAGAGCAGTACACTCTTTCTGATATGAATGCAAGCAGAGCCCCCTACCGTAAATGGAAAGTTATCTTGTGTATATCATATCTTGCACTGTTTTATTTTTTTTACAGAACATAACACATTTCATTCCATGATATGTCTCATTGCCTCATAACAATATGGCTGACGAATGACAACCGAGGAAAAAGAACATGTACCGTTCAGATTTGCATACAGGGCACTCGCTAATTGGTGCAATTTCTTCATTTTTTGAAAAAAAAAATAATTGTTATACTACGGTTTTGAATTTTGCTTCACCCTGTATATTTTTTTCATACAACAACCAAATATACTAACTAAGTGTTTCAAACATCATAAAGGAGAAAGAAAACCTATACATTACAAGAAAAAGGTTTAAAAAATTAAGTTAGTACCTGTAGTTATATATGGAGTAATGGAACCCTTGCAGTATTGATGAGACCACGTATCACTCATCCTAAGTAGAAAACGTACGTCTTTAACCACAAATTTCTTCAATTTTCTTCAAAACTATACTAGTTGGTATAAATATGTTGTTAGGCAACATCTCAACAATATAACATATGTCATTTTTATATATATATTATATTGTTGAGCACTCTTCCTAACTGCTATATATTTCAGGCTGTATCTCCGAAACTTCTGAACATATTTTAATGCAATAATGCTCAAATTGAATGGCAGTACACTCTTTCTGATATGAATGCAAGCAGAGCCCCCTACCGTAAATGGAAAGTTATCTTGTGTATATCACATCTTGCTCTGTTGTATTCTTTTTACAGAACATAACACATTTCATTCCATGGTATGTCTCATTGCCTCATAACAATATGGCTGACGAATGACAACCGAGGAAAAAGAACATGTACCGTTCAGATTTGCATACAGGGCACTTGCTAATTGGTGCAATTTCTTCATTTTTTGAAAAAAAAATAATAATTGTTATACTACGGTTTTGAATTTTGCTTCACCCTGTATATTTTTTTCATACAGCAACCAAATATACTAACTAAGTGTTGGAAACATCATAAAGGAGAAAGAAATCCTATACATTACAAGAAAAAGGTTTAAAAAATGAAGTTAGTACCTGTAGTTATATATGGAGGAATGGAACCCTTGCAGTATTGATGAGACCACGTATCACTCATCCTAAGTAGAAAACGTACGTCTTTAACCACAAATTTCTTCAATTTTCTTCAAAACTATACTAGTTGGTATAAATATGTTGTTAGGCAACATCTCAACAATATAACATATGTCATTTTTATATATATTATATTGTTGAGCACTCTTCCTAACTGCTATATATTTCAGGCTATATCTCCGAAACTTCTGAACATATTTTAATGCAATAATGCTCAAATTGAATGGCAGTACACTCTTTCTGATATGAATGCAAGCAGAGCCCCCTACCGTTAACGAAAAGTTATGTTGTGTATATCATATCTTGCACTGTTTTATTCTTTTTACAGAACATAACACATTTCATTCCATGATATGTCTCATTGCCTCATAACAATATGGCTGACGAATGACAACCGAAGAAAAAGAACATGTACCCTTCAGATTTGCATACAGGGCACTCGCTAATTGGTGCAATTTCTTCATTTTTTGAAAAAAAAATAATAATTGTTATACTACGGTTTTGAATTTTGCTTCACCCTGTATATTTTTTTTCATACAACAACCAAATATACTAACTAAGTGTTGCAAACATCATAAAGGAGAAAGAAATCCTATACATTACAAGAAAAAGGTTTAAAAAATGAAGTTAGTACCTGTAGTTATATATGGAGGAATGGAACCCTTGCAGTATTGATGAGACCACGTATCACTCATCCTAAGTAGAAAACGTACGTCTTTAACCACAAATTTCTTCAATTTTCTTCAAAACTATACTAGTTGGTATAAATATGTTGTTAGGCAACATCTCAACAATATAACATATGTCATTTTTATATATATTATATTGTTGAGCACTCTTCCTAACTGCTATATATTTCAGGCTATATCTCCGAAACTACTGAACATATTTTAATGCAATAATGCTCAAATTGAATGGCTGTACACTCTTTCTGATATGAATGCAAGCAGAGCCCCCTACCGTTAACGAAAAGTTATGTTGTGTATATCATATCTTGCACTGTTTTATTCTTTTTACAGAACATAACACATTTCATTCCATGATATGTCTCATTGCCTCATAACAATATGGCTGACGAATGACAACCGAGGAAAAAGAACATGTACCGTTCAGATTTGCATACAGGGCACTCGCTAATTGGTGCAATTTCTTCATTTTTTGAAAAAAAATAATAATTGTTATACTACGGTTTTGAATTTTGCTTCACCCTGTATATTTTTTTCATACAACAACCAAATATACTAACTAAGTGTTGCAAACATCATAAAGGAGAAAGAAAACCTATACATTACAAGAAAAAGGTTTAAAAAATGAAGTTAGTACCTGTAGTTATATATGGAGGAATGGAACCCTTGCAGTATTGATGAAACCACGTATCACTCATCCTAAGTAGAAAACGTACGTCTTTAACCACAAATTTCTTAAATTTTCTTCAAAACTATACTAGTTGGTATAAATATGTTGTTAGGCAACATCTCAACAATATAACATATGTCATTTTTATATATATTATATTGTTGAGCACTCTTCCTAACTGCTATATATTTCAGGCTATATCTCCGAAACTTCTGAACATATTTTAATGCAATAATGCTCAAATTGAATGGCAGTACACTCTTTCTGATATGAATGCAAGCAGAGCCCCCTACCGTTAACGAAAAGTTAGGTTGTGTATATCATATCTTGCACTGTTTTATTCTTTTTACAGAACATAACACATTTCATTCCATGATATGTCTCATTGCCTCATAACAATATGGCTGACGAATGACAACCGAGGAAAAAGAACATGTACCGTTCAGATTTGCATACAGGGCACTCGCTAATTGGTGCAATTTCTAAAATTTTTTGAAAAAAAATAATAATTGTTATACTACGGTTTTGAATTTTGCTTCACCCTGTATATTTTTTTCATACAACAACCAAATATACTAACTAAGTGTTGCAAACATCATAAAGGAGAAAGAAAACCTATACATTACAAGAAAAAGGTTTAAAAATTGAAGTTAGTACCTGTAGTTATATATGGAGCAATGGAACCCTTGCAGTATTAATGAGACCACGTATCACTCATCCTAAGTAGAAAACGTACGTCTTTAACCACAAATTTCTTCAATTTTCTTCAAAACTATACTAGTTGGTATAAACATGTTGTTAGGCAACATCTCAACAATATAATATATGTCATTTTTATATATATTATATTGTTGAGCACTCTTCGTAACTGCTATATATTTCAGGCTATATCTCCGTAACTTCTGAACATATTTTAATGAAATAAAGCTCAAATTGAAGAGCAGTACACTCTTTCTGATATGAATGCAAGCAGAGCCCCCTACCGTAAATGGAAAGTTATCTTGTGTATATCATATCTTGCACTGTTTTATTTTTTTTACAGAACATAACACATTTCATTCCATGATATGTGTCATTGCCTCATAACAATATGGCTGACGAATGACAACCGAGGAAAAAGAACAAGTACCGTTCAGATTTGCATACAGGGCACTCGCTAATTGGTGCAATTTCTTCATTTTTTGAAAAAAAAATAATAATTGTTATACTACGGTTTTGAATTTTGCTTCACCCTGTATATTTTTTTTCATACAACAACCAAATATACTAACTAAGTGTTGCAAACATCATAAAGGAGAAAGAAAACCTATACATTACAAGAAAAAGGTTTAAAAAATTAAGTTAGTACCTGTAGTTATATATGGAGTAATGGAACCCTTGCAGTATTGATGAGACCACGTATCACTCATCCTAAGTAGAAAACGTACGACTTTAACCACAAATTTCTTCAATTTTCTTCAAAACTATACTAGTTGGTATAAATATGTTGTTAGGCAACATCTCAACAATATAACATATGTCATTTTTATATATATTATATTGTTGAGCACTCTTCCTAACTGCTATATATTTCAGGCTGTATCTCCGAAACTTCTGAACATATTTTAATGCAATAATGCTCAAATTGAAGAGCAGTACACTCTTTCTGATATGAATGCAAGCAGAGTCCCCTACCGTAAATGGAAAGTTATCTTGTGTATATCATATCTTGCTCTGTTGTATTCTTTTTACAGAACATAACACATTTCATTCCATGGTATGTCTCATTGCCTCATAACGATATGGCTGACGAATGACAACCGAGGAAAAAGAACATGTACCGTTCAGATTTGCATACAGGGCACTCGCTAATTGGTGCAATTTCTTCATTTTTTGAAAAAAAAAATAATAATTGTTATACTACGGTTTTGAATTTTGCTTCACCCTGTATATTTTTTTTCATACAACAACCAAATATACTAACTAAATGTTGCAAACATCATAAAGGAGAAAGAAAACCTATACATTACAAGAAAAAGGTTTAAAAAATGAAGTTAGTACCTGTAGTTATATATGGAGCAATGGAACCCTTGCAGTATTGATGAGACCACGTATCACTCATCCTAAGTAGAAAACGTACGTCTTTAACCACAAATTTCTTCAATTTTCTTCAAAACTATACTAGTTGGTATAAATATGTTGTTAGGCAACATCTCAACAATATAACATATGTCATTTATATATATATTATATTGTTGAGCACTCTTCCTAACTGCTATATACTTCAAGCTGTATCTCCGAAACTTCTGAACATATTTTAATGAAATAAAGCTCAAATTGAAGAACAGTACACTCTTTCTGACATGAATGCAAGCAGAGCCCCCTACCGTAAACGGAAAGTTATGTCGTGTATATCATGTCTTGCACTGTTTTATTCTTTTTACAGAACATAACACATTTCATTTCATGATATGTCTCATTGCCTCATAACAATATGGCTGACGAATGACAACCGAGGAAAAAGAACATGTACCGTTCAGATTTGCATACAGGGCACTTGCTAATTGGTGCAATTTCTTCATTTTTTGAAAAAAAAATAATAATTGTTATACTACGGTTTTGAATTTTGCTTCACCCTGTATATTTTTTTTCATACAGCAACCAAATATACTAACTAAGTGTTGGAAACATCATAAAGGAGAAAGAAATCCTATACATTACAAGAAAAAGGTTTAAAAAATGAAGTTAGTACCTGTAGTTATATATGGAGGAATGGAACCCTTGCAGTATTGATGAGACCACGTATCACTCATCCTAAGTAGAAAACGTACGTCTTTAACCACAAATTTCTTCAATTTTCTTCAAAACTATACTAGTTGGTATAAATATGTTGTTAGGCAACATCTCAACAATATAACATATGTCATTTTTATATATATTATATTGTTGAGCACTCTTCCTAACTGCTATATATTTCAGGCTATATCTCCGAAACTTCTGAACATATTTTAATGCAATAATGCTCAAATTGAATGGCAGTACACTCTTTCTGATATGAATGCAAGCAGAGCCCCCTACCGTTAACGAAAAGTTATGTTGTGTATATCATATCTTGCACTGTTTTATTCTTTTTACAGAACATAACACATTTCATTCCATGATATGTCTCATTGCCTCATAACAATATGGCTGACGAATGACAACCGAGGAAAAAGAACATGTACCGTTCAGATTTGCATACAGGGCACTCGCTAATTGGTGCAATTTCTTCATTTTTTGAAAAAAAAATAATAATTGTTATACTACGGTTTTGAATTTTGCTTCACCCTGTATATTTTTTTCATACAACAACCAAATATACTAACTAAGTGTTGCAAACATCATAAAGGAGAAAGAAAACCTATACATTACAAGAAAAAGGTTTAAAAAATGAAGTTAGTACCTGTAGTTATATATGGAGGAATGGAACCCTTGCAGTATTGATGAAACCACGTACCACTCATTCTAAGTAGAAAACGTACGTCTTTAACCACAAATTTCTTCAATTTTCTTCAAAACTATACTAGTTGGTATAAATATGTTGTTAGGCAACATCTCAACAATATAACATATGTCATTTTTATATATATTATATTATTGAGCACTCTTCCTAAGTGCTATATATTTCAGGCTATATCTCCGAAACTTGTGAACATATTTTAATGAAATAAAGCTCAAATTGAAGAGCAGTACACTCTTTCTGATATGAATGCAAGCAGAGCCCCCTACCGTAAATGGAAAGTTATGTTGTGTATATCATATCTTGCACTGTTTTATTTTTTTTACAGAACATAACACATTTCATTCCATGATATGTCTCATTGCCTCATAACAATATGGCTGACGAATGACAACCGAAGAAAAAGAACATGTACCGTTCAGATTTGCATACAGAGCACTCGCTAATTGGTGCAATTTCTTCATTTTTTGAAAAAAAATAATAATTGTTATACTACGGTTTTGAATTTTGCTTCACCCTGTATATTTTTTTTCATACAACAACCAAATATACTAACTAAGTGTTGCAAACATCATAAAGGAGAAAGAAAACCTATACATTGCAAGAAAAAGGTTTAAAAATTGAAGTTAGTACCTGTAGTTATATATGGAGCAATGGAACCCTTGCAGTATTGATGAGACCACGTATCACTCATCCTAAGTAGAAAACGTACGTCTTTAACCACAAATTTCTTCAATTTTCTTCAAAACTATACTAGTTGGTATAAATATGTTGTTAGGCAACATCTCAACAATATAATATATGTCATTTTTATATATATGATATTGTTGAGCACTCTTCGTAACTGCTATATATTTCAGGCTATATCTCCGTAACTTCTGAACATATTTTAATGAAATAAAGCTCAAATTGAAGAGCAGTACACTCTTTCTGATATGAATGCAAGCAGAGCCCCCTACCGTAAATGGAAAGTTATCTTGTGTATATCATATCTTGCACTGTTTTATTTTTTTTACAGAACATAACACATTTCATTCCATGATATGTCTCATTGCCTCATAACAATATGGCTGACGAATGACAACCGAGGAAAAAGAACATGTACCGTTCAGATTTGCATACAGGGCACTCGCTAATTGGTGCAATTTCTTCATTTTTTGAAAAAAAAAAATAATTGTTATACTACGGTTTTGAATTTTGCTTCACCCTGTATATTTTTTTCATACAACAACCAAATATACTAACTAAGTGTTTCAAACATCATAAAGGAGAAAGAAAACCTATACATTACAAGAAAAAGGTTTAAAAAATTAAGTTAGTACCTGTAGTTATATATGGAGTAATGGAACCCTTGCAGTATTGATGAGACCACGTATCACTCATCCTAAGTAGAAAACGTACGTCTTTAACCACAAATTTCTTCAATTTTCTTCAAAACTATACTAGTTGGTATAAATATGTTGTTAGGCAACATCTCAACAATATAACATATGTCATTTTTATATATATATTATATTGTTGAGCACTCTTCCTAACTGCTATATATTTCAGGCTGTATCTCCGAAACTTCTGAACATATTTTAATGCAATAATGCTCAAATTGAATGGCAGTACACTCTTTCTGATATGAATGCAAGCAGAGCCCCCTACCGTAAATGGAAAGTTATCTTGTGTATATCACATCTTGCTCTGTTGTATTCTTTTTACAGAACATAACACATTTCATTCCATGGTATGTCTCATTGCCTCATAACAATATGGCTGACGAATGACAACCGAGGAAAAAGAACATGTACCGTTCAGATTTGCATACAGGGCACTTGCTAATTGGTGCAAATTCTTCATTTTTTGAAAAAAAAATAATAATTGTTATACTACGGTTTTGAATTTTGCTTCACCCTGTATATTTTTTTCATACAGCAACCAAATATACTAACTAAGTGTTGGAAACATCATAAAGGAGAAAGAAATCCTATACATTACAAGAAAAAGGTTTAAAAAATGAAGTTAGTACCTGTAGTTATATATGGAGGAATGGAACCCTTGCAGTATTGATGAGACCACGTATCACTCATCCTAAGTAGAAAACGTACGTCTTTAACCACAAATTTCTTCAATTTTCTTCAAAACTATACTAGTTGGTATAAATATGTTGTTAGGCAACATCTCAACAATATAACATATGTCATTTTTATATATATTATATTGTTGAGCACTCTTCCTAACTGCTATATATTTCAGGCTGTATCTCCGAAACTTCTGAACATATTTTAATGCAATAATGCTCAAATTGAAGAGCAGTACACTCTTTCTGATATGAATGCAAGCAGAGTCCCCTACCGTAAATGGAAAGTTATCTTGTGTATATCATATCTTGCTCTGTTGTATTCTTTTTACAGAACATAACACATTTCATTCCATGGTATGTCTCATTGCCTCATAACGATATGGCTGACGAATGACAACCGAGGAAAAAGAACATGTACCGTTCAGATTTGCATACAGGGCACTCGCTAATTGGTGCAATTTCTTCATTTTTTGAAAAAAAAAATAATAATTGTTATACTACGGTTTTGAATTTTGCTTCACCCTGTATATTTTTTTTCATACAACAACCAAATATAATAACTAAATGTTGCAAACATCATAAAGGAGAAAGAAAACCTATACATTACAAGAAAAAGGTTTAAAAAATGAAGTTAGTACCTGTAGTTATATATGGAGCAATGGAACCCTTGCAGTATTGATGAGACCACGTATCACTCATCCTAAGTAGAAAACGTACGTCTTTAACCACAAATTTCTTCAATTTTCTTCAAAACTATACTAGTTGGTATAAATATGTTGTTAGGCAACATCTCAACAATATAACATATGTCATTTATATATATATTATATTGTTGAGCACTCTTCCTAACTGCTATATACTTCAAGCTGTATCTCCGAAACTTCTGAACATATTTTAATGAAATAAAGCTCAAATTGAAGAACAGTACACTCTTTCTGACATGAATGCAAGCAGAGCCCCCTACCGTAAACGGAAAGTTATGTCGTGTATATCATGTCTTGCACTGTTTTATTCTTTTTACAGAACATAACACATTTCATTTCATGATATGTCTCATTGCCTCATAACAATATGGCTGACGAATGACAACCGAGGAAAAAGAACATGTACCGTTCAGATTTGCATACAGGGCACTTGCTAATTGGTGCAATTTCTTCATTTTTTGAAAAAAAAATAATAATTGTTATACTACGGTTTTGAATTTTGCTTCACCCTGTATATTTTTTTTCATACAGCAACCAAATATACTAACTAAGTGTTGGAAACATCATAAAGGAGAAAGAAATCCTATACATTACAAGAAAAAGGTTTAAAAAATGAAGTTAGTACCTGTAGTTATATATGGAGGAATGGAACCCTTGCAGTATTGATGAGACCACGTATCACTCATCCTAAGTAGAAAACGTACGTCTTTAACCACAAATTTCTTCAATTTTCTTCAAAACTATACTAGTTGGTATAAATATGTTGTTAGGCAACATCTCAACAATATAACATATGTCATTTTTATATATATTATATTGTTGAGCACTCTTCCTAACTGCTATATATTTCAGGCTATATCTCCGAAACTTCTGAACATATTTTAATGCAATAATGCTCAAATTGAATGGCAGTACACTCTTTCTGATATGAATGCAAGCAGAGCCCCCTACCGTTAACGAAAAGTTATGTTGTGTATATCATATCTTGCACTGTTTTATTCTTTTTACAGAACATAACACATTTCATTCCATGATATGTCTCATTGCCTCATAACAATATGGCTGACGAATGACAACCGAGGAAAAAGAACATGTACCGTTCAGATTTGCATACAGGGCACTCGCTAATTGGTGCAATTTCTTCATTTTTTGAAAAAAAATAATAATTGTTATACTACGGTTTTGAATTTTGCTTCACCCTGTATATTTTTTTCATACAACAACCAAATATACTAACTAAGTGTTGCAAACATCATAAAGGAGAAAGAAAACCTATACATTACAAGAAAAAGGTTTAAAAAATGAAGTTAGTACCTGTAGTTATATATGGAGGAATGGAACCCTTGCAGTATTGATGAAACCACGTACCACTCATTCTAAGTAGAAAACGTACGTCTTTAACCACAAATTTCTTCAATTTTCTTCAAAACTATACTAGTTGGTATAAATATGTTGTTAGGCAACATCTCAACAATATAACATATGTCATTTTTATATATATTATATTATTGAGCACTCTTCCTAAGTGCTATATATTTCAGGCTATATCTCCGAAACTTGTGAACATATTTTAATGAAATAAAGCTCAAATTGAAGAGCAGTACACTCTTTCTGATATGAATGCAAGCAGAGCCCCCTACCGTAAATGGAAAGTTATGTTGTGTATATCATATCTTGCACTGTTTTATTTTTTTTACAGAACATAACACATTTCATTCCATGATATGTCTCATTGCCTCATAACAATATGGCTGACGAATGACAACCGAAGAAAAAGAACATGTACCGTTCAGATTTGCATACAGAGCACTCGCTAATTGGTGCAATTTCTTCATTTTTTGAAAAAAAATAATAATTGTTATACTACGGTTTTGAATTTTGCTTCACCCTGTATATTTTTTTTCATACAACAACCAAATATACTAACTAAGTGTTGCAAACATCATAAAGGAGAAAGAAAACCTATACATTGCAAGAAAAAGGTTTAAAAATTGAAGTTAGTACCTGTAGTTATGTATGGAGCAATGGAACCCTTGCAGTATTGATGAGACCACGTATCACTCATCCTAAGTAGAAAGCGTACGTCTTTAACCACAAATTTCTTCAATTTTCTTCAAAACTATACTAGTTGGTATAAATATGTTGTTAGGCAACATCTCAACAATATAATATATGTCATTTTTATATATATGATATTGTTGAGCACTCTTCGTAACTGCTATATATTTCAGGCTATATCTCCGTAACTTCTGAACATATTTTAATGAAATAAAGCTCAAATTGAAGAGCAGTACACTCTTTCTGATATGAATGCAAGCAGAGCCCCCTACCGTAAATGGAAAGTTATCTTGTGTATATCATATCTTGCACTGTTTTATTTTTTTTACAGAACATAACACATTTCATTCCATGATATGTCTCATTGCCTCATAACAATATGGCTGACGAATGACAACCGAGGAAAAAGAACATGTACCGTTCAGATTTGCATACAGGGCACTCGCTAATTGGTGCAATTTCTTCATTTTTTGAAAAAAAAAAATAATTGTTATACTACGGTTTTGAATTTTGCTTCACCCTGTATATTTTTTTCATACAACAACCAAATATACTAACTAAGTGTTTCAAACATCATAAAGGAGAAAGAAAACCTATACATTACAAGAAAAAGGTTTAAAAAATTAAGTTAGTACCTGTAGTTATATATGGAGTAATGGAACCCTTGCAGTATTGATGAGACCACGTATCACTCATCCTAAGTAGAAAACGTACGTCTTTAACCACAAATTTCTTCAATTTTCTTCAAAACTATACTAGTTGGTATAAATATGTTGTTAGGCAACATCTCAACAATATAACATATGTCATTTTTATATATATATTATATTGTTGAGCACTCTTCCTAACTGCTATATATTTCAGGCTGTATCTCCGAAACTTCTGAACATATTTTAATGCAATAATGCTCAAATTGAATGGCAGTACACTCTTTCTGATATGAATGCAAGCAGAGCCCCCTACCGTAAATGGAAAGTTATCTTGTGTATATCACATCTTGCTCTGTTGTATTCTTTTTACAGAACATAACACATTTCATTCCATGGTATGTCTCATTGCCTCATAACAATATGGCTGACGAATGACAACCGAGGAAAAAGAACATGTACCGTTCAGATTTGCATACAGGGCACTTGCTAATTGGTGCAAATTCTTCATTTTTTGAAAAAAAAATAATAATTGTTATACTACGGTTTTGAATTTTGCTTCACCCTGTATATTTTTTTCATACAGCAACCAAATATACTAACTAAGTGTTGGAAACATCATAAAGGAGAAAGAAATCCTATACATTACAAGAAAAAGGTTTAAAAAATGAAGTTAGTACCTGTAGTTATATATGGAGGAATGGAACCCTTGCAGTATTGATGAGACCACGTATCACTCATCCTAAGTAGAAAACGTACGTCTTTAACCACAAATTTCTTCAATTTTCTTCAAAACTATACTAGTTGGTATAAATATGTTGTTAGGCAACATCTCAACAATATAACATATGTCATTTTTATATATATTATATTGTTGAGCACTCTTCCTAACTGCTATATATTTCAGGCTATATCTCCGAAACTTCTGAACATATTTTAATGCAATAATGCTCAAATTGAATGGCAGTACACTCTTTCTGATATGAATGCAAGCAGAGCCCCCTACCGTTAACGAAAAGTTATGTTGTGTATATCATATCTTGCACTGTTTTATTCTTTTTACAGAACATAACACATTTCATTCCATGATATGTCTCATTGCCTCATAACAATATGGCTGACGAATGACAACCGAAGAAAAAGAACATGTACCCTTCAGATTTGCATACAGGGCACTCGCTAATTGGTGCAATTTCTTCATTTTTTGAAAAAAAAATAATAATTGTTATACTACGGTTTTGAATTTTGCTTCACCCTGTATATTTTTTTTCATACAACAACCAAATATACTAACTAAGTGTTGCAAACATCATAAAGGAGAAAGAAATCCTATACATTACAAGAAAAAGGTTTAAAAAATGAAGTTAGTACCTGTAGTTATATATGGAGGAATGGAACCCTTGCAGTATTGATGAGACCACGTATCACTCATCCTAAGTAGAAAACGTACGTCTTTAACCACAAATTTCTTCAATTTTCTTCAAAACTATACTAGTTGGTATAAATATGTTGTTAGGCAACATCTCAACAATATAACATATGTCATTTTTATATATATTATATTGTTGAGCACTCTTCCTAACTGCTATATATTTCAGGCTATATCTCCGAAACTTCTGAACATATTATAATGCAATAATGCTCAAATTGAATGGCAGTACACTCTTTCTGATATGAATGCAAGCAGAGCCCCCTACCGTTAACGAAAAGTTATGTTGTGTATATCATATCTTGCACTGTTTTATTCTTTTTACAGAACATAACACATTTCATTCCATGATATGTCTCATTGCCTCATAACAATATGGCTGACGAATGACAACCGAAGAAAAAGAACATGTACCGTTCAGATTTGCATACAGAGCACTCGCTAATTGGTGCAATTTCTTCATTTTTTGAAAAAAAATAATAATTGTTATACTACGGTTTTGAATTTTGCTTCACCCTGTATATTTTTTTTCATACAACAACCAAATATACTAACTAAGTGTTGCAAACATCATAAAGGAGAAAGAAAACCTATACATTGCAAGAAAAAGGTTTAAAAATTGAAGTTAGTACCTGTAGTTATATATGGAGCAATGGAACCCTTGCAGTATTGATGAGACCACGTATCACTCATCCTAAGTAGAAAACGTACGTCTTTAACCACAAATTTCTTCAATTTTCTTCAAAACTATACTAGTTGGTATAAATATGTTGTTAGGCAACATCTCAACAATATAATATATGTCATTTTTATATATATGATATTGTTGAGCACTCTTCGTAACTGCTATATATTTCAGGCTATATCTCCGTAACTTCTGAACATATTTTAATGAAATAAAGCTCAAATTGAAGAGCAGTACACTCTTTCTGATATGAATGCAAGCAGAGCCCCCTACCGTAAATGGAAAGTTATCTTGTGTATATCATATCTTGCACTGTTTTATTTTTTTTACAGAACATAACACATTTCATTCCATGATATGTCTCATTGCCTCATAACAATATGGCTGACGAATGACAACCGAGGAAAAAGAACATGTACCGTTCAGATTTGCATACAGGGCACTAGCTAATTGGTGCAATTTCTTCATTTTTTGAAAAAAAAAATAATTGTTATACTACGGTTTTGAATTTTGCTTCACCCTGTATATTTTTTTCATACAACAACCAAATATACTAACTAAGTGTTTCAAACATCATAAAGGAGAAAGAAAACCTATACATTACAAGAAAAAGGTTTAAAAAATTAAGTTAGTACCTGTAGTTATATATGGAGTAATGGAACCCTTGCAGTATTGATGAGACCACGTATCACTCATCCTAAGTAGAAAACGTACGTCTTTAACCACAAATTTCTTCAATTTTCTTCAAAACTATACTAGTTGGTATAAATATGTTGTTAGGCAACATCTCAACAATATAACATATGTCATTTTTATATATATATTATATTGTTGAGCACTCTTCCTAACTGCTATATATTTCAGGCTGTATCTCCGAAACTTCTGAACATATTTTAATGCAATAATGCTCAAATTGAATGGCAGTACACTCTTTCTGATATGAATGCAAGCAGAGCCCCCTACCGTAAATGGAAAGTTATCTTGTGTATATCACATCTTGCTCTGTTGTATTCTTTTTACAGAACATAACACATTTCATTCCATGGTATGTCTCATTGCCTCATAACAATATGGCTGACGAATGACAACCGAGGAAAAAGAACATGTACCGTTCAGATTTGCATACAGGGCACTTGCTAATTGGTGCAAATTCTTCATTTTTTGAAAAAAAAATAATAATTGTTATACTACGGTTTTGAATTTTGCTTCACCCTGTATATTTTTTTCATACAGCAACCAAATATACTAACTAAGTGTTGGAAACATCATAAAGGAGAAAGAAATCCTATACATTACAAGAAAAAGGTTTAAAAAATGAAGTTAGTACCTGTAGTTATATATGGAGGAATGGAACCCTTGCAGTATTGATGAGACCACGTATCACTCATCCTAAGTAGAAAACGTACGTCTTTAACCACAAATTTCTTCAATTTTCTTCAAAACTATACTAGTTGGTATAAATATGTTGTTAGGCAACATCTCAACAATATAACATATGTCATTTTTATATATATTATATTGTTGAGCACTCTTCCTAACTGCTATATATTTCAGGCTATATCTCCGAAACTTCTGAACATATTTTAATGCAATAATGCTCAAATTGAATGGCAGTACACTCTTTCTGATATGAATGCAAGCAGAGCCCCCTACCGTTAACGAAAAGTTATGTTGTGTATATCATATCTTGCACTGTTTTATTCTTTTTACAGAACATAACACATTTCATTCCATGATATGTCTCATTGCCTCATAACAATATGGCTGACGAATGACAACCGAAGAAAAAGAACATGTACCCTTCAGATTTGCATACAGGGCACTCGCTAATTGGTGCAATTTCTTCATTTTTTGAAAAAAAAATAATAATTGTTATACTACGGTTTTGAATTTTGCTTCACCCTGTATATTTTTTTTCATACAACAACCAAATATACTAACTAAGTGTTGCAAACATCATAAAGGAGAAAGAAATCCTATACATTACAAGAAAAAGGTTTAAAAAATGAAGTTAGTACCTGTAGTTATATATGGAGGAATGGAACCCTTGCAGTATTGATGAGACCACGTATCACTCATCCTAAGTAGAAAACGTACGTCTTTAACCACAAATTTCTTCAATTTTCTTCAAAACTATACTAGTTGGTATAAATATGTTGTTAGGCAACATCTCAACAATATAACATATGTCATTTTTATATATATTATATTGTTGAGCACTCTTCCTAACTGCTATATATTTCAGGCTATATCTCCGAAACTTCTGAACATATTATAATGCAATAATGCTCAAATTGAATGGCAGTACACTCTTTCTGATATGAATGCAAGCAGAGCCCCCTACCGTTAACGAAAAGTTATGTTGTGTATATCATATCTTGCACTGTTTTATTCTTTTTACAGAACATAACACATTTCATTCCATGATATGTCTCATTGCCTCATAACAATATGGCTGACGAATGACAACCGAAGAAAAAGAACATGTACCGTTCAGATTTGCATACAGAGCACTCGCTAATTGGTGCAATTTCTTCATTTTTTGAAAAAAAATAATAATTGTTATACTACGGTTTTGAATTTTGCTTCACCCTGTATATTTTTTTTCATACAACAACCAAATATACTAACTAAGTGTTGCAAACATCATAAAGGAGAAAGAAAACCTATACATTGCAAGAAAAAGGTTTAAAAATTGAAGTTAGTACCTGTAGTTATATATGGAGCAATGGAACCCTTGCAGTATTGATGAAACCACGTATCACTCATCCTAAGTAGAAAACGTACGTCTTTAACCACAAATTTCTTCAATTTTCTTCAAAACTATACTAGTTGGTATAAATATGTTGTTAGGCAACATCTCAACAATATAACATATGTCATTTTTATATATATTATATTATTGAGCACTCTTCCTAAGTGCTATATATTTCAGGCTATATCTCCGAAACTTGTGAACATATTTTAATGAAATTAAGCTCAAATTGAAGAGCAGTACACTCTTTCTGATATGAATGCAAGCAGAGCCCCCTACCGTAAATGGAAAGTTATGTTGTGTATATCATATCTTGCACTGTTTTATTTTTTTTACAGAACATAACACATTTCATTCCATGATATGTCTCATTGCCTCATAACAATATGGCTGACGAATGACAACCGAAGAAAAAGAACATGTACCCTTCAGATTTGCATACAGGGCACTCGCTAATTGGTGCAATTTCTTCATTTTTTGAAAAAAAAAATAATAATTGTTATACTACGGTTTTGAATTTTGCTTCACCCTGTATATTTTTTTTCATACAACAACCAAATATACTAACTAAGTGTTGCAACCATCATAAAGGAGAAAGAAATCCTATACATTACAAGAAAAAGGTTTAAAAAATGAAGTTAGTACCTGTAGTTATATATGGAGGAATGGAACCCTTGCAGTATTGATGAGACCACGTATCACTCATCCTAAGTAGAAAACGTACGTCTTTAACCACAAATTTCTTCAATTTTCTTCAAAACTATACTAGTTGGTATAAATATGTTGTTAGGCAACATCTCAACAATATAACATATGTCATTTTTATATATATTATATTGTTGAGCACTCTTCCTAACTGCTATATATTTCAGGCTATATCTCCGAAACTTCTGAACATATTTTAATGCAATAATGCTCAAATTGAATGTCAGTACTCTCTTTCTGATATGAATGCAAGCAGAGCCCCCTACCGTTAACGAAAAGTTATGTTGTGTATATCATATCTTGCACTGTTTTATTCTTTTTACAGAACATAACACATTTCATTCCATGATATGTCTCATTGCCTCATAACAATATGGCTGACGAATGACAACCGAAGAAAAAGAACATGTACCCTTCAGATTTGCATACAGGGCACTCGCTAATTGGTGCAATTTCTTCATTTTTTGAAAAAAAAATAATAATTGTTATACTACGGTTTTGAATTTTGCTTCACCCTGTATATTTTTTTTCATACAACAACCAAATATACTAACTAAGTGTTGCAAACATCTTAAAGGAGAAAGAAATCCTATACATTACAAGAAAAAGGTTTAAAAAATGAAGTTAGTACCTGTAGTTATATATGGAGGAATGGAACCCTTGCAGTATTGATGAGACCACGTATCACTCATCCTAAGTAGAAAACGTACGTCTTTAACCACAAATTTCTTCAATTTTCTTCAAAACTATACTAGTTGGTATAAATATGTTGTTAGGCAACATCTCAACAATATAACATATGTCATTTTTATATATATTATATTGTTGAGCACTCTTCCTAACTGCTATATATTTCAGGCTATATCTCCGAAACTTCTGAACATATTTTAATGCAATAATGCTCAAATTGAATGGCAGTACACTCTTTCTGATATGAATGCAAGCAGAGCCCCCTACCGTTAACGAAAAGTTATGTTGTGTATATCATATCTTGCACTGTTTTATTCTTTTTACAGAACATAACACATTTCATTCCATGATATGTCTCATTGCCTCATAACAATATGGCTGACGAATGACAACCGAGGAAAAAGAACATGTACCGTTCAGATTTGCATACAGGGCACTCGCTAATTGGTGCAATTTCTTCATTTTTTGAAAAAAATAATAATTGTTATACTACGGTTTTGAATTTTGCTTCACCCTGTATATTTTTTTCATACAACAACCAAATATACTAACTAAGTGTTGCAAACATCATAAAGGAGAAAGAAAACCTATACATTACAAGAAAAAGGTTTAAAAAATGAAGTTAGTACCTGTAGTTATATATGGAGGAATGGAACCCTTGCAGTATTGATGAAACCACGTATCACTCATCCTAAGTAGAAAACGTACGTCTTTAACCACAAATTTCTTCAATTTTCTTCAAAACTATACTAGTTGGTATAAATATGTTGTTAGGCAACATCTCAACAATATAACATATGTCATTTTTATATATATTATATTATTGAGCACTCTTCCTAAGTGCTATATATTTCAGGCTATATCTCCGAAACTTGTGAACATATTTTAATGAAATAAAGCTCAAATTGAAGAGCAGTACACTCTTTCTGATATGAATGCAAGCAGAGCCCCCTACCGTAAATGGAAAGTTATGTTGTGTATATCATATCTTGCACTGTTTTATTTTTTTTACAGAAAATAACACATTTCATTCCATGATATGTCTCATTGCCTCATAACAATATGGCTGACGAATGACAACCGAAGAAAAAGAACATGTACCGTTCAGATTTGCATACAGAGCACTCGCTAATTGGTGCAATTTCTTCATTTTTTGAAAAAAAATAATAATTGTTATACTACGGTTTTGAATTTTGCTTCACCCTGTATATTTTTTTTCATACAACAACCAAATATACTAACTAAGTGTTGCAAACATCATAAAGGAGAAAGAAAACCTATACATTGCAAGAAAAACGTTTAAAAATTGAAGTTAGTACCTGTAGTTATATATGGAGCAATGGAACCCTTGCAGTATTGATGAAACCACGTATCACTCATCCTAAGTAGAAAACGTACGTCTTTAACCACAAATTTCTTCAATTTTCTTCAAAACTATACTAGTTGGTATAAATATGTTGTTAGGCAACATCTCAACAATATAACATATGTCATTTTTATATATATTATATTGTTGAGCACTCTTCCTAACTGCTATATATTTCAGGCTATATCTCCGAAACTTCTGAACATATTTTAATGCAATAATGCTCAAATTGAATGGCAGTACACTCTTTCTGATATGAATGCAAGCAGAGCCCCCTACCGTTAACGAAAAGTTATGTTGTGTATATCATATCTTGCACTGTTTTATTCTTTTTACAGAACATAACACATTTCATTCCATGATATGTCTCATTGCCTCATAACAATATGGCTGACGAATGACAACCGAGGAAAAAGAACATGTACCGTTCAGATTTGCATACAGGGCACTCGCTAATTGGTGCAATTTCTTCATTTTTTGAAAAAAAATAATAATTGTTATACTACGGTTTTGAATTTTGCTTCACCCTGTATATTTTTTTCATACAACAACCAAATATACTAACTAAGTGTTGCAAACATCATAAAGGAGAAAGAAAACCTATACATTACAAGAAAAAGGTTTAAAAAATGAAGTTAGTACCTGTAGTTATATATGGAGGAATGGAACCCTTGCAGTATTGATGAAACCACGTATCACTCATCCTAAGTAGAAAACGTACGTCTTTAACCACAAATTTCTTCAATTTTCTTCAAAACTATACTAGTTGGTATAAATATGTTGTTAGGCAACATCTCAACAATATAACATATGTCATTTTTATATATATTATATTGTTGAGCACTCTTCCTAACTGCTATATATTTCAGGCTATATCTCCGAAACTTCTGAACATATTTTAATGCAATAATGCTCAAATTGAATGGCAGTACACTCTTTCTGATATGAATGCAAGCAGAGCCCCCTACCGTTAACGAAAAGTTATGTTGTGTATATCATATCTTGCACTGTTTTATTCTTTTTACAGAACATAACACATTTCATTCCATGATATGTCTCATTGCCTCATAACAATATGGCTGACGAATGACAACCGAGGAAAAAGAACATGTACCGTTCAGATTTGCATACAGGGCACTCCCTAATTGGTGCAATTTCTTCATTTTTTGAAAAAAAAATAATAATTGTTATACTACGGTTTTGAATTTTGCTTCACCCTGTATATTTTTTTCATACAACAACCAAATATACTAACTAAGTGTTGCAAACATCATAAAGGAGAAAGAAAACCTATACATTACAAGAAAAAGGTTTAAAAAATGAAGTTAGTACCTGTAGTTATATATGGAGGAATGGAACCCTTGCAGTATTGATGAAACCACGTATCACTCATCCTAAGTAGAAAACGTACGTCTTTAACCACAAATTTCTTCAATTTTCTTCAAAACTATACTAGTTGGTATAAATATGTTGTTAGGCAACATCTCAACAATATAACATATGTCATTTTTATATATATTATATTGTTGAGCACTCTTCCTAACTGCTATATATTTCAGGCTATATCTCCGAAACTTCTGAACATATTTTAATGCAATAATGCTCAAATTGAATGGCAGTACACTCTTTCTGATATGAATGCAAGCAGAGCCCCCTACCGTTAACGAAAAGTTATGTTGTGTATATCATATCTTGCACTGTTTTATTCTTTTTACAGAACATAACACATTTCATTCCATGATATGTCTCATTGCCTCATAACAATATGGCTGACGAATGACAACCGAGGAAAAAGAACATGTACCGTTCAGATTTGCATACAGGGCACTCGCTAATTGGTGCAATTTCTTCATTTTTTGAAAAAAAATAATAATTGTTATACTACGGTTTTGAATTTTGCTTCACCCTGTATATTTTTTTCATACAACAACCAAATATACTAACTAAGTGTTGCAAACATCATAAAGGAGAAAGAAAACCTATACATTACAAGAAAAAGGTTTAAAAAATGAAGTTAGTACCTGTAGTTATATATGGAGGAATGGAACCCTTGCAGTATTGATGAAACCACGTATCACTCATCCTAAGTAGAAAACGTACGTCTTTAACCACAAATTTCTTCAATTTTCTTCAAAACTATACTAGTTGGTATAAATATGTTGTTAGGCAACATCTCAACAATATAACATATGTCATTTTTATATATATTATATTATTGAGCACTCTTCCTAAGTGCTATATATTTCAGGCTATATCTCCGAAACTTGTGAACATATTTTAATGAAATAAAGCTCAAATTGAAGAGCAGTACACTCTTTCTGATATGAATGCAAGCAGAGCCCCCTACCGTAAATGGAAAGTTATGTTGTGTATATCATATCTTGCACTGTTTTATTCTTTTTACAGAACATAACACATTTCATTCCATGATATGTCTCATTGCCTCATAACAATATGGCTGACGAATGACAACCGAGGAAAAAGAACATGTACCGTTCAGATTTGCATACAGGGCACTCGCTAATTGGTGCAATTTCTTCATTTTTTGAAAAAAAATAATAATTGTTATACTACGGTTTTGAATTTTGCTTCACCCTGTATATTTTTTTCATACAACAACCAAATATACTAACTAAGTGTTGCAAACATCATAAAGGAGAAAGAAAACCTATACATTACAAGAAAAAGGTTTAAAAAATGAAGTTAGTACCTGTAGTTATATATGGAGGAATGGAACCCTTGCAGTATTGATGAAACCACGTATCACTCATCCTAAGTAGAAAACGTACGTCTTTAACCACAAATTTCTTCAATTTTCTTCAAAACTATACTAGTTGGTATAAATATGTTGTTAGGCAACATCTCAACAATATAACATATGTCATTTTTATATATATTATATTGTTGAGCACTCTTCCTAACTGCTATATATTTCAGGCTATATCTCCGAAACTTCTGAACATATTTTAATGCAATAATGCTCAAATTGAATGGCAGTACACTCTTTCTGATATGAATGCAAGCAGAGCCCCCTACCGTTAACGAAAAGTTATGTTGTGTATATCATATCTTGCACTGTTTTATTCTTTTTACAGAACATAACACATTTCATTCCATGATATGTCTCATTGCCTCATAACAATATGGCTGACGAATGACAACCGAGGAAAAAGAACATGTACCGTTCAGATTTGCATACAGGGCACTCCCTAATTGGTGCAATTTCTTCATTTTTTGAAAAAAAAATAATAATTGTTATACTACGGTTTTGAATTTTGCTTCACCCTGTATATTTTTTTCATACAACAACCAAATATACTAACTAAGTGTTGCAAACATCATAAAGGAGAAAGAAAACCTATACATTACAAGAAAAAGGTTTAAAAAATGAAGTTAGTACCTGTAGTTATATATGGAGGAATGGAACCCTTGCAGTATTGATGAAACCACGTATCACTCATCCTAAGTAGAAAACGTACGTCTTTAACCACAAATTTCTTCAATTTTCTTCAAAACTATACTAGTTGGTATAAATATGTTGTTAGGCAACATCTCAACAATATAACATATGTCATTTTTATATATATTATATTATTGAGCACTCTTCCTAAGTGCTATATATTTCAGGCTATATCTCCGAAACTTGTGAACATATTTTAATGAAATAAAGCTCAAATTGAAGAGCAGTACACTCTTTCTGATATGAATGCAAGCAGAGCCCCCTACCGTAAATAGAAAGTTATGTTGTGTATATCATATCTTGCACTGTTTTATTTTTTTTACAGAAAATAACACATTTCATTCCATGATATGTCTCATTGCCTCATAACAATATGGCTGACGAATGACAACCGAAGAAAAAGAACATGTACCGTTCAGATTTGCATACAGAGCACTCGCTAATTGGTGCAATTTCTTCATTTTTTGAAAAAAAAATAATAATTGTTATACTACGGTTTTGAATTTTGCTTCACCCTGTATATTTTTTTTCATACAACAACCAAATATACTAACTAAGTGTTGCAACCATCATAAAGGAGAAAGAAAACCTATACATTGCAAGAAAAAGGTTTAAAAATTGAAGTTAGTACCTGTAGTTATATATGGAGCAATGGAACCCTTGCAGTATTGATGAGACCACGTATCACTCATCCTAAGTAGAAAACGTACGTCTTTAACCACAAATTTCTTCAATTTTCTTCAAAACTATACTAGTTGGTATAAATATGTTGTTAGGCAACATCTCAACAATATAATATATGTCATTTTTATATATATGATATTGTTGAGCACTCTTCGTAACTGCTATATATTTCAGGCTATATCTCCGTAACTTCTGAACATATTTTAATGAAATAAAGCTCAAATTGAAGAGCAGTACACTCTTTCTGATATGAATGCAAGCAGAGCCCCCTACCGTAAATGGAAAGTTATGTTGTGTATATCATATCTTGCACTGTTTTATTTTTTTTACAGAACATAACACATTTCATTCCATGATATGTCTCATTGCCTCATAACAATATGGCTGACGAATGACAACCGAAGAAAAAGAACATGTACCCTTCAGATTTGCATACAGGGCACTCGCTAATTGGTGCAATTTCTTCATTTTTTGAAAAAAAAATAATAATTGTTATACTACGGTTTTGAATTTTGCTTCACCCTGTATATTTTTTTTCATACAACAACCAAATATACTAACTAAGTGTTGCAAACATCATAAAGGAGAAAGAAATCCTATACATTACAAGAAAAAGGTTTAAAAAATGAAGTTAGTACCTGTAGTTATATATGGAGGAATGGAACCCTTGCAGTATTGATGAGACCACGTATCACTCATCCTAAGTAGAAAACGTACGTCTTTAACCACAAATTTCTTCAATTTTCTTCAAAACTATACTAGTTGGTATAAATATGTTGTTAGGCAACATCTCAACAATATAACATATGTCATTTTTATATATATTATATTGTTGAGCACTCTTCCTAACTGCTATATATTTCAGGCTATATCTCCGAAACTTCTGAACATATTTTAATGCAATAATGCTCAAATTGAATGGCAGTACACTCTTTCTGATATGAATGCAAGCAGAGCCCCCTACCGTTAACGAAAAGTTATGTTGTGTTTATCATATCTTGCACTGTTTTATTCTTTTTACAGAACATAACACATTTCATTCCATGATATGTCTCATTGCCTCATAACAATATGGCTGACGAATGACAACCGAGGAAAAAGAACATGTACCGTTCAGATTTGCATACAGGGCACTCGCTAATTGGTGCAATTTCTTCATTTTTTGAAAAAAAATAATAATTGTTATACTACGGTTTTGAATTTTGCTTCACCCTGTATATTTTTTTCATACAACAACCAAATATACTAACTAAGTGTTGCAAACATCATAAAGGAGAAAGAAAACCTATACATTACAAGAAAAAGGTTTAAAAAATGAAGTTAGTACCTGTAGTTATATATGGAGGAATGGAACCCTTGCAGTATTGATGAAACCACGTATCACTCATCCTAAGTAGAAAACGTACGTCTTTAACCACAAATTTCTTCAATTTTCTTCAAAACTATACTAGTTGGTATAAATATGTTGTTAGGCAACATCTCAACAATATAACATATGTCATTTTTATATATATTATATTATTGAGCACTCTTCCTAAGTGCTATATATTTCAGGCTATATCTCCGAAACTTTGAACATATTTTAATGAAATAAAGCTCAAATTGAAGAGCAGTACACTCTTTCTGATATGAATGCAAGCAGAGCCCCCTACCGTAAATGGAAAGTTATGTTGTGTATATCATTCTTGCACTGTTTTATTTTTTTTACAGAACATAACACATTTCATTCCATGATATGTCTCATTGCCTCATAACAATATGGCTGACGAATGACAACCGAAGAAAAAGAACATGTACCCTTCAGATTTGCATACAGGGCACTTGCTAATTGGTGCAATTTCTTCATGTTTTGAAAAAAAAATAATAATTGTTATACTACGGTTTTGAATTTTGCTTCACCCTGTATATTTCTTTTCATACAGCAACCAAATATACTAACTAAGTGTTGGAAACATCATAAAGGAGAAAGAAATCCTATACATTACAAGAAAAAGGTTTAAAAAATGAAGTTAGTACCTGTTGTTATATATGGAGCAATGGAACCCTTGCAGTATTGATGAGACCACGTATCACTCATCCTAAGTAGAAAACGTACGTCTTTAACCACATATTTCTTCAATTTTCTTCAAAACTGTACTAGTTGGTATAAATATGTTGTTAGGCAACATCTCAACAATATAACATATGTCATTTTTATATATATTATATTGTTGAGCACTCTTCCTAACTGCTATATATTTCAAGCTGTATCTCCGAAACTTCTTAACATATTTTAATGCAATAAAGCTCAAATTGAAGAACAGTACACTCTTTCTGACATGAATGCAAGCAGAGCCCCCTACCGTAAATGGAAAGTTATGTTGTGTATATCATATCTTGCACTGTTTTATTTTTTTTACAGAACATAACACATTTCATTCCATGATATGTCTCATTGCCTCATAACAATATGGCTGACGAATGACAACCGAGGAAAAAGAACATGTACCGTTCAGATTTGCATACAGGGCACTCGCTAATTGGTGCAATTTCTTCATTTTTTGAAAAAAAAATAATAATTGTTATACTACGGTTTTGAATTTTGCTTCACCCTGTATATTTTTTTTTCATACAGCAACCAAATATACTAACTAAGTGTTGGAAACATCATAAAGGAGAAAGAAATCCTATACATTACAAGAAAAAGGTTTAAAAAATGAAGTTAGTACCTGTTGTTATATATGGAGCAATGGAACCCTTGCAGTATTGATGAGACCACGTATCACTCATCCTAAGTAGAAAACGTACGTCTTTAACCACAAATTTCTTCAATTTTCTTCAAAACTATACTAGTTGGTATAAATATGTTGTTAGGCAACATCTCAACAATATAACATATGTCATTTTTATATATATTATATTGTTGAGCACTCTTCCTAAGTGCTATATATTTCAGGCTATATCTCCGAAACTTCTGAACATATTTTAATGAAATAAAGCTCAAATTAAAGAGCAGTACACTCTTTCTGACATGAATGCAAGCAGAGCTCCCTACCGTAAATGGAAAGTTATGTCGTGTATATCATGTCTTGCACTGTTTTATTCTTTTTACAGAACATAACACATTTCATTCCATGATATGTCTCATTGCCTCATAACAATATGGCTGACGAATGACAACCGAGGAAAAAGAACATGTACCGTTCAGATTTGCATACAGGGCACTCGCTAATTGGTGCAATTTGTTCATTTTTTGAAAAAAAAATAATAATTGTTATACTACGGTTTTGAATTTTGCTTCACCCTGTATATTTTTTTTCATACAACAACCAAATATACTAACTAAGTGTTGCAAACATCATAAAGGAGAAAGAAAACCTATACATTACAAGAAAAAAGTTTAAAAATTGAAGTTAGTACCTGTTGTTATATATGGAGCAATGGAACCCTTGCAGTATTGATGAGACCACGTATCACTCATCCTAAGTAGAAAACGTACGTCTTTAACCACAAATTTCTTCAATTTTTTTGAAAACTATACTAGTTGGTATAAATATGTTGTTAGGCACCATTTCAACAATATAACATATGTCATTTTTATATATATTATATTGTTGAGCACTCTTCCTAACTGCTATATATTTCAGGCTATATCTCCGAAACTTCTGAACATATTTCAATGAAATAAAGCTCAAATTGAAGAACAGTACACTCTTTCTGACATGAATGCAAGCAGAGCCCCCTACCGTAAATGGAAAGTTATGTCGTGTATATCATGTCTTGCACTGTTTTATTCTTTTTACAGAACATAACACATTTCATTCCATGATATGTCTCATTGCCTCATAACAATATGGCTGACGAATGAAAACCGAGGAAAAAGAACATGTACCGTTCAGATTTGCATACAGGGCACTTGCTAATTGGTGAAATTTCTTCATTTTTTGAAAAAAAATAGTAATTGTTATACTACGGTTTTGAATTTTGCATCACCCTGTATATTTTTTTTCATACAGCAACAGAATATACTAACTAAGTGTTGGAAACATCATAAAGGAGAAAGAAATCCTATACATTACAAGAAAAAGTTTTAAAAAATGAAGTTAGTACCTGTTGTTATATATGGAGCAATGGAACCCTTGCAGTATTGATGAGACCACGTATCACTCATCCTAAGTAGAAAACGTACGTCTTTAACCACATATTTCTTCAATTTTCTTCAAAACTGTACTAGTTGGTATAAATATGTTGTTAGGCAACATCTCAACAATATAACATATGTCATTTTTATATATATTATATTGTTGAGCACTCTTCCTAACTGCTATATATTTCAAGCTGTATCTCCGAAACTTCTTAACATATTTTAATGCAATAAAGCTCAAATTGAAGAACAGTACACTCTTTCTGACATGAATGCAAGCAGAGCCCCCTACCGTAAATGGAAAGTTATGTTGTGTATATCATATCTTGCACTGTTTTATTTTTTTTACAGAACATAACACATTTCATTCCATGATATGTCTCATTGCCTCATAACAATATGGCTGACGAATGACAACCGAGGAAAAAGAACATGTACCGTTCAGATTTGCATACAGGGCACTCGCTAATTGGTGCAATTTCTTCATTTTTTGAAAAAAAAATAATAATTGTTATACTACGGTTTTGAATTTTGCTTCACCCTGTATATTTTTTTTTCATACAGCAACCAAATATACTAACTAAGTGTTGGAAACATCATAAAGGAGAAAGAAATCCTATACATTACAAGAAAAAGGTTTAAAAAATGAAGTTAGTACCTGTTGTTATATATGGAGCAATGGAACCCTTGCAGTATTGATGAGACCACGTATCACTCATCCTAAGTAGAAAACGTACGTCTTTAACCACAAATTTCTTCAATTTTCTTCAAAACTATACTAGTTGGTATAAATATGTTGTTAGGCAACATCTCAACAATATAACATATGTCATTTTTATATATATTATATTGTTGAGCACTCTTCCTAAGTGCTATATATTTCAGGCTATATCTCCGAAACTTCTGAACATATTTTAATGAAATAAAGCTCAAATTAAAGAGCAGTACACTCTTTCTGACATGAATGCAAGCAGAGCTCCCTACCGTAAATGGAAAGTTATGTCGTGTATATCATGTCTTGCACTGTTTTATTCTTTTTACAGAACATAACACATTTCATTCCATGATATGTCTCATTGCCTCATAACAATATGGCTGACGAATGACAACCGAGGAAAAAGAACATGTACCGTTCAGATTTGCATACAGGGCACTCGCTAATTGGTGCAATTTGTTCATTTTTTGAAAAAAAAATAATAATTGTTATACTACGGTTTTGAATTTTGCTTCACCCTGTATATTTTTTTTCATACAACAACCAAATATACTAACTAAGTGTTGCAAACATCATAAAGGAGAAAGAAAACCTATACATTACAAGAAAAAAGTTTAAAAATTGAAGTTAGTACCTGTTGTTATATATGGAGCAATGGAACCCTTGCAGTATTGATGAGACCACGTATCACTCATCCTAAGTAGAAAACGTACGTCTTTAACCACAAATTTCTTCAATTTTTTTGAAAACTATACTAGTTGGTATAAATATGTTGTTAGGCACCATTTCAACAATATAACATATGTCATTTTTATATATATTATATTGTTGAGCACTCTTCCTAACTGCTATATATTTCAGGCTATATCTCCGAAACTTCTGAACATATTTCAATGAAATAAAGCTCAAATTGAAGAACAGTACACTCTTTCTGACATGAATGCAAGCAGAGCCCCCTACCGTAAATGGAAAGTTATGTCGTGTATATCATGTCTTGCACTGTTTTATTCTTTTTACAGAACATAACACATTTCATTCCATGATATGTCTCATTGCCTCATAACAATATGGCTGACGAATGAAAACCGAGGAAAAAGAACATGTACCGTTCAGATTTGCATACAGGGCACTTGCTAATTGGTGAAATTTCTTCATTTTTTGAAAAAAAATAGTAATTGTTATACTACGGTTTTGAATTTTGCATCACCCTGTATATTTTTTTTCATACAGCAACAGAATATACTAACTAAGTGTTGGAAACATCATAAAGGAGAAAGAAATCCTATACATTACAAGAAAAAGTTTTAAAAAATGAAGTTAGTACCTGTTGTTATATATGGAGCAATGGAACCCTTGCAGTATTGATGAGACCACGTATCACTCATCCTAAGTAGAAAACGTACGTCTTTAACCACAAATTTCTTCAATTTTCTTCAAAACTATACTAGTTGGTATAAATATGTTGTTAGGCAACATCTCAACAATATAACATATGTCATTTTTATATATATTATATTGTTGAGCACTCTTCCTAACTGCTATATACTTCAAGCTGTCTCTCCGAAACTTCTGAACATATTTTAATGAAATAAAGCTCAAATTGAAGAACAGTACACTCTTTCTGACATGAATGCAAGCAGAGCCCCCTACCGTAAATGGAAAGTTATGTCGTGTATATCATGTCTTGCACTGTTTTATTCTTTTTACAGAACATAACACATTTCATTCCATGATATGTCTCATTGCCTCATAACAATATGGCTGACGAATGACAACCGAGGAAAAAGAACATGTACCGTTCAGATTTGCATACAGGGCACTTGCTAATTGGTGCAATTTCTTCATTTTTTGAAAAAAAAATAATAATTGTTATACTACGGTTTTGAATTTTGCTTCACCCTGTATATTTTTTTTCATACAGCAACCAAATATACTAACTAAGTGTTGGAAACATCATAAAGGAGAAGGAAATCCTATACATTACAAGAAAAAGGTTTAAAAAATGAAGTTAGTACCTGTTGTTATATATGGAGCAATGGAACCCTTGCAGTATTGATGAGACCACGTATCACTCATCCTAAGTAGAAAACGTACGTCTTTAACCACAAATTTCTTCAATTTTCTTCAAAACTATACTAGTTGGTATAAATATGTTGTTAGGCAACATCTCAACAATATAACATATGTCATTTTTATATATATTATATTGTTGAGCACTCTTCCTAACTGCTATATATTTCAAGCTGTATCTCCGAAATTTCTTAACATATTTTAATGCAATAAAGCTCAAATTGAAGAGTTTACACTCTTTCTGACATGAATGCAAGCAGAGCCCCCTACCGTAAATGAAAAGATATCTTGTGTATATCATATCTTGCACTGTTTTATTCTTTTTACAGAACATAACACATTTCATTCCATGATATGTCTCATTGCCTCATAACAATATGGCTGACGAATGACAACCGAGGAAAAAGAACATGTACCGTTCAGATTTGCATACAGGGCACTCGCTAATTGGTGCAATTTCTTCATTTTTTGAAAAAAAAATAATAATTGTTATACTACGGTTTTGAATTTTGCTTCACCCTGTATATTTTTTTTTCATACAGCAACCAAATATACTAACTAAGTGTTGGAAACATCATAAAGGAGAAAGAAAACCTATACATTACAAGAAAAAGGTTTAAAAAATGAAGTTAGTACCTGTTGTTATATATGGAGCAATGGAACCCTTGCAGTATTGATGAGACCACGTATCACTCATCGTAAGTAGAAAACGTACGTCTTTAACCACAAATTTCTTCAATTTTCTTCAAAACTATACTAGTTGGTATAAATATGTTGTTAGGCAACATCTCAACAATATAACATATGTCATTTTTATATATATTATATTGTTGAGCACTCTTCCTAACTGCTATATATTTCAGGCTATATCTCCGAAACTTCTGAACATATTTTAATGCAATAATGCTCAAATTGAATGGCAGTACACTCTTTCTGATATGAATGCAAGCAGAGCCCCCTACCGTAAACGGAAAGTTATGTTGTTTATATCATATCTTGCACTGTTTTATTCTTTTTACAGAACATAACACATTTCATTCCATGATATGTCTCATTGCCTCATAACAATATGGCTGACGAATGACAACCGAGTTAAAAGAACATGTACCGTTCAGATTTGCATACAGGGCACTCGCTAATTGGAGCAATTTCTTCATTTTTTGAAAAAAAATAATAATTGTTATACTACGGTTTTGAATTTTGCTCACCCTGTATATTTTTTTCATACAACAACCAAATATACTAACTAAGTGTTGGAAACATCATAAAGGAGAAAGAAAACCTATACATTACAAGAAAAAGGTTTAAAAAATGAAGTTAGTAAATGTAGTTATATATGGAGGAATGGAACCCTTGCAGTATTGATGAGACCACGTATCACTCATCCTAAGTAGAAAACGTACGTCTTTAACCACAAATTTCTTCAATTTTCTTCAAAACTATACTAGTTGGTATAAATATGTTGTTAGGCAACATCTCAACAATATAACATATGTCATTTTTATATATATTATATTGTTGAGCACTCTTCCTAAGTGCTATATATTTCAGGCTATATCTCCGAAACTTCTGAACATATTTTAATGAAATAAAGCTCAAATTGAAGAGCAGTACACTCTTTCTGACATGAATGCAAGCAGAGCTCCCTACCGTAAATGGAAAGTTATGTCGTGTATATCATGTCTTGCACTGTTTTATTCTTTTTACAGAACATAACACATTTCATTCCATGATATGTCTCATTGCCTCATAACAATATGGCTGACGAATGACAACCGAGGAAAAAGAACATGTACCGTTCAGATTTGCATACAGGGCACTCGCTAATTGGTGCAATTTGTTCATTTTTTGAAAAAAAAATAATAATTGTTATACTACGGTTTTGAATTTTGCTTCACCCTGTATATTTTTTTTCATACAACAACCAAATATACTAACTAAGTGTTGCAAACATCATAAAGGAGAAAGAAAACCTATACATTACAAGAAAAAAGTTTAAAAATTGAAGTTAGTACCTGTTGTTATATATGTAGCAATGGAACCCTTGCAGTATTGATGAGACCACGTATCACTCATCCTAAGTAGAAAACGTACGTCTTTAACCACAAATTTCTTCAATTTTTTTCAAAACTATACTAGTTGGTATAAATATGTTGTTAGGCAACATCTCAACAATATAACATATGTCATTTTTATATATATTATATTGTTGAGCACTCTTCCTAACTGCTATATATTTCAGGCTATATCTCCGAAACTTCTGAACATATTTCAATGAAATAAAGCTCAAATTGAAGAACAGTACACTCTTTCTGACATGAATGCAAGCAGAGCCCCCTACCGTAAATGGAAAGTTATGTCGTGTATATCATGTCTTGCACTGTTTTATTCTTTTTACAGAACATAACACATTTCATTCCATGATATGTCTCATTGCCTCATAACAATATCGCTGACGAATGACAACCGAGGAAAAAGAACATGTACCGTTCAGATTTGCATACAGGGCACTTGCTAATTGGTGAAATTTCTTCATTTTTTGAAAAAAAATAGTAATTGTTATACTACGGTTTTGAATTTTGCATCACCCTGTATATTTTTTTTCATACAGCAACAGAATATACTAACTAAGTGTTGGAAACATCATAAAGTAGAAAGAAATCCTATACATTACAAGAAAAAGTTTTAAAAAATGAAGTTAGTACCTGTTGTTATATATGGAGCAATGGAACCCTTGCAGTATTGATGAGACCACGTATCACTCATCCTAAGTAGAAAACGTACGTCTTTAACCACAAATTTCTTCAATTTTCTTCAAAACTATACTAGTTGGTATAAATATGTTGTTAGGCAACATCTCAACAATATAACATATGTCATTTTTATATATATTATATTGTTGAGCACTCTTCCTAACTGCTATATACTTCAAGCTGTCTCTCCGAAACTTCTGAACATATTTTAATGAAATAAAGCTCAAATTGAAGAACAGTACACTCTTTCTGACATGAATGCAAGCAGAGCCCCCTACCGTAAATGGAAAGTTATGTCGTGTATATCATGTCTTGCACTGTTTTATTCTTTTTACAGAACATAACACATTTCATTCCATGATATGTCTCATTGCCTCATAACAATATCGCTGACGAATGACAACCGAGGAAAAAGAACATGTACCGTTCAGATTTGCATACAGGGCACTTGCTAATTGGTGCAATTTCTTCATTTTTTGAAAAAAAAAATAATAATTTTTATACTACGGTTTTGAATTTTGCTTCACCCTGTATATTTTTTTTCATACAGCAACCAAATATACTAACTAAGTGTTGGAAACATCATAAAGGAGAAAGAAATCCTATACATTACAAGAAAAAGGTTTAAAAAATGAAGTTAGTACCTGTTGTTATATATGGAGCAATGGAACCCTTGCAGTATTGATGAGACCACGTATCACTCATCCTAAGTAGAAAACGTACGTCTTTAACCACAAATTTCTTCAATTTTCTTCAAAACTATACTAGTTGGTATAAATATGTTGTTAGGCAACATCTCAACAATATAACATATGTCATTTTTATATATATTATATTGTTGAGCACTCTTCCTAACTGCTATATATTTCAAGCTGTATCTCCGAAACTTCTTAACATATTTTAATGCAATAAAGCTCAAATTGAAGAGTTTACACTCTTTCTGACATGAATGCAAGCAGAGCCCCCTACCGTAAATGAAAAGATATCTTGTGTATATCATATCTTGCACTGTTTTATTCTTTTTACAGAACATAACACATTTCATTCCATGATATGTCTAATTGCCTCATAACAATATGGCTGACGAATGACAACCGAGGAAAAAGAACATGTACCGTTCAGATTTGCATACAGGGCACTCGCTAATTGGTGCAATTTCTTCATTTTTTGAAAAAAAAAATAATAATTGTTATACTACGGTTTTGAATTTTGCTTCACCCTGTATATTTTTTTTCATACAGCAACCAAATATACTAACTAAGTGTTGGAAACATCATAAAGGAGAAAGAAAACCTATACATTACAAGAAAAAGGTTTAAAAAATGAAGTTAGTACCTGTTGTTATATATGGAGCAATGGAACCCTTGCAGTATTGATGAGACCACGTATCACTCATCGTAAGTAGAAAACGTACGTCTTTAACCACAAATTTCTTCAATTTTCTTCAAAACTATACTAGTTGGTATAAATATGTTGTAAGGCAACATCTCAACAATATAACATATGTCATTTTTATATATATTATATTGTTGAGCACTCTTCCTAACTGCTATATATTTCAGGCTATATCTCCGAAACTTCTGAACATATTTTAATGCAATAATGCTCAAATTGAATGGCAGTACACTCTTTCTGATATGAATGCAAGCAGAGCCCCCTACCGTAAACGGAAAGTTATGTTGTGTATATCATATCTTGCACTGTTTTATTCTTTTTACAGAACATAACACATTTCATTCCATGATATGTCTCATTGCCTCATAACAATATGGCTGACGAATGACAACCGAGTTAAAAGAACATGTACCGTTCAGATTTGCATACAGGGCACTCGCTAATTGGTGCAATTTCTTCATTTTTTGAAAAAAAATAATAATTGTTATACTACGGTTTTGAATTTTGCTCACCCTGTATATTTTTTTCATACAACAACCAAATATACTAACTAAGTGTTGGAAACATCATAAAGGAGAAAGAAAACCTATACATTACAAGAAAAAGGTTTAAAAAATGAAGTTAGTACCTGTAGTTATATATGGAGGAATGGAACCCTTGCAGTATTGATGAGACCACGTATCACTCATCCTAAGTAGAAAACGTACGTCTTTAACCACAAATTTCTTCAATTTTCTTCAAAACTATACTAGTTGGTATAAATATGTTGTTAGGCAACATCTCAACAATATAACATATGTCATTTTTATATATATTATATTATTGAGCACTCTTCCTAAGTGCTATATATTTCAGGCTATATCTCCGAAACTTTGAACATATTTTAATGAAATAAAGCTCAAATTGATGAACAGTACACTCTTTCTGATATGAATGCAAGCAGAGCCCCCTACCGTAAATGGAAAGTTATGTTGTGTATATCATTCTTGCACTGTTTTATTTTTTTTACAGAACATAACACATTTCATTCCATGATATGTCTCATTGCCTCATAACAATATGGCTGACGAATGACAACCGAAGAAAAAGAACATGTACCCTTCAGATTTGCATACAGGGCACTCGCTAATTGGTGCAATTTCTTCATTTTTTGAAAAAAAAATAATAATTGTTATACTACGGTTTTGAATTTTGCTTCACCCTGTATATTTTTTTTCATACAACAACCAAATATACTAACTAAGTGTTGCAAACATCATAAAGGAGAAAGAAAACCTATACATTACAAGAAAAAGGTTTAAAAATTGAAGTTAGTACCTGTAGTTATATATGGAGCAATGGAACCCTTGCAGTATTGATGAGACCACGTATCACTCATCCTAAGTAGAAAACGTACGTCTTTAACCACATATTTCTTCAATTTTCTTCAAAACTGTACTAGTTGGTATAAATATGTTGTTAGGCAACATCTCAACAATATAACATATGTCATTTTTATATATATTATATTGTTGAGCACTCTTCCTAACTGCTATATATTTCAAGCTGTATCTCCGAAACTTCTTAACATATTTTAATGCAATAAAGCTCAAATTGAAGAACAGTACACTCTTTCTGACATGAATGCAAGCAGAGCCCCCTACCGTAAATGGAAAGTTATGTTGTGTATATCATATCTTGCACTGTTTTATTTTTTTTACAGAACATAACACATTTCATTCCATGATATGTCTCATTGCCTCATAACAATATGGCTGACGAATGACAACCGAGGAAAAAGAACATGTACCGTTCAGATTTGCATACAGGGCACTCGCTAATTGGTGCAATTTCTTCATTTTTTGAAAAAAAAAATAATAATTGTTATACTACGGTTTTGAATTTTGCTTCACCCTGTATATTTTTTTTCATACAGCAACCAAATATACTAACTAAGTGTTGGAAACATCATAAAGGAGAAAGAAATCCTATACATTACAAGAAAAAGGTTTAAAAAATGAAGTTAGTACTGTTGTTATATATGGAGCAATGGAACCCTTGCAGTATTGATGAGACCACGTATCACTCATCCTAAGTAGAAAACGTACGTCTTTAACCACAAATTTCTTCAATTTTCTTCAAAACTATAGTAGTTGGTATAAATATGTTGTTAGGCAACATCTCAACAATATAACATATGTCATTTTTATATATATTATATTGTTGAGCACTCTTCCTAACTGCTATATATTTCAAGCTGTATCTCCGAAACTTCTTAACATATTTTAATGCAATAAAGCTCAAATTGAAGAGTTTACACTCTTTCTGACATGAATGCAAGCAGAGCCCCCTACCGTAAATGAAAAGATATCTTGTGTATATCATATCTTGCACTGTTTTATTCTTTTTACAGAACATAACACATTTCATTCCATGATATGTCTCATTGCCTCATAACAATATGGCTGACGAATGACAACCGAGGAAAAAGAACATGTACCGTTCAGATTTGCATACAGGGCACTCGCTAATTGGTGCAATTTCTTCATTTTTTGAAAAAAAAATAATAATTGTTATACTACGGTTTTGAATTTTGCTTCACCCTGTATATTTTTTTTCATACAGCAACCAAATATACTAACTAAGTGTTGGAAACATCATAAAGGAGAAAGAAAACCTATACATTACAAGAAAAAGGTTTAAAAAATGAAGTTAGTACCTGTTGTTATATATGGAGCAATGGAACCCTTGCAGTATTGATGAGACCACGTATCACTCATCGTAAGTAGAAAACGTACGTCTTTAACCACAAATTTCTTCAATTTTCTTCAAAACTATCTAGTTGGTATAAATATGTTGTTAGGCAACATCTCAACAATATAACATATGTCATTTTTATATATATTATATTGTTGAGCACTCTTCCTAACTGCTATATATTTCAGGCTATATCTCCGAAACTTCTGAACATATTTTAATGCAATAATGCTCAAATTGAATGGCAGTACACTCTTTCTGATATGAATGCAAGCAGAGCCCCCTACCGTAAACGGAAAGTTATGTTGTGTATATCATATCTTGCACTGTTTTATTCTTTTTACAGAACATAACACATTTCATTCCATGATATGTCTCATTGCCTCATAACAATATGGCTGACGAATGACAACCGAGTTAAAAGAACATGTACCGTTCAGATTTGCATACAGGGCACTCGCTAATTGGTGCAATTTCTTCATTTTTTGAAAAAAAATAATAATTGTTATACTACGGTTTTGAATTTTGCTCACCCTGTATATTTTTTTCATACAACAACCAAATATACTAACTAAGTGTTGGAAACATCATAAAGGAGAAAGAAAACCTATACATTACAAGAAAAAGGTTTAAAAAATGAAGTTAGTACCTGTAGTTATATATGGAGGAATGGAACCCTTGCAGTATTGATGAGACCACGTATCACTCATCCTAAGTAGAAAACGTACGTCTTTAACCACAAATTTCTTCAATTTTCTTCAAAACTATACTAGTTGGTATAAATATGTTGTTAGGCAACATCTCAACAATATAACATATGTCATTTTTATATATATTATATTGTTGAGCACTCTTCCTAAGTGCTATATATTTCAGGCTATATCTCCGAAACTTCTGAACATATTTTAATGAAATAAAGCTCAAATTAAAGAGCAGTACACTCTTTCCGACATGAATGCAACCAGAGCTCCCTACCGTAAATGGAAAGTTATGTCGTGTATATCATGTCTTGCACTGTTTTATTCTTTTTACAGAACATAACACATTTCATTCCATGATATGTCTCATTGCCTCATAACAATATGGCTGACGAATGACAACCGAGGAAAAAGAACATGTACCGTTCAGATTTGCATACAGGGCACTCGCTAATTGGTGCAATTTGTTCATTTTTTGAAAAAAAAATAATAATTGTTATACTACGGTTTTGAATTTTGCTTCACCCTGTATATTTTTTTTCATACAACAACCAAATATACTAACTAAGTGTTGCAAACATCATAAAGGAGAAAGAAAACCTATACATTACAAGAAAAAAGTTTAAAAATTGAAGTTAGTACCTGTTGTTATATATGGAGCAATGGAACCCTTGCAGTATTGATGAGACCACGTATCACTCATCCTAAGTAGAAAACGTACGTCTTTAACCACAAATTTCTTCAATTTTTTTGAAAACTATACTAGTTGGTATAAATATGTTGTTAGGCACCATCTCAACAATATAACATATGTCATTTTTATATATATTATATTGTTGAGCACTCTTCCTAACTGCTATATATTTCAGGCTATATCTCCGAAACTTCTGAACATATTTCAATGAAATAAAGCTCAAATTGAAGAACAGTACACTCTTTCTGACAAGAATGCAAGCAGAGCCCCCTACCGTAAATGGAAAGTTATGTCGTGTATATCATGTCTTGCACTGTTTTATTCTTTTTACAGAACATAACACATTTCATTCCATGATATGTCTCATTGCCTCATAACAATATGGCTGACGAATGAAAACCGAGGAAAAAGAATATGTACCGTTCAGATTTGCATACAGGGCACTTGCTAATTGGTGAAAGTTCTTCATTTTTTGAAAAAAAATAGTAATTGTTATACTACGGTTTTGAATTTTGCATCACCCTGTATATTTTTTTTCATACAGCAACAGAATATACTAACTAAGTGTTGGAAACATCATAAAGGAGAAAGAAATCCTATACATTACAAGAAAAAGTTTTAAAAAATGAAGTTAGTACCTGTTGTTATATATGGAGCAATGGAACCCTTGCAGTATTGATGAGACCACGTATCACTCATCCTAAGTAGAAAACGTACGTCTTTAACCACAAATTTCTTCAATTTTCTTCAAAACTATACTAGTTGGTATAAATATGTTGTTAGGCAACATCTCAACAATATAACATATGTCATTTTTATATATATTATATTGTTGAGCACTCTTCCTAACTGCTATATACTTCAAGCTGTCTCTCCGAAACTTCTGAACATATTTTAATGAAATAAAGCTCAAATTGAAGAACAGTACACTCTTTCTGACATGAATGCAAGCAGAGCCCCCTACCGTAAATGGAAAGTTATGTCGTGTATATCATGTCTTGCACTGTTTTATTCTTTTTACAGAACATAACACATTTCATTCCATGATATGTCTCATTGCCTCATAACAATATGGCTGACGAATGACAACCGAGGAAAAAGAACATGTACCGTTCAGATTTGCATACAGGGCACTTGCTAATTGGTGCAATTTCTTCATTTTTTGAAAAAAAAAATAATAATTGTTATACTACGGTTTTGAATTTTGCTTCACCCTGTATATTTTTTTTCATACAGCAACCAAATATACTAACTAAGTGTTGGAAACATCATAAAGGAGAAGGAAATCCTATACATTACAAGAAAAAGGTTTAAAAAATGAAGTTAGTACCTGTTGTTATATATGGAGCAATGGAACCCTTGCAGTATTGATGAGACCACGTATCACTCATCCTAAGTAGAAAACGTACGTCTTTAACCACAAATTTCTTCAATTTTCTTCAAAACTATACTAGTTGGTATAAATATGTTGTTAGGCAACATCTCAACAATATAACATATGTCATTTTTATATATATTATATTGTTGAGCACTCTTCCTAACTGCTATATATTTCAAGCTGTATCTCCGAAATTTCTTAACATATTTTAATGCAATAAAGCTCAAATTGAAGAGTTTACACTCTTTCTGACATGAATGCAAGCAGAGCCCCCTACCGTAAATGAAAAGATATCTTGTGTATATCATATCTTGCACTGTTTTATTCTTTTTACAGAACATAACACATTTCATTCCATGATATGTCTCATTGCCTCATAACAATATGGCTGACGAATGACAACCGAGGAAAAAGAACATGTACCGTTCAGATTTGCATACAGGGCACTCGCTAATTGGTGCAATTTCTTCATTTTTTGAAAAAAAAATAATAATTGTTATACTACGGTTTTGAATTTTGCTTCACCCTGTATATTTTTTTTCATACAGCAACCAAATATACTAACTAAGTGTTGGAAACATCATAAAGGAGAAAGAAAACCTATACATTACAAGAAAAAGGTTTAAAAAATGAAGTTAGTACCTGTTGTTATATATGGAGCAATGGAACCCTTGCAGTATTGATGAGACCACGTATCACTCATCGTAAGTAGAAAACGTACGTCTTTAACCACAAATTTCTTCAATTTTCTTCAAAACTATACTAGTTGGTATAAATATGTTGTTAGGCAACATCTCAACAATATAACATATGTCATTTTTATATATATTATATTGTTGAGCACTCTTCCTAACTGCTATATATTTCAGGCTATATCTCCGAAACTTCTGAACATATTTTAATGCAATAATGCTCAAATTGAATGGCAGTACACTCTTTCTGATATGAATGCAAGCAGAGCCCCCTACCGTAAACGGAAAGTTATGTTGTGTATATCATATCTTGCACTGTTTTATTCTTTTTACAGAACATAACACATTTCATTCCATGATATGTCTCATTGCCTCATAACAATATGGCTGACGAATGACAACCGAGTTAAAAGAACATGTACCGTTCAGATTTGCATACAGGGCACTCGCTAATTGGAGCAATTTCTTCATTTTTTGAAAAAAAATAATAATTGTTATACTACGGTTTTGAATTTTGCTCACCCTGTATATTTTTTTCATACAACAACCAAATATACTAACTAAGTGTTGGAAACATCATAAAGGAGAAAGAAAACCTATACATTACAAGAAAAAGGTTTAAAAAATGAAGTTAGTACCTGTAGTTATATATGGAGGAATGGAACCCTTGCAGTATTGATGAGACCACGTATCACTCATCCTAAGTAGAAAACGTACGTCTTTAACCACAAATTTCTTCAATTTTCTTCAAAACTATACTAGTTGGTATAAATATGTTGTTAGGCAACATCTCAACAATATAACATATGTCATTTTTATATATATTATATTGTTGAGCACTCTTCCTAAGTGCTATATATTTCAGGCTATATCTCCGAAACTATTGAACATATTTTAATGAAATAAAGCTCAAATTGAAGAGCAGTACACTCTTTCTGACATGAATGCAAGCAGAGCTACCTACCGTAAATGGAAAGTTATGTCGTGTATATCATGTCTTGCACTGTTTTATTCTTTTTACAGAACATAACACATTTCATTCCATGATATGTCTCATTGCCTCATAACAATATGGCTGACGAATGACAACCGAGGAAAAAGAACATGTACCGTTCAGATTTGCATACAGGGCACTCGCTAATTGGTGCAATTTGTTCATTTTTTGAAAAAAAAATAATAATTGTTATACTACGGTTTTGAATTTTGCTTCACCCTGTATATTTTTTTTCATACAACAACCAAATATACTAACTAAGTGTTGCAAACATCATAAAGGAGAAAGAAAACCTATACATTACAAGAAAAAAGTTTAAAAATTGAAGTTAGTACCTGTTGTTATATATGGAGCAATGGAACCCTTGCAGTATTGATGAGACCACGTATCACTCATCCTAAGTAGAAAACGTACGTCTTTAACCACAAATTTCTTCAATTTTTTTCAAAACTATACTAGTTGGTATAAATATGTTGTTAGGCAACATCTCAACAATATAACATATGTCATTTTTATATATATTATATTGTTGAGCACTCTTCCTAACTGCTATATATTTCAGGCTATATCTCCGAAACTTCTGAACATATTTCAATGAAATAAAGCTCAAATTGAAGAACAGTACACTCTTTCTGACATGAATGCAAGCAGAGCCCCCTACCGTAAATGGAAAGTTATGTCGTGTATATCATGTCTTGCACTGTTTTATTCTTTTTACAGAACATAACACATTTCATTCCATGATATGTCTCATTGCCTCATAACAATATGGCTGACGAATGAAAACCGAGGAAAAAGAACATGTACCGTTCAGATTTGCATACAGGGCACTTGCTAATTGGTGAAATTTCTTCATTTTTTGAAAAAAAATAGTAATTGTTATACTACGGTTTTGAATTTTGCATCACCCTGTATATTTTTTTTCATACAGCAACAGAATATACTAACTAAGTGTTGGAAACATCATAAAGGAGAAAGAAATCCTATACATTACAAGAAAAAGTTTTAAAAAATGAAGTTAGTACCTGTTGTTATATATGGAGCAATGGAACCCTTGCAGTATTGATGAGACCACGTATCACTCATCCTAAGTAGAAAACGTACGTCTTTAACCACAAATTTCTTCAATTTTCTTCAAAACTATACTAGTTGGTATAAATATGTTGTTAGGCAACATCTCAACAATATAACATATGTCATTTTTATATATATTATATTGTTGAGCACTCTTCCTAACTGCTATATACTTCAAGCTGTCTCTCCGAAACTTCTGAACATATTTTAATGAAATAAAGCTCAAATTGAAGAACAGTACACTCTTTCTGACATGAATGCAAGCAGAGCCCCCTACCGTAAATGGAAAGTTATGTCGTGTATATCATGTCTTGCACTGTTTTATTCTTTTTACAGAACATAACACATTTCATTCCATGATATGTCTCATTGCCTCATAACAATATGGCTGACGAATGACAACCGAGGAAAAAGAACATGTACCGTTCAGATTTGCATACAGGGCACTTGCTAATTGGTGCAATTTCTTCATTTTTTGAAAAAAAAATAATAATTTTTATACTACGGTTTTGAATTTTGCTTCACCCTGTATATTTTTTTTCATACAGCAACCAAATATACTAACTAAGTGTTGGAAACATCATAAAGGAGAAAGAAATCCTATACATTACAAGAAAAAGGTTTAAAAAATGAAGTTAGTACCTGTTGTTATATATGGAGCAATGGAACCCTTGCAGTATTGATGAGACCACGTATCACTCATCCTAAGTAGAAAACGTACGTCTTTAACCACAAATTTCTTCAATTTTCTTCAAAACTATACTAGTTGGTATAAATATGTTGTTAGGCAACATCTCAACAATATAACATATGTCATTTTTATATATATTATATTGTTGAGCACTCTTCCTAACTGCTATATATTTCAAGCTGTATCTCCGAAACTTCTTAACATATTTTAATGCAATAAAGCTCAAATTGAAGAGTTTACACTCTTTCTGACATGAATGCAAGCAGAGCCCCCTACCGTAAATGAAAAGATATCTTGTGTATATCATATCTTGCACTGTTTTATTCTTTTTACAGAACATAACACATTTCATTCCATGATATGTCTCATTGCCTCATAACAATATGGCTGACGAATGACAACCGAGGAAAAAGAACATGTACCGTTCAGATTTGCATACAGGGCACTCGCTAATTGGTGCAATTTCTTCATTTTTTGAAAAAAAAAATAATAATTGTTATACTACGGTTTTGAATTTTGCTTCACCCTGTATATTTTTTTTCATACAGCAACCAAATATACTAACTAAGTGTTGGAAACATCATAAAGGAGAAAGAAAACCTATACATTACAAGAAAAAGGTTTAAAAAATGAAGTTAGTACCTGTTGTTATATATGGAGCAATGGAACCCTTGCAGTATTGATGAGACCACGTATCACTCATCGTAAGTAGAAAACGTACGTCTTTAACCACAAATTTCTTCAATTTTCTTCAAAACTATACTAGTTGGTATAAATATGTTGTTAGGCAACATCTCAACAATATAACATATGTCATTTTTATATATATTATATTGTTGAGCACTCTTCCTAACTGCTATATATTTCAGGCTATATCTCCGAAACTTCTGAACATATTTTAATGCAATAATGCTCAAATTGAATGGCAGTACACTGTTTCTGATATGAATGCAAGCAGAGCCCCCTACCGTAAACGGAAAGTTATGTTGTGTATATCATATCTTGCACTGTTTTATTCTTTTTACAGAACATAACACATTTCATTCCATGATATGTCTCATTGCCTCATAACAATATGGCTGACGAATGACAACCGAGTTAAAAGAACATGTACCGTTCAGATTTGCATACAGGGCACTCGCTAATTGGTGCAATTTCTTCATTTTTTGAAAAAAAATAATAATTGTTATACTACGGTTTTGAATTTTGCTCACCCTGTATATTTTTTTCATACAACAACCAAATATACTAAATAAGTGTTGGAAACATCATAAAGGAGAAAGAAAACCTATACATTACAAGAAAAAGGTTTAAAAAATGAAGTTAGTACCTGTAGTTATATATGGAGGAATGGAACCCTTGCAGTATTGATGAGACCACGTATCACTCATCCTAAGTAGAAAACGTACGTCTTTAACCACAAATTTCTTCAATTTTCTTCAAAACTATACTAGTTGGTATAAATATGTTGTTAGGCAACATCTCAACAATATAACATATGTCATTTTTATATATATTATATTGTTGAGCACTCTTCCTAAGTGCTATATATTTCAGGCTATATCTCCGAAACTTTTGAACATATTTTAATGAAATAAAGCTCAAATTGAAGAGCAGTACACTCTTTCTGACATGAATGCAAGCAGAGCTCCCTACCGTAAATGGAAAGATATGTAGTGTATATCATGTCTTGCACTGTTTTATTCTTTTTACAGAACATAACACATTTCATTCCATGATATGTCTCATTGCCTCATAACAATATGGCTGACGAATGACAACCGAGGAAAAAGAACATGTACCGTTCAGATTTGCATACAGGGCACTCGCTAATTGGTGCAATTTGTTCATTTTTTGAAAAAAAAATAATAATTGTTATACTACGGTTTTGAATTTTGCTTCACCCTGTATATTTTTTTTCACACAACAACCAAATATACTAACTAAGTGTTGCAAACATCATAAAGGAGAAAGAAAACCTATACATTACAAGAAAAAAGTTTAAAAATTGAAGTTAGTACCTGTTGTTATATATGGAGCAATGGAACCCTTGCAGTATTGATGAGACCACGTATCACTCATCCTAAGTAGAAAACGTACGTCTTTAACCACAAATTTCTTCAATTTTTTTCAAAACTATACTAGTTGGTATAAATATGTTGTTAGGCAACATCTCAACAATATAACATATGTCATTTTTATATATATTATATTGTTGAGCACTCTTCCTAACTGCTATATATTTCAGGCTATATCTCCGAAACTTCTGAACATATTTCAATGAAATAAAGCTCAAATTGAAGAACAGTACACTCTTTCTGACATGAATGCAAGCAGAGCCCCCTACCGTAAATGGAAAGTTATGTCGTGTATATCATGTCTTGCACTGTTTTATTCTTTTTACAGAACATAACACATTTCATTCCATGATATGTCTCATTGCCTCATAACAATATGGCTGACGAATGAAAACCGAGGAAAAAGAACATGTACCGTTCAGATTTGCATACAGGGCACTTGCTAATTGGTGAAATTTTTTCATTTTTTGAAAAAAAATAGTAATTGTTATACTACGGTTTTGAATTTTGCATCACCCTGTATATTTTTTTTCATACAGCAACAGAATATACTAACTAAGTGTTGGAAACATCATAAAGGAGAAAGAAATCCTATACATTACAAGAAAAAGTTTTAAAAAATGAAGTTAGTACCTGTTGTTATATATGGAGCAATGGAACCCTTGCAGTATTGATGAGACCACGTATCACTCATCCTAAGTAGAAAACGTACGTCTTTAACCACAAATTTCTTCAATTTTCTTCAAAACTATACTAGTTGGTATAAATATGTTGTTAGGCAACATCTCAACAATATAACATATGTCATTTTTATATATATTATATTGTTGAGCACTCTTCCTAACTGCTATATATTTCAAGCTGTATCTCCGAAACTTCTTAACATATTTTAATGCAATAAAGCTCAAATTGAAGAGTTTACACTCTTTCTGACATGAATGCAAGCAGAGCCCCCTACCGTAAATGAAAAGATATTTTGTGTATATCATATCTTGCACTGTTTTATTCTTTTTACAGAACATAACACATTTCATTCCATATGTCTCATTGCCTCATAACAATATGGCTGACGAATGACAACCGAGGAAAAAGAACATGTACCGTTCAGATTTGCATACAGGGCACTCGCTAATTGGTGCAATTTATTCATTTTTTGAAAAAAAAAAAATAATAATTGTTATACTACGGTTTTGAATTTTGCTTCACTCTGTATATTTTTTTTCATACAGCAACCAGATATACTAACTAAGTGTTGGAAACATCATAAAGGAGAAAGAAAACCTATACATTACAAGAAAAAGGTTTAAAAAATGAAGTTAGTACCTGTTGTTATATATGGCGCAATGGAACCCTTGCAGTATTGATGAGACCACGTATCACTCATCCTAAGTAGAAAACGTACGTCTTTAACCACAAATTTCTTCAATTTTCTTCAAAACTATACTAGTTGGTATAAATATGTTGTTAGGCAACATCTCAACAATATAACATATGTCATTTTTATATATATTATATTGTTGAGCACTCTTCCTAACTGCTATATATTTCAGGCTATATCTCCGAAACTTCTGAACATATTTTAATGCAATAATGCTCAAATTGAATGGCAGTACACTCTTTCTGATATGAATGCAAGCAGAGCCCCCTACCGTAAACGGAAAGTTATGTTGTGTATATCATATCTTGCACTGTTTTATTCTTTTTACAGAACATAACACATTTCATTCCATGATATGTCTCATTGCCTCATAACAATAAGGCTGACGAATGACAACCGAGTTAAAAGAACATGTACCGTTCAGATTTGCATACAGGGCACTCGCTAATTGGTGCAATTTCTTCATTTTTTGAAAAAAAATAATAATTGTTATACTACGGTTTTGAATTTTGCTTCACCCTGTATATTTTTTTCATACAACAACCAAATATACTAACTAAGTGTTGGAAACATCATAAAGGAGAAAGAAAACCTATACATTACAAGAAAAAGGTTTAAAAAATGAAGTTAGTACCTGTAGTTATATATGGAGGAATGGAACCCTTGCAGTATTGATGAGACCACGTATCACTCATCCTAAGTAGAAAACGTACGTCTTTAACCACAAATTTCTTCAATTTTCTTCAAAACTATACTAGTTGGTATAAATATGTTGTTAGGCAACATCTCAACAATATAACATATGTCATTTTTATATATATTATATTGTTGAGCACTCTTCCTAAGTGCTATATATTTCAGGCTATATCTCCGAAACTTCTGAACATATTTTAATGAAATAAAGCTCAAATTGAAGAGCAGTACACTCTTTCTGATATGAATGCAAGCAGAGCTCCCTACCGTAAATGGAAAGTTATGTCGTGTATATCATGTCTTGCACTGTTTTATTCTTTTTACAGAACATAACACATTTCATTCCATGATATGTCTCATTGCCTCATAACAATATGGCTGACGAATGACAACCGAGGAAAAAGAACATGTACCGTTCAGATTTGCATACAGGGCACTCGCTAATTGGTGCAATTTCTTCATTTTTTGAAAAAAAAAATAATAATTGTTATACTACGGTTTTGAATTTTGCTTCACCCTGTATATTTTTTTTCATACAACAACCAAATATACTAACTAAGTGTTGCAAACATCATAAAGGAGAAAGAAAACCTATACATTACAAGAAAAAGGTTTAAAAATTGAAGTTAGTACCTGTTGTTATATATGGAGCAATGGAACCCTTGCAGTATTGATGAGACCACGTATCACTCATCCTAAGTAGAAAACGTACGTCTTTAACCACAAATTTCTTCAATTTTCTTCAAAACTATACTAGTTGGTATAAATATGTTGTTAGGCAACATCTCAACAATATAACATATGTCATTTTTATATATATTATATTGTTGAGCACTCTTCCTAAGTGCTATATACTTCAAGCTGTATCCCCGAAACTTCTGAACATATTTCAATGAAATAAAGCTCAAATTGAAGAACAGTACACTCTTTCTGACATGAATGCAAGCAGAGCCCCCTACCGTAAAGGGAAAGTTATGTCGTGTATATCATGTCTTGCACTGTTTTATTCTTTTTACAGAACATAACACATTTCATTCCATGATATGTCTCATTGCCTCATAACAATATGGCTGACGAATGAAAACCGAGGAAAAAGAACATGTACCGTTCAGATTTGCATACAGGGCACTTGCTAATTGGTGCAATTTCTTCATTTTTTGAAAAAAAAATAATTGTTATACTACGGTTTTGAATTTTGCATCACCCTGTATATTTTTTTTCATACAGCAACCAATTATACTAACTAAGTGTTGGAAACATCATAAAGGAGAAAGAAATCCTATACATTACAAGAAAAAGCTTTAAAAAATGAAGTTAGTACCTGTTGTTATATATGGAGCAATGGAACCCTTGCAGTATTGATGAGACCACGTATCACTCATCCTAAGTAGAAAACGTACGTCTTTAACCACAAATTTCTTCAATTTTCTTCAAAACTATACTAGTTGGTATAAATATGTTGTTAGGCAACATCTCAACAATATAACATATGTCATTTTTATATATATTATATTGTTGAGCACTCTTCCTAACTGCTATATATTTCAGGCTATATCTCCGAAACTTCTGAACATATTTTAATGCAATAATGCTCAAATTGAATGGCAGTACACTCTTTCTGATATGAATGCAAGCAGAGCCCCCTACCGTAAACGGAAAGTTATGTTGTGTATATCATATCTTGCACTGTTTTATTCTTTTTACAGAACATAACACATTTCATTCCATGATATGTCTCATTGCCTCATAACAATAAGGCTGACGAATGACAACCGAGTTAAAAGAACATGTACCGTTCAGATTTGCATACAGGGCACTCGCTAATTGGTGCAATTTCTTCATTTTTTGAAAAAAAATAATAATTGTTATACTACGGTTTTGAATTTTGCTTCACCCTGTATATTTTTTTCATACAACAACCAAATATACTAACTAAGTGTTGGAAACATCATAAAGGAGAAAGAAAACCTATACATTACAAGAAAAAGGTTTAAAAAATGAAGTTAGTACCTGTAGTTATATATGGAGGAATGGAACCCTTGCAGTATTGATGAGACCACGTATCACTCATCCTAAGTAGAAAACGTACGTCTTTAACCACAAATTTCTTCAATTTTCTTCAAAACTATACTAGTTGGTATAAATATGTTGTTAGGCAACATCTCAACAATATAACATATGTCATTTTTATATATATTATATTGTTGAGCACTCTTCCTAAGTGCTATATATTTCAGGCTATATCTCCGAAACTTCTGAACATATTTTAATGAAATAAAGCTCAAATTGAAGAGCAGTACACTCTTTCTGACATGAATGCAAGCAGAGCTCCCTACCGTAAATGGAAAGTTATGTCGTGTATATCATGTCTTGCACTGTTTTATTCTTTTTACAGAACATAACACATTTCATTCCATGATATGTCTCATTGCCTCATAACAATATGGCTGACGAATGACAACCGAGGAAAAAGAACATGTACCGTTCAGATTTGCATACAGGGCACTCGCTAATTGGTGCAATTTCTTCATTTTTTGAAAAAAAAAATAATAATTGTTATACTACGGTTTTGAATTTTGCTTCACCCTGTATATTTTTTTTCATACAACAACCAAATATACTAACTAAGTGTTGCAAACATCATAAAGGAGAAAGAAAACCTATACATTACAAGAAAAAGGTTTAAAAATTGAAGTTAGTACCTGTTGTTATATATGGAGCAATGGAACCCTTGCAGTATTGATGAGACCACGTATCACTCATCCTAAGTAGAAAACGTACGTCTTTAACCACAAATTTCTTCAATTTTCTTCAAAACTATACTAGTTGGTATAAATATGTTGTTAGGCAACATCTCAACAATATAACATATGTCATTTTTATATATATTATATTGTTGAGCACTCTTCCTAAGTGCTATATATTTCAGGCTATATCTCCGAAACTTCTGAACATATTTTAATGAAATAAAGCTCAAATTGAAGAGCAGTACACTCTTTCTGATATGAATGCAAGCAGAGCTCCCTACCGTAAATGGAAAGTTATGTCGTGTATATCATGTCTTGCACTGTTTTATTCTTTTTACAGAACATAACACATTTCATTCCATGATATGTCTCATTGCCTCATAACAATAAGGCTGACGAATGACAACCGAGTTAAAAGAACATGTACCGTTCTGATTTGCATACAGGGCACTCGCTAATTGGTGCAATTTCTTCATTTTTTGAAAAAAAATAATAATTGTTATACTACGGTTTTGAATTTTGCTTCACCCTGTATATTTTTTTCATACAACAACCAAATATACTAACTAAGTGTTGGAAACATCATAAAGGAGAAAGAAAACCTATACATTACAAGAAAAAGGTTTAAAAAATGAAGTTAGTACCTGTAGTTATATATGGAGGAATGGAACCCTTGCAGTATTGATGAGACCACGTATCACTCATCCTAAGTAGAAAACGTACGTCTTTAACCACAAATTTCTTCAATTTTCTTCAAAACTATACTAGTTGGTATAAATATGTTGTTAGGCAACATCTCAACAATATAACATATGTCATTTTTATATATATTATATTGTTGAGCACTCTTCCTAACTGCTATATATTTCAGGCTATATCTCCGAAACTTCTGAACATATTTTAATGAAATAAAGCTCAAATTGAAGAGCAGTACACTCTTTCTGACATGAATGCAAGCAGAGCTCCCTACCGTAAATGGAAAGTTATGTCGTGTATATCATGTCTTGCACTGTTTTATTCTTTTTACAGAACATAACACATTTCATTCCATGATATGTCTCATTGCCTCATAACAATATGGCTGACGAATGACAACCGAGGAAAAAGAACATGTACCGTTCAGATTTGCATACAGGGCACTCGCTAATTGGTGCAATTTCTTCATTTTTTGAAAAAAAAAATAATAATTGTTATACTACGGTTTTGAATTTTGCTTCACCCTGTATATTTTTTTTCATACAACAACCAAATATACTAACTAAGTGTTGCAAACATCATAAAGGAGAAAGAAAACCTATACATTACAAGAAAAAGGTTTAAAAATTGAAGTTAGTACCTGTTGTTATATATGGAGCAATGGAACCCTTGCAGTATTGATGAGACCACGTATCACTCATCCTAAGTAGAAAACGTACGTCTTTAACCACAAATTTCTTCAATTTTCTTCAAAACTATACTAGTTGGTATAAATATGTTGTTAGGCAACATCTCAACAATATAACATATGTCATTTTTATATATATTATATTGTTGAGCACTCTTCCTAAGTGCTATATATTTCAGGCTATATCTCCGAAACTTCTGAACATATTTTAATGAAATAAAGCTCAAATTGAAGAGCAGTACACTCTTTCTGATATGAATGCAAGCAGAGCTCCCTACCGTAAATGGAAAGTTATGTCGTGTATATCATGTCTTGCACTGTTTTATTCTTTTTACAGAACATAACACATTTCATTCCATGATATGTCTCATTGCCTCATAACAATATGGCTGACGAATGACAACCGAGGAAAAAGAACATGTACCGTTCAGATTTGCATACAGGGCACTCGCTAATTGGTGCAATTTCTTCATTTTTTGAAAAAAAAAATAATAATTGTTATACTACGGTTTTGAATTTTGCTTCACCCTGTATATTTTTTTTCATACAACAACCAAATATACTAACTAAGTGTTGCAAACATCATAAAGGAGAAAGAAAACCTATACATTACAAGAAAAAGGTTTAAAAATTGAAGTTAGTACCTGTTGTTATATATGGAGCAATGGAACCCTTGCAGTATTGATGAGACCACGTATCACTCATCCTAAGTAGAAAACGTACGTCTTTAACCACAAATTTCTTCAATTTTCTTCAAAACTATACTAGTTGGTATAAATATGTTGTTAGGCAACATCTCAACAATATAACATATGTCATTTTTATATATATTATATTGTTGAGCACTCTTCCTAAGTGCTATATACTTCAAGCTGTATCCCCGAAACTTCTGAACATATTTCAATGAAATAAAGCTCAAATTGAAGAACAGTACACTCTTTCTGACATGAATGCAAGCAGAGCCCCCTACCGTAAAGGGAAAGTTATGTCGTGTATATCATGTCTTGCACTGTTTTATTCTTTTTACAGAACATAACACATTTCATTCCATGATATGTCTCATTGCCTCATAACAATATGGCTGACGAATGAAAACCGAGGAAAAAGAACATGTACCGTTCAGATTTGCATACAGGGCACTTGCTAATTGGTGCAATTTCTTCATTTTTTGAAAAAAAAATAATTGTTATACTACGGTTTTGAATTTTGCATCACCCTGTATATTTTTTTTCATACAGCAACCAATTATACTAACTAAGTGTTGGAAACATCATAAAGGAGAAAGAAATCCTATACATTACAAGAAAAAGCTTTAAAAAATGAAGTTAGTACCTGTTGTTATATATGGAGCAATGGAACCCTTGCAGTATTGATGAGACCACGTATCACTCATCCTAAGTAGAAAACGTACGTCTTTAACCACAAATTTCTTCAATTTTCTTCAAAACTATACTAGTTGGTATAAATATGTTGTTAGGCAACATCTCAACAATATAACATATGTCATTTTTATATATATTATATTGTTGAGCACTCTTCCTAACTGCTATATATTTCAGGCTATATCTCCGAAACTTCTGAACATATTTTAATGCAATAATGCTCAAATTGAATGGCAGTACACTCTTTCTGATATGAATGCAAGCAGAGCCCCCTACCGTAAACGGAAAGTTATGTTGTGTATATCATATCTTGCACTGTTTTATTCTTTTTACAGAACATAACACATTTCATTCCATGATATGTCTCATTGCCTCATAACAATAAGGCTGACGAATGACAACCGAGTTAAAAGAACATGTACCGTTCAGATTTGCATACAGGGCACTCGCTAATTGGTGCAATTTCTTCATTTTTTGAAAAAAAATAATAATTGTTATACTACGGTTTTGAATTTTGCTTCACCCTGTATATTTTTTTCATACAACAACCAAATATACTAACTAAGTGTTGGAAACATCATAAAGGAGAAAGAAAACCTATACATTACAAGAAAAAGGTTTAAAAAATGAAGTTAGTACCTGTAGTTATATATGGAGGAATGGAACCCTTGCAGTATTGATGAGACCACGTATCACTCATCCTAAGTAGAAAACGTACGTCTTTAACCACAAATTTCTTCAATTTTCTTCAAAACTATACTAGTTGGTATAAATATGTTGTTAGGCAACATCTCAACAATATAACATATGTCATTTTTATATATATTATATTGTTGAGCACTCTTCCTAAGTGCTATATATTTCAGGCTATATCTCCGAAACTTCTGAACATATTTTAATGAAATAAAGCTCAAATTGAAGAGCAGTACACTCTTTCTGACATGAATGCAAGCAGAGCTCCCTACCGTAAATGGAAAGTTATGTCGTGTATATCATGTCTTGCCCTGTTTTATTCTTTTTACAGAACATAACACATTTCATTCCATGATATGTCTCATTGCCTCATAACAATATGGCTGACGAATGACAACCGAGGAAAAAGAACATGTACCGTTCAGATTTGCATACAGGGCACTCGCTAATTGGTGCAATTTCTTCATTTTTTGAAAAAAAAAATAATAATTGTTATACTACGGTTTTGAATTTTGCTTCACCCTGTATATTTTTTTTCATACAACAACCAAATATACTAACTAAGTGTTGCAAACATCATAAAGGAGAAAGAAAACCTATACATTACAAGAAAAAGGTTTAAAAATTGAAGTTAGTACCTGTTGTTATATATGGAGCAATGGAACCCTTGCAGTATTGATGAGACCACGTATCACTCATCCTAAGTAGAAAACGTACGTCTTTAACCACAAATTTCTTCAATTTTCTTCAAAACTATACTAGTTGGTATAAATATGTTGTTAGGCAACATCTCAACAATATAACATATGTCATTTTTATATATATTATATTGTTGAGCACTCTTCCTAAGTGCTATATACTTCAAGCTGTATCCCCGAAACTTCTGAACATATTTCAATGAAATAAAGCTCAAATTGAAGAACAGTACACTCTTTCTGACATGAATGCAAGCAGAGCCCCCTACCGTAAAGGGAAAGTTATGTCGTGTATATCATGTCTTGCACTGTTTTATTCTTTTTACAGAACATAACACATTTCATTCCATGATATGTCTCATTGCCTCATAACAATATGGCTGACGAATGAAAACCGAGGAAAAAGAACATGTACCGTTCAGATTTGCATACAGGGCACTTGCTAATTGGTGCAATTTCTTCATTTTTTGAAAAAAAAATAATTGTTATACTACGGTTTTGAATTTTGCATCACCCTGTATATTTTTTTTCATACAGCAACCAAATATACTAACTAAGTGTTGGAAACATCATAAAGGAGAAAGAAATCCTATACATTACAAGAAAAAGGTTTAAAAAATTAAGTTAGTACCTGTAGTTATATATGGAGTAATGGAACCCTTGCAGTATTGATGAGACCACGTATCACTCATCCTAAGTAGAAAACGTACGTCTTTAACCACAAATTTCTTCAATTTTCTTCAAAACTATACTAGTTGGTATAAATATGTTGTTAGGCAACATCTCAACAATATAACATATGTCATTTTTATATATATTATATTGTTGAGCACTCTTCCTAACTGCTATATATTTCAGGCTGTATCTCCGAAACTTCTGAACATATTTTAATGAAATAAAGCTCAAATTGAAGAGCAGTACACTCTTTCTGATATGAATGCAAGCAGAGCCCCCTACCGTAAATGGAAAGTTATGTTGTGTATATCATATCTTGCTCTGTTGTATTCTTTTTACAGAACATAACACATTTCATTCCATGGTATGTCTCATTGCCTCATAACAATATGGCTGACGAATGACAACCGAGGAAAAAGAACATGTACCGTTCAGATTTGCATACAGGGCACTCGCTAATTGGTGCAATTTCTTCATTTTTTGAAAAAAAAATAATAATTGTTATACTACGGTTTTGAATTTTGCTTCACCCTGTATATTTTTTTCATACAACAACCAAATATACTAACTAAGTGTTGCAAACATCATAAAGGAGAAAGAAAACCTATACATTACAAGAAAAAGGTTTAAAAAATTAAGTTAGTACCTGTAGTTATATATGGAGCAATGGAACCCTTGAAGTATTGATGAGACCACGTATCACTCATCCTAAGTAGAAAACGTACGTCTTTAACCACAAATTTCTTCAATTTTCTTCAAAACTATACTAGTTGGTATAAATATGTTGTTAGGCAACATCTCAACAATATAACATATGTCATTTTTATATATATTATATTGTTGAGCACTCTTCCTAACTGCTATATACTTCAAGCTGTATCTCCGAAACTTCTGAACATATTTTAATGAAATAAAGCTCAAATAGAAGAACAGTACACTCTTTCTGACATGAATGCAAGCAGAGCCCCCTACCGTAAATGGAAAGTTATGTTGTGTATATCATATCTTGCACTGTTTTATTTTTTTTACAGAACATAACACATTTCATTCCATGATATGTCTCATTGCCTCATAACAATATGGCTGACGAATGACAACCGAGGAAAAAGAACATGTACCGTTCAGATTTGCATACAGGGCACTCGCTAATTGGTGCAATTTCTTCATTTTTTGAAAAAAAAATAATAATTGTTATACTACGGTTTTGAATTTTGCTTCACCCTGTATATTTTTTTTCATACAACAACCAAATATACTAACTAAGTGTTGGAAACATCATAAAGGAGAAAGAAAACCTATACATTACAAGAAAAAGGTTTAAAAAATGAAGTTAGTACCTGTAGTTATATATGGAGCAATGGAACCCTTGAAGTATTGATGAGACCACGTATCACTCATCCTAAGTAGAAAACGTACGTCTTTAACCACAAATTTCTTCAATTTTCTTCAAAACTATACTAGTTGGTATAAATATGTTGTTAGGCAACATCTCAACAATATAACATATGTCATTTTTATATATATTATATTGTTGAGCACTCTTCCTAACTGCTATATATTTCAGGCTATATCTCCGAAACTTCTGAACATATTTTAATGAAATAAAGCTCAAATTGAAGAGCAGTACACTCTTTCTGATATGAATGCAAGCAGAGACCCCTACCGTAAATGGAAAGTTATGTTGTGTATATCATATCTTGCACTGTTTTATTTTTTTTACAGAACATAACACATTTCATTCCATGATATGTCTCATTGCCTCATAACAATATGGCTGACGAATGACAACCGAGGAAAAAGAACATGTACCGTTCAGATTTGCATACAGGGCACTCGCTAATTGGTGCAATTTCTTCATTTTTTGAAAAAAAAATAATAATTGTTATACTACGGTTTTGAATTTTGCTTCACCCTGTATATTTTTTTTCATACAACAACCAAATATACTAACTAAGTGTTGCAAACATCATAAAGGAGAAAGAAAACCTATACATTACAAGAAAAAGGTTTAAAAATTGAAGTTAGTACCTCTAGTTATATATGGAGCAATGGAACCCTTGCAGTATTGATGAGACCACGTATCACTCATCCTAAGTAGAAAACGTACGTCTTTAACCACAAATTTCTTCAATTTTCTTCAAAACTATACTAGTTGGTATAAACATGTTGTTAGGCAACATCTCAACAATATAATATATGTCATTTTTATATATATTATATTGTTGAGCACTCTTCGTAACTGCTATATATTTCAGGCTATATCTCCGTAACTTCTGAACATATTTTAATGAAATAAAGCTCAAATTGAAGAGCAGTAGACTCTTTCTGATATGAATGCAAGCAGAGCCCCCTACCGTAAATGGAAAGTTATCTTGTGTATATCATATCTTGCACTGTTTTATTCTTTTTACAGAACATAACACATTTCATTCCATGATATGTCTCATTGCCTCATAACAATATGGCTGACGAATGACAACCGAGGGAAAAGAACATGTACCGTTCAGATTTGCATACAGGGCACTCGCTAATTCGTGCAATTTCTTCATTTTTTGAAAAAAAAATAATAATTGTTATACTACGGTTTTGAATTTTGCTTCACCCTGTATATTTTTTTCATACAACAACCAAATATACTAACTAAGTGTTGCAAACATCATAAAGGAGAAAGAAAACCTATACATTACAAGAAAAAGGTTTAAAAAATGAAGTTAGTACCTGTAGTTATATATGGAGCAATGGAACCCTTGCAGTATTGATGAGACCACGTATCACTCATCCTAAGTAGAAAACGTACGTCTTTAACCACAAATTTCTTCAATTTTCTTCAAAACTATACTAGTTGGTATAAATATGTTGTTAGGCAACATCTCAACAATATAACATATGTCATTTTTATATATATTATATTGTTGAGCACTCTTCCTAAGTGCTATATACTTCAAGCTGTATCCCCGAAACTTCTGAACATATTTCAATGAAATAAAGCTCAAATTGAAGAACAGTACACTCTTTCTGACATGAATGCAAGCAGAGCCCCCTACCGTAAAGGGAAAGTTATGTCGTGTATATCATGTCTTGCACTGTTTTATTCTTTTTACAGAACATAACACATTTCATTCCATGATATGTCTCATTGCCTCATAACAATATGGCTGACGAATGAAAACCGAGGAAAAAGAACATGTACCCTTCAGATTTGCATACAGGGCACTCGCTAATTGGTGCAATTTCTTCATTTTTTGAAAAAAAAATAATAATTGTTATACTACGGTTTTGAATTTTGCTTCACCCTGTATATTTTTTTTCATACAACAACCAAATATACTAACTAAGTGTTGCAAACATCATAAAGGAGAAAGAAAACCTATACATTACAAGAAAAAGGTTTAAAAATTGAAGTTAGTACCTGTAGTTATATATGGAGCAATGGAACCCTTGCAGTATTGATGAGACCACGTATCACTCATCCTAAGTAGAAAACGTACGTCTTTAACCACAAATTTCTTCAATTTTCTTCAAAACTATACTAGTTGGTATAAACATGTTGTTAGGCAACATCTCAACAATATAATATATGTCATTTTTATATATATTATATTGTTGAGCACTCTTCGTAACTGCTATATATTTCAGGCTATATCTCCGTAACTTCTGAACATATTTTAATGAAATAAAGCTCAAATTGAAGAGCAGTAGACTCTTTCTGATATGAATGCAAGCAGAGCCCCCTACCGTAAATGGAAAGTTATCTTGTGTATATCATATCTTGCACTGTTTTATTCTTTTTACAGAACATAACACATTGCATTCCATGATATGTCTCATTGCCTCATAACAATATGGCTGACGAATGACAACCGAGGAAAAAGAACATGTACCGTTCAGATTTGCATACAGGGCACTCGCTAATTCGTGCAATTTCTTCATTTTTTGAAAAAAAAATAATAATTGTTATACTACGGTTTTGAATTTTGCTTCACCCTGTATATTTTTTTTCATACAACAACCAAATATACTAACTAAGTGTTGCAAACATCATAAAGGAGAAAGAAAACCTATACATTACAAGAAAAAGGTTTAAAAAATTAAGTTAGTACCTGTAGTTATATATGGAGTAATGGAACCCTTGCAGTATTGATGAGACCACGTATCACTCATCCTAAGTAGAAAACGTACGTCTTTAACCACAAATTTCTTCAATTTTCTTCAAAACTATACTAGTTGGTATAAATATGTTGTTAGGCAACATCTCAACAATATAACATATGTCATTTTTATATATATTATATTGTTGAGCACTCTTCCTAAGTGCTATATACTTCAAGCTGTATCCCCGAAACTTCTGAACATATTTCAATGAAATAAAGCTCAAATTGAAGAACAGTACACTCTTTCTGACATGAATGCAAGCAGAGCCCCCTACCGTAAAGGGAAAGTTATGTCGTGTATATCATGTCTTGCACTGTTTTATTCTTTTTTACAGAACATAACACATTTCATTCCATGATATGTCTCATTGCCTCATAACAATATGGCTGACGAATGAAAACCGAGGAAAAAGAACATGTACCGTTCAGATTTGCATACAGGGCACTTGCTAATTGGTGCAATTTCTTCATTTTTTGAAAAAAAAATAATTGTTATACTACGGTTTTGAATTTTGCATCACCCTGTATATTTTTTTTCATACAGCAACCAAATATACTAACTAAGTGTTGGAAACATCATAAAGGAGAAAGAAATCCTATACATTACAAGAAAAAGCTTTAAAAAATGAAGTTAGTACCTGTTGTTATATATGGAGCAATGGAACCCTTGCAGTATTGATGAGACCACGTATCACTCATCCTAAGTAGAAAACGTACGTCTTTAACCACAAATTTCTTCAATTTTCTTCAAAACTATACTAGTTGGTATAAACATGTTGTTAGGCAACATCTCAACAATATAATATATGTCATTTTTATATATATTATATTGTTGAGCACTCTTCGTAACTGCTATATATTTCAGGCTATATCTCCGTAACTTCTGAACATATTTTAATGAAATAAAGCTCAAATTGAAGAGCAGTACACTCTTTCTGATATGAATGCAAGCAGAGCCCCCTACCGTAAATGGAAAGTTATCTTGTGTATATCATATCTTGCACTGTTTTATTCTTTTTACAGAACATAACACATTTCATTCCATGATATGTCTCATTGCCTCATAACAATATGGCTGACGAATGACAACCGAGTTAAAAGAACATGTACCGTTCAGATTTGCATACAGGGCACTCGCTAATTGGTGCAATTTCTTCATTTTTTGAAAAAAAAAATAATAATTGTTATACTACGGTTTTGAATTTTGCTTCACCCTGTATATTTTTTTTCATACAACAACCAAATATACTAACTAAGTGTTGCAAACATCATAAAGGAGAAAGAAAACTTATACATTACAAGAAAAAGGTTTAAAAAATTAAGTTAGTACCTGTAGTTATATATGGAGTAATGGAACCCTTGCAGTATTGATGAGACCACGTATCACTCATCCTAAGTAGAAAACGTACGTCTTTAACCACAAATTTCTTCAATTTTCTTCAAAACTATACTAGTTGGTATAAATATGTTGTTAGGCAACATCTCAACAATATAACATATGTCATTTTTATATATATTATATTGTTGAGCACTCTTCCTAACTGCTATATATTTCAGGCTGTATCTCCGAAACTTCTGAACATATTTTAATGAAATAAAGCTCAAATTGAAGAGCAGTACACTCTTTCTGATATGAATGCAAGCAGAGCCCCCTACCGTAAATGGAAAGTTATCTTGTGTATATCATATCTTGCTCTGTTGTATTCTTTTTACAGAACATAACACATTTCAGTCCATGGTATGTCTCATTGCCTCATAACAATATGGCTGACGAATGACAACCGAGGAAAAAGAACATGTACCGTTCAGATTTGCATACAGGGCACTCGCTAATTGGTGCAATTTCTTCATTTTTTGAAAAAAAAAATAATAATTGTTATACTACGGTTTTGAATTTTGCTTCACCCTGTATATTTTTTTCATACAACAACCAAATATACTAACTAAGTGTTGCAAACATCATAAAGGAGAAAGAAAACCTATACATTACAAGAAAAAGGTTTAAAAAATGAAGTTAGTACCTGTAGTTATATATGGAGCAATGGAACCCTTGAAGTATTGATGAGACCACGTATCACTCATCCTAAGTAGAAAACGTACGTCTTTAACCACAAATTTCTTCAATTTTCTTCAAAACTATACTAGTTGGTATAAATATGTTGTTAGGCAACATCTCAACAATATAACATATGTCATTTTTATATATATTATATTGTTGAGCACTCTTCCTAAGTGCTATATACTTCAAGCTGTATCCCCGAAACTTCTGAACATATTTCAATGAAATAAAGCTCAAATTGAAGAACAGTACACTCTTTCTGACATGAATGCAAGCAGAGCCCCCTACCGTAAAGGGAAAGTTATGTCGTGTATATCATGTCTTGCACTGTTTTATTCTTTTTACAGAACATAACACATTTCATTCCATGATATGTCTCATTGCCTCATAACAATATGGCTGACGAATGAAAACCGAGGAAAAAGAACATGTACCCTTCAGATTTGCATACAGGGCACTCGCTAATTGGTGCAATTTCTTCATTTTTTGAAAAAAAAATAATAATTGTTATACTACGGTTTTGAATTTTGCTTCACCCTGTATATTTTTTTTCATACAACAACCAAATATACTAACTAAGTGTTGCAAACATCATAAAGGAGAAAGAAAACCTATACATTACAAGAAAAAGGTTTAAAAATTGAAGTTAGTACCTGTAGTTATATATGGAGCAATGGAACCCTTGCAGTATTGATGAGACCACGTATCACTCATCCTAAGTAGAAAACGTACGTCTTTAACCACAAATTTCTTCAATTTTCTTCAAAACTATACTAGTTGGTATAAACATGTTGTTAGGCAACATCTCAACAATATAATATATGTCATTTTTATATATATTATATTGTTGAGCACTCTTCGTAACTGCTATATATTTCAGGCTATATCTCCGTAACTTCTGAACATATTTTAATGAAATAAAGCTCAAATTGAAGAGCAGTAGACTCTTTCTGATATGAATGCAAGCAGAGCCCCCTACCGTAAATGGAAAGTTATCTTGTGTATATCATATCTTGCACTGTTTTATTCTTTTTACAGAACATAACACATTTCATTCCATGATATGTCTCATTGCCTCATAACAATATGGCTGACGAATGACAACCGAGGAAAAAGAACATGTACCGTTCAGATTTGCATACAGGGCACTCGCTAATTCGTGCAATTTCTTCATTTTTTGAAAAAAAAATAATAATTGTTATACTACGGTTTTGAATTTTGCTTCACCCTGTATATTTTTTTTCATACAACAACCAAATATACTAACTAAGTGTTGCAAACATCATAAAGGAGAAAGAAAACCTATACATTACAAGAAAAAGGTTTAAAAAATTAAGTTAGTACCTGTAGTTATATATGGAGTAATGGAACCCTTGCAGTATTGATGAGACCACGTATCACTCATCCTAAGTAGAAAACGTACGTCTTTAACCACAAATTTCTTCAATTTTCTTCAAAACTATACTAGTTGGTATAAATATGTTGTTAGGCAACATCTCAACAATATAACATATGTCATTTTTATATATATTATATTGTTGAGCACTCTTCCTAAGTGCTATATACTTCAAGCTGTATCCCCGAAACTTCTGAACATATTTCAATGAAATAAAGCTCAAATTGAAGAACAGTACACTCTTTCTGACATGAATGCAAGCAGAGCCCCCTACCGTAAAGGGAAAGTTATGTCGTGTATATCATGTCTTGCACTGTTTTATTCTTTTTTACAGAACATAACACATTTCATTCCATGATATGTCTCATTGCCTCATAACAATATGGCTGACGAATGAAAACCGAGGAAAAAGAACATGTACCGTTCCGATTTGCATACAGGGCACTTGCTAATTGGTGCAATTTCTTCATTTTTTGAAAAAAAAAATAATTGTTATACTACGGTTTTGAATTTTGCATCACCCTGTATATTTTTTTTCATACAGCAACCAAATATACTAACTAAGTGTTGGAAACATCATAAAGGAGAAAGAAATCCTATACATTACAAGAAAAAGCTTTAAAAAATGAAGTTAGTACCTGTTGTTATATATGGAGCAATGGAACCCTTGCAGTATTGATGAGACCACGTATCACTCATCCTAAGTAGAAAACGTACGTCTTTAACCACAAATTTCTTCAATTTTCTTCAAAACTATACTAGTTGGTATAAACATGTTGTTAGGCAACATCTCAACAATATAATATATGTCATTTTTATATATATTATATTGTTGAGCACTCTTCGTAACTGCTATATATTTCAGGCTATATCTCCGTAACTTCTGAACATATTTTAATGAAATAAAGCTCAAATTGAAGAGCAGTACACTCTTTCTGATATGAATGCAAGCAGAGCCCCCTACCGTAAATGGAAAGTTATCTTGTGTATATCATATCTTGCACTGTTTTATTCTTTTTACAGAACATAACACATTTCATTCCATGATATGTCTCATTGCCTCATAACAATATGGCTGACGAATGACAACCGAGTTAAAAGAACATGTACCGTTCAGATTTGCATACAGGGCACTCGCTAATTGGTGCAATTTCTTCATTTTTTGAAAAAAAAAATAATAATTGTTATACTACGGTTTTGAATTTTGCTTCACCCTGTATATTTTTTTTCATACAACAACCAAATATACTAACTAAGTGTTGCAAACATCATAAAGGAGAAAGAAAACTTATACATTACAAGAAAAAGGTTTAAAAAATTAAGTTAGTACCTGTAGTTATATATGGAGTAATGGAACCCTTGCAGTATTGATGAGACCACGTATCACTCATCCTAAGTAGAAAACGTACGTCTTTAACCACAAATTTCTTCAATTTTCTTCAAAACTATACTAGTTGGTATAAATATGTTGTTAGGCAACATCTCAACAATATAACATATGTCATTTTTATATATATTATATTGTTGAGCACTCTTCCTAACTGCTATATATTTCAGGCTGTATCTCCGAAACTTCTGAACATATTTTAATGAAATAAAGCTCAAATTGAAGAGCAGTACACTCTTTCTGATATGAATGCAAGCAGAGCCCCCTACCGTAAATGGAAAGTTATCTTGTGTATATCATATCTTGCTCTGTTGTATTCTTTTTACAGAACATAACACATTTCAGTCCATGGTATGTCTCATTGCCTCATAACAATATGGCTGACGAATGACAACCGAGGAAAAAGAACATGTACCGTTCAGATTTGCATACAGGGCACTCGCTAATTGGTGCAATTTCTTCATTTTTTGAAAAAAAAATAATAATTGTTATACTACGGTTTTGAATTTTGCTTCACCCTGTATATTTTTTTCATACAACAACCAAATATACTAACTAAGTGTTGCAAACATCATAAAGGAGAAAGAAAACCTATACATTACAAGAAAAAGGTTTAAAAAATGAAGTTAGTACCTGTAGTTATATATGGAGCAATGGAACCCTTGAAGTATTGATGAGACCACGTATCACTCATCCTAAGTAGAAAACGTACGTCTTTAACCACAAATTTCTTCAATTTTCTTCAAAACTATACTAGTTGGTATAAATATGTTGTTAGGCAACATCTCAACAATATAACATATGTCATTTTTATATATATTATATTGTTGAGCACTCTTCCTAACTGCTATATACTTCAAGCTGTATCTCCGAAACTTCTGAACATATTTTAATGAAATAAAGCTCAAATTGAAGAACAGTACACTCTTTCTGACATGAATGCAAGCAGAGCCCCCTACCGTAAAGGGAAAGTTATGTCGTGTATATCATGTCTTGCACTGTTTTATTCTTTTTTACAGAACATAACACATTTCATTCCATGATATGTCTCATTGCCTCATAACAATATGGCTGACGAATGAAAACCGAGGAAAAAGAACATGTACCGTTCAGATTTGCATACAGGGCACTTGCTAATTGGTGCAATTTCTTCATTTTTTGAAAAAAAAATAATTGTTATACTACGGTTTTGAATTTTGCATCACCCTGTATATTTTTTTTCATACAGCAACCAAATATACTAACTAAGTGTTGGAAACATCATAAAGGAGAAAGAAATCCTATACATTACAAGAAAAAGCTTTAAAAAATGAAGTTAGTACCTGTTGTTATATATGGAGCAATGGAACCCTTGCAGTATTGATGAGACCACGTATCACTCATCCTAAGTAGAAAACGTACGTCTTTAACCACAAATTTCTTCAATTTTCTTCAAAACTATACTAGTTGGTATAACCATGTTGTTAGGCAACATCTCAACAATATAATATATGTCATTTTTATATATATTATATTGTTGAGCACTCTTCGTAACTGCTATATATTTCAGGCTATATCTCCGTAACTTCTGAACATATTTTAATGAAATAAAGCTCAAATTGAAGAGCAGTACACTCTTTCTGATATGAATGCAAGCAGAGCCCCCTACCGTAAATGGAAAGTTATCTTGTGTATATCATATCTTGCACTGTTTTATTCTTTTTACAGAACATAACACATTTCATTCCATGATATGTCTCATTGCCTCATAACAATATGGCTGACGAATGACAACCGAGTTAAAAGAACATGTACCGTTCAGATTTGCATACAGGGCACTCGCTAATTGGTGCAATTTCTTCATTTTTTGAAAAAAAAAATAATAATTGTTATACTACGGTTTTGAATTTTGCTTCACCCTGTATATTTTTTTTCATACAACAACCAAATATACTAACTAAGTGTTGCAAACATCATAAAGGAGAAAGAAAACTTATACATTACAAGAAAAAGGTTTAAAAAATTAAGTTAGTACCTGTAGTTATATATGGAGTAATGGAACCCTTGCAGTATTGATGAGACCACGTATCACTCATCCTAAGTAGAAAACGTACGTCTTTAACCACAAATTTCTTCAATTTTCTTCAAAACTATACTAGTTGGTATAAATATGTTGTTAGGCAACATCTCAACAATATAACATATGTCATTTTTATATATATTATATTGTTGAGCACTCTTCCTAACTGCTATATATTTCAGGCTGTATCTCCGAAACTTCTGAACATATTTTAATGAAATAAAGCTCAAATTGAAGAGCAGTACACTCTTTCTGATATGAATGCAAGCAGAGCCCCCTACCGTAAATGGAAAGTTATCTTGTGTATATCATATCTTGCTCTGTTGTATTCTTTTTACAGAACATAACACATTTCAGTCCATGGTATGTCTCATTGCCTCATAACAATATGGCTGACGAATGACAACCGAGGAAAAAGAACATGTACCGTTCAGATTTGCATACAGGGCACTCGCTAATTGGTGCAATTTCTTCATTTTTTGAAAAAAAAATAATAATTGTTATACTACGGTTTTGAATTTTGCTTCACCCTGTATATTTTTTTCATACAACAACCAAATATACTAACTAAGTGTTGCAAACATCATAAAGGAGAAAGAAAACCTATACATTACAAGAAAAAGGTTTAAAAAATGAAGTTAGTACCTGTAGTTATATATGGAGCAATGGAACCCTTGAAGTATTGATGAGACCACGTATCACTCATCCTAAGTAGAAAACGTACGTCTTTAACCACAAATTTCTTCAATTTTCTTCAAAACTATACTAGTTGGTATAAATATGTTGTTAGGCAACATCTCAACAATATAACATATGTCATTTTTATATATATTATATTGTTGAGCACTCTTCCTAAGTGCTATATACTTCAAGCTGTATCCCCGAAACTTCTGAACATATTTCAATGAAATAAAGCTCAAATTGAAGAACAGTACACTCTTTCTGACATGAATGCAAGCAGAGCCCCCTACCGTAAAGGGAAAGTTATGTCGTGTATATCATGTCTTGCACTGTTTTATTCTTTTTACAGAACATAACACATTTCATTCCATGATATGTCTCATTGCCTCATAACAATATGGCTGACGAATGAAAACCGAGGAAAAAGAACATGTACCCTTCAGATTTGCATACAGGGCACTCGCTAATTGGTGCAATTTCTTCATTTTTTGAAAAAAAAATAATAATTGTTATACTACGGTTTTGAATTTTGCTTCACCCTGTATATTTTTTTTCATACAACAACCAAATATACTAACTAAGTGTTGCAAACATCATAAAGGAGAAAGAAAACCTATACATTACAAGAAAAAGGTTTAAAAATTGAAGTTAGTACCTGTAGTTATATATGGAGCAATGGAACCCTTGCAGTATTGATGAGACCACGTATCACTCATCCTAAGTAGAAAACGTACGTCTTTAACCACAAATTTCTTCAATTTTCTTCAAAACTATACTAGTTGGTATAAACATGTTGTTAGGCAACATCTCAACAATATAATATATGTCATTTTTATATATATTATATTGTTGAGCACTCTTCGTAACTGCTATATATTTCAGGCTATATCTCCGTAACTTCTGAACATATTTTAATGAAATAAAGCTCAAATTGAAGAGCAGTAGACTCTTTCTGATATGAATGCAAGCAGAGCCCCCTACCGTAAATGGAAAGTTATCTTGTGTATATCATATCTTGCACTGTTTTATTCTTTTTACAGAACATAACACATTTCATTCCATGATATGTCTCATTGCCTCATAACAATATGGCTGACGAATGACAACCGAGGAAAAAGAACATGTACCGTTCAGATTTGCATACAGGGCACTCGCTAATTCGTGCAATTTCTTCATTTTTTGAAAAAAAAATAATAATTGTTATACTACGGTTTTGAATTTTGCTTCACCCTGTATATTTTTTTTCATACAACAACCAAATATACTAACTAAGTGTTGCAAACATCATAAAGGAGAAAGAAAACCTATACATTACAAGAAAAAGGTTTAAAAAATTAAGTTAGTACCTGTAGTTATATATGGAGTAATGGAACCCTTGCAGTATTGATGAGACCACGTATCACTCATCCTAAGTAGAAAACGTACGTCTTTAACCACAAATTTCTTCAATTTTCTTCAAAACTATACTAGTTGGTATAAATATGTTGTTAGGCAACATCTCAACAATATAACATATGTCATTTTTATATATATTATATTGTTGAGCACTCTTCCTAAGTGCTATATACTTCAAGCTGTATCCCCGAAACTTCTGAACATATTTCAATGAAATAAAGCTCAAATTGAAGAACAGTACACTCTTTCTGACATGAATGCAAGCAGAGCCCCCTACCGTAAAGGGAAAGTTATGTCGTGTATATCATGTCTTGCACTGTTTTATTCTTTTTTACAGAACATAACACATTTCATTCCATGATATGTCTCATTGCCTCATAACAATATGGCTGACGAATGAAAACCGAGGAAAAAGAACATGTACCGTTCCGATTTGCATACAGGGCACTTGCTAATTGGTGCAATTTCTTCATTTTTTGAAAAAAAAAATAATTGTTATACTACGGTTTTGAATTTTGCATCACCCTGTATATTTTTTTTTCATACAGCAACCAAATATACTAACTAAGTGTTGGAAACATCATAAAGGAGAAAGAAATCCTATACATTACAAGAAAAAGCTTTAAAAAATGAAGTTAGTACCTGTTGTTATATATGGAGCAATGGAACCCTTGCAGTATTGATGAGACCACGTATCACTCATCCTAAGTAGAAAACGTACGTCTTTAACCACAAATTTCTTCAATTTTCTTCAAAACTATACTAGTTGGTATAAACATGTTGTTAGGCAACATCTCAACAATATAATATATGTCATTTTTATATATATTATATTGTTGAGCACTCTTCGTAACTGCTATATATTTCAGGCTATATCTCCGTAACTTCTGAACATATTTTAATGAAATAGAGCTCAAATTGAAGAGCAGTTCACTCTTTCTGATATGAATGCAAGCAGAGCCCCCTACCGTAAATGGAAAGTTATCTTGTGTATATCATATCTTGCACTGTTTTATTCTTTTTACAGAACATAACACATTTCATTCCATGATATGTCTCATTGCCTCATAACAATATGGCTGACGAATGACAACCGAGTTAAAAGAACATGTACCGTTCAGATTTGCATACAGGGCACTCGCTAATTGGTGCAATTTCTTCATTTTTTGAAAAAAAAAATAATAATTGTTATACTACGGTTTTGAATTTTGCTTCACCCTGTATATTTTTTTTCATACAACAACCAAATATACTAACTAAGTGTTGCAAACATCATAAAGGAGAAAGAAAACTTATACATTACAAGAAAAAGGTTTAAAAAATTAAGTTAGTACCTGTAGTTATATATGGAGTAATGGAACCCTTGCAGTATTGATGAGACCACGTATCACTCATCCTAAGTAGAAAACGTACGTCTTTAACCACAAATTTCTTCAATTTTCTTCAAAACTATACTAGTTGGTATAAATATGTTGTTAGGCAACATCTCAACAATATAACATATGTCATTTTTATATATATTATATTGTTGAGCACTCTTCCTAACTGCTATATATTTCAGGCTGTATCTCCGAAACTTCTGAACATATTTTAATGAAATAAAGCTCAAATTGAAGAGCAGTACACTCTTTCTGATATGAATGCAAGCAGAGCCCCCTACCGTAAATGGAAAGTTATCTTGTGTATATCATATCTTGCTCTGTTGTATTCTTTTTACAGAACATAACACATTTCAGTCCATGGTATGTCTCATTGCCTCATAACAATATGGCTGACGAATGACAACCGAGGAAAAAGAACATGTACCGTTCAGATTTGCATACAGGGCACTCGCTAATTGGTGCAATTTCTTCATTTTTTGAAAAAAAAATAATAATTGTTATACTACGGTTTTGAATTTTGCTTCACCCTGTATATTTTTTTCATACAACAACCAAATATACTAACTAAGTGTTGCAAACATCATAAAGGAGAAAGAAAACCTATACATTACAAGAAAAAGGTTTAAAAAATGAAGTTAGTACCTGTAGTTATATATGGAGCAATGGAACCCTTGAAGTATTGATGAGACCACGTATCACTCATCCTAAGTAGAAAACGTACGTCTTTAACCACAAATTTCTTCAATTTTCTTCAAAACTATACTAGTTGGTATAAATATGTTGTTAGGCAACATCTCAACAATATAACATATGTCATTTTTATATATATTATATTGTTGAGCACTCTTCCTAACTGCTATATACTTCAAGCTGTATCTCCGAAACTTCTGAACATATTTTAATGAAATAAAGCTCAAATTGAAGAACAGTACACTCTTTCTGACATGAATGCAAGCAGAGCCCCCTACCGTAAATGGAAAGTTATGTTGTGTATATCATATCTTGCACTGTTTTATTTTTTTTACAGAACATAACACATTTCATTCCATGATATGTCTCATTGCCTCAGAACAATATGGCTGACGAATGACAACCGAGGAAAAAGAACATGTACCGTTCAGATTTGCATACAGGGCACTCGCTAATTGGTGCAATTTCTTCATTTTTTGAAAAAAAAAATAATAATTGTTATACTACGGTTTTGAATTTTGCTTCACCCTGTATATTTTTTTTCATACAACAACCAAATATACTAACTAAGTGTTGGAAACATCATAAAGGAGAAAGAAAACCTATACATTACAAGAAAAAGGTTTAAAAAATGAAGTTAGTACCTGTTGTTATATATGGAGCAATGGAACCCTTGCAGTATTGATGAGACCACGTATCACTCATCCTAAGTAGAAAACGTACGTCTTTAACCACAAATTTCTTCAATTTTCTTCAAAACTATACTAGTTGGTATAAATATGTTGTTAGGCAACATCTCAACAATATAACATATGTCATCTTTATATATATTATATTGTTGAGCACTCTTCCTAACTGCTATATATTTCAGGCTATATCTCCGAAACTTCTGAACATATTTTAATGAAATAAAGCTCAAATTGAAGAGCAGTACACTCTTTCTGATATGAATGCAAGCAGAGACCCCTACCGTAAATGGAAAGTTATGTTGTGTATATCATATCTTGCACTGTTTTATTTTTTTTACAGAACATAACACATTTCATTCTTGATATGTCTCATTGCCTCATAACAATATGGCTGACGAATGACAACCGAGGAAAAAGAACATGTACCGTTCAGATTTGCATACAGGGCACTCGCTAATTGGTGCAATTTCTTCATTTTTTGAAAAAAAAATAATAATTGTTATACTACGGTTTTGAATTTTGCTTCACCCTGTATATTTTTTTTTCATACAACAACCAAATATACTAACTAAGTGTTGCAAACATCATAAAGGAGAAAGAAAACCTATACATTACAAGAAAAAGGTTTAAAAATTGAAGTTAGTACCTGTAGTTATATATGGAGCAATGGAACCCTTGCAGTATTGATGAGACCACGTATCACTCATCCTAAGTAGAAAACGTACGTCTTTAACCACAAATTTCTTCAATTTTCTTCAAAACTATACTAGTTGGTATAAACATGTTGTTAGGCAACATCTCAACAATATAATATATGTCATTTTTATATATATTATATTGTTGAGCACTCTTCGTAACTGCTATATATTTCAGGCTATATCTCCGTAACTTCTGAACATATTTTAATGAAATAAAGCTCAAATTGAAGAGCAGTAGACTCTTTCTGATATGAATGCAAGCAGAGCCCCCTACCGTAAATGGAAAGTTATCTTGTGTATATCATATCTTGCACTGTTTTATTCTTTTTACAGAACATAACACATTTCATTCCATGATATGTCTCATTGCCTCATAACAATATGGCTGACGAATGACAACCGAGGAAAAAGAACATGTACCTTTCAGATTTGCATACAGGGCACTCGCTAATTCGTGCAATTTCTTCATTTTTTGAAAAAAAAAAATAATAATTGTTATACTACGGTTTTGAATTTTGCTTCACCCTGTATATTTTTTTTCATACAACAACCAAATATACTAACTAAGTGTTGCAAACATCATAAAGGAGAAAGAAAACCTATACATTACAAGAAAAAGGTTTAAAAAATTAAGTTAGTACCTGTAGTTATATATGGAGTAATGGAACCCTTGCAGTATTGATGAGACCACGTATCACTCATCCTAAGTAGAAAACGTACGTCTTTAACCACAAATTTCTTCAATTTTCTTCAAAACTATACTAGTTGGTATAAATATGTTGTTAGGCAACATCTCAACAATATAACATATGTCATTTTTATACATATTATATTGTTGAGCACTCTTCCTAACTGCTATATATTTCAGGCTGTATCTCCGAAACTTCTGAACATATTTTAATGAAATAAAGCTCAAATTGAAGAGCAGTACACTCTTTCTGATATGAATGCAAGCAGAGCCCCCTACCGTAAATGGAAAGTTATCTTGTGTATATCATATCTTGCTCTGTTGTATTCTTTTTACAGAACATAACACATTTCATTCCATGGTATGTCTCATTGCCTCATAACAATATGGCTGACGAATGACAACCGAGGAAAAAGAACATGTACCGTTCAGATTTGCATACAGGGCACTCGCTAATTGGTGCAATTTCTTCATTTTTTGAAAAAAAAAATAATAATTGTTATACTACGGTTTTGAATTTTGCTTCACCCTGTATATTTTTTTCATACAACAACCAAATATACTAACTAAGTGTTGCAAACATCATAAAGGAGAAAGAAAACCTATACATTACAAGAAAAAGGTTTAAAAAATTAAGTTAGTACCTGTAGTTATATATGGAGGAATGGAACCCTTGCAGTATTGATGAGACCACGTATCACTCATCCTAAGTAGAAAACGTACGTCTTTAACCACAAATTTCTTCAATTTTCTTCAAAACTATACTAGTTGGTATAAATATGTTGTTAGGCAACATCTCAACAATATAACATATGTCATTTTTATATATATTATATTGTTGAGCACTCTTCCTAAGTGCTATATACTTCAAGCTGTATCCCCGAAACTTCTGAACATATTTCAATGAAATAAAGCTCAAATTGAAGAACAGTACACTCTTTCTGACATGAATGCAAGCAGAGCCCCCTACCGTAAAGGGAAAGTTATGTCGTGTATATCATGTCTTGCACTGTTTTATTCTTTTTACAGAACATAACACATTTCATTCCATGATATGTCTCATTGCCTCATAACAATATGGCTGACGAATGAAAACCGAGGAAAAAGAACATGTACCCTTCAGATTTGCATACAGGGCACTCGCTAATTGGTGCAATTTCTTCATTTTTTGAAAAAAAAATAATAATTGTTATACTACGGTTTTGAATTTTGCTTCACCCTGTATATTTTTTTTCATACAACAACCAAATATACTAACTAAGTGTTGCAAACATCATAAAGGAGAAAGAAAACCTATACATTACAAGAAAAAGGTTTAAAAATTGAAGTTAGTACCTGTAGTTATATATGGAGCAATGGAACCCTTGCAGTATTGATGAGACCACGTATCACTCATCCTAAGTAGAAAACGTACGTCTTTAACCACAAATTTCTTCAATTTTCTTCAAAACTATACTAGTTGGTATAAACATGTTGTTAGGCAACATCTCAACAATATAATATATGTCATTTTTATATATATTATATTGTTGAGCACTCTTCGTAACTGCTATATATTTCAGGCTATATCTCCGTAACTTCTGAACATATTTTAATGAAATAAAGCTCAAATTGAAGAGCAGTAGACTCTTTCTGATATGAATGCAAGCAGAGCCCCCTACCGTAAATGGAAAGTTATCTTGTGTATATCATATCTTGCACTGTTTTATTCTTTTTACAGAACATAACACATTTCATTCCATGATATGTCTCATTGCCTCATAACAATATGGCTGACGAATGACAACCGAGGAAAAAGAACATGTACCGTTCAGATTTGCATACAGGGCACTCGCTAATTCGTGCAATTTCTTCATTTTTTGAAAAAAAAATAATAATTGTTATACTACGGTTTTGAATTTTGCTTCACCCTGTATATTTTTTTTCATACAACAACCAAATATACTAACTAAGTGTTGCAAACATCATAAAGGAGAAAGAAAACCTATACATTACAAGAAAAAGGTTTAAAAAATTAAGTTAGTACCTGTAGTTATATATGGAGTAATGGAACCCTTGCAGTATTGATGAGACCACGTATCACTCATCCTAAGTAGAAAACGTACGTCTTTAACCACAAATTTCTTCAATTTTCTTCAAAACTATACTAGTTGGTATAAATATGTTGTTAGGCAACATCTCAACAATATAACATATGTCATTTTTATATATATTATATTGTTGAGCACTCTTCCTAAGTGCTATATACTTCAAGCTGTATCCCCGAAACTTCTGAACATATTTCAATGAAATAAAGCTCAAATTGAAGAACAGTACACTCTTTCTGACATGAATGCAAGCAGAGCCCCCTACCGTAAAGGGAAAGTTATGTCGTGTATATCATGTCTTGCACTGTTTTATTCTTTTTTACAGAACATAACACATTTCATTCCATGATATGTCTCATTGCCTCATAACAATATGGCTGACGAATGAAAACCGAGGAAAAAGAACATGTACCGTTCAGATTTGCATACAGGGCACTTGCTAATTGGTGCAATTTCTTCATTTTTTGAAAAAAAAATAATTGTTATACTACGGTTTTGAATTTTGCATCACCCTGTATATTTTTTTTCATACAGCAACCAAATATACTAACTAAGTGTTGGAAACATCATAAAGGAGAAAGAAATCCTATACATTACAAGAAAAAGCTTTAAAAAATGAAGTTAGTACCTGTTGTTATATATGGAGCAATGGAACCCTTGCAGTATTGATGAGACCACGTATCACTCATCCTAAGTAGAAAACGTACGTCTTTAACCACAAATTTCTTCAATTTTCTTCAAAACTATACTAGTTGGTATAAACATGTTGTTAGGCAACATCTCAACAATATAATATATGTCATTTTTATATATATTATATTGTTGAGCACTCTTCGTAACTGCTATATTTTTCAGGCTATATCTCCGTAACTTCTGAACATATTTTAATGAAATAAAGCTCAAATTGAAGAGCAGTACACTCTTTCTGACATGAATGCAAGCAGAGCCCCCTACCGTAAATGGAAAGTTATTTTGTGTATATCATATCTTGCACTGTTTTATTTCTTTTACAGAACATAACACATTTCATTCCATGATATGTCTCATTGCCTCAGAACAATATGGCTGACGAATGACAACCGAGGAAAAAGAACATGTACCGTTCAGATTTGCATACAGGGCACTCGCTAATTGGTGCAATTTCTTCATTTTTTGAAAAAAAAAATAATAATTGTTATACTACGGTTTTGAATTTTGCTTCACCCTGTATATTTTTTTTCATACAACAACCAAATATACTAACTAAGTGTTGGAAACATCATAAAGGAGAAAGAAAACCTATACATTACAAGAAAAAGGTTTAAAAAATGAAGTTAGTACCTGTTGTTATATATGGAGCAATGGAACCCTTGCAGTATTGATGAGACCACGTATCACTCATCCTAAGTAGAAAACGTACGTCTTTAACCACAAATTTCTTCAATTTTCTTCAAAACTATACTAGTTGGTATAAATATGTTGTTAGGCAACATCTCAACAATATAACATATGTCATCTTTATATATATTATATTGTTGAGCACTCTTCCTAACTGCTATATATTTCAGGCTATATCTCCGAAACTTCTGAACATATTTTAATGAAATAAAGCTCAAATTGAAGAGCAGTACACTCTTTCTGATATGAGTGCAAGCAGAGACCCCTACCGTAAATGGAAAGTTATGTTGTGTATATCATATCTTGCACTGTTTTATTTTTTTTACAGAACATAACACATTTCATTCTTGATATGTCTCATTGCCTCATAACAATATGGCTGACGAATGACAACCGAGGAAAAAGAACATGTACCCTTCAGATTTGCATACAGGGCACTCGCTAATTGGTGCAATTTCTTCATTTTTTGAAAAAAAAATAATAATTGTTATACTACGGTTTTGAATTTTGCTTCACCCTGTATATTTTTTTTTCATACAACAACCAAATATACTAACTAAGTGTTGCAAACATCATAAAGGAGAAAGAAAACCTATACATTACAAGAAAAAGGTTTAAAAATTGAAGTTAGTACCTGTAGTTATATATGGAGCAATGGAACCCTTGCAGTATTGATGAGACCACGTATCACTCATCCTAAGTAGAAAACGTACGTCTTTAACCACAAATTTCTTCAATTTTCTTCAAAACTATACTAGTTGGTATAAACATGTTGTTAGGCAACATCTCAACAATATAATATATGTCATTTTTATATATATTATATTGTTGAGCACTCTTCGTAACTGCTATATATTTCAGGCTATATCTCCGTAACTTCTGAACATATTTTAATGAAATAAAGCTCAAATTGAAGAGCAGTAGACTCTTTCTGATATGAATGCAAGCAGAGCCCCCTACCGTAAATGGAAAGTTATCTTGTGTATATCATATCTTGCACTGTTTTATTTTTTTACAGAACATAACACATTTCATTCCATGATATGTCTCATTGCCTCATAACAATATGGCTGACGAATGACAACCGAGGAAAAAGAACATGTACCGTTCAGATTTGCATACAGGGCACTCGCTAATTCGTGCAATTTCTTCATTTTTTGAAAAAAAAAATAATAATTGTTATACTACGGTTTTGAATTTTGCTTCACCCTGTATATTTTTTTTCATACAACAACCAAATATACTAACTAAGTGTTGCAAACATCATAAAGGAGAAAGAAAACCTATACATTACAAGAAAAAGGTTTAAAAAATTAAGTTAGTACCTGTAGTTATATATGGAGTAATGGAACCCTTGCAGTATTGATGAGACCACGTATCACTCATCCTAAGTAGAAAACGTACGTCTTTAACCACAAATTTCTTCAATTTTCTTCAAAACTATACTAGTTGGTATAAATATGTTGTTAGGCAACATCTCAACAATATAACATATGTCATTTTTATACATATTATATTGTTGAGCACTCTTCCTAACTGCTATATATTTCAGGCTGTATCTCCGAAACTTCTGAACATATTTTAATGAAATAAAGCTCAAATTGAAGAGCAGTACACTCTTTCTGATATGAATGCAAGCAGAGCCCCCTACCGTAAATGGAAAGTTATCTTGTGTATATCATATCTTGCTCTGTTGTATTCTTTTTACAGAACATAACACATTTCATTCCATGGTATGTCTCATTGCCTCATAACAATATGGCTGACGAATGACAACCGAGGAAAAAGAACATGTACCGTTCAGATTTGCATACAGGGCACTCGCTAATTGGTGCAATTTCTTCATTTTTTGAAAAAAAAAATAATAATTGTTATACTACGGTTTTGAATTTTGCTTCACCCTGTATATTTTTTTCATACAACAACCAAATATACTAACTAAGTGTTGCAAACATCATAAAGGAGAAAGAAAACCTATACATTACAAGAAAAAGGTTTAAAAAATTAAGTTAGTACCTGTAGTTATATATGGAGGAATGGAACCCTTGCAGTATTGATGAGACCACGTATCACTCATCCTAAGTAGAAAACGTACGTCTTTAACCACAAATTTCTTCAATTTTCTTCAAAACTATACTAGTTGGTATAAACATGTTGTTAGGCAACATCTCAACAATATAATATATGTCATTTTTATATATATTATATTGTTGAGCAATCTTCGTAACTGCTATATATTTCAGGCTATATCTCCGTAACTTCTGAACATATTTTAATGAAATAAAGCTCAAATTGAAGAGCAGTACACTCTTTCTGATATGAATGCAAGCAGAGCCCCCTACCGTAAATGGAAAGTTATCTTGTGTATATCATATCTTGCACTGTTTTATTCTTTTTACAGAACATAACACATTTCATTCCATGATATGTCTCATTGCCTCATAACAATATGGCTGACGAATGACAACCGAGGAAAAAGAACATGTACCGTTCAGATTTGCATACAGGGCACTCGCTAATTCGTGCAATTTCTTCATTTTTTGAAAAAAAAATAATAATTGTTATACTACGGTTTTGAATTTTGCTTCACCCTGTATATTTTTTTTCATACAACAACCAAATATACTAACTAAGTGTTGCAAACATCATAAAGGAGAAAGAAAACCTATACATTACAAGAAAAAGGTTTAAAAAATTAAGTTAGTACCTGTAGTTATATATGGAGTAATGGAACCCTTGCAGTATTGATGAGACCACGTATCACTCATCCTAAGTAGAAAACGTACGTCTTTAACCACAAATTTCTTCAATTTTCTTCAAAACTATACTAGTTGGTATAAATATGTTGTTAGGCAACATCTCAACAATATAACATATGTCATTTTTATATATATTATATTGTTGAGCACTCTTCCTAACTGCTATATATTTCAAGCTGTATCTCCGAAACTTCTGAACATATTTTAATGAAATAAAGCTCAAATTGAAGAGCAGTACACTCTTTCTGATATGAATGCAAGCAGAGCCCCCTACCGTAAATGGAAAGTTATCTTGTGTATATCATATCTTGCTCTGTTGTATTCTTTTTACAGAACATAACACATTTCATTCCATGGTATGTCTCATTGCCTCATAACAATATGGCTGACGAATGACAACCGAGGAAAAAGAACATGTACCGTTCAGATTTGCATACAGGGCACTCGCTAATTGGTGCAATTTCTTCATTTTTTGAAAAAAAAATAATAATTGTTATACTACGGTTTTGAATTTTGCTTCACCCTGTATATTTTTTTCATACAACAACCAAATATACTAACTAAGTGTTGCAAACATCATAAAGGAGAAAGAAAACCTATACATTACAAGAAAAAGGTTTAAAAAATGAAGTTAGTACCTGTAGTTATATATGGAGCAATGGAACCCTTGAAGTATTGATGAGACCACGTATCACTCATCCTAAGTAGAAAACGTACGTCTTTAACCACAAATTTCTTCAATTTTCTTCAAAACTATACTAGTTGGTATAAATATGTTGTTAGGCAACATCTCAACAATATAACATATGTCATTTTTATATATATTATATTGTTGAGCACTCTTCCTAACTGCTATATACTTCAAGCTGTATCTCCGAAACTTCTGAACATATTTTAATGAAATAAAGCTCAAATTGAAGAACAGTACACTCTTTCTGACATGAATGCAAGCAGAGCCCCCTACCGTAAATGGAAAGTTATGTTGTGTATATCATATCTTGCACTGTTTTATTTTTTTTACAGAACATAACACATTTCATTCCATGATATGTCTCATTGCCTCATAACAATATGGCTGACGAATGACAACCGAGGAAAAAGAACATGTACCGTTCAGATTTGCATACAGGGCACTCGCTAATTGGTGCAATTTCTTCATTTTTTGAAAAAAAAATAATAATTGTTATACTACGGTTTTGAATTTTGCTTCACCCTGTATATTTTTTTTCATACAACAACCAAATATACTAACTAAGTGTTGGAAACATCATAAAGGAGAAAGAAAACCTATACATTACAAGAAAAAGGTTTAAAAAATGAAGTTAGTACCTGTTGTTATATATGGAGCAATGGAACCCTTGCAGTATTGATGAGACCACGTATCACTCATCCTAAGTAGAAAACGTACGTCTTTAACCACAAATTTCTTCAATTTTCTTCAAAACTATACTAGTTGGTATAAATATGTTGTTAGGCAACATCTCAACAATATAACATATGTCATTTTTATATATATTATATTGTTGAGCACTCTTCCTAACTGCTATATATTTCAGGCTATATCTCCGAAACTTCTGAACATATTTTAATGAAATAAAGCTCAAATTGAAGAGCGGTACACTCTTTCTGATATGAATGCAAGCAGAGACCCCTACCGTAAATGGAAAGTTATGTTGTGTATATCATATCTTGCACTGTTTTATTTTTTTTACAGAACATAACACATTTCATTCCATGATATGTCTCATTGCCTCATAACAATATGGCTGACGAATGACAACCGAGGAAGAAGAACATGTACCGTTCAGATTTGCATACAGGTCACTCGCTAATTGGTGCAATTTCTTCATTTTTTGAAAAAAAAAATAATTGTTATACTACGGTTTTGAATTTTGCTTCACCCTGTATATTTTTTTTCATACAACAACCAAATATACTAACCAAGTGTTGCAAACATCATAAAGGAGAAAGAAAACCTATACATTACAAGAAAAAGGTTTTAAAATTGAAGTTAGTACCTGTAGTTATATATGGAGCAATGGAACCCTTGCAGTATTGATGAGACCACGTATCACTCATCCTAAGTAGAAAACGTACGTCTTTAACCACAAATTTCTTCAATTTTCTTCAAAACTATACTAGTTGGTATAAACATGTTGTTAGGCAACATCTCAACAATATAATATATGTCATTTTTATATATATTATATTGTTGAGCACTCTTCGTAACTGCTATATATTTCAGGCTATATCTCCGTAACTTCTGAACATATTTTAATGAAATAAAGCTCAAATTGAAGAGCAGTACACTCTTTCTGATATGAATGCAAGCAGAGCCCCCTACCGTAAATGGAAAGTTATCTTGTGTATATCATATCTTGCTCTGTTGTATTCTTTTTACAAAACATAACACATTTCATTCCATGGTATGTCTCATTGCCTCATAACAATATGGCTGACGAATGACAACCGAGGAAAAAGAACATGTACCGTTCAGATTTGCATACAGGGCACTCGCTAATTGGTGCAATTTCTTCATTTTTTGAAAAAAAAAATAATAATTGCTATACTACGGTTTTGAATTTTGCTTCACCCTGTATATTTTTTTCATACAACAACCAAATATACTAACTAAGTGTTGCAAACATCATAAAGGAGAAAGAAAACCTATACATTACAAGAAAAAGGTTTAAAAAATGAAGTTAGTACCTGTAGTTATATATGGAGCAATGGAACCCTTGAAGTATTGATGAGACCACGTATCACTCATCCTAAGTAGAAAACGTACGTCTTTAACCACAAATTTCTTCAATTTTCTTCAAAACTATACTAGTTGGTATAAATATGTTGTTAGGCAACATCTCAACAATATAACATATGTCATTTTTATATATATTATATTGTTGAGCACTCTTCCTAACTGCTATATACTTCAAGCTGTATCTCCGAAACTTCTGAACATATTTTAATGAAATAAAGCTCAAATTGAAGAACAGTACACTCTTTCTGACATGAATGCAAGCAGAGCCCCCTACCGTAAATGGAAAGTTATGTTGTGTATATCATATCTTGCACTGTTTTATTTTTTTTACAGAACATAACACATTTCATTCCATGATATGTCTCATTGCCTCATAACAATATGGCTGACGAATGACAACCGAGGAAAAAGAACATGTACCGTTCAGATTTGCATACAGGGCACTCGCTAATTGGTGCAATTTCTTCATTTTTTGAAAAAAAAAATAATAATTGTTATACTACGGTTTTGAATTTTGCTTCACCCTGTATATTTTTTTTCATACAACAACCAAATATACTAACTAAGTGTTGGAAACATCATAAAGGAGAAAGAAAACCTATACATTACAAGAAAAAGGTTTAAAAAATGAAGTTAGTACCTGTTGTTATATATGGAGCAATGGAACCCTTGCAGTATTGATGAGACCACGTATCACTCATCCTAAGTAGAAAACGTACGTCTTTAACCACAAATTTCTTCAATTTTCTTCAAAACTATACTAGTTGGTATAAATATGTTGTTAGGCAACATCTCAACAATATAACATATGTCATTTTTATATATATTATATTGTTGAGCACTCTTCCTAACTGCTATATATTTCAGGCTATATCTCCGAAACTTCTGAACATATTTTAATGAAATAAAGCTCAAATTGAAGAGCAGTACACTCTTTCTGATATGAATGCAAGCAGAGACCCCTACCGTAAATGGAAAGTTATGTTGTGTATATCATATCTTGCACTGTTTTATTTTTTTTACAGAACATAACACATTTCATTCCATGATATGTCTCATTGCCTCATAACAATATGGCTGACGAATGACAACCGAGGAAAAAGAACATGTACCGTTCAGATTTGCATACAGGTCACTCGCTAATTGGTGCAATTTCTTCATTTTTTGAAAAAAAAAAATAATTGTTATACTACGGTTTTGAATTTTGCTTCACCCTGTATATTTTTTTTCATACAACAACCAAATATACTAACCAAGTGTTGCAAACATCATAAAGGAGAAAGAAAACCTATACATTACAAGAAAAAGGTTTAAAAATTGAAGTTAGTACCTGTAGTTATATATGGAGCAATGGAACCCTTGCAGTATTGATGAGACCACGTATCACTCATCCTAAGTAGAAAACGTACGTCTTTAACCACAAATTTCTTCAATTTTCTTCAAAACTATACTAGTTGGTATAAACATGTTGTTAGGCAACATCTCAACAATATAATATATGTCATTTTTATATATATTATATTGTTGAGCACTCTTCGTAACTGCTATATATTTCAGGCTATATCTCCGTAACTTCTGAACATATTTTAATGAAATAAAGCTCAAATTGAAGAGCAGTACACTCTTTCTGATATGAATGCAAGCAGAGCCCCCTACCGTAAATGGAAAGTTATCTTGTGTATATCATATCTTGCTCTGTTGTATTCTTTTTACAAAACATAACACATTTCATTCCATGGTATGTCTCATTGCCTCATAACAATATGGCTGACGAATGACAACCGAGGAAAAAGAACATGTACCGTTCAGATTTGCATACAGGGCACTCGCTAATTGGTGCAATTTCTTCATTTTTTGAAAAAAAAAATAATAATTGCTATACTACGGTTTTGAATTTTGCTTCACCCTGTATATTTTTTTCATACAACAACCAAATATACTAACTAAGTGTTGCAAACATCATAAAGGAGAAAGAAAACCTATACATTACAAGAAAAAGGTTTAAAAAATGAAGTTAGTACCTGTAGTTATATATGGAGCAATGGAACCCTTGAAGTATTGATGAGACCACGTATCACTCATCCTAAGTAGAAAACGTACGTCTTTAACCACAAATTTCTTCAATTTTCTTCAAAACTATACTAGTTGGTATAAATATGTTGTTAGGCAACATCTCAACAATATAACATATGTCATTTTTATATATATTATATTGTTGAGCACTCTTCCTAACTGCTATATACTTCAAGCTGTATCTCCGAAACTTCTGAACATATTTTAATGAAATAAAGCTCAAATTGAAGAACAGTACACTCTTTCTGACATGAATGCAAGCAGAGCCCCCTACCGTAAATGGAAAGTTATGTTGTGTATATCATATCTTGCACTGTTTTATTTTTTTTACAGAACATAACACATTTCATTCCATGATATGTCTCATTGCCTCATAACAATATGGCTGACGAATGACAACCGAGGAAAAAGAACATGTACCGTTCAGATTTGCATACAGGGCACTCGCTAATTGGTGCAATTTCTTCATTTTTTGAAAAAAAAAATAATAATTGTTATACTACGGTTTTGAATTTTGCTTCACCCTGTATATTTTTTTTCATACAACAACCAAATATACTAACTAAGTGTTGGAAACATCATAAAGGAGAAAGAAAACCTATACATTACATAAAAAAGGTTTAAAAAATGAAGTTAGTACCTGTTGTTATATATGGAGCAATGGAACCCTTGCAGTATTGATGAGACCACGTATCACTCATCCTAAGTAGAAAACGTACGTCTTTAACCACAAATTTCTTCAATTTTCTTCAAAACTATACTAGTTGGTATAAATATGTTGTTAGGCAACATCTCAACAATATAACATATGTCATTTTTATATATATTATATTGTTGAGCACTCTTCCTAACTGCTATATATTTCAGGCTATATCTCCGAAACTTCTGAACATATTTTAATGAAATACAGCTCAAATTGAAGAGCAGTACACTCTTTCTGATATGAATGCAAGCAGAGACCCCTACCGTAAATGGAAAGTTATGTTGTGTATATCATATCTTGCACTGTTTTATTTTTTTTACAGAACATAACACATTTCATTCCATGATATGTCTCATTGCCTCATAACAATATGGCTGACGAATGACAACCGAGGAAAAAGAACATGTACCGTTCAGATTTGCATACAGGGCACTCGCTAATTGGTGCAATTTCTTCATTTTTTGAAAAAAAAAATAATTGTTATACTACGGTTCTGAATTTTGCTTCACCCTGTATATTTTTTTTCATACAACAACCAAATATACTAACCAAGTGTTGCAAACATCATAAAGGAGAAAGAAAACCTATACATTACAAGAAAAAGGTTTAAAAATTGAAGTTAGTACCTGTAGTTATATATGGAGCAATTGAACCCTTGCAGTATTGATGAGACCACGTATCACTCATCCTAAGTAGAAAACGTACGTCTTTAACCACAAATTTCTTCAATTTTCTTCAAAACTATACTAGTTGGTATAAACATGTTGTTAGGCAACATCTCAACAATATAATATATGTCATTTTTATATATATTATATTGTTGAGCACTCTTCGTAACTGCTATATATTTCAGGCTATATCTCCGTAACTTCTGAAAATATTTTAATGAAATAAAGCTCAAATTGAAGAGCAGTACACTCTTTCTGATATGAATGCAAGCAGAGCCCCCTACCGTAAATGGAAAGTTATCTTGTGTATATCATATCTTGCACTGTTTTATTCTTTTTACAGAACATAACACATTTCATTCCATGATATGTCTCATTGCCTCATAACAATATGGCTGACGAATGACAACCGAGTTAAAAGAACATGTACCGTTCAGATTTGCATACAGGGCACTCGCTAATTGGTGCAATTTCTTCATTTTTTGAAAAAAAAAATAATTGTTATACTACGGTTCTGAATTTTGCTTCACCCTGTATATTTTTTTTCATACAACAACCAAATATACTAACCAAGTGTTGCAAACATCATAAAGGAGAAAGAAAACCTATACATTACAAGAAAAAGGTTTAAAAATTGAAGTTAGTACCTGTAGTTATATATGGAGCAATTGAACCCTTGCAGTATTGATGAGACCACGTATCACTCATCCTAAGTAGAAAACGTACGTCTTTAACCACAAATTTCTTCAATTTTCTTCAAAACTATACTAGTTGGTATAAACATGTTGTTAGGCAACATCTCAACAATATAATATATGTCATTTTTATATATATTATATTGTTGAGCACTCTTCGTAACTGCTATATATTTCAGGCTATATCTCCGTAACTTCTGAACATATTTTAATGAAATAAAGCTCAAATTGAAGAGCAGTACACTCTTTCTGATATGAATGCAAGCAGAGCCCCCTACCGTAAATGGAAAGTTATCTTGTGTATATCATATCTTGCACTGTTTTATTCTTTTTACAGAACATAACACATTTCATTCCATGATATGTCTCATTGCCTCATAACAATATGGCTGACGAATGACAACCGAGTTAAAAGAACATGTACCGTTCAGATTTGCATACAGGGCACTCGCTAATTGGTGCAATTTCTTCATTTTTTGAAAAAAAAATAATAATTGTTAAACTACGGTTTTGAATTTTGCTTCACCCTGTATATTTTTTTTCATACAACAACCAAATATACTAACTAAGTGTTGCAAACATCATAAAGGAGAAAGAAAACCTATACATTACAAGAAAAAGGTTTAAAAAATTAAGTTAGTACCTGTAGTTATATATGGAGTAATGGAACCCTTGCAGTATTGATGAGACCACGTATCACTCATCCTAAGTAGAAAACGTACGTCTTTAACCACAAATTTCTTCAATTTTCTTCAAAACTATACTAGTTGGTATAAATATGTTGTTAGGCAACATCTCAACAATATAACATATGTCATTTTTATATATATTATATTGTTGAGCACTCTTCCTAACTGCTATATATTTCAAGCTGTATCTCCGAAACTTCTGAACATATTTTAATGAAATAAAGCTCAAATTGAAGAGCAGTACACTCTTTCTGATATGAATGCAAGCAGAGCCCCCTACCGTAAATGGAAAGTTATCTTGTGTATATCATATCTTGCTCTGTTGTATTCTTTTTACAGAACATAACACATTTCATTCCATGGTATGTCTCATTGCCTCATAACAATATGGCTGACGAATGACAACCGAGGAAAAAGAACATGTACCGTTCAGATTTGCATGCAGGGCACTCGCTAATTGGTGCAATTTCTTCATTTTTTGAAAAAAAATAATAATTGTTATACTACGGTTTTGAATTTTGCTTCACCCTGTATATTTTTTTCATACAACAACCAAATATACTAACTAAGTGTTGCAAACATCATAAAGGAGAAAGAAAACCTATACATTACAAGAAAAAGGTTTAAAAAATGAAGTTAGTACCTGTAGTTATATATGGAGCAATGGAACCCTTGAAGTATTGATGAGACCACATATCACTCATCCTAAGTAGAAAACGTACGTCTTTAACCACAAATTTCTTCAATTTTCTTCAAAACTATACTAGTTGGTATAAATATGTTGTTAGGCAACATCTCAACAATATAACATATGTCATTTTTATATATATTATATTGTTGAGCACTCTTCCTAACTGCTATATATTTCAAGCTGTATCTCCGAAACTTCTGAACATATTTTAATGAAATAAAGCTCAAATTGAAGAGCAGTACACTCTTTCTGATATGAATGCAAGCAGAGCCCCCTACCGTAAATGGAAAGTTATCTTGTGTATATCATATCTTGCTCTGTTGTATTCTTTTTACAGAACATAACACATTTCATTCCGTGGTATGTCTCATTGCCTCATAACAATATGGCTGACGAATGACAACCGAGGAAAAAGAACATGTACCGTTCAGATTTGCATGCAGGGCACTCGCTAATTGGTGCAATTTCTTCATTTTTTGAAAAAAAAAATAATAATTGTTATACTACGGTTTTGAATTTTGCTTCACCCTGTATATTTTTTTCATACAACAACCAAATATACTAACTAAGTGTTGCAAACATCATAAAGGAGAAAGAAAACCTATACATTACAAGAAAAAGGTTTAAAAAATGAAGTTAGTACCTGTAGTTATATATGGAGCAATGGAACCCTTGAAGTATTGATGAGACCACGTATCACTCATCCTAAGTAGAAAACGTACGTCTTTAACCACAAATTTCTTCAATTTTCTTCAAAACTATACTAGTTGGTATAAATATGTTGTTAGGCAACATCTCAACAATATAACATATGTCATTTTTATATATATTATATTGTTGAGCACTCTTCCTAACTGCTATATACTTCAAGCTGTATCTCCGAAACTTCTGAACATATTTTAATGAAATAAAGCTCAAATTGAAGATCAGTACACTCTTTCTGACATGAATGCATGCAGAGCCCCCTACCGTAAATGGAAAGTTATGTTGTGTATATCATATCTTGCACTGTTTTATTTTTTTTACAGAACATAACACATTTCATTCCATGATATGTCTCATTGCCTCATAACAATATGGCTGACGAATGACAACCGAGGAAAAAGAACATGTACCGTTCAGATTTGCATACAGGGCACTCGCTAATTGGTGCAATTTCTTCATTTTTTGAAAAAAAAATAATAATTGTTATACTACGGTTTTGAATTTTGCTTCACCCTGTATATTTTTTTTCATACAACAACCAAATATACTAACTAAGTGTTGGAAACATCATAAAGGAGAAAGAAAACCTATACATTACAAGAAAAAGGTTTAAAAAATGAAGTTAGTACCTGTTGTTATATATGGAGCAATGGAACCCTTGCAGTATTGATGAGACCACGTATCACTCATCCTAAGTAGAAAACGTACGTCTTTAACCACAAATTTCTTCAATTTTCTTCAAAACTATACTAGTTGGTATAAATATGTTGTTAGGCAACATCTCAACAATATAACATATGTCATTTTTATATATATTATATTGTTGAGCACTCTTCCTAACTGCTATATATTTCAGGCTATATCTCCGAAACTTCTGAACATATTTTAATGAAATAAAGCTCAAATTGAAGAGCAGTACACTCTTTCTGATATGAATGCAAGCAGAGACCCCTACCGTAAATGGAAAGTTATGTTGTGTATATCATATCTTGCACTGTTTTATTTTTTTTACAGAACATAACACATTTCATTCCATGATATGTCTCATTGCCTCATAACAATATGGCTGACGAATGACAACCGAGGAAAAAGAACATGTACCGTTCAGATTTGCATACAGGGCACTCGCTAATTGGTGCAATTTCTTCATTTTTTGAAAAAAAAAATAATTGTTATACTACGGTTCTGAATTTTGCTTCACCCTGTATATTTTTTTTCATACAACAACCAAATATACTAACCAAGTGTTGCAAACATCATAAAGGAGAAAGAAAACCTATACATTACAAGAAAAAGGTTTAAAAATTGAAGTTAGTACCTGTAGTTATATATGGAGCAATTGAACCCTTGCAGTATTGATGAGACCACGTATCACTCATCCTAAGTAGAAAACGTACGTCTTTAACCACAAATTTCTTCAATTTTCTTCAAAACTATACTAGTTGGTATAAACATGTTGTTAGGCAACATCTCAACAATATAACATATGTCATTTTTATACATATTATATTGTTGAGCACTCTTCCTAACTGCTATATATTTCAGGCTATATCTCCGTAACTTCTGAACATATTTTAATGAAATAAAGCTCAAATTGAAGAGCAGTACACTCTTTCTGATATGAATGCAAGCAGAGCCCCCTACCGTAAATGGAAAGTTATCTTGTGTATATCATATCTTGCACTGTTTTATTTTTTTTACAGAACATAACACATTTCATTCCATGATATGTCTCATTGCCTCATAACAATATGGCTGACGAATGACAACCGAGGAAAAAGAACATGTACCGTTCAGATTTGCATACAGGGCACTCGCTAATTGGTGCAATTTCTTCATTTTTTGAAAAAAAAATAATAATTGTTATACTACGGTTTTGAATTTTGCTTCACCCTGTATATTTTTTTTCATACAACAACCAAATATACTAACTAAGTGTTGGAAACATCATAAAGGAGAAAGAAAACCTATACATTACAAGAAAAAGGTTTAAAAAATGAAGTTAGTACCTGTTGTTATATATGGAGCAATGGAACCCTTGCAGTATTGATGAGACCACGTATCACTCATCCTAAGTAGAAAACGTACGTCTTTAACCACAAATTTCTTCAATTTTCTTCAAAACTATACTAGTTGGTATAAATATGTTGTTAGGCAACATCTCAACAATATAACATATGTCATTTTTATATATATTATATTGTTGAGCACTCTTCCTAACTGCTATATATTTCAGGCTATATCTCCGAAACTTCTGAACATATTTTAATGAAATAAAGCTCAAATTGAAGAGCAGTACACTCTTTCTGATATGAATGCAAGCAGAGACCCCTACCGTAAATGGAAAGTTATGTTGTGTATATCATATCTTGCACTGTTTTATTTTTTTTACAGAACATAACACATTTCATTCCATGATATGTCTCATTGCCTCATAACAATATGGCTGACGAATGACAACCGAGGAAAAAGAACATGTACCGTTCAGATTTGCATACAGGGCACTCGCTAATTGGTGCAATTTCTTCATTTTTTGAAAAAAAAAATAATTGTTATACTACGGTTCTGAATTTTGCTTCACCCTGTATATTTTTTTTCATACAACAACCAAATATACTAACTAAGTGTTGCAAACATCATAAAGGAGAAAGAAAACCTATACATTACAAGAAAAAGGTTTAAAAAATTAAGTTAGTACCTGTAGTTATATATGGAGTAATGGAACCCTTGCAGTATTGATGAGACCACGTATCACTCATCCTAAGTAGAAAACGTACGTCTTTAACCACAAATTTCTTCAATTTTCTTCAAAACTATACTAGTTGGTATAAATATGTTGTTAGGCAACATCTCAACAATATAACATATGTCATTTTTATACATATTATATTGTTGAGCACTCTTCCTAACTGCTATATATTTCAGGCTGTATCTCCGAAACTTCTGAACATATTTTAATGAAATAAAGCTCAAATTGAAGAGCAGTACACTCTTTCTGATATGAATGCAAGCAGAGCCCCCTACCGTAAATGGAAAGTTATCTTGTGTATATCATATCTTGCTCTGTTGTATTCTTTTTACAGAACATAACACATTTCATTCCATGGTATGTCTCATTGCCTCATAACAATATGGCTGACGAATGACAACCGAGGAAAAAGAACATGTACCGTTCAGATTTGCATACAGGGCACTCGCTAATTGGTGCAATTTCTTCATTTTTTGAAAAAAAAAATAATAATTGTTATACTACGGTTTTGAATTTTGCTTCACCCTGTATATTTTTTTCATACAACAACCAAATATACTAACTAAGTGTTGCAAACATCATAAAGGAGAAAGAAAACCTATACATTACAAGAAAAAGGTTTAAAAAATTAAGTTAGTACCTGTAGTTATATATGGAGGAATGGAACCCTTGCAGTATTGATGAGACCACGTATCACTCATCCTAAGTAGAAAACGTACGTCTTTAACCACAAATTTCTTCAATTTTCTTCAAAACTATACTAGTTGGTATAAATATGTTGTTAGGCAACATCTCAACAATATAATATATGTCATTTTTATATATATTATATTGTTGAGCAATCTTCGTAACTGCTATATATTTCAGGCTATATCTCCGTAACTTCTGAACATATTTTAATGAAATAAAGCTCAAATTGAAGAGCAGTACACTCTTTCTGATATGAATGCAAGCAGAGCCCCCTACCGTAAATGGAAAGTTATCTTGTGTATATCATATCTTGCACTGTTTTATTCTTTTTACAGAACATAACACATTTCATTCCATGATATGTCTCATTGCCTCATAACAATATGGCTGACGAATGACAACCGAGTTAAAAGAACATGTACCGTTCAGATTTGCATACAGGGCACTCGCTAATTGGTGCAATTTCTTCATTTTTTGAAAAAAAAATAAAAATTGTTATACTACGGTTTTGAATTTTGCTTCACCCTGTATATTTTTTTTCATACAACAACCAAATATACTAACTAAGTGTTGCAAACATCATAAAGGAGAAAGAAAACCTATACATTACAAGAAAAAGGTTTAAAAAATTAAGTTAGTACCTGTAGTTATATATGGAGTAATGGAACCCTTGCAGTATTGATGAGACCACGTATCACTCATCCTAAGTAGAAAACGTACGTCTTTAACCACAAATTTCTTCAATTTTCTTCAAAACTATACTAGTTGGTATAAATATGTTGTTAGGCAACATCTCAACAATATAACATATGTCATTTTTATATATATTATATTGTTGAGCACTCTTCCTAACTGCTATATATTTCAAGCTGTATCTCCGAAACTTCTGAACATATTTTAATGAAATAAAGCTCAAATTGAAGAGCAGTACACTCTTTCTGATATGAATGCAAGCAGAGACCCCTACCGTAAATGGAAAGTTATGTTGTGTATATCATATCTTGCACTGTTTTATTTTTTTTACAGAACATAACACATTTCATTCCATGATATGTCTCATTGCCTCATAACAATATGGCTGACGAATGACAACCGAGGAAAAAGAACATGTACCGTTCAGATTTGCATACAGGGCACTCGCTAATTGGTGCAATTTCTTCATTTTTTGAAAAAAAAAAATAATTGTTATACTACGGTTCTGAATTTTGCTTCACCCTGTATATTTTTTTTCATACAACAACCAAATATACTAACCAAGTGTTGCAAACATCATAAAGGAGAAAGAAAACCTATACATTACAAGAAAAAGGTTTAAAAATTGAAGTTAGTACCTGTAGTTATATATGGAGCAATTGAACCCTTGCAGTATTGATGAGACCACGTATCACTCATCCTAAGTAGAAAACGTACGTCTTTAACCACAAATTTCTTCAATTTTCTTCAAAACTATACTAGTTGGTATAAACATGTTGTTAGGCAACATCTCAACAATATAACATATGTCATTTTTATACATATTATATTGTTGAGCACTCTTCCTAACTGCTATATATTTCAGGCTATATCTCCGTAACTTCTGAACATATTTTAATGAAATAAAGCTCAAATTGAAGAGCAGTACACTCTTTCTGATATGAATGCAAGCAGAGCCCCCTACCGTAAATGGAAAGTTATCTTGTGTATATCATATCTTGCACTGTTTTATTTTTTTTACAGAACATAACACATTTCATTCCATGATATGTCTCATTGCCTCATAACAATATGGCTGACGAATGACAACCGAGGAAAAAGAACATGTACCGTTCAGATTTGCATACAGGGCACTCGCTAATTGGTGCAATTTCTTCATTTTTTGAAAAAAAAATAATAATTGTTATACTACGGTTTTGAATTTTGCTTCACCCTGTATATTTTTTTTCATACAACAACCAAATATACTAACTAAGTGTTGGAAACATCATAAAGGAGAAAGAAAACCTATACATTACAAGAAAAAGGTTTAAAAAATTAAGTTAGTACCTGTAGTTATATATGGAGCAATGGAACCCTTGCAGTATTGATGAGACCACGTATCACTCATCCTAAGTAGAAAACGTACGTCTTTAACCACAAATTTCTTCAATTTTCTTCAAAACTATACTAGTTGGTATAAATATGTTGTTAGGCAACATCTCAACAATATAACATATGTCATTTTTATATATATTATATTGTTGAGCACTCTTCCTAACTGCTATATATTTCAGGCTATATCTCCGAAACTTCTGAACATATTTTAATGAAATAAAGCTCAAATTGAAGAGCAGTACACTCTTTCTGATATGAATGCAAGCAGAGACCCCTACCGTAAATGGAAAGTTATGTTGTGTATATCATATCTTGCACTGTTTTATTTTTTTTACAGAACATAACACATTTCATTCCATGATATGTCTCATTGCCTCATAACAATATGGCTGACGAATGACAACCGAGGAAAAAGAACATGTACCGTTCAGATTTGCATACAGGGCACTCGCTAATTGGTGCAATTTCTTCATTTTTTGAAAAAAAAAATAATTGTTATACTACGGTTCTGAATTTTGCTTCACCCTGTATATTTTTTTTCATACAACAACCAAATATACTAACTAAGTGTTGCAAACATCATAAAGGAGAAAGAAAACCTATACATTACAAGAAAAAGGTTTAAAAAATTAAGTTAGTACCTGTAGTTATATATGGAGTAATGGAACCCTTGCAGTATTGATGAGACCACGTATCACTCATCCTAAGTAGAAAACGTACGTCTTTAACCACAAATTTCTTCAATTTTCTTCAAAACTATACTAGTTGGTATAAATATGTTGTTAGGCAACATCTCAACAATATAACATATGTCATTTTTATACATATTATATTGTTGAGCACTCTTCCTAACTGCTATATATTTCAGGCTGTATCTCCGAAACTTCTGAACATATTTTAATGAAATAAAGCTCAAATTGAAGAGCAGTACACTCTTTCTGATATGAATGCAAGCAGAGCCCCCTACCGTAAATGGAAAGTTATCTTGTGTATATCATATCTTGCTCTGTTGTATTCTTTTTACAGAACATAACACATTTCATTCCATGGTATGTCTCATTGCCTCATAACAATATGGCTGACGAATGACAACCGAGGAAAAAGAACATGTACCGTTCAGATTTGCATACAGGGCACTCGCTAATTGGTGCAATTTCTTCATTTTTTGAAAAAAAAAATAATAATTGTTATACTACGGTTTTGAATTTTGCTTCACCCTGTATATTTTTTTCATACAACAACCAAATATACTAACTAAGTGTTGCAAACATCATAAAGGAGAAAGAAAACCTATACATTACAAGAAAAAGGTTTAAAAAATTAAGTTAGTACCTGTAGTTATATATGGAGGAATGGAACCCTTGCAGTATTGATGAGACCACGTATCACTCATCCTAAGTAGAAAACGTACGTCTTTAACCACAAATTTCTTCAATTTTCTTCAAAACTATACTAGTTGGTATAAATATGTTGTTAGGCAACATCTCAACAATATAATATATGTCATTTTTATATATATTATATTGTTGAGCAATCTTCGTAACTGCTATATATTTCAGGCTATATCTCCGTAACTTCTGAACATATTTTAATGAAATAAAGCTCAAATTGAAGAGCAGTACACTCTTTCTGATATGAATGCAAGCAGAGCCCCCTACCGTAAATGGAAAGTTATCTTGTGTATATCATATCTTGCACTGTTTTATTCTTTTTACAGAACATAACACATTTCATTCCATGATATGTCTCATTGCCTCATAACAATATGGCTGACGAATGACAACCGAGTTAAAAGAACATGTACCGTTCAGATTTGCATACAGGGCACTCGCTAATTGGTGCAATTTCTTCATTTTTTGAAAAAAAAATAAAAATTGTTATACTACGGTTTTGAATTTTGCTTCACCCTGTATATTTTTTTTCATACAACAACCAAATATACTAACTAAGTGTTGCAAACATCATAAAGGAGAAAGAAAACCTATACATTACAAGAAAAAGGTTTAAAAAATTAAGTTAGTACCTGTAGTTATATATGGAGTAATGGAACCCTTGCAGTATTGATGAGACCACGTATCACTCATCCTAAGTAGAAAACGTACGTCTTTAACCACAAATTTCTTCAATTTTCTTCAAAACTATACTAGTTGGTATAAATATGTTGTTAGGCAACATCTCAACAATATAACATATGTCATTTTTATATATATTATATTGTTGAGCACTCTTCCTAACTGCTATATATTTCAAGCTGTATCTCCGAAACTTCTGAACATATTTTAATGAAATAAAGCTCAAATTGAAGAGCAGTACACTCTTTCTGATATGAATGCAAGCAGAGCCCCCTACCGTAAATGGAAAGTTATCTTGTGTATATCATATCTTGCTCTGTTGTATTCTTTTTACAGAACATAACACATTTCATTCCATGGTATGTCTCATTGCCTCATAACAATATGGCTGACGAAAGACAACCGAGGAAAAAGAACATGTACCGTTCAGATTTGCATACAGGGCACTCGCTAATTGGTGCAATTTCTTCATTTTTTGAAAAAAAAATAATAATTGTTATACTACGGTTTTGAATTTTGCTTCACCCTGTATATGTTTTTCATACAACAACCAAATATACTAACTAAGTGTTGCAAACATCATAAAGGAGAAAGAAAACCTATACATTACAAGAAAAAGGTTTAAAAAATGAAGTTAGTACCTGTAGTTATATATGGAGCAATGGAACCCTTGAAGTATTGATGAGACCACGTATCACTCATCCTAAGTAGAAAACGTACGTCTTTAACCACAAATTTCTTCAATTTTCTTCAAAACTATACTAGTTGGTATAAATATGTTGTTAGGCAACATCTCAACAATATAACATATGTCATTTTTATATATATTATATTGTTGAGCACTCTTCCTAACTGCTATATACTTCAAGCTGTATCTCCGAAACTTCTGAACATATTTTAATGAAATAAAGCTCAAATTGAAGAACAGTACACTCTTTCTGACATGAATGCAAGCAGAGCCCCCTACCGTAAATGGAAAGTTATCTTGTGTATATCATATCTTGCACTGTTTTATTTTTTTTACAGAACATAACACATTTCATTCCATGATATGTCTCATTGCCTCATAACAATATGGCTGACGAATGACAACCGAGGAAAAAGAACATGTACCGTTCAGATTTGCATACAGGGCACTCGCTAATTGGTGCAATTTCTTCATTTTTTGAAAAAAAATAATAATTGTTATACTACGGTTTTGAATTTTGCTTCACCCTGTATATTTTTTTTCATACAACAACCAAATATACTAACTAAGTGTTGGAAACATCATAAAGGAGAAAGAAAACCTATACATTACAAGAAAAAGGTTTAAAAAATGAAGTTAGTACCTGTTGTTATATATGGAGCAATGGAACCCTTGCAGTATTGATGAGACCACGTATCACTCATCCTAAGTAGAAAACGTACGTCTTTAACCACAAATTTCTTCAATTTTCTTCAAAACTATACTAGTTGGTATAAATATGTTGTTAGGCAACATCTCAACAATATAACATATGTCATTTTTATATATATTATATTGTTGAGCACTCTTCCTAACTGCTATATATTTCAAGCTGTATCTCCGAAACTTCTGAACATATTTTAATGAAATAAAGCTCAAATTGAAGAGCAGTACACTCTTTCTGATATGAATGCAAGCAGAGCCCCCTACCGTAAATGGAAAGTTATCTTGTGTATATCATATCTTGCTCTGTTGTATTCTTTTTACAGAACATAACACATTTCATTCCATGGTATGTCTCATTGCCTCATAACAATATGGCTGACGAATGACAACCGAGGAAAAAGAACATGTACCGTTCAGATTTGCATACAGGGCACTCGCTAATTGGTGCAATTTCTTCATTTTTTGAAAAAAAAATAATAATTGTTATACTACGGTTTTGAATTTTGCTTCACCCTGTATATGTTTTTCATACAACAACCAAATATACTAACTAAGTGTTGCAAACATCATAAAGGAGAAAGAAAACCTATACATTACAAGAAAAAGGTTTAAAAAATGAAGTTAGTACCTGTAGTTATATATGGAGCAATGGAACCCTTGAAGTATTGATGAGACCACGTATCACTCATCCTAAGTAGAAAACGTACGTCTTTAACCACAAATTTCTTCAATTTTCTTCAAAACTATACTAGTTGGTATAAATATGTTGTTAGGCAACATCTCAACAATATAACATATGTCATTTTTATATATATTATATTGTTGAGCACTCTTCCTAACTGCTATATACTTCAAGCTGTATCTCCGAAACTTCTGAACATATTTTAATGAAATAAAGCTCAAATTGAAGAACAGTACACTCTTTCTGACATGAATGCAAGCAGAGCCCCCTACCGTAAATGGAAAGTTATCTTGTGTATATCATATCTTGCACTGTTTTATTTTTTTTACAGACCATAACACATTTCATTCCATGATATGTCTCATTGCCTCATAACAATATGGCTGACGAATGACAACCGAGGAAGAAGAACATGTACCGTTCAGATTTGCATACAGGTCACTCGCTAATTGGTGCAATTTCTTCATTTTTTGAAAAAAAAAATAATTGTTATACTACGGTTTTGAATTTTGCTTCACCCTGTATATTTTTTTTCATACAACAACCAAATATACTAACCAAGTGTTGCAAACATCATAAAGGAGAAAGAAAACCTATACATTACAAGAAAAAGGTTTAAAAATTGAAGTTAGTACCTGTAGTTATATATGGAGCAATGGAACCCTTGCAGTGTTGATGAGACCACGTATCACTCATCCTAAGTAGAAAACGTACGTCTTTAACCACAAATTTCTTCAATTTTCTTCAAAACTATACTAGTTGGTATAAACATGTTGTTAGGCAACATCTCAACAATATAATATATGTCATTTTTATATATATTATATTGTTGAGCACTCTTCGTAACTGCTATATATTTCAGGCTATATCTCCGTAACTTCTGAACATATTTTAATGAAATAAAGCTCAAATTGAAGAGCAGTACACTCTTTCTGATATGAATGCAAGCAGAGCCCCCTACCGTAAATGGAAAGTTATCTTGTGTATATCATATCTTGCACTGTTTTATTCTTTTTACAGAACATAACACATTTCATTCCATGATATGTCTCATTGCCTCATAACAATATGGCTGACGAATGACAACCGAGGAAAAAGAACATGTACCGTTCAGATTTGCATACAGGGCACTCGCTAATTCGTGCAATTTCTTCATTTTTTGAAAAAAAAAATAATAATTGTTATACTACGGTTTTGAATTTTGCTTCACCCTGTATATTTTTTTTCATACAACAACCAAATATACTAACTAAGTGTTGCAAACATCATAAAGGAGAAAGAAAACCTATACATTACAAGAAAAAGGTTTAAAAAATTAAGTTAGTACCTGTAGTTATATATGGAGTAATGGAACCCTTGCAGTATTGATGAGACCACGTATCACTCATCCTAAGTAGAAAACGTACGTCTTTAACCACAAATTTCTTCAATTTTCTTCAAAACTATACTAGTTGGTATAAATATGTTGTTAGGCAACATCTCAACAATATAACATATGTCATTTTTATACATATTATATTGTTGAGCACTCTTCCTAACTGCTATATATTTCAGGCTGTATCTCCGAAACTTCTGAACATATTTTAATGAAATAAAGCTCAAATTGAAGAGCAGTACACTCTTTCTGATATGAATGCAAGCAGAGCCCCCTACCGTAAATGGAAAGTTATCTTGTGTATATCATATCTTGCTCTGTTGTATTCTTTTTACAAAACATAACACATTTCATTCCATGGTATGTCTCATTGCCTCATAACAATATGGCTGACGAATGACAACCGAGGAAAAAGAACATGTACCGTTCAGATTTGCATACAGGGCACTCGCTAATTGGTGCAATTTCTTCATTTTTTGAAAAAAAAATAATAATTGCTATACTACGGTTTTGAATTTTGCTTCACCCTGTATATTTTTTTCATACAACAACCAAATATACTAACTAAGTGTTGCAAACATCATAAAGGAGAAAGAAAACCTATACATTACAAGAAAAAGGTTTAAAAAATTAAGTTAGTACCTGTAGTTATATATGGAGCAATGGAACCCTTGAAGTATTGATGAGACCACGTATCACTCATCCTAAGTAGAAAACGTACGTCTTTAACCACAAATTTCTTCAATTTTCTTCAAAACTATACTAGTTGGTATAAATATGTTGTTAGGCAACATCTCAACAATATAACATATGTCATTTTTATATATATTATATTGTTGAGCACTCTTCCTAACTGCTATATACTTCAAGCTGTATCTCCGAAACTTCTGAACATATTTTAATGAAATAAAGCTCAAATTGAAGAACAGTACACTCTTTCTGACATGAATGCAAGCAGAGCCCCCTACCGTAAATGGAAAGTTATGTTGTGTATATCATATCTTGCACTGTTTTATTTTTTTTACAGAACATAACACATTTCATTCCATGATATGTCTCATTGCCTCATAACAATATGGCTGACGAATGACAACCGAGGAAAAAGAACATGTACCGTTCAGATTTGCATACAGGGCACTCGCTAATTGGTGCAATTTCTTCATTTTTTGAAAAAAAAATAATAATTGTTATACTACGGTTTTGAATTTTGCTTCACCCTGTATATTTTTTTTCATACAACAACCAAATATACTAACTAAGTGTTGGAAACATCATAAAGGAGAAAGAAAACCTATACATTACAAGAAAAAGGTTTAAAAAATGAAGTTAGTACCTGTTGTTATATATGGAGCAATGGAACCCTTGCAGTATTGATGAGACCACGTATCACTCATCCTAAGTAGAAAACGTACGTCTTTAACCACAAATTTCTTCAATTTTCTTCAAAACTATACTAGTTGGTATAAATATGTTGTTAGGCAACATCTCAACAATATAACATATGTCATTTTTATATATATTATATTGTTGAGCACTCTTCCTAACTGCTATATATTTCAGGCTATATCTCCGAAACTTCTGAACATATTTTAATGAAATAAAGCTCAAATTGAAGAGCAGTACACTCTTTCTGATATGAATGCAAGCAGAGCCCCCTACCGTAAATGGAAAGTTATCTTGTGTATATCATATCTTGCACTGTTTTATTCTTTTTACAGAACATAACACATTTCATTCCATGATATGTCTCATTGCCTCATAACAATATGGCTGACGAATGACAACCGAGTTAAAAGAACATGTACCGTTCAGATTTGCATACAGGGCACTCGCTAATTGGTGCAATTTCTTCATTTTTTGAAAAAAAAATAATAATTGTTATACTACGGTTTTGAATTTTGCTTCACCCTGTATATTTTTTTTCATACAACAACCAAATATACTAACTAAGTGTTGCAAACATCATAAAGGAGAAAGAAAACCTATACATTACAAGAAAAAGGTTTAAAAAATTAAGTTAGTACCTGTAGTTATATATGGAGTAATGGAACCCTTGCAGTATTGATGAGACCACGTATCACTCATCCTAAGTAGAAAACGTACGTCTTTAACCACAAATTTCTTCAATTTTCTTCAAAACTATACTAGTTGGTATAAATATGTTGTTAGGCAACATCTCAACAATATAACATATGTCATTTTTATATATATTATATTGTTGAGCACTCTTCCTAACTGCTATATATTTCAAGCTGTATCTCCGAAACTTCTGAACATATTTTAATGAAATAAAGCTCAAATTGAAGAGCAGTACACTCTTTCTGATATGAATGCAAGCAGAGCCCCCTACCGTAAATGGAAAGTTATCTTGTGTATATCATATCTTGCTCTGTTGTATTCTTTTTACAGAACATAACACATTTCATTCCATGGTATGTCTCATTGCCTCATAACAATATGGCTGACGAATGACAACCGAGGAAAAAGAACATGTACCGTTCAGATTTGCATGCAGGGCACTCGCTAATTGGTGCAATTTCTTCATTTTTTGAAAAAAAATAATAATTGTTATACTACGGTTTTGAATTTTGCTTCACCCTGTATATTTTTTTCATACAACAACCAAATATACTAACTAAGTGTTGCAAACATCATAAAGGAGAAAGAAAACCTATACATTACAAGAAAAAGGTTTAAAAAATGAAGTTAGTACCTGTAGTTATATATGGAGCAATGGAACCCTTGAAGTATTGATGAGACCACATATCACTCATCCTAAGTAGAAAACGTACGTCTTTAACCACAAATTTCTTCAATTTTCTTCAAAACTATACTAGTTGGTATAAATATGTTGTTAGGCAACATCTCAACAATATAACATATGTCATTTTTATATATATTATATTGTTGAGCACTCTTCCTAACTGCTATATATTTCAAGCTGTATCTCCGAAACTTCTGAACATATTTTAATGAAATAAAGCTCAAATTGAAGAGCAGTACACTCTTTCTGATATGAATGCAAGCAGAGCCCCCTACCGTAAATGGAAAGTTATCTTGTGTATATCATATCTTGCACTGTTTTATTTTTTTTACAGAACATAACACATTTCATTCCATGATATGTCTCATTGCCTCATAACAATATGGCTGACGAATGACAACCGAGGAAAAAGAACATGTACCGTTCAGATTTGCATACAGGGCACTCGCTAATTGGTGCAATTTCTTCATTTTTTGAAAAAAAAAATAATTGTTATACTACGGTTCTGAATTTTGCTTCACCCTGTATATTTTTTTTCATACAACAACCAAATATACTAACCAAGTGTTGCAAACATCATAAAGGAGAAAGAAAACCTATACATTACAAGAAAAAGGTTTAAAAATTGAAGTTAGTACCTGTAGTTATATATGGAGCAATTGAACCCTTGCAGTATTGATGAGACCACGTATCACTCATCCTAAGTAGAAAACGTACGTCTTTAACCACAAATTTCTTCAATTTTCTTCAAAACTATACTAGTTGGTATAAACATGTTGTTAGGCAACATCTCAACAATATAACATATGTCATTTTTATACATATTATATTGTTGAGCACTCTTCCTAACTGCTATATATTTCAGGCTATATCTCCGTAACTTCTGAACATATTTTAATGAAATAAAGCTCAAATTGAAGAGCAGTACACTCTTTCTGATATGAATGCAAGCAGAGCCCCCTACCGTAAATGGAAAGTTATCTTGTGTATATCATATCTTGCACTGTTTTATTTTTTTTACAGAACATAACACATTTCATTCCATGATATGTCTCATTGCCTCATAACAATATGGCTGACGAATGACAACCGAGGAAAAAGAACATGTACCGTTCAGATTTGCATACAGGGCACTCGCTAATTGGTGCAATTTCTTCATTTTTTGAAAAAAAAATAATAATTGTTATACTACGGTTTTGAATTTTGCTTCACCCTGTATATTTTTTTTCATACAACAACCAAATATACTAACTAAGTGTTGGAAACATCATAAAGGAGAAAGAAAACCTATACATTACAAGAAAAAGGTTTAAAAAATGAAGTTAGTACCTGTTGTTATATATGGAGCAATGGAACCCTTGCAGTATTGATGAGACCACGTATCACTCATCCTAAGTAGAAAACGTACGTCTTTAACCACAAATTTCTTCAATTTTCTTCAAAACTATACTAGTTGGTATAAATATGTTGTTAGGCAACATCTCAACAATATAACATATGTCATTTTTATATATATTATATTGTTGAGCACTCTTCCTAACTGCAATATATATTTCAGGCTATATCTCCGAAACTTCTGAACATATTTTAATGAAATAAAGCTCAAATTGAAGAGCAGTACACTCTTTCTGATATGAATGCAAGCAGAGACCCCTACCGTAAATGGAAAGTTATGTTGTGTATATCATATCTTGCACTGTTTTATTTTTTTTACAGAACATAACACATTTCATTCCATGATATGTCTCATTGCCTCATAACAATATGGCTGACGAATGACAACCGAGGAAAAAGAACATGTACCGTTCAGATTTGCATACAGGGCACTCGCTAATTGGTGCAATTTCTTCATTTTTTGAAAAAAAAAATAATTGTTATACTACGGTTCTGAATTTTGCTTCACCCTGTATATTTTTTTTCATACAACAACCAAATATACTAACCAAGTGTTGCAAACATCATAAAGGAGAAAGAAAACCTATACATTACAAGAAAAAGGTTTAAAAATTGAAGTTAGTACCTGTAGTTATATATGGAGCAATTGAACCCTTGCAGTATTGATGAGACCACGTATCACTCATCCTAAGTAGAAAACGTACGTCTTTAACCACAAATTTCTTCAATTTTCTTCAAAACTATACTAGTTGGTATAAACATGTTGTTAGGCAACATCTCAACAATATAACATATGTCATTTTTATATATATTATATTGTTGAGCACTCTTCCTAACTGCTATATATTTCAAGCTGTATCTCCGAAACTTCTGAACATATTTTAATGAAATAAAGCTCAAATTGAAGAGCAGTACACTCTTTCTGATATGAATGCAAGCAGAGCCCCCTACCGTAAATGGAAAGTTATCTTGTGTATATCATATCTTGCTCTGTTGTATTCTTTTTACAGAACATAACACATTTCATTCCATGGTATGTCTCATTGCCTCATAACAATATGGCTGACGAATGACAACCGAGGAAAAAGAACATGTACCGTTCAGATTTGCATACAGGGCACTCGCTAATTGGTGCAATTTCTTCATTTTTTGAAAAAAAAATAATAATTGCTATACTACGGTTTTGAATTTTGCTTCACCCTGTATATTTTTTTCATACAACAACCAAATATACTAACTAAGTGTTGCAAACATCATAAAGGAGAAAGAAAACCTATACATTACAAGAAAAAGGTTTAAAAAATTAAGTTAGTACCTGTAGTTATATATGGAGCAATGGAACCCTTGAAGTATTGATGAGACCACGTATCACTCATCCTAAGTAGAAAACGTACGTCTTTAACCACAAATTTCTTCAATTTTCTTCAAAACTATACTAGTTGGTATAAATATGTTGTTAGGCAACATCTCAACAATATAACATATGTCATTTTTATATATATTATATTGTTGAGCACTCTTCCTAACTGCTATATACTTCAAGCTGTATCTCCGAAACTTCTGAACATATTTTAATGAAATAAAGCTCAAATTGAAGAACAGTACACTCTTTCTGACATGAATGCAAGCAGAGCCCCCTACCGTAAATGGAAAGTTATGTTGTGTATATCATATCTTGCACTGTTTTATTTTTTTTACAGAACATAACACATTTCATTCCATGATATGTCTCATTGCCTCATAACAATATGGCTGACGAATGACAACCGAGGAAAAAGAACATGTACCGTTCAGATTTGCATACAGGGCACTCGCTAATTGGTGCAATTTCTTCATTTTTTGAAAAAAAAATAATAATTGTTATACTACGGTTTTGAATTTTGCTTCACCCTGTATATTTTTTTTCATACAACAACCAAATATACTAACTAAGTGTTGGAAACATCATAAAGGAGAAAGAAAACCTATACATTACAAGAAAAAGGTTTAAAAAATGAAGTTAGTACCTGTTGTTATATATGGAGCAATGGAACCCTTGCAGTATTGATGAGACCACGTATCACTCATCCTAAGTAGAAAACGTACGTCTTTAACCACAAATTTCTTCAATTTTCTTCAAAACTATACTAGTTGGTATAAATATGTTGTTAGGCAACATCTCAACAATATAACATATGTCATTTTTATATATATTATATTGTTGAGCACTCTTCCTAACTGCTATATATTTCAGGCTATATCTCCGAAACTTCTGAACATATTTTAATGAAATAAAGCTCAAATTGAAGAGCAGTACACTCTTTCTGATATGAATGCAAGCAGAGCCCCCTACCGTAAATGGAAAGTTATCTTGTGTATATCATATCTTGCACTGTTTTATTCTTTTTACAGAACATAACACATTTCATTCCATGATATGTCTCATTGCCTCATAACAATATGGCTGACGAATGACAACCGAGTTAAAAGAACATGTACCGTTCAGATTTGCATACAGGGCACTCGCTAATTGGTGCAATTTCTTCATTTTTTGAAAAAAAAATAATAATTGTTATACTACGGTTTTGAATTTTGCTTCACCCTGTATATTTTTTTTCATACAACAACCAAATATACTAACTAAGTGTTGCAAACATCATAAAGGAGAAAGAAAACCTATACATTACAAGAAAAAGGTTTAAAAAATTAAGTTAGTACCTGTAGTTATATATGGAGTAATGGAACCCTTGCAGTATTGATGAGACCACGTATCACTCATCCTAAGTAGAAAACGTACGTCTTTAACCACAAATTTCTTCAATTTTCTTCAAAACTATACTAGTTGGTATAAATATGTTGTTAGGCAACATCTCAACAATATAACATATGTCATTTTTATATATATTATATTGTTGAGCACTCTTCCTAACTGCTATATATTTCAAGCTGTATCTCCGAAACTTCTGAACATATTTTAATGAAATAAAGCTCAAATTGAAGAGCAGTACACTCTTTCTGATATGAATGCAAGCAGAGCCCCCTACCGTAAATGGAAAGTTATCTTGTGTATATCATATCTTGCTCTGTTGTATTCTTTTTACAGAACATAACACATTTCATTCCATGGTATGTCTCATTGCCTCATAACAGTATGGCTGACGAATGACAACCGAGGAAAAAGAACATGTACCGTTCAGATTTGCATGCAGGGCACTCGCTAATTGGTGCAATTTCTTCATTTTTTGAAAAAAAATAATAATTGTTATACTACGGTTTTGAATTTTGCTTCACCCTGTATATTTTTTTCATACAACAACCAAATATACTAACTAAGTGTTGCAAACATCATAAAGGAGAAAGAAAACCTATACATTACAAGAAAAAGGTTTAAAAAATGAAGTTAGTACCTGTAGTTATATATGGAGCAATGGAACCCTTGAAGTATTGATGAGACCACATATCACTCATCCTAAGTAGAAAACGTACGTCTTTAACCACAAATTTCTTCAATTTTCTTCAAAACTATACTAGTTGGTATAAATATGTTGTTAGGCAACATCTCAACAATATAACATATGTCATTTTTATATATATTATATTGTTGAGCACTCTTCCTAACTGCTATATATTTCAAGCTGTATCTCCGAAACTTCTGAACATATTTTAATGAAATAAAGCTCAAATTGAAGAGCAGTACACTCTTTCTGATATGAATGCAAGCAGAGCCCCCTACCGTAAATGGAAAGTTATCTTGTGTATATCATATCTTGCACTGTTTTATTTTTTTTACAGAACATAACACATTTCATTCCATGATATGTCTCATTGCCTCATAACAATATGGCTGACGAATGACAACCGAGGAAAAAGAACATGTACCGTTCAGATTTGCATACAGGGCACTCGCTAATTGGTGCAATTTCTTCATTTTTTGAAAAAAAAAATAATTGTTATACTACGGTTCTGAATTTTGCTTCACCCTGTATATTTTTTTTCATACAACAACCAAATATACTAACCAAGTGTTGCAAACATCATAAAGGAGAAAGAAAACCTATACATTACAAGAAAAAGGTTTAAAAATTGAAGTTAGTACCTGTAGTTATATATGGAGCAATTGAACCCTTGCAGTATTGATGAGACCACGTATCACTCATCCTAAGTAGAAAACGTACGTCTTTAACCACAAATTTCTTCAATTTTCTTCAAAACTATACTAGTTGGTATAAACATGTTGTTAGGCAACATCTCAACAATATAACATATGTCATTTTTATACATATTATATTGTTGAGCACTCTTCCTAACTGCTATATATTTCAGGCTATATCTCCGTAACTTCTGAACATATTTTAATGAAATAAAGCTCAAATTGAAGAGCAGTACACTCTTTCTGATATGAATGCAAGCAGAGCCCCCTACCGTAAATGGAAAGTTATCTTGTGTATATCATATCTTGCACTGTTTTATTTTTTTTACAGAACATAACACATTTCATTCCATGATATGTCTCATTGCCTCATAACAATATGGCTGACGAATGACAACCGAGGAAAAAGAACATGTACCGTTCAGATTTGCATACAGGGCACTCGCTAATTGGTGCAATTTCTTCATTTTTTGAAAAAAAAATAATAATTGTTATACTACGGTTTTGAATTTTGCTTCACCCTGTATATTTTTTTTCATACAACAACCAAATATACTAACTAAGTGTTGGAAACATCATAAAGGAGAAAGAAAACCTATACATTACAAGAAAAAGGTTTAAAAAATGAAGTTAGTACCTGTTGTTATATATGGAGCAATGGAACCCTTGCAGTATTGATGAGACCACGTATCACTCATCCTAAGTAGAAAACGTACGTCTTTAACCACAAATTTCTTCAATTTTCTTCAAAACTATACTAGTTGGTATAAATATGTTGTTAGGCAACATCTCAACAATATAACATATGTCATTTTTATATATATTATATTGTTGAGCACTCTTCCTAACTGCTATATATTTCAGGCTATATCTCCGAAACTTCTGAACATATTTTAATGAAATAAAGCTCAAATTGAAGAGCAGTACACTCTTTCTGATATGAATGCAAGCAGAGACCCCTACCGTAAATGGAAAGTTATGTTGTGTATATCATATCTTGCACTGTTTTATTTTTTTTACAGAACATAACACATTTCATTCCATGATATGTCTCATTGCCTCATAACAATATGGCTGACGAATGACAACCGAGGAAAAAGAACATGTACCGTTCAGATTTGCATACAGGGCACTCGCTAATTGGTGCAATTTCTTCATTTTTTGAAAAAAAAAATAATTGTTATACTACGGTTCTGAATTTTGCTTCACCCTGTATATTTTTTTTCATACAACAACCAAATATACTAACCAAGTGTTGCAAACATCATAAAGGAGAAAGAAAACCTATACATTACAAGAAAAAGGTTTAAAAATTGAAGTTAGTACCTGTAGTTATATATGGAGCAATTGAACCCTTGCAGTATTGATGAGACCACGTATCACTCATCCTAAGTAGAAAACGTACGTCTTTAACCACAAATTTCTTCAATTTTCTTCAAAACTATACTAGTTGGTATAAACATGTTGTTAGGCAACATCTCAACAATATAATATATGTCATTTTTATATATATTATATTGTTGAGCACTCTTCGTAACTGCTATATATTTCAGGCTATATCTCCGTAACTTCTGAACATATTTTAATGAAATAAAGCTCAAATTGAAGAGCAGTACACTCTTTCTGATATGAATGCAAGCAGAGCCCCCTACCGTAAACGGAAAGTTATCTTGTGTATATCATATCTTGCACTGTTTTATTCTTTTTACAGAACATAACACATTTCATTCTATGATATGTCTCATTGCCTCATAACAATATGGCTGACGAATGACAACCGAGTTAAAAGAACATGTACCGTTCAGATTTGCATACAGGGCACTCGCTAATTGGTGCAATTTCTTCATTTTTTGAAAAAAAAATAATAATTGTTATACTACGGTTTTGAATTTTGCTTCACCCTGTATATTTTTTTTCATACAACAACCAAATATACTAACTAAGTGTTGCAAACATCATAAAGGAGAAAGAAAACCTATACATTACAAGAAAAAGGTTTAAAAAATTAAGTTAGTACCTGTAGTTATATATGGAGTAATGGAACCCTTGCAGTATTGATGAGACCACGTATCACTCATCCTAAGTAGAAAACGTACGTCTTTAACCACAAATTTCTTCAATTTTCTTCAAAACTATACTAGTTGGTATAAATATGTTGTTAGGCAACATCTCAACAATATAACATATGTCATTTTTATATATATTATATTGTTGAGCACTCTTCCTAACTGCTATATATTTCAAGCTGTATCTCCGAAACTTCTGAACATATTTTAATGAAATAAAGCTCAAATTGAAGAGCAGTACACTCTTTCTGATATGAATGCAAGCAGAGCCCCCTACCGATAATGGAAAGTTATCTTGTGTATATCATATCTTGCTCTGTTGTATTCTTTTTACAGAACATAACACATTTCATTCCATGGTATGTCTCATTGCCTCATAACAATATGGCTGACGAATGACAACCGAGGAAAAAGAACATGTACCGTTCAGATTTGCATGCAGGGCACTCGCTAATTGGTGCAATTTCTTCATTTTTTGAAAAAAAATAATAATTGTTATACTACGGTTTTGAATTTTGCTTCACCCTGTATATTTTTTTCATACAACAACCAAATATACTAACTAAGTGTTGCAAACATCATAAAGGAGAAAGAAAACCTATACATTACAAGAAAAAGGTTTAAAAAATGAAGTTAGTACCTGTAGTTATATATGGAGCAATGGAACCCTTGAAGTATTGATGAGACCACATATCACTCATCCTAAGTAGAAAACGTACGTCTTTAACCACAAATTTCTTCAATTTTCTTCAAAACTATACTAGTTGGTATAAATATGTTGTTAGGCAACATCTCAACAATATAACATATGTCATTTTTATATATATTATATTGTTGAGCACTCTTCCTAACTGCTATATATTTCAAGCTGTATCTCCGAAACTTCTGAACATATTTTAATGAAATAAAGCTCAAATTGAAGAGCAGTACACTCTTTCTGATATGAATGCAAGCAGAGCCCCCTACCGTAAATGGAAAGTTATCTTGTGTATATCATATCTTGCTCTGTTGTATTCTTTTTACAGAACATAACACATTTCATTCCGTGGTATGTCTCATTGCCTCATAACAATATGGCTGACGAATGACAACCGAGGAAAAAGAACATGTACCGTTCAGATTTGCATGCAGGGCACTCGCTAATTGGTGCAATTTCTTCATTTTTTGAAAAAAAAAATAATTGTTATACTACGGTTCTGAATTTTGCTTCACCCTGTATATTTTTTTTCATACAACAACCAAATATACTAACCAAGTGTTGCAAACATCATAAAGGAGAAAGAAAACCTATACATTACAAGAAAAAGGTTTAAAAATTGAAGTTAGTACCTGTAGTTATATATGGAGCAATTGAACCCTTGCAGTATTGATGAGACCACGTATCACTCATCCTAAGTAGAAAACGTACGTCTTTAACCACAAATTTCTTCAATTTTCTTCAAAACTATACTAGTTGGTATAAACATGTTGTTAGGCAACATCTCAACAATATAATATATGTCATTTTTATATATATTATATTGTTGAGCACTCTTCCTAACTGCTATATATTTCAGGCTATATCTCCGTAACTTCTGAACATATTTTAATGAAATAAAGCTCAAATTGAAGAGCAGTACACTCTTTCTGATATGAATGCAAGCAGAGCCCCCTACCGTAAACGGAAAGTTATCTTGTGTATATCATATCTTGCACTGTTTTATTCTTTTTACAGAACATAACACATTTCATTCCATGATATGTCTCATTGCCTCATAACAATATGGCTGACGAATGACAACCGAGTTAAAAGAACATGTACCGTTCAGATTTGCATACAGGGCACTCGCTAATTGGTGCAATTTCTTCATTTTTTGAAAAAAAAATAATAATTGTTATACTACGGTTTTGAATTTTGCTTCACCCTGTATATTTTTTTTCATACAACAACCAAATATACTAACTAAGTGTTGCAAACATCATAAAGGAGAAAGAAAACCTATACATTACAAGAAAAAGGTTTAAAAAATTAAGTTAGTACCTGTAGTTATATATGGAGTAATGGAACCCTTGCAGTATTGATGAGACCACGTATCACTCATCCTAAGTAGAAAACGTACGTCTTTAACCACAAATTTCTTCAATTTTCTTCAAAACTATACTAGTTGGTATAAATATGTTGTTAGGCAACATCTCAACAATATAACATATGTCATTTTTATATATATTATATTGTTGAGCACTCTTCCTAACTGCTATATATTTCAAGCTGTATCTCCGAAACTTCTGAACATATTTTAATGAAATAAAGCTCAAATTGAAGAGCAGTACACTCTTTCTGATATGAATGCAAGCAGAGCCCCCTACCGTAAATGGAAAGTTATCTTGTGTATATCATATCTTGCTCTGTTGTATTCTTTTTACAGAACATAACACATTTCATTCCATGGTATGTCTCATTGCCTCATAACAATATGGCTGACGAATGACAACCGAGGAAAAAGAACATGTACCGTTCAGATTTGCATGCAGGGCACTCGCTAATTGGTGCAATTTCTTCATTTTTTGAAAAAAAATAATAATTGTTATACTACGGTTTTGAATTTTGCTTCACCCTGTATATTTTTTTCATACAACAACCAAATATACTAACTAAGTGTTGCAAACATCATAAAGGAGAAAGAAAACCTATACATTACAAGAAAAAGGTTTAAAAAATGAAGTTAGTACCTGTAGTTATACATGGAGCAATGGAACCCTTGAAGTATTGATGAGACCACATATCACTCATCCTAAGTAGAAAACGTACGTCTTTAACCACAAATTTCTTCAATTTTCTTCAAAACTATACTAGTTGGTATAAATATGTTGTTAGGCAACATCTCAACAATATAACATATGTCATTTTTATATATATTATATTGTTGAGCACTCTTCCTAACTGCTATATATTTCAAGCTGTATCTCCGAAACTTCTGAACATATTTTAATGAAATAAAGCTCAAATTGAAGAGCAGTACACTCTTTCTGATATGAATGCAAGCAGAGCCCCCTACCGTAAATGGAAAGTTATCTTGTGTATATCATATCTTGCTCTGTTGTATTCTTTTTACAGAACATAACACATTTCATTCCGTGGTATGTCTCATTGCCTCATAACAATATGGCTGACGAATGACAACCGAGGAAAAAGAACATGTACCGTTCAGATTTGCATGCAGGGCACTCGCTAATTTGTGCAATTTCTTCATTTTTTGAAAAAAAAATAATAATTGTTATACTACGGTTTTGAATTTTGCTTCACCCTGTATATTTTTTTCATACAACAACCAAATATACTAACTAAGTGTTGCAAACATCATAAAGGAGAAAGAAAACCTATACATTACAAGAAAAAGGTTTAAAAAATGAAGTTAGTACCTGTAGTTATATATGGAGCAATGGAACCCTTGAAGTATTGATGAGACCACGTATCACTCATCCTAAGTAGAAAACGTACGTCTTTAACCACAAATTTCTTCAATTTTCTTCAAAACTATACTAGTTGGTATAAATATGTTGTTAGGCAACATCTCAACAATATAACATATGTCATTTTTATATATATTATATTGTTGAGCACTCTTCCTAACTGCTATATACTTCAAGCTGTATCTCCGAAACTTTTGAACATATTTTAATGAAATAAAGCTCAAATTGAAGATCAGTACACTCTTTCTGACATGAATGCAAGCAGAGCCCCCTACCGTAAATGGAAAGTTATGTTGTGTATATCATATCTTGCACTGTTTTATTTTTTTTACAGAACATAACACATTTCATTCCATGATATGTCTCATTGCCTCATAACAATATGGCTGACGAATGACAACCGAGGAAAAAGAACATGTACCGTTCAGATTTGCATACAGGGCACTCGCTAATTGGTGCAATTTCTTCATTTTTTGAAAAAAAAATAATAATTGTTATACTACGGTTTTGAATTTTGCTTCACCCTGTATATTTTTTTTCATACAACAACCAAATATACTAACTAAGTGTTGGAAACATCATAAAGGAGAAAGAAAACCTATACATTACAAGAAAAAGGTTTAAAAAATGAAGTTAGTACCTGTTGTTATATATGGAGCAATGGAACCCTTGCAGTATTGATGGGACCACGTATCACTCATCCTAAGTAGAAAACGTACGTCTTTAACCACAAATTTCTTCAATTTTCTTCAAAACTATACTAGTTGGTATAAACATGTTGTTAGGCAACATCTCAACAATATAATATATGTCATTTTTATATATATTATATTGTTGAGCACTCTTCGTAACTGCTATATATTTCAGGCTATATCTCCGTAACTTCTGAACATATTTTAATGAAATAACGCTCAAATTGAAGAGCAGTACACTCTTTCTGATATGAATGCAAGCAGAGCCCCCTACCGTAAATGGAAAGTTATCTTGTGTATATCATATCTTGCACTGTTTTATTCTTTTTACAGAACATAACACATTTCATTCCATGATATGTCTCATTGCCTCATAACAATATGGCTGACGAATGACAACCGAGTTAAAAGAACATGTACCGTTCAGATTTGCATACAGGGCACTCGCTAATTGGTGCAATTTCTTCATTTTTTGAAAAAAAAATAATAATTGTTATACTACGGTTTTGAATTTTGCTTCACCCTGTATATTTTTTTTCATACAACAACCAAATATACTAACTAAGTGTTGCAAACATCATAAAGGAGAAAGAAAACCTATACATTACAAGAAAAAGGTTTAAAAAATTAAGTTAGTACCTGTAGTTATATATGGAGTAATGGAACCCTTGCAGTATTGATGAGACCACGTATCACTCATCCTTAGTAGAAAACGTACGTCTTTAACCACAAATTTCTTCAATTTTCTTCAAAACTATACTAGTTGGTATAAATATGTTGTTAGGCAACATCTCAACAATATAACATATGTCATTTTTATATATATTATATTGTTGAGCACTCTTCCTAACTGCTATATATTTCAAGCTGTATCTCCGAAACTTCTGAACATATTTTAATGAAATAAAGCTCAAATTGAAGAGCAGTACACTCTTTCTGATATGAATGCAAGCAGAGCCCCCTACCGTAAATGGAAAGTTATCTTGTGTATATCATATCTTGCTCTGTTGTATTCTTTTTACAGAACATAACACATTTCATTCCATGGTATGTCTCATTGCCTCATAACAATATGGCTGACGAATGACAACCGAGGAAAAAGAACATGTACCGTTCAGATTTGCATACAGGGCACTCGCTAATTGGTGCAATTTCTTCATTTTTTGAAAAAAAAATAATAATTGTTATACTACGGTTTTGAATTTTGCTTCACCCTGTATATTTTTTTCATACAACAACCAAATATACTAACTAAGTGTTGCAAACATCATAAAGGAGAAAGAAAACCTATACATTACAAGAAAAAGGTTTAAAAAATGAAGTTAGTACCTGTAGTTATATATGGAGCAATGGAACCCTTGAAGTATTGATGAGACCACGTATCACTCATCCTAAGTAGAAAACGTACGTCTTTAACCACAAATTTCTTCAATTTTCTTCAAAACTATACTAGTTGGTATAAATATGTTGTTAGGCAACATCTCAACAATATAACATATGTCATTTTTATATATATTATATTGTTGAGCACTCTTCCTAACTGCTATATACTTCAAGCTGTATCTCCGAAACTTCTGAACATATTTTAATGAAATAAAGCTCAAATTGAAGAACAGTACACTCTTTCTGACATGAATGCAAGCAGAGCCCCCTACCGTAAATGGAAAGTTATGTTGTGTATATCATATCTTGCACTGTTTTATTTTTTTTACAGAACATAACACATTTCATTCCATGATATGTCTCATTGCCTCATAACAATATGGCTGACGAATGACAACCGAGGAAAAAGAACATGTACCGTTCAGATTTGCATACAGGGCACTCGCTAATTGGTGCAATTTCTTCATTTTTTGAAAAAAAATAATAATTGTTATACTACGGTTTTGAATTTTGCTTCACCCTGTATATTTTTTTTCATACAACAACCAAATATACTAACTAAGTGTTGGAAACATCATAAAGGAGAAAGAAAACCTATACATTACAAGAAAAAGGTTTAAAAAATGAAGTTAGTACCTGTTGTTATATATGGAGCAATGGAACCCTTGCAGTATTGATGAGACCACGTATCACTCATCCTAAGTAGAAAACGTACGTCTTTAACCACAAATTTCTTCAATTTTCTTCAAAACTATACTAGTTGGTATAAATATGTTGTTAGGCAACATCTCAACAATATAACATATGTCATTTTTATATATATTATATTGTTGAGCACTCTTCCTAACTGCTATATATTTCAAGCTGTATCTCCGAAACTTCTGAACATATTTTAATGAAATAAAGCTCAAATTGAAGAGCAGTACACTCTTTCTGATATGAATGCAAGCAGAGCCCCCTACCGTAAATGGAAAGTTATCTTGTGTATATCATATCTTGCTCTGTTGTATTCTTTTTACAGAACATAACACATTTCATTCCATGGTATGTCTCATTGCCTCATAACAATATGGCTGACGAATGACAACCGAGGAAAAAGAACATGTACCGTTCAGATTTGCATACAGGGCACTCGCTAATTGGTGCAATTTCTTCATTTTTTGAAAAAAAAATAATAATTGTTATACTACGGTTTTGAATTTTGCTTCACCCTGTATATTTTTTTCATACAACAACCAAATATACTAACTAAGTGTTGCAAACATCATAAAGGAGAAAGAAAACCTATACATTACAAGAAAAAGGTTTAAAAAATGAAGTTAGTACCTGTAGTTATATATGGAGCAATGGAACCCTTGAAGTATTGATGAGACCACGTATCACTCATCCTAAGTAGAAAACGTACGTCTTTAACCACAAATTTCTTCAATTTTCTTCAAAACTATACTAGTTGGTATAAATATGTTGTTAGGCAACATCTCAACAATATAACATATGTCATTTTTATATATACTATATTGTTGAGCACTCTTCCTAACTGCTATATACTTCAAGCTGTATCTCCGAAACTTCTGAACATATTTTAATGAAATAAAGCTCAAATTGAAGAACAGTACACTCTTTCTGACATGAATGCAAGCAGAGCCCCCTACCGTAAATGGAAAGTTATGTTGTGTATATCATATCTTGCACTGTTTTATTTTTTTTACAGAACATAACACATTTCATTCCATGATATGTCTCATTGCCTCATAACAATATGGCTGACGAATGACAACCGAGGAAAAAGAACATGTACCGTTCAGATTTGCATACAGGGCACTCGCTAATTGGTGCAATTTCTTCATTTTTTGAAAAAAAAATAATAATTGTTATACTACGGTTTTGAATTTTGCTTCACCCTGTATATTTTTTTTCATACAACAACCAAATATACTAACTAAGTGTTGGAAACATCATAAAGGAGAAAGAAAACCTATACATTACAAGAAAAAGGTTTAAAAAATGAAGTTAGTACCTGTTGTTATATATGGAGCAATGGAACCCTTGCAGTATTGATGAGACCACGTATCACTCATCCTAAGTAGAAAACGTACGTCTTTAACCACAAATTTCTTCAATTTTCTTCAAAACTATACTAGTTGGTATAAACATGTTGTTAGGCAACATCTCAACAATATAATATATGTCATTTTTATATATATTATATTGTTGAGCACTCTTCGTAACTGCTATATATTTCAGGCTATATCTCCGTAACTTCTGAACATATTTTAATGAAATAAAGCTCAAATTGAAGAGCAGTACACTCTTTCTGATATGAATGAAAGCAGAGCCCCCTACCGTAAATGGAAAGTTATCTTGTGTATATCATATCTTGCTCTGTTGTATTCTTTTTACAGAACATAACACATTTCATTCCATGGTATGTCTCATTGCCTCATAACAATATGGCTGACGAATGACAACCGAGGAAAAAGAACATGTACCGTTCAGATTTGCATACAGGGCACTCGCTAATTGGTGCAATTTCTTCATTTTTTGAAAAAAAAATAATAATTGTTATACTACGGTTTTGAATTTTGCTTCACCCTGTATATTTTTTTCATACAACAACCAAATATACTAACTAAGTGTTGCAAACATCATAAAGGAGAAAGAAAACCTATACATTACAAGAAAAAGGTTTAAAAAATGAAGTTAGTACCTGTAGTTATATATGGAGCAATGGAACCCTTGAAGTATTGATGAGACCACGTATCACTCATCCTAAGTAGAAAACGTACGTCTTTAACCACAAATTTCTTCAATTTTCTTCAAAACTATACTAGTTGGTATAAATATGTTGTTAGGCAACATCTCAACAATATAACATATGTCATTTTTATATATATTATATTGTTGAGCACTCTTCCTAACTGCTATATACTTCAAGCTGTATCTCCGAAACTTCTGAACATATTTTAATGAAATAAAGCTCAAATTGAAGAACAGTACACTCTTTCTGACATGAATGCAAGCAGAGCCCCCTACCGTAAATGGAAAGTTATGTTGTGTATATCATATCTTGCACTGTTTTATTTTTTTTACAGAACATAACACATTTCATTCCATGATATGTCTCATTGCCTCATAACAATATGGCTGACGAATGACAACCGAGGAAAAAGAACATGTACCGTTCAGATTTGCATACAGGGCACTCGCTAATTGGTGCAATTTCTTCATTTTTTGAAAAAAAATAATAATTGTTATACTACGGTTTTGATTTTTGCTTCACCCTGTATATTTTTTTTCATACAACAACCAAATATACTAACTAAGTGTTGGAAACATCATAAAGGAGAAAGAAAACCTATACATTACAAGAAAAAGGTTTAAAAAATGAAGTTAGTACCTGTTGTTATATATGGAGCAATGGAACCCTTGCAGTATTGATGAGACCACGTATCACTCATCCTAAGTAGAAAACGTACGTCTTTAACCACAAATTTCTTCAATTTTCTTCAAAACTATACTAGTTGGTATAAACATGTTGTTAGGCAACATCTCAACAATATAATATATGTCATTTTTATATATATTATATTGTTGAGCACTCTTCGTAACTGCTATATATTTCAGGCTATATCTCCGTAACTTCTGAACATATTTTAATGAAATAAAGCTCAAATTGAAGAGCAGTACACTCTTTCTGATATGAATGAAAGCAGAGCCCCCTACCGTAAATGGAAAGTTATCTTGTGTATATCATATCTTGCACTGTTTTATTCTTTTTACAGAACATAACACATTTCATTCCATGATATGTCTCATTGCCTCATAACAATATGGCTGACGAATGACAACCGAGTTAAAAGAACATGTACCGTTCAGATTTGCATACAGGGCACTCGCTAATTGGTGCAATTTCTTCATTTTTTGAAAAAAAAATAATAATTGTTATACTACGGTTTTGAATTTTGCTTCACCCTGTATATTTTTTTTCATACAACAACCAAATATACTAACTAAGTGTTGCAAACATCATAAAGGAGAAAGAAAACCTATACATTACAAGAAAAAGGTTTAAAAAATTAAGTTAGTACCTGTAGTTATATATGGAGTAATGGAACCCTTGCAGTATTGATGAGACCACGTATCACTCATCCTAAGTAGAAAACGTACGTCTTTAACCACAAATTTCTTCAATTTTCTTCAAAACTATACTAGTTGGTATAAATATGTTGTTAGGCAACATCTCAACAATATAACATATGTCATTTTTATATATATTATATTGTTGAGCACTCTTCCTAACTGCTATATATTTCAAGCTGTATCTCCGAAACTTCTGAACATATTTTAATGAAATAAAGCTCAAATTGAAGAGCAGTACACTCATTCTGATATGAATGCAAGCAGAGCCCCCTACCGTAAATGGAAAGTTATCTTGTGTATATCATATCTTGCTCTGTTGTATTCTTTTTACAGAACATAACACATTTCATTCCATGGTATGTCTCATTGCCTCATAACAATATGGCTGACGAATGACAACCGAGGAAAAAGAACATGTACCGTTCAGATTTGCATACAGGGCACTCGCTAATTGGTGCAATTTCTTCATTTTTTGAAAAAAAAATAATAATTGTTATACTACGGTTTTGAATTTTGCTTCACCCTGTAAATTTTTTTCATACAACAACCAAATATACTAACTAAGTGTTGCAAACATCATAAAGGAGAAAGAAAACCTATACATTACAAGAAAAAGGTTTAAAAAATGAAGTTAGTACCTGTAGTTATATATGGAGCAATGGAACCCTTGAAGTATTGATGAGACCACGTATCACTCATCCTAAGTAGAAAACGTACGTCTTTAACCACAAATTTCTTCAATTTTCTTCAAAACTATACTAGTTGGTATAAATATGTTGTTAGGCAACATCTCAACAATATAACATATGTCATTTTTATATATATTATATTGTTGAGCACTCTTCCTAACTGCTATATACTTCAAGCTGTATCTCCGAAACTTCTGAACATATTTTAATGAAATAAAGCTCAAATTGAAGAACAGTACACTCTTTCTGACATGAATGCAAGCAGAGCCCCCTACCGTAAATGGAAAGTTATGTTGTGTATATCATATCTTGCACTGTTTTATTTTTTTTACAGAACATAACACATTTCATTCCATGATATGTCTCATTGCCTCATAACAATATGGCTGACGAATGACAACCGAGGAAAAAGAACATGTACCGTTCAGATTTGCATACAGGGCACTCGCTAATTGGTGCAATTTCTTCATTTTTTGAAAAAAAATAATAATTGTTATACTACGGTTTTGAATTTTGCTTCACCCTGTATATTTTTTTTCATACAACAACCAAATATACTAACTAAGTGTTGGAAACATCATAAAGGAGAAAGAAAACCTATACATTACAAGAAAAAGGTTTAAAAAATGAAGTTAGTACCTGTTGTTATATATGGAGCAATGGAACCCTTGCAGTATTGATGAGACCACGTATCACTCATCCTAAGTAGAAAACGTACGTCTTTAACCACAAATTTCTTCAATTTTCTTCAAAACTATACTAGTTGGTATAAATATGTTGTTAGGCAACATCTCAACAATATAACATATGTCATTTTTATATATATTATATTGTTGAGCACTCTTCCTAACTGCTATATATTTCAAGCTGTATCTCCGAAACTTCTGAACATATTTTAATGAAATAAAGCTCAAATTGAAGAGCAGTACACTCTTTCTGATATGAATGCAAGCAGAGCCCCCTACCGTAAATGGAAAGTTATCTTGTGTATATCATATCTTGCTCTGTTGTATTCTTTTTACAGAACATAACACATTTCATTCCATGGTATGTCTCATTGCCTCATAACAATATGGCTGACGAATGACAACCGAGGAAAAAGAACATGTACCGTTCAGATTTGCATACAGGGCACTCGCTAATTGGTGCAATTTCTTCATTTTTTGAAAAAAAAATAATAATTGTTATACTACGGTTTTGAATTTTGCTTCACCCTGTATATTTTTTTCATACAACAACCAAATATACTAACTAAGTGTTGCAAACATCATAAAGGAGAAAGAAAACCTATACATTACAAGAAAAAGGTTTAAAAAATGAAGTTAGTACCTGTAGTTATATATGGAGCAATGGAACCCTTGAAGTATTGATGAGACCACGTATCACTCATCCTAAGTAGAAAACGTACGTCTTTAACCACAAATTTCTTCAATTTTCTTCAAAACTATACTAGTTGGTATAAATATGTTGTTAGGCAACATCTCAACAATATAACATATGTCATTTTTATATATACTATATTGTTGAGCACTCTTCCTAACTGCTATATACTTCAAGCTGTATCTCCGAAACTTCTGAACATATTTTAATGAAATAAAGCTCAAATTGAAGAACAGTACACTCTTTGTGACATGAATGCAAGCAGAGCCCCCTACCGTAAATGGAAAGTTATGTTGTGTATATCATATCTTGCACTGTTTTATTTTTTTTACAGAACATAACACATTTCATTCCATGATATGTCTCATTGCCTCATAACAATATGGCTGACGAATGACAACCGAGGAAAAAGAACATGTACCGTTCAGATTTGCATACAGGGCACTCGCTAATTGGTGCAATTTCTTCATTTTTTGAAAAAAAAATAATAATTGTTATACTACGGTTTTGAATTTTGCTTCACCCTGTATATTTTTTTTCATACAACAACCAAATATACTAACTAAGTGTTGGAAACATCATAAAGGAGAAAGAAAACCTATACATTACAAGAAAAAGGTTTAAAAAATGAAGTTAGTACCTGTTGTTATATATGGAGCAATGGAACCCTTGCAGTATTGATGAGACCACGTATCACTCATCCTAAGTAGAAAACGTACGTCTTTAACCACAAATTTCTTCAATTTTCTTCAAAACTATACTAGTTGGTATAAACATGTTGTTAGGCAACATCTCAACAATATAATATATGTCATTTTTATATATATTATATTGTTGAGCACTCTTCGTAACTGCTATATATTTCAGGCTATATCTCCGTAACTTCTGAACATATTTTAATGAAATAAAGCTCAAATTGAAGAGCAGTACACTCTTTCTGATATGAATGCAAGCAGAGCCCCCTACCGTAAATGGAAAGTTATCTTGTGTATATCATATCTTGCACTGTTTTATTCTTTTTACAGAACATAACACATTTCATTCCATGATATGTCTCATTGCCTCATAACAATATGGCTGACGAATGACAACCGAGTTAAAAGAACACGTACCGTTCAGATTTGCATACAGGGCACTCGCTAATTGGTGCAATTTCTTCATTTTTTGAAAAAAAAATAATAATTGTTATACTACGGTTTTGAATTTTGCTTCACCCTGTATATTTTTTTTCATACAACAACCAAATATACTAACTAAGTGTTGCAAACATCATAAAGGAGAAAGAAAACCTATACATTACAAGAAAAAGGTTTAAAAAATTAAGTTAGTACCTGTAGTTATATATGGAGTAATGGAACCCTTGCAGTATTGATGAGACCACGTATCACTCATCCTAAGTAGAAAACGTACGTCTTTAACCACAAATTTCTTCAATTTTCTTCAAAACTATACTAGTTGGTATAAATATGTTGTTAGGCAACATCTCAACAATATAACATATGTCATTTTTATATATATTATATTGTTGAGCACTCTTCCTAACTGCTATATATTTCAAGCTGTATCTCCGAAACTTCTGAACATATTTTAATGAAATAAAGCTCAAATTGAAGAGCAGTACACTCTTTCTGATATGAATGCAAGCAGAGCCCCCTACCGTAAATGGAAAGTTATCTTGTGTATATCATATCTTGCACTGTTTTATTCTTTTTACAGAACATAACACATTTCATTCCATGATATGTCTCATTGCCTCATAACAATATGGCTGACGAATGACAACCGAGTTAAAAGAACATGTACCGTTCAGATTTGCATACAGGGCACTCGCTAATTGGTGCAATTTCTTCATTTTTTGAAAAAAAAATAATAATTGTTATACTACGGTTTTGAATTTTGCTTCACCCTGTATATTTTTTTTCATACAACAACCAAATATACTAACTAAGTGTTGCAAACATCATAAAGGAGAAAGAAAACCTATACATTACAAGAAAAAGGTTTAAAAAATTAAGTTAGTACCTGTAGTTATATATGGAGTAATGGAACCCTTGCAGTATTGATGAGACCACGTATCACTCATCCTAAGTAGAAAACGTACGTCTTTAACCACAAATTTCTTCAATTTTCTTCAAAACTATACTAGTTGGTATAAATATGTTGTTAGGCAACATCTCAACAATATAACATATGTCATTTTTATATATATTATATTGTTGAGCACTCTTCCTAACTGCTATATATTTCAAGCTGTATCTCCGAAACTTCTGAACATATTTTAATGAAATAAAGCTCAAATTGAAGAGCAGTACACTCATTCTGATATGAATGCAAGCAGAGCCCCCTACCGTAAATGGAAAGTTATCTTGTGTATATCATATCTTGCTCTGTTGTATTCTTTTTACAGAACATAACACATTTCATTCCATGGTATGTCTCATTGCCTCATAACAATATGGCTGACGAATGACAACCGAGGAAAAAGAACATGTACCGTTCAGATTTGCATACAGGGCACTCGCTAATTGGTGCAATTTCTTCATTTTTTGAAAAAAAAATAATAATTGTTATACTACGGTTTTGAATTTTGCTTCACCCTGTATATTTTTTTCATACAACAACCAAATATACTAACTAAGTGTTGCAAACATCATAAAGGAGAAAGAAAACCTATACATTACAAGAAAAAGGTTTAAAAAATGAAGTTAGTACCTGTAGTTATATATGGAGCAATGGAACCCTTGAAGTATTGATGAGACCACGTATCACTCATCCTAAGTAGAAAACGTACGTCTTTAACCACAAATTTCTTCAATTTTCTTCAAAACTATACTAGTTGGTATAAATATGTTGTTAGGCAACATCTCAACAATATAACATATGTCATTTTTATATATATTATATTGTTGAGCACTCTTCCTAACTGCTATATACTTCAAGCTGTATCTCCGAAACTTCTGAACATATTTTAATGAAATAAAGCTCAAATTGAAGAACAGTACACTCTTTCTGACATGAATGCAAGCAGAGCCCCCTACCGTAAATGGAAAGTTATGTTGTGTATATCATATCTTGCACTGTTTTATTTTTTTTACAGAACATAACACATTTCATTCCATGATATGTCTCATTGCCTCATAACAATATGGCTGACGAATGACAACCGAGGAAAAAGAACATGTACCGTTCAGATTTGCATACAGGGCACTCGCTAATTGGTGCAATTTCTTCATTTTTTGAAAAAAAATAATAATTGTTATACTACGGTTTTGAATTTTGCTTCACCCTGTATATTTTTTTTCATACAACAACCAAATATACTAACTAAGTGTTGGAAACATCATAAAGGAGAAAGAAAACCTATACATTACAAGAAAAAGGTTTAAAAAATGAAGTTAGTACCTGTTGTTATATATGGAGCAATGGAACCCTTGCAGTATTGATGAGACCACGTATCACTCATCCTAAGTAGAAAACGTACGTCTTTAACCACAAATTTCTTCAATTTTCTTCAAAACTATACTAGTTGGTATAAATATGTTGTTAGGCAACATCTCAACAATATAACATATGTCATTTTTATATATATTATATTGTTGAGCACTCTTCCTAACTGCTATATATTTCAAGCTGTATCTCCGAAACTTCTGAACATATTTTAATGAAATAAAGCTCAAATTGAAGAGCAGTACACTCTTTCTGATATGAATGCAAGCAGAGCCCCCTACCGTAAATGGAAAGTTATCTTGTGTATATCATATCTTGCTCTGTTGTATTCTTTTTACAGAACATAACACATTTCATTCCATGGTATGTCTCATTGCCTCATAACAATATGGCTGACGAATGACAACCGAGGAAAAAGAACATGTACCGTTCAGATTTGCATACAGGGCACTCGCTAATTGGTGCAATTTCTTCATTTTTTGAAAAAAAAATAATAATTGTTATACTACGGTTTTGAATTTTGCTTCACCCTGTATATTTTTTTCATACAACAACCAAATATACTAACTAAGTGTTGCAAACATCATAAAGGAGAAAGAAAACCTATACATTACAAGAAAAAGGTTTAAAAAATTAAGTTAGTACCTGTAGTTATATATGGAGCAATGGAACCCTTGAAGTATTGATGAGACCACGTATCACTCATCCTAAGTAGAAAACGTACGTCTTTAACCACAAATTTCTTCAATTTTCTTCAAAACTATACTAGTTGGTATAAATATGTTGTTAGGCAACATCTCAACAATATAACATATGTCATTTTTATATATACTATATTGTTGAGCACTCTTCCTAACTGCTATATACTTCAAGCTGTATCTCCGAAACTTCTGAACATATTTTAATGAAATAAAGCTCAAATTGAAGAACAGTACACTCTTTCTGACATGAATGCAAGCAGAGCCCCCTACCGTAAATGGAAAGTTATGTTGTGTATATCATATCTTGCACTGTTTTATTTTTTTTACAGAACATAACACATTTCATTCCATGATATGTCTCATTGCCTCATAACAATATGGCTGACGAATGACAACCGAGGAAAAAGAACATGTACCGTTCAGATTTGCATACAGGGCACTCGCTAATTGGTGCAATTTCTTCATTTTTTGAAAAAAAAATAATAATTGTTATACTACGGTTTTGAATTTTGCTTCACCCTGTATATTTTTTTTCATACAACAACCAAATATACTAACTAAGTGTTGGAAACATCATAAAGGAGAAAGAAAACCTATACATTACAAGAAAAAGGTTTAAAAAATGAAGTTAGTACCTGTTGTTATATATGGAGCAATGGAACCCTTGCAGTATTGATGAGACCACGTATCACTCATCCTAAGTAGAAAACGTACGTCTTTAACCACAAATTTCTTCAATTTTCTTCAAAACTATACTAGTTGGTATAAACATGTTGTTAGGCAACATCTCAACAATATAATATATGTCATTTTTATATATATTATATTGTTGAGCACTCTTCGTAACTGCTATATATTTCAGGCTATATCTCCGTAACTTCTGAACATATTTTAATGAAATAAAGCTCAAATTGAAGAGCAGTACACTCTTTCTGATATGAATGCAAGCAGAGCCCCCTACCGTAAATGGAAAGTTATCTTGTGTATATCATATCTTGCACTGTTTTATTCTTTTTACAGAACATAACACATTTCATTCCATGATATGTCTCATTGCCTCATAACAATATGGCTGACGAATGACAACCGAGTTAAAAGAACACGTACCGTTCAGATTTGCATACAGGGCACTCGCTAATTGGTGCAATTTCTTCATTTTTTGAAAAAAAAATAATAATTGTTATACTACGGTTTTGAATTTTGCTTCACCCTGTATATTTTTTTTCATACAACAACCAAATATACTAATTAAGTGTTGCAAACATCATAAAGGAGAAAGAAAACCTATACATTACAAGAAAAAGGTTTAAAAAATTAAGTTAGTACCTGTAGTTATATATGGAGTAATGGAACCCTTGCAGTATTGATGAGACCACGTATCACTCATCCTAAGTAGAAAACGTACGTCTTTAACCACAAATTTCTTCAATTTTCTTCAAAACTATACTAGTTGGTATAAATATGTTGTTAGGCAACATCTCAACAATATAACATATGTCATTTTTATATATATTATATTGTTGAGCACTCTTCCTAACTGCTATATATTTCAAGCTGTATCTCCGAAACTTCTGAACATATTTTAATGAAATAAAGCTCAAATTGAAGGGCAGTACACTCTTTCTGATATGAATGCAAGCAGAGCCCCCTACCGTAAATGGAAAGTTATCTTGTGTATATCATATCTTGCTCTGTTGTATTCTTTTTACAGAACATAACACATTTCATTCCATGGTATGTCTCATTGCCTCATAACAATATGGCTGACGAATGACAACCGAGGAAAAAGAACATGTACCGTTCAGATTTGCATACAGGGCACTCGCTAATTGGTGCAATTTCTTCATTTTTTGAAAAAAAAATAATAATTGTTATACTACGGTTTTGAATTTTGCTTCACCCTGTATATTTTTTTCATACAACAACCAAATATACTAACTAAGTGTTGCAAACATCATAAAGGAGAAAGAAAACCTATACATTACAAGAAAAAGGTTTAAAAAATGAAGTTAGTACCTGTAGTTATATATGGAGCAATGGAACCCTTGAAGTATTGATGAGACCACGTATCACTCATCCTAAGTAGAAAACGTACGTCTTTAACCACAAATTTCTTCAATTTTCTTCAAAACTATACTAGTTGGTATAAATATGTTGTTAGGCAACATCTCAACAATATAACATATGTCATTTTTATATATATTATATTGTTGAGCACTCTTCCTAACTGCTATATACTTCAAGCTGTATCTCCGAAACTTCTGAACATATTTTAATGAAATAAAGCTCAAATTGAAGAACAGTACACTCTTTCTGACATGAATGCAAGCAGAGCCCCCTACCGTAAATGGAAAGTTATGTTGTGTATATCATATCTTGCACTGTTTTATTTTTTTTACAGAACATAACACATTTCATTCCATGATATGTCTCATTGCCTCATAACAATATGGCTGACGAATGACAACCGAGGAAAAAGAACATGTACCGTTCAGATTTGCATACAGGGCACTCGCTAATTGGTGCAATTTCTTCATTTTTTGAAAAAAAATAATAATTGTTATACTACGGTTTTGAATTTTGCTTCACCCTGTATATTTTTTTTCATACAACAACCAAATATACTAACTAAGTGTTGGAAACATCATAAAGGAGAAAGAAAACCTATACATTACAAGAAAAAGGTTTAAAAAATGAAGTTAGTACCTGTTGTTATATATGGAGCAATGGAACCCTTGCAGTATTGATGAGACCACGTATCACTCATCCTAAGTAGAAAACGTACGTCTTTAACCACAAATTTCTTCAATTTTCTTCAAAACTATACTAGTTGGTATAAATATGTTGTTAGGCAACATCTCAACAATATAACATATGTCATTTTTATATATATTATATTGTTGAGCACTCTTCCTAACTGCTATATATTTCAAGCTGTATCTCCGAAACTTCTGAACATATTTTAATGAAATAAAGCTCAAATTGAAGAGCAGTACACTCTTTCTGATATGAATGCAAGCAGAGCCCCCTACCGTAAATGGAAAGTTATCTTGTGTATATCATATCTTGCTCTGTTGTATTCTTTTTACAGAACATAACACATTTCATTCCATGGTATGTCTCATTGCCTCATAACAATATGGCTGACGAATGACAACCGAGGAAAAAGAACATGTACCGTTCAGATTTGCATACAGGGCACTCGCTAATTGGTGCAATTTCTTCATTTTTTGAAAAAAAAATAATAATTGTTATACTACGGTTTTGAATTTTGCTTCACCCTGTATATTTTTTTCATACAACAACCAAATATACTAACTAAGTGTTGCAAACATCATAAAGGAGAAAGAAAACCTATACATTACAAGAAAAAGGTTTAAAAAATTAAGTTAGTACCTGTAGTTATATATGGAGCAATGGAACCCTTGAAGTATTGATGAGACCACGTATCACTCATCCTAAGTAGAAAACGTACGTCTTTAACCACAAATTTCTTCAATTTTCTTCAAAACTATACTAGTTGGTATAAATATGTTGTTAGGCAACATCTCAACAATATAACATATGTCATTTTTATATATACTATATTGTTGAGCACTCTTCCTAACTGCTATATACTTCAAGCTGTATCTCCGAAACTTCTGAACATATTTTAATGAAATAAAGCTCAAATTGAAGAACAGTACACTCTTTCTGACATGAATGCAAGCAGAGCCCCCTACCGTAAATGGAAAGTTATGTTGTGTATATCATATCTTGCACTGTTTTATTTTTTTTACAGAACATAACACATTTCATTCCATGATATGTCTCATTGCCTCATAACAATATGGCTGACGAATGACAACCGAGGAAAAAGAACATGTACCGTTCAGATTTGCATACAGGGCACTCGCTAATTGGTGCAATTTCTTCATTTTTTGAAAAAAAAATAATAATTGTTATACTACGGTTTTGAATTTTGCTTCACCCTGTATATTTTTTTTCATACAACAACCAAATATACTAACTAAGTGTTGGAAACATCATAAAGGAGAAAGAAAACCTATACATTACAAGAAAAAGGTTTAAAAAATGAAGTTAGTACCTGTTGTTATATATGGAGCAATGGAACCCTTGCAGTATTGATGAGACCACGTATCACTCATCCTAAGTAGAAAACGTACGTCTTTAACCACAAATTTCTTCAATTTTCTTCAAAACTATACTAGTTGGTATAAACATGTTGTTAGGCAACATCTCAACAATATAATATATGTCATTTTTATATATATTATATTGTTGAGCACTCTTCGTAACTGCTATATATTTCAGGCTATATCTCCGTAACTTCTGAACATATTTTAATGAAATAAAGCTCAAATTGAAGAGCAGTACACTCTTTCTGATATGAATGCAAGCAGAGCCCCCTACCGTAAATGGAAAGTTATCTTGTGTATATCATATCTTGCACTGTTTTATTCTTTTTACAGAACATAACACATTTCATTCCATGATATGTCTCATTGCCTCATAACAATATGGCTGACGAATGACAACCGAGTTAAAAGAACACGTACCGTTCAGATTTGCATACAGGGCACTCGCTAATTGGTGCAATTTCTTCATTTTTTGAAAAAAAAATAATAATTGTTATACTACGGTTTTGAATTTTGCTTCACCCTGTATATTTTTTTTCATACAACAACCAAATATACTAACTAAGTGTTGCAAACATCATAAAGGAGAAAGAAAACCTATACATTACAAGAAAAAGGTTTAAAAAATTAAGTTAGTACCTGTAGTTATATATGGAGTAATGGAACCCTTGCAGTATTGATGAGACCACGTATCACTCATCCTAAGTAGAAAACGTACGTCTTTAACCACAAATTTCTTCAATTTTCTTCAAAACTATACTAGTTGGTATAAATATGTTGTTAGGCAACATCTCAACAATATAACATATGTCATTTTTATATATATTATATTGTTGAGCACTCTTCCTAACTGCTATATATTTCAAGCTGTATCTCCGAAACTTCTGAACATATTTTAATGAAATAAAGCTCAAATTGAAGAGCAGTACACTCTTTCTGATATGAATGCAAGCAGAGCCACCTACCGTAAATGGAAAGTTATGTTGTGTATATCATATCTTGCTCTGTTGTATTCTTTTTACAGAACATAACACATTTCATTCCATGGTATGTCTCATTGCCTCATAACAATATGGCTGACGAATGACAACCGAGGAAAAAGAACATGTACCGTTCAGATTTGCATACAGGGCACTCGCTAATTGGTGCAATTTCTTCATTTTTTGAAAAAAAAATAATAATTGTTATACTACGGTTTTGAATTTTGCTTCACCCTGTATATTTTTTTCATACAACAACCAAATATACTAACTAAGTGTTGCAAACATCATAAAGGAGAAAGAAAACCTATACATTACAAGAAAAAGGTTTAAAAAATGAAGTTAGTACCTGTAGTTATATATGGAGCAATGGAACCCTTGAAGTATTGATGAGACCACGTATCACTCATCCTAAGTAGAAAACGTACGTCTTTAACCACAAATTTCTTCAATTTTCTTCAAAACTATACTAGTTGGTATAAATATGTTGTTAGGCAACATCTCAACAATATAACATATGTCATTTTTATATATATTATATTGTTGAGCACTCTTCCTAACTGCTATATACTTCAAGCTGTATCTCCGAAACTTCTGAACATATTTTAATGAAATAAAGCTCAAATTGAAGAACAGTACACTCTTTCTGACATGAATGCAAGCAGAGCCCCCTACCGTAAATGGAAAGTTATGTTGTGTATATCATATCTTGCACTGTTTTATTTTTTTTACAGAACATAACACATTTCATTCCATGATATGTCTCATTGCCTCATAACAATATGGCTGACGAATGACAACCGAGGAAAAAGAACATGTACCGTTCAGATTTGCATACAGGGCACTCGCTAATTGGTGCAATTTCTTCATTTTTTGAAAAAAAATAATAATTGTTATACTACGGTTTTGAATTTTGCTTCACCCTGTATATTTTTTTTCATACAACAACCAAATATACTAACTAAGTGTTGGAAACATCATAAAGGAGAAAGAAAACCTATACATTACAAGAAAAAGGTTTAAAAAATGAAGTTAGTACCTGTTGTTATATATGGAGCAATGGAACCCTTGCAGTATTGATGAGACCACGTATCACTCATCCTAAGTAGAAAACGTACGTCTTTAACCACAAATTTCTTCAATTTTCTTCAAAACTATACTAGTTGGTATAAATATGTTGTTAGGCAACATCTCAACAATATAACATATGTCATTTTTATATATATTATATTGTTGAGCACTCTTCCTAACTGCTATATATTTCAAGCTGTATCTCCGAAACTTCTGAACATATTTTAATGAAATAAAGCTCAAATTGAAGAGCAGTACACTCTTTCTGATATGAATGCAAGCAGAGCCCCCTACCGTAAATGGAAAGTTATCTTGTGTATATCATATCTTGCTCTGTTGTATTCTTTTTACAGAACATAACACATTTCATTCCATGGTATGTCTCATTGCCTCATAACAATATGGCTGACGAATGACAACCGAGGAAAAAGAACATGTACCGTTCAGATTTGCATACAGGGCACTCGCTAATTGGTGCAATTTCTTCATTTTTTGAAAAAAAAATAATAATTGTTATACTACGGTTTTGAAATTTGCTTCACCCTGTATATTTTTTTCATACAACAACCAAATATACTAACTAAGTGTTGCAAACATCATAAAGGAGAAAGAAAACCTATACATTACAAGAAAAAGGTTTAAAAAATGAAGTTAGTACCTGTAGTTATATATGGAGCAATGGAACCCTTGAAGTATTGATGAGACCACGTATCACTCATCCTAAGTAGAAAACGTACGTCTTTAACCACAAATTTCTTCAATTTTCTTCAAAACTATACTAGTTGGTATAAATATGTTGTTAGGCAACATCTCAACAATATAACATATGTCATTTTTATATATATTATATTGTTGAGCACTCTTCCTAACTGCTATATACTTCAAGCTGTATCTCCGAAACTTCTGAACATATTTTAATGAAATAAAGCTCAAATTGAAGAGCAGTACACTCTTTCTGATATGAATGCAAGCAGAGCCCCCTACCGTAAATGGAAAGTTATCTTGTGTATATCATATCTTGCACTGTTTTATTCTTTTTACAGAACATAACACATTTCATTCCATGATATGTCTCATTGCCTCATAACAATATGGCTGACGAATGACAACCGAGTTAAAAGAACACGTACCGTTCAGATTTGCATACAGGGCACTCGCTAATTGGTGCAATTTCTTCATTTTTTGAAAAAAAAATAATAATTGTTATACTACGGTTTTGAATTTTGCTTCACCCTGTATATTTTTTTTCATACAACAACCAAATATACTAACTAAGTGTTGCAAACATCATAAAGGAGAAAGAAAACCTATACATTACAAGAAAAAGGTTTAAAAAATTAAGTTAGTACCTGTAGTTATATATGGAGTAATGGAACCCTTGCAGTATTGATGAGACCACGTATCACTCATCCTAAGTAGAAAACGTACGTCTTTAACCACAAATTTCTTCAATTTTCTTCAAAACTATACTAGTTGGTATAAATATGTTGTTAGGCAACATCTCAACAATATAACATATGTCATTTTTATATATATTATATTGTTGAGCACTCTTCCTAACTGCTATATATTTCAAGCTGTATCTCCGAAACTTCTGAACATATTTTAATGAAATAAAGCTCAAATTGAAGAGCAGTACACTCTTTCTGATATGAATGCAAGCAGAGCCCCCTACCGTAAATGGAAAGTTATCTTGTGTATATCATATCTTGCTCTGTTGTATTCTTTTTACAGAACATAACACATTTCATTCCATGGTATGTCTCATTGCCTCATAACAATATGGCTGACGAATGACAACCGAGGAAAAAGAACATGTACCGTTCAGATTTGCATACAGGGCACTCGCTAATTGGTGCAATTTCTTCATTTTTTGAAAAAAAAATAATAATTGTTATACTACGGTTTTGAATTTTGCTTCACCCTGTATATTTTTTTCATACAACAACCAAATATACTAACTAAGTGTTGCAAACATCATAAAGGAGAAAGAAAACCTATACATTACAAGAAAAAGGTTTAAAAAATGAAGTTAGTACCTGTAGTTATATATGGAGCAATGGAACCCTTGAAGTATTGATGAGACCACGTATCACTCATCCTAAGTAGAAAACGTACGTCTTTAACCACAAATTTCTTCAATTTTCTTCAAAACTATACTAGTTGGTATAAATATGTTGTTAGGCAACATCTCAACAATATAACATATGTCATTTTTATATATATTATATTGTTGAGCACTCTTCCTAACTGCTATATACTTCAAGCTGTATCTCCGAAACTTCTGAACATATTTTAATGAAATAAAGCTCAAATTGAAGAACAGTACACTCTTTCTGACATGAATGCAAGCAGAGCCCCCTACCGTAAATGGAAAGTTATGTTGTGTATATCATATCTTGCACTGTTTTATTTTTTTTACAGAACATAACACATTTCATTCCATGATATGTCTCATTGCCTCATAACAATATGGCTGACGAATGACAACCGAGGAAAAAGAACATGTACCGTTCAGATTTGCATACAGGGCACTCGCTAATTGGTGCAATTTCTTCATTTTTTGAAAAAAAATAATAATTGTTATACTACGGTTTTGAATTTTGCTTCACCCTGTATATTTTTTTTCATACAACAACCAAATATACTAACTAAGTGTTGGAAACATCATAAAGGAGAAAGAAAACCTATACATTACAAGAAAAAGGTTTAAAAAATGAAGTTAGTACCTGTTGTTATATATGGAGCAATGGAACCCTTGCAGTATTGATGAGACCACGTATCACTCATCCTAAGTAGAAAACGTACGTCTTTAACCACAAATTTCTTCAATTTTCTTCAAAACTATACTAGTTGGTATAAATATGTTGTTAGGCAACATCTCAACAATATAACATATGTCATTTTTATATATATTATATTGTTGAGCACTCTTCCTAACTGCTATATATTTCAAGCTGTATCTCCGAAACTTCTGAACATATTTTAATGAAATAAAGCTCAAATTGAAGAGCAGTACACTCTTTCTGATATGAATGCAAGCAGAGCCCCCTACCGTAAATGGAAAGTTATCTTGTGTATATCATATCTTGCTCTGTTGTATTCTTTTTACAGAACATAACACATTTCATTCCATGGTATGTCTCATTGCCTCATAACAATATGGCTGACGAATGACAACCGAGGAAAAAGAACATGTACCGTTCAGATTTGCATACAGGGCACTCGCTAATTGGTGCAATTTCTTCATTTTTTGAAAAAAAAATAATAATTGTTATACTACGGTTTTGAATTTTGCTTCACCCTGTATATTTTTTTCATACAACAACCAAATATACTAACTAAGTGTTGCAAACATCATAAAGGAGAAAGAAAACCTATACATTACAAGAAAAAGGTTTAAAAAATGAAGTTAGTACCTGTAGTTATATATGGAGCAATGGAACCCTTGAAGTATTGATGAGACCACGTATCACTCATCCTAAGTAGAAAACGTACGTCTTTAACCACAAATTTCTTCAATTTTCTTCAAAACTATACTAGTTGGTATAAATATGTTGTTAGGCAACATCTCAACAATATAACATATGTCATTTTTATATATATTATATTGTTGAGCACTCTTCCTAACTGCTATATACTTCAAGCTGTATCTCCGAAACTTCTGAACATATTTTAATGAAATAAAGCTCAAATTGAAGAACAGTACACTCTTTCTGACATGAATGCAAGCAGAGCCCCCTACCGTAAATGGAAAGTTATGTTGTGCATATCATATCTTGCACTGTTTTATTTTTTTTACAGAACATAACACATTTCATTCCATGATATGTCTCATTGCCTCATAACAATATGGCTGACGAATGACAACCGAGGAAAAAGAACATGTACCGTTCAGATTTGCATACAGGGCACTCGCTAATTGGTGCAATTTCTTCATTTTTTGAAAAAAAAATAATAATTGTTATACTACGGTTTTGAATTTTGCTTCACCCTGTATATTTTTTTTCATACAACAACCAAATATACTAACTAAGTGTTGGAAACATCATAAAGGAGAAAGAAAACCTATACATTACAAGAAAAAGGTTTAAAAAATGAAGTTAGTACCTGTTGTTATATATGGAGCAATGGAACCCTTGCAGTATTGATGAGACCACGTATCACTCATCCTAAGTAGAAAACGTACGTCTTTAACCACAAATTTCTTCAATTTTCTTCAAAACTATACTAGTTGGTATAAACATGTTGTTAGGCAACATCTCAACAATATAATATATGTCATTTTTATATATATTATATTGTTGAGCACTCTTCGTAACTGCTATATATTTCAGGCTATATCTCCGTAACTTCTGAACATATTTTAATGAAATAAAGCTCAAATTGAAGAGCAGTACACTCTTTCTGATATGAATGAAAGCAGAGCCCCCTACCGTAAATGGAAAGTTATCTTGTGTATATCATATCTTGCACTGTTTTATTCTTTTTACAGAACATAACACATTTCATTCCATGATATGTCTCATTGCCTCATAACAATATGGCTGACGAATGACAACCGAGTTAAAAGAACATGTACCGTTCAGATTTGCATACAGGGCACTCGCTAATTGGTGCAATTTCTTCATTTTTTGAAAAAAAAATAATAATTGTTATACTACGGTTTTGAATTTTGCTTCACCCTGTATATTTTTTTTCATACAACAACCAAATATACTAACTAAGTGTTGCAAACATCATAAAGGAGAAAGAAAACCTATACATTACAAGAAAAAGGTTTAAAAAATTAAGTTAGTACCTGTAGTTATATATGGAGTAATGGAACCCTTGCAGTATTGATGAGACCACGTATCACTCATCCTAAGTAGAAAACGTACGTCTTTAACCACAAATTTCTTCAATTTTCTTCAAAACTATACTAGTTGGTATAAATATGTTGTTAGGCAACATCTCAACAATATAACATATGTCATTTTTATATATATTATATTGTTGAGCACTCTTCCTAACTGCTATATATTTCAAGCTGTATCTCCGAAACTTCTGAACATATTTTAATGAAATAAAGCTCAAATTGAAGAGCAGTACACTCTTTCTGATATGAATGCAAGCAGAGCCCCCTACCGTAAATGGAAAGTTATCTTGTGTATATCATATCTTGCTCTGTTGTATTCTTTTTACAGAACATAACACATTTCATTCCATGGTATGTCTCATTGCCTCATAACAATATGGCTGACGAATGACAACCGAGGAAAAAGAACATGTACCGTTCAGATTTGCATACAGGGCACTCGCTAATTGGTGCAATTTCTTCATTTTTTGAAAAAAAAATAATAATTGTTATACTACGGTTTTGAAATTTGCTTCACCCTGTATATTTTTTTCATACAACAACCAAATATACTAACTAAGTGTTGCAAACATCATAAAGGAGAAAGAAAACCTATACATTACAAGAAAAAGGTTTAAAAAATGAAGTTAGTACCTGTAGTTATATATGGAGCAATGGAACCCTTGAAGTATTGATGAGACCACGTATCACTCATCCTAAGTAGAAAACGTACGTCTTTAACCACAAATTTCTTCAATTTTCTTCAAAACTATACTAGTTGGTATAAATATGTTGTTAGGCAACATCTCAACAATATAACATATGTCATTTTTATATATATTATATTGTTGAGCACTCTTCCTAACTGCTATATACTTCAAGATGTATCTCCGAAACTTCTGAACATATTTTAATGAAATAAAGCTCAAATTGAAGAACAGTACACTCTTTCTGACATGAATGCAAGCAGAGCCCCCTACCGTAAATGGAAAGTTATGTTGTGTATATCATATCTTGCACTGTTTTATTTTTTTTACAGAACATAACACATTTCATTCCATGATATGTCTCATTGCCTCATAACAATATGGCTGACGAATGACAACCGAGGAAAAAGAACATGTACCGTTCAGATTTGCATACAGGGCACTCGCTAATTGGTGCAGTTTCTTCATTTTTTGAAAAAAAATAATAATTGTTATACTACGGTTTTGAATTTTGCTTCACCCTGTATATTTTTTTTCATACAACAACCAAATATACTAACTAACTGTTGGAAACATCATAAAGGAGAAAGAAAACCTATACATTACAAGAAAAAGGTTTAAAAAATGAAGTTAGTACCTGTTGTTATATATGGAGCAATGGAACCCTTGCAGTATTGATGAGACCACGTATCACTCATCCTAAGTAGAAAACGTACGTCTTTAACCACAAATTTCTTCAATTTTCTTCAAAACTATACTAGTTGGTATAAACATGTTGTTAGGCAACATCTCAACAATATAATATATGTCATTTTTATATATATTATATTGTTGAGCACTCTTCGTAACTGCTATATATTTCAGGCTATATCTCCGTAACTTCTGAACATATTTTAATGAAATAAAGCTCAAATTGAAGAGCAGTACACTCTTTCTGATATGAATGCAAGCAGAGCCCCCTACCGTAAATGGAAAGTTATCTTGTGTATATCATATCTTGCTCTGTTGTATTCTTTTTACAGAACATAACACATTTCATTCCATGGTATGTCTCATTGCCTCATAACAATATGGCTGACGAATGACAACCGAGGAAAAAGAACATGTACCGTTCAGATTTGCATACAGGGCACTCGCTAATTGGTGCAATTTCTTCATTTTTTGAAAAAAAAATAATAATTGTTATACTACGGTTTTGAATTTTGCTTCACCCTGTATATTTTTTTCATACAACAACCAAATATACTAACTAAGTGTTGCAAACATCATAAAGGAGAAAGAAAACCTATACATTACAAGAAAAAGGTTTAAAAAATGAAGTTAGTACCTGTAGTTATATATGGAGCAATGGAACCCTTGAAGTATTGATGAGACCACGTATCACTCATCCTAAGTAGAAAACGTACGTCTTTAACCACAAATTTCTTCAATTTTCTTCAAAACTATACTAGTTGGTATAAATATGTTGTTAGGCAACATCTCAACAATATAACATATGTCATTTTTATATATATTATATTGTTGAGCACTCTTCCTAACTGCTATATACTTCAAGCTGTATCTCCGAAACTTCTGAACATATTTTAATGAAATAAAGCTCAAATTGAAGAACAGTACACTCTTTCTGACATGAATGCAAGCAGAGCCCCCTACCGTAAATGGAAAGTTATGTTGTGTATATCATATCTTGCACTGTTTTATTTTTTTTACAGAACATAACACATTTCATTCCATGATATGTCTCATTGCCTCATAACAATATGGCTGACGAATGACAACCGAGGAAAAAGAACATGTACCGTTCAGATTTGCATACAGGGCACTCGCTAATTGGTGCAATTTCTTCATTTTTTGAAAAAAAAATAATAATTGTTATACTACGGTTTTGAATTTTGCTTCACCCTGTATATTTTTTTTCATACAACAACCAAATATACTAACTAAGTGTTGGAAACATCATAAAGGAGAAAGAAAACCTATACATTACAAGAAAAAGGTTTAAAAAATGAAGTTAGTACCTGTTGTTATATATGGAGCAATGGAACCCTTGCAGTATTGATGAGACCACGTATCACTCATCCTAAGTAGAAAACGTACGTCTTTAACCACAAATTTCTTCAATTTTCTTCAAAACTATACTAGTTGGTATAAACATGTTGTTAGGCAACATCTCAACAATATAATATATGTCATTTTTATATATATTATATTGTTGAGCACTCTTCGTAACTGCTATATATTTCAGGCTATATCTCCGTAACTTCTGAACATATTTTAATGAAATAAAGCTCAAATTGAAGAGCAGTACACTCTTTCTGATATGAATGAAAGCAGAGCCCCCTACCGTAAATGGAAAGTTATCTTGTGTATATCATATCTTGCACTGTTTTATTCTTTTTACAGAACATAACACATTTCATTCCATGATATGTCTCATTGCCTCATAACAATATGGCTGACGAATGACAACCGAGTTAAAAGAACATGTACCGTTCAGATTTGCATACAGGGCACTCGCTAATTGGTGCAATTTCTTCATTTTTTGAAAAAAAAATAATAATTGTTATACTACGGTTTTGAATTTTGCTTCACCCTGTATATTTTTTTTCATACAACAACCAAATATACTAACTAAGTGTTGCAAACATCATAAAGGAGAAAGAAAACCTATACATTACAAGAAAAAGGTTTAAAAAATTAAGTTAGTACCTGTAGTTATATATGGAGTAATGGAACCCTTGCAGTATTGATGAGACCACGTATCACTCATCCTAAGTAGAAAACGTACGTCTTTAACCACAAATTTCTTCAATTTTCTTCAAAACTATACTAGTTGGTATAAATATGTTGTTAGGCAACATCTCAACAATATAACATATGTCATTTTTATATATATTATATTGTTGAGCACTCTTCCTAACTGCTATATATTTCAAGCTGTATCTCCGAAACTTCTGAACATATTTTAATGAAATAAAGCTCAAATTGAAGAGCAGTACACTCTTTCTGATATGAATGCAAGCAGAGCCCCCTACCGTAAATGGAAAGTTATCTTGTGTATATCATATCTTGCTCTGTTGTATTCTTTTTACAGAACATAACACATTTCATTCCATGGTATGTCTCATTGCCTCATAACAATATGGCTGACGAATGACAACCGAGGAAAAAGAACATGTACCGTTCAGATTTGCATACAGGGCACTCGCTAATTGGTGCAATTTCTTCATTTTTTGAAAAAAAAATAATAATTGTTATACTACGGTTTTGAAATTTGCTTCACCCTGTATATTTTTTTCATACAACAACCAAATATACTAACTAAGTGTTGCAAACATCATAAAGGAGAAAGAAAACCTATACATTACAAGAAAAAGGTTTAAAAAATGAAGTTAGTACCTGTAGTTATATATGGAGCAATGGAACCCTTGAAGTATTGATGAGACCACGTATCACTCATCCTAAGTAGAAAACGTACGTCTTTAACCACAAATTTCTTCAATTTTCTTCAAAACTATACTAGTTGGTATAAATATGTTGTTAGGCAACATCTCAACAATATAACATATGTCATTTTTATATATATTATATTGTTGAGCACTCTTCCTAACTGCTATATACTTCAAGATGTATCTCCGAAACTTCTGAACATATTTTAATGAAATAAAGCTCAAATTGAAGAACAGTACACTCTTTCTGACATGAATGCAAGCAGAGCCCCCTACCGTAAATGGAAAGTTATGTTGTGTATATCATATCTTGCACTGTTTTATTTTTTTTACAGAACATAACACATTTCATTCCATGATATGTCTCATTGCCTCATAACAATATGGCTGACGAATGACAACCGAGGAAAAAGAACATGTACCGTTCAGATTTGCATACAGGGCACTCGCTAATTGGTGCAGTTTCTTCATTTTTTGAAAAAAAATAATAATTGTTATACTACGGTTTTGAATTTTGCTTCACCCTGTATATTTTTTTTCATACAACAACCAAATATACTAACTAACTGTTGGAAACATCATAAAGGAGAAAGAAAACCTATACATTACAAGAAAAAGGTTTAAAAAATGAAGTTAGTACCTGTTGTTATATATGGAGCAATGGAACCCTTGCAGTATTGATGAGACCACGTATCACTCATCCTAAGTAGAAAACGTACGTCTTTAACCACAAATTTCTTCAATTTTCTTCAAAACTATACTAGTTGGTATAAACATGTTGTTAGGCAACATCTCAACAATATAATATATGTCATTTTTATATATATTATATTGTTGAGCACTCTTCGTAACTGCTATATATTTCAGGCTATATCTCCGTAACTTCTGAACATATTTTAATGAAATAAAGCTCAAATTGAAGAGCAGTACACTCTTTCTGATATGAATGCAAGCAGAGCCCCCTACCGTAAATGGAAAGTTATCTTGTGTATATCATATCTTGCTCTGTTGTATTCTTTTTACAGAACATAACACATTTCATTCCATGGTATGTCTCATTGCCTCATAACAATATGGCTGACGAATGACAACCGAGGAAAAAGAACATGTACCGTTCAGATTTGCATACAGGGCACTCGCTAATTGGTGCAATTTCTTCATTTTTTGAAAAAAAAATAATAATTGTTATACTACGGTTTTGAATTTTGCTTCACCCTGTATATTTTTTTCATACAACAACCAAATATACTAACTAAGTGTTGCAAACATCATAAAGGAGAAAGAAAACCTATACATTACAAGAAAAAGGTTTAAAAAATTAAGTTAGTACCTGTAGTTATATATGGAGTAATGGAACCCTTGCAGTATTGATGAGACCACGTATCACTCATCCTAAGTAGAAAACGTACGTCTTTAACCACAAATTTCTTCAATTTTCTTCAAAACTATACTAGTTGGTATAAATATGTTGTTAGGCAACATCTCAACAATATAACATATGTCATTTTTATATATATTATATTGTTGAGCACTCTTCCTAACTGCTATATATTTCAAGCTGTATCTCCGAAACTTCTGAACATATTTTAATGAAATAAAGCTCAAATTGAAGAGCAGTACACTCTTTCTGATATGAATGCAAGCAGAGCCCCCTACCGTAAATGGAAAGTTATCTTGTGTATATCATATCTTGCTCTGTTGTATTCTTTTTACAGAACATAACACATTTCATTCCATGGTATGTCTCATTGCCTCATAACAATATGGCTGACGAATGACAACCGAGGAAAAAGAACATGTACCGTTCAGATTTGCATACAGGGCACTCGCTAATTGGTGCAATTTCTTCATTTTTTGAAAAAAAAATAATAATTGTTATACTACGGTTTTGAAATTTGCTTCACCCTGTATATTTTTTTCATACAACAACCAAATATACTAACTAAGTGTTGCAAACATCATAAAGGAGAAAGAAAACCTATACATTACAAGAAAAAGGTTTAAAAAATGAAGTTAGTACCTGTAGTTATATATGGAGCAATGGAACCCTTGAAGTATTGATGAGACCACGTATCACTCATCCTAAGTAGAAAACGTACGTCTTTAACCACAAATTTCTTCAATTTTCTTCAAAACTATACTAGTTGGTATAAATATGTTGTTAGGCAACATCTCAACAATATAACATATGTCATTTTTATATATATTATATTGTTGAGCACTCTTCCTAACTGCTATATACTTCAAGATGTATCTCCGAAACTTCTGAACATATTTTAATGAAATAAAGCTCAAATTGAAGAACAGTACACTCTTTCTGACATGAATGCAAGCAGAGCCCCCTACCGTAAATGGAAAGTTATGTTGTGTATATCATATCTTGCACTGTTTTATTTTTTTTACAGAACATAACACATTTCATTCCATGATATGTCTCATTGCCTCATAACAATATGGCTGACGAATGACAACCGAGGAAAAAGAACATGTACCGTTCAGATTTGCATACAGGGCACTCGCTAATTGGTGCAGTTTCTTCATTTTTTGAAAAAAAATAATAATTGTTATACTACGGTTTTGAATTTTGCTTCACCCTGTATATTTTTTTTCATACAACAACCAAATATACTAACTAACTGTTGGAAACATCATAAAGGAGAAAGAAAACCTATACATTACAAGAAAAAGGTTTAAAAAATGAAGTTAGTACCTGTTGTTATATATGGAGCAATGGAACCCTTGCAGTATTGATGAGACCACGTATCACTCATCCTAAGTAGAAAACGTACGTCTTTAACCACAAATTTCTTCAATTTTCTTCAAAACTATACTAGTTGGTATAAACATGTTGTTAGGCAACATCTCAACAATATAATATATGTCATTTTTATATATATTATATTGTTGAGCACTCTTCGTAACTGCTATATATTTCAGGCTATATCTCCGTAACTTCTGAACATATTTTAATGAAATAAAGCTCAAATTGAAGAGCAGTACACTCTTTCTGATATGAATGCAAGCAGAGCCCCCTACCGTAAATGGAAAGTTATCTTGTGTATATCATATCTTGCTCTGTTGTATTCTTTTTACAGAACATAACACATTTCATTCCATGGTATGTCTCATTGCCTCATAACAATATGGCTGACGAATGACAACCGAGGAAAAAGAACATGTACCGTTCAGATTTGCATACAGGGCACTCGCTAATTGGTGCAATTTCTTCATTTTTTGAAAAAAAAATAATAATTGTTATACTACGGTTTTGAATTTTGCTTCACCCTGTATATTTTTTTCATACAACAACCAAATATACTAACTAAGTGTTGCAAACATCATAAAGGAGAAAGAAAACCTATACATTACAAGAAAAAGGTTTAAAAAATGAAGTTAGTACCTGTAGTTATATATGGAGCAATGGAACCCTTGAAGTATTGATGAGACCACGTATCACTCATCCTAAGTAGAAAACGTACGTCTTTAACCACAAATTTCTTCAATTTTCTTCAAAACTATACTAGTTGGTATAAATATGTTGTTAGGCAACATCTCAACAATATAACATATGTCATTTTTATATATATTATATTGTTGAGCACTCTTCCTAACTGCTATATACTTCAAGCTGTATCTCCGAAACTTCTGAACATATTTTAATGAAATAAAGCTCAAATTGAAGAACAGTACACTCTTTCTGACATGAATGCAAGCAGAGCCCCCTACCGTAAATGGAAAGTTATGTTGTGTATATCATATCTTGCACTGTTTTATTTTTTTTACAGAACATAACACATTTCATTCCATGATATGTCTCATTGCCTCATAACAATATGGCTGACGAATGACAACCGAGTTAAAAGAACATGTACCGTTCAGATTTGCATACAGGGCACTCGCTAATTGGTGCAATTTCTTCATTTTTTGAAAAAAAAATAATAATTGTTATACTACGGTTTTGAATTTTGCTTCACCCTGTATATTTTTTTTCATACAACAACCAAATATACTAACTAAGTGTTGCAAACATCATAAAGGAGAAAGAAAACCTATACATTACAAGAAAAAGGTTTAAAAAATTAAGTTAGTACCTGTAGTTATATATGGAGTAATGGAACCCTTGCAGTATTGATGAGACCACGTATCACTCATCCTAAGTAGAAAACGTACGTCTTTAACCACAAATTTCTTCAATTTTCTTCAAAACTATACTAGTTGGTATAAATATGTTGTTAGGCAACATCTCAACAATATAACATATGTCATTTTTATATATATTATATTGTTGAGCACTCTTCCTAACTGCTATATATTTCAAGCTGTATCTCCGAAACTTCTGAACATATTTTAATGAAATAAAGCTCAAATTGAAGAGCAGTACACTCTTTCTGATATGAATGCAAGCAGAGCCCCCTACCGTAAATGGAAAGTTATCTTGTGTATATCATATCTTGCTCTGTTGTATTCTTTTTACAGAACATAACACATTTCATTCCATGGTATGTCTCATTGCCTCATAACAATATGGCTGACGAATGACAACCGAGGAAAAAGAACATGTACCGTTCAGATTTGCATACAGGGCACTCGCTAATTGGTGCAATTTCTTCATTTTTTGAAAAAAAAATAATAATTGTTATACTACGGTTTTGAAATTTGCTTCACCCTGTATATTTTTTTCATACAACAACCAAATATACTAACTAAGTGTTGCAAACATCATAAAGGAGAAAGAAAACCTATACATTACAAGAAAAAGGTTTAAAAAATGAAGTTAGTACCTGTAGTTATATATGGAGCAATGGAACCCTTGAAGTATTGATGAGACCACGTATCACTCATCCTAAGTAGAAAACGTACGTCTTTAACCACAAATTTCTTCAATTTTCTTCAAAACTATACTAGTTGGTATAAATATGTTGTTAGGCAACATCTCAACAATATAACATATGTCATTTTTATATATATTATATTGTTGAGCACTCTTCCTAACTGCTATATACTTCAAGATGTATCTCCGAAACTTCTGAACATATTTTAATGAAATAAAGCTCAAATTGAAGAACAGTACACTCTTTCTGACATGAATGCAAGCAGAGCCCCCTACCGTAAATGGAAAGTTATGTTGTGTATATCATATCTTGCACTGTTTTATTTTTTTTACAGAACATAACACATTTCATTCCATGATATGTCTCATTGCCTCATAACAATATGGCTGACGAATGACAACCGAGGAAAAAGAACATGTACCGTTCAGATTTGCATACAGGGCACTCGCTAATTGGTGCAGTTTCTTCATTTTTTGAAAAAAAATAATAATTGTTATACTACGGTTTTGAATTTTGCTTCACCCTGTATATTTTTTTTCATACAACAACCAAATATACTAACTAACTGTTGGAAACATCATAAAGGAGAAAGAAAACCTATACATTACAAGAAAAAGGTTTAAAAAATGAAGTTAGTACCTGTTGTTATATATGGAGCAATGGAACCCTTGCAGTATTGATGAGACCACGTATCACTCATCCTAAGTAGAAAACGTACGTCTTTAACCACAAATTTCTTCAATTTTCTTCAAAACTATACTAGTTGGTATAAACATGTTGTTAGGCAACATCTCAACAATATAATATATGTCATTTTTATATATATTATATTGTTGAGCACTCTTCGTAACTGCTATATATTTCAGGCTATATCTCCGTAACTTCTGAACATATTTTAATGAAATAAAGCTCAAATTGAAGAGCAGTACACTCTTTCTGATATGAATGCAAGCAGAGCCCCCTACCGTAAATGGAAAGTTATCTTGTGTATATCATATCTTGCTCTGTTGTATTCTTTTTACAGAACATAACACATTTCATTCCATGGTATGTCTCATTGCCTCATAACAATATGGCTGACGAATGACAACCGAGGAAAAAGAACATGTACCGTTCAGATTTGCATACAGGGCACTCGCTAATTGGTGCAATTTCTTCATTTTTTGAAAAAAAAATAATAATTGTTATACTACGGTTTTGAATTTTGCTTCACCCTGTATATTTTTTTCATACAACAACCAAATATACTAACTAAGTGTTGCAAACATCATAAAGGAGAAAGAAAACCTATACATTACAAGAAAAAGGTTTAAAAAATGAAGTTAGTACCTGTAGTTATATATGGAGCAATGGAACCCTTGAAGTATTGATGAGACCACGTATCACTCATCCTAAGTAGAAAACGTACGTCTTTAACCACAAATTTCTTCAATTTTCTTCAAAACTATACTAGTTGGTATAAATATGTTGTTAGGCAACATCTCAACAATATAACATATGTCATTTTTATATATATTATATTGTTGAGCACTCTTCCTAACTGCTATATACTTCAAGCTGTATCTCCGAAACTTCTGAACATATTTTAATGAAATAAAGCTCAAATTGAAGAACAGTACACTCTTTCTGACATGAATGCAAGCAGAGCCCCCTACCGTAAATGGAAAGTTATGTTGTGTATATCATATCTTGCACTGTTTTATTTTTTTTACAGAACATAACACATTTCATTCCATGATATGTCTCATTGCCTCATAACAATATGGCTGACGAATGACAACCGAGGAAAAAGAACATGTACCGTTCAGATTTGCATACAGGGCACTCGCTAATTGGTGCAATTTCTTCATTTTTTGAAAAAAAAATAATAATTGTTATACTACGGTTTTGAATTTTGCTTCACCCTGTATATTTTTTTTCATACAACAACCAAATATACTAACTAAGTGTTGGAAACATCATAAAGGAGAAAGAAAACCTATACATTACAAGAAAAAGGTTTAAAAAATGAAGTTAGTACCTGTTGTTATATATGGAGCAATGGAACCCTTGCAGTATTGATGAGACCACGTATCACTCATCCTAAGTAGAAAACGTACGTCTTTAACCACAAATTTCTTCAATTTTCTTCAAAACTATACTAGTTGGTATAAATATGTTGTTAGGCAACATCTCAACAATATAACATATGTCATTTTTATATATATTATATTGTTGAGCACTCTTCCTAACTGCTATATATTTCAGGCTATATCTCCGAAACTTCTGAACATATTTTAATGAAATAAAGCTCAAATTGAAGAGCAGTAGACTCTTTCTGATATGAATGCAAGCAGAGACCCCTACCGTAAATGGAAAGTTATGTTGTGTTTATCATATCTTGCACTGTTTTATTTTTTTTACAGAACATAACACATTTCATTCCATGATATGTCTCATTGCCTCATAACAATATGGCTGACGAATGACAACCGAGGAAAAAGAACATGTACCGTTCAGATTTGCATACAGGGCACTCGCTAATTGGTGCAATTTCTTCATTTTTTGAAAAAAAAAATAATTGTTATACTACGGTTTTGAATTTTGCTTCACCCTGTATATTTTTTTTCATACAACAACCAAATATACTAACTAAGTGTTGCAAACATCATAAAGGAGAAAGAAAACCTATACATTACAAGAAAAAGGTTTAAAAATTGAAGTTAGTACCTGTAGTTATATATGGAGCAATGGAACCCTTGCAGTATTGATGAGACCACGTATCACTCATCCTAAGTAGAAAACGTACGTCTTTAACCACAAATTTCTTCAATTTTCTTCAAAACTATACTAGTTGGTATAAACATGTTGTTAGGCAACATCTCAACAATATAATATATGTCATTTTTATATATATTATATTGTTGAGCACTCTTCGTAACTGCTATATATTTCAGGCTATATCTCCGTAACTTCTGAACATATTTTAATGAAATAAAGCTCAAATTGAAGAGCAGTACACTCTTTCTGATATGAATGCAAGCAGAGCCCCCTACCGTAAATGGAAAGTTATCTTGTGTATATCATATCTTGCTCTGTTGTATTCTTTTTACAGAACATAACACATTTCATTCCATGGTATGTCTCATTGCCTCATAACAATATGGCTGACGAATGACAACCGAGGAGAAAGAACATGTACCGTTCAGATTTGCATACAGGGCACTCGCTAATTGGTGCAATTTCTTCATTTTTTGAAAAAAAAATAATAATTGTTATACTACGGTTTTGAATTTTGCTTCACCCTGTATATTTTTTTCATACAACAACCAAATATACTAACTAAGTGTTGCAAACATCATAAAGGAGAAAGAAAACCTATACATTACAAGAAAAAGGTTTAAAAAATGAAGTTAGTACCTGTAGTTATATATGGAGCAATGGAACCCTTGAAGTATTGATGAGACCACGTATCACTCATCCTAAGTAGAAAACGTACGTCTTTAACCACAAATTTCTTCAATTTTCTTCAAAACTATACTAGTTGGTATAAATATGTTGTTAGGCAACATCTCAACAATATAACATATGTCATTTTTATATATATTATATTGTTGAGCACTCTTCCTAACTGCTATATACTTCAAGCTGTATCTCCGAAACTTCTGAACATATTTTAATGAAATAAAGCTCAAATTGAAGAACAGTACACTCTTTCTGACATGAATGCAAGCAGAGCCCCCTACCGTAAATGGAAAGTTATGTTGTGTATATCATATCTTGCACTGTTTTATTTTTTTTACAGAATATAACACATTTCATTCCATGATATGTCTCATTGCCTCATAACAATATGGCTGACGAATGACAACCGAGGAAAAAGAACATGTACCGTTCAGATTTGCATACAGGGCACTCGCTAATTGGTGCAATTTCTTCATTTTTTGAAAAAAAAATAATAATTGTTATACTACGGTTTTGAATTTTGCTTCACCCTGTATATTTTTTTTCATACAACAACCAAATATACTAACTAAGTGTTGGAAACATCATAAAGGAGAAAGAAAACCTATACATTACAAGAAAAAGGTTTAAAAAATGAAGTTAGTACCTGTTGTTATATATGGAGCAATGGAACCCTTGCAGTATTGATGAGACCACGTATCACTCATCCTAAGTAGAAAACGTACGTCTTTAACCACAAATTTCTTCAATTTTCTTCAAAACTATACTAGTTGGTATAAATATGTTGTTAGGCAACATCTCAACAATATAACATATGTCATTTTTATATATATTATATTGTTGAGCACTCTTCCTAACTGCTATATATTTCAGGCTATATCTCCGAAACTTCTGAACATATTTTAATGAAATAAAGCTCAAATTGAAGAGCAGTACACTCTTTCTGATATGAATGCAAGCAGAGACCCCTACCGTAAATGGAAAGTTATGTTGTGTATATCATATCTTGCACTGTTTTATTTTTTTTACAGAACATAACACATTTCATTCCATGATATGTCTCATTGCCTCATAACAATATGGCTGACGAATGACAACCGAGGAAAAAGAACATGTACCGTTCAGATTTGCATACAGGGCACTTGCTAATTGGTGCAATTTCTTCATTTTTTGAAAAAAAAATAATTGTTATACTACGGTTTTGAATTTTGTTTCACCCTGTATATTTTTTTTCATACAACAACCAAATATACTAACTAAGTGTTGCAAACATCATAAAGGAGAAAGAAAACCTATACATTACAAGAAAAAGGTTTAAAAATTGAAGTTAGTACCTGTAGTTATATATGGAGCAATGGAACCCTTGCAGTATTGATGAGACCACGTATCACTCATCCTAAGTAGAAAACGTACGTCTTTAACCACAAATTTCTTCAATTTTCTTCAAAACTATACTAGTTGGTATAAACATGTTGTTAGGCAACATCTCAACAATATAATATATGTCATTTTTATATATATTATATTGTTGAGCACTCTTCGTAACTGCTATATATTTCAGGCTATATCTCCGTAACTTCTGAACATATTTTAATGAAATAAAGCTCAAATTGAAGAGCAGTACACTCTTTCTGATATGAATGCAAGCAGAGCCCCCTACCGTAAATGGAAAGTTATCTTGTGTATATCATATCTTGCACTGTTTTATTCTTTTTACAGAACATAACACATTTCATTCCATGATATGTCTCATTGCCTCATAACAATATGGCTGACGAATGACAACCGAGGAAAAAGAACATGTACCGTTCAGATTTGCATACATGGCACTCACTAATTCGAGCAATTTCTTCATTTTTTGAAAAAAAAAATAATAATTGTTATACTACGGTTTTGAATTTTGCTTCACCCTGTATATTTTTTTTCATACAACAACCAAATATACTAACTAAGTGTTGCAAACATCATAAAGGAGAAAGAAATCCTATACATTACAAGAAAAAGGTTTAAAAAATTAAGTTAGTACCTGTAGTTATATATGGAGTAATGGAACCCTTGCAGTATTGATGAGACCACGTATCACTCATCCTAAGTAGAAAACGTACGTCTTTAACCACAAATTTCTTCAATTTTCTTCAAAACTATACTAGTTGGTATAAATATGTTGTTAGGCAACATCTCAACAATATAACATATGTCATTTTTATACATATTATATTGTTGAGCACTCTTCCTAACTGCTATATATTTCAGGCTGTATCTCCGAAACTTCTGAACATATTTTAATGAAATAAAGCTCAAATTGAAGAGCAGTACACTCTTTCTGATATGAATGCAAGCAGAGCCCCCTACCGTAAATGGAAAGTTATCTTGTGTATATCATATCTTGCTCTGTTGTATTCTTTTTACAGAACATAACACATTTCATTCCATGGTATGTCTCATTGCCTCATAACAATATGGCTGACGAATGACAACCGAGGAAAAAGAACATGTACCGTTCAGATTTGCATACAGGGCACTCGCTAATTGGTGCAATTTCTTCATTTTTTGAAAAAAAAAATAATAATTGTTATACTACGGTTTTGAATTTTGCTTCACCCTGTATATTTTTTTCATACAACAACCAAATATACTAACTAAGTGTTGCAAACATCATAAAGGAGAAAGAAAACCTATACATTACAAGAAAAAGGTTTAAAAAATGAAGTTAGTACCTGTAGTTATATATGGAGCAATGGAACCCTTGAAGTATTGATGAGACCACGTATCACTCATCCTAAGTAGAAAACGTACGTCTTTAACCACAAATTTCTTCAATTTTCTTCAAAACTATACTAGTTGGTATAAATATGTTGTTAGGCAACATCTCAACAATATAACATATGTCATTTTTATATATATTATATTGTTGAGCACTCTTCCTAACTGCTATATACTTCAAGCTGTATCTCCGAAACTTCTGAACATATTTTAATGAAATAAAGCTCAAATTGAAGAACAGTACACTCTTTCTGACATGAATGCAAGCAGAGCCCCCTACCGTAAATGGAAAGTTATGTTGTGTATATCATATCTTGCACTGTTTTATTTTTTTTAGAGAACATAACACATTTCATTCCATGATATGTCTCATTGCCTCATAACAATATGGCTGACGAATGACAACCGAGGAAAAAGAACATGTACCGTTCAGATTTGCATACAGGGCACTCGCTAATTGGTGCAATTTCTTCATTTTTTGAAAAAAAAATAATAATTGTTATACTACGGTTTTGAATTTTGCTTCACCCTGTATATTTTTTTTCATACAACAACCAAATATACTAACTAAGTGTTGGAAACATCATAAAGGAGAAAGAAAACCTATACATTACAAGAAAAAGGTTTAAAAAATGAAGTTAGTACCTGTTGTTATATATGGAGCAATGGAACCCTTGCAGTATTGATGAGACCACGTATCACTCATCCTAAGTAGAAAACGTACGTCTTTAACCACAAATTTCTTCAATTTTCTTCAAAACTATACTAGTTGGTATAAATATGTTGTTAGGCAACATCTCAACAATATAACATATGTCATTTTTATATATATTATATTGTTGAGCACTCTTCCTAACTGCTATATATTTCAGGCTATATCTCCGAAACTTCTGAACATATTTTAATGAAATAAAGCTCAAATTGAAGAGCAGTACACTCTTTCTGATATGAATGCAAGCAGAGACCCCTACCGTAAATGGAAAGTTATGTTGTGTATATCATATCTTGCACTGTTTTATTTTTTTTTCAGAACATAACACATTTCATTCCATGATATGTCTCATTGCCTCATAACAATATGGCTGACGAATGACAACCGAGGAAAAAGAACATGTACCGTTCAGATTTGCATACAGGGCACTCGCTAATTGGTGCAATTTCTTCATTTTTTGAAAAAAAAAATAATAATTGTTATACTACGGTTTTGAATTTTGCTTCACCCTGTATATTTTTTTTCATACAACAACCAAATATACTAACTAAGTGTTGCAAACATCATAAAGGAGAAAGAAAACCTATACATTACAAGAAAAAGGTTTAAAAATTGAAGTTAGTACCTGTAGTTATATATGGAGCAATGGAACCCTTGCAGTATTGATGAGACCACGTATCACTCATCCTAAGTAGAAAACGTACGTCTTTAACCACAAATTTCTTCAATTTTCTTCAAAACTATACTAGTTGGTATAAACATGTTGTTAGGCAACATCTCAACAATATAATATATGTCATTTTTATATATATTATATTGTTGAGCACTCTTCGTAACTGCTATATATTTCAGGCTATATCTCCGTAACTTCTGAACATATTTTAATGAAATAAAGTTCAAATTGAAGAGCAGTAGACTCTTTCTGATATGAATGCAAGCAGAGCCCCCTACCGTAAATGGAAAGTTATCTTGTGTATATCATATCTTGCACTGTTTTATTCTTTTTACAGAACATAACACATTACATTCCATGATATGTCTCATTGCCTCATAACAATATGGCTGACGAATGACAACCGAGGAAAAAGAACATGTACCGTTCAGATTTGCATACAGGGCACTCGCTAATTCGTGCAATTTCTTCATTTTTTGAAAAAAAAAATAATAATTGTTATACTACGGTTCTGAATTTTGCTTCTCCCTGTATATTTTTTTTCATACAACAACCAAATATACTAACTAAGTGTTGCAAACATCATAAAGGAGAAAGAAAACCTATACATTACAAGAAAAAGGTTTAAAAAATTAAGTTAGTACCTGTAGTTATATATGGAGTAATGGAACCCTTGCAGTATTGATGAGACCACGTATCACTCATCCTAAGTAGAAAACGTACGTCTTTAACCACAAATTTCTTCAATTTTCTTCAAAACTATACTAGTTGGTATAAATATGTTGTTAGGCAACATCTCAACAATATAACATATGTCATTTTTATATATATTATATTGTTGAGCACTCTTCCTAAGTGCTATATACTTCAAGCTGTATCCCCGAAACTTCTGAACATATTTCAATGAAATAAAGCTCAAATTGAAGAACAGTACACTCTTTCTGACATGAATGCAAGCAGAGCCCCCTACCGTAAAGGGAAAGTTATGTCGTGTATATCATGTCTTGCACTGTTTTATTCTTTTTACAGAACATAACACATTTCATTCCATGATATGTCTCATTGCCTCATAACAATATGGCTGACGAATGAAAACCGAGGAAAAAGAACATGTACCGTTCAGATTTGCATACAGGGCACTTGCTAATTGGTGCAATTTCTTCATTTTTTGAAAAAAAATAATTGTTATACTACGGTTTTGAATTTTGCATCACCCTGTATATTTTTTTTCATACAGCAACCAAATATACTAACTAAGTGTTGGAAACATCATAAAGGAGAAAGAAATCCTATACATTACAAGAAAAAGGTTTAAAAAATTAAGTTAGTACCTGTAGTTATATATGGAGTAATGGAACCCTTGCAGTATTGATGAGACCACGTATCACTCATCCTAAGTAGAAAACGTACGTCTTTAACCACAAATTTCTTCAATTTTCTTCAAAACTATACTAGTTGGTATAAATATGTTGTTAGGCAACATCTCAACAATATAACATATGTCATTTTTATATATATTATATTGTTGAGCACTCTTCCTAACTGCTATATACTTCAAGCTGTATCTCCGAAACTTCTGAACATATTTTAATGAAATAAAGCTCAAATTGAAGAACAGTACACTCTTTCTGACATGAATGCAAGCAGAGCCCCCTACCGTAAATGGAAAGTTATGTTGTGTATATCATATCTTGCACTGTTTTATTTTTTTTACAGAATATAACACATTTCATTCCATGATATGTCTCATTGCCTCATAACAATATGGCTGACGAATGACAACCGAGGAAAAAGAACATGTACCGTTCAGATTTGCATACAGGGCACTCGCTAATTGGTGCAATTTCTTCATTTTTTGAAAAAAAAATAATAATTGTTATACTACGGTTTTGAATTTTGCTTCACCCTGTATATTTTTTTTCATACAACAACCAAATATACTAACTAAGTGTTGGAAACATCATAAAGGAGAAAGAAAACCTATACATTACAAGAAAAAGGTTTAAAAAATGAAGTTAGTACCTGTTGTTATATATGGAGCAATGGAACCCTTGCAGTATTGATGAGACCACGTATCACTCATCCTAAGTAGAAAACGTACGTCTTTAACCACAAATTTCTTCAATTTTCTTCAAAACTATACTAGTTGGTATAAATATGTTGTTAGGCAACATCTCAACAATATAACATATGTCATTTTTATATATATTATATTGTTGAGCACTCTTCCTAACTGCTATATATTTCAGGCTATATCTCCGAAACTTCTGAACATATTTTAATGAAATAAAGCTCAAATTGAAGAGCAGTACACTCTTTCTGATATGAATGCAAGCAGAGACCCCTACCGTAAATGGAAAGTTATGTTGTGTATATCATATCTTGCACTGTTTTATTTTTTTTACAGAACATAACACATTTCATTCCATGATATGTCTCATTGCCTCATAACAATATGGCTGACGAATGACAACCGAGGAAAAAGAACATGTACCGTTCAGATTTGCATACAGGGCACTCGCTAATTGGTGCAATTTCTTCATTTTTTGAAAAAAAAATAATTGTTATACTACGGTTTTGAATTTTGTTTCACCCTGTATATTTTTTTTCATACAACAACCAAATATACTAACTAAGTGTTGCAAACATCATAAAGGAGAAAGAAAACCTATACATTACAAGAAAAAGGTTTAAAAATTGAAGTTAGTACCTGTAGTTATATATGGAGCAATGGAACCCTTGCAGTATTGATGAGACCACGTATCACTCATCCTAAGTAGAAAACGTACGTCTTTAACCACAAATTTCTTCAATTTTCTTCAAAACTATACTAGTTGGTATAAACATGTTGTTAGGCAACATCTCAACAATATAATATATGTCATTTTTATATATATTATATTGTTGAGCACTCTTCGTAACTGCTATATATTTCAGGCTATATCTCCGTAACTTCTGAACATATTTTAATGAAATAAAGCTCAAATTGAAGAGCAGTACACTCTTTCTGATATGAATGCAAGCAGAGCCCCCTACCGTAAATGGAAAGTTATCTTGTGTATATCATATCTTGCACTGTTTTATTCTTTTTACAGAACATAACACATTTCATTCCATGATATGTCTCATTGCCTCATAACAATATGGCTGACGAATGACAACCGAGGAAAAAGAACATGTACCGTTCAGATTTGCATACAGGGCACTCGCTAATTCGAGCAATTTCTTCATTTTTTGAAAAAAAAATAATAATTGTTATACTACGGTTTTGAATTTTGCTTCACCCTGTATATTTTTTTTCATACAACAACCAAATATACTAACTAAGTGTTGCAAACATCATAAAGGAGAAAGAAAACCTATACATTACAAGAAAAAGGTTTAAAAAATTAAGTTAGTACCTGTAGTTATATATGGAGTAATGGAACCCTTGCAGTATTGATGAGACCACGTATCACTCATCCTAAGTAGAAAACGTACGTCTTTAACCACAAATTTCTTCAATTTTCTTCAAAACTATACTAGTTGGTATAAATATGTTGTTAGGCAACATCTCAACAATATAACATATGTCATTTTTATACATATTATATTGTTGAGCACTCTTCCTAACTGCTATATATTTCAGGCTGTATCTCCGAAACTTCTGAACATATTTTAATGAAATAAAGCTCAAATTGAAGAGCAGTACACTCTTTCTGATATGAATGCAAGCAGAGCCCCCTACCGTAAATGGAAAGTTATCTTGTGTATATCATATCTTGCTCTGTTGTATTCTTTTTACAGAACATAACACATTTCATTCCATGGTATGTCTCATTGCCTCATAACAATATGGCTGACGAATGACAACCGAGGAAAAAGAACATGTACCGTTCAGATTTGCATACAGGGCACTCGCTAATTGGTGCAATTTCTTCATTTTTTGAAAAAAAAAATAATAATTGTTATACTACGGTTTTGAATTTTGCTTCACCCTGTATATTTTTTTCATACAACAACCAAATATACTAACTAAGTGTTGCAAACATCATAAAGGAGAAAGAAAACCTATACATTACAAGAAAAAGGTTTAAAAAATGAAGTTAGTACCTGTAGTTATATATGGAGCAATGGAACCCTTGAAGTATTGATGAGACCACGTATCACTCATCCTAAGTAGAAAACGTACGTCTTTAACCACAAATTTCTTCAATTTTCTTCAAAACTATACTAGTTGGTATAAATATGTTGTTAGGCAACATCTCAACAATATAACATATGTCATTTTTATATATATTATATTGTTGAGCACTCTTCCTAACTGCTATATACTTCAAGCTGTATCTCCGAAACTTCTGAACATATTTTAATGAAATAAAGCTCAAATTGAAGAACAGTACACTCTTTCTGACATGAATGCAAGCAGAGCCCCCTACCGTAAACGGAAAGTTATGTTGTGTATATCATATCTTGCACTGTTTTATTTTTTTTACAGAACATAACACATTTCATTCCATGATATGTCTCATTGCCTCATAACAATATGGCTGACGAATGACAACCGAGGAAAAAGAACATGTACCGTTCAGATTTGCATACAGGGCACTCGCTAATTGGTGCAATTTCTTCATTTTTTGAAAAAAAAATAATAATTGTTATACTACGGTTTTGAATTTTGCTTCACCCTGTATATTTTTTTTTCATACAACAACCAAATATACTAACTAAGTGTTGGAAACATCATAAAGGAGAAAGAAAACCTATACATTACAAGAAAAAGGTTTAAAAAATGAAGTTAGTACCTGTTGTTATATATGGAGCAATGGAACCCTTGCAGTATTGATGAGACCACGTATCACTCATCCTAAGTAGAAAACGTACGTCTTTAACCACAAATTTCTTCAATTTTCTTCAAAACTATACTAGTTGGTATAAATATGTTGTTAGGCAACATCTCAACAATATAACATATGTCATTTTTATATATATTATATTGTTGAGCACTCTTCCTAACTGCTATATATTTCAGGCTATATCTCCGAAACTTCTGAACATATTTTAATGAAATAAAGCTCAAATTGAAGAGCAGTACACTCTTTCTGATATGAATGCAAGCAGAGACCCCTACCGTAAATGGAAAGTTATGTTGTGTATATCATATCTTGCACTGTTTTATTTTTTTTACAGAACATAACACATTTCATTCCATGATATGTCTCATTGCCTCATAACAATATGGCTGACGAATGACAACCGAGGAAAAAGAACATGTACCGTTCAGATTTGCATACAGGGCACTCGCTAATTGGTGCAATTTCTTCATTTTTTGAAAAAAAAATAATAATTGTTATACTACGGTTTTGAATTTTGCTTCACCCTGTATATTTTTTTTCATACAACAACCAAATATACTAACTAAGTGTTGCAAACGTCATAAAGGAGAAAGAAAACCTATACATTACAAGAAAAAGGTTTAAAAAATTAAGTTAGTACCTGTAGTTATATATGGAGTAATGGAACCCTTGCAGTATTGATGAGACCACGTATCACTCATCCTAAGTAGAAAACGTACGTCTTTAACCACAAATTTCTTCAATTTTCTTCAAAACTATACTAGTTGGTATAAATATGTTGTTAGGCAACATCTCAACAATATAACATATGTCATTTTTATATATATTATATTGTTGAGCACTCTTCCTAAGTGCTATATACTTCAAGCTGTATCCCCGAAACTTCTGAACATATTTCAATGAAATAAAGCTCAAATTGAAGAACAGTACACTCTTTCTGACATGAATGCAAGCAGAGCCCCCTACCGTAAAGGGAAAGTTATGTCGTGTATATCATGTCTTGCACTGTTTTATTCTTTTTACAGAACATAACACATTTCATTCCATGATATGTCTCATTGCCTCATAACAATATGGCTGACGAATGAAAACCGAGGAAAAAGAACATGTACCGTTCAGATTTGCATACAGGGCACTTGCTAATTGGTGCAATTTCTTCATTTTTTGAAAAAAAATAATTGTTATACTACGGTTTTGAATTTTGCATCACCCTGTATATTTTTTTTCATACAGCAACCAAATATACTAACTAAGTGTTGGAAACATCATAAAGGAGAAAGAAATCCTATACATTACAAGAAAAAGGTTTAAAAAATTAAGTTAGTACCTGTAGTTATATATGGAGTAATGTAACCCTTGCAGTATTGATGAGACCACGTATCACTCATCCTAAGTAGAAAACGTACGTCTTTAACCACAAATTTCTTCAATTTTCTTCAAAACTATACTAGTTGGTATAAATATGTTGTTAGGCAACATCTCAACAATATAACATATGTCATTTTATATATATTATATTGTTGAGCACTCTTCCTAAGTGCTATATACTTCAAGCTGTATCCCCGAAACTTCTGAACATATTTCAATGAAATAAAGCTCAAATTGAAGAACAGTACACTCTTTCTGACATGAATGCAAGCAGAGCCCCCTACCGTAAAGGGAAAGTTATGTCGTGTATATCATGTCTTGCACTGTTTTATTCTTTTTACAGAACATAACACATTTCATTCCATGATATGTCTCATTGCCTCATAACAATATGGCTGACGAATGAAAACCGAGGAAAAAGAACATGTACCGTTCAGATTTGCATACAGGGCACTTGCTAATTGGTGCAATTTCTTCATTTTTTGAAAAAATAATAATTGTTATACTACGGTTTTGAATTTTGCATCACCCTGTATATTTTTTTTCATACAACAACCAAATATACTAACTAAGTGTTGGAAACATCATAAAGGAGAAAGAAATCCTATACATTACAAGAAAAAGCTTTAAAAAATGAAGTTAGTACCTGTTGTTATATATGGAGCAATGGAACCCTTGCAGTATTGATGAGACCACGTATCACTCATCCTAAGTAGAAAACGTACGTCTTTAACCACAAATTTCTTCAATTTTCTTCAAAACTATACTAGTTGGTATAAATATGTTGTTAGGCAACATCTCAACAATATAACATATGTCATTTTTATATATATTATATTGTTGAGCACTCTTCCTAACTGCTATATATTTCAGGCTATATCTCCGAAACTTCTGAACATATTTTAATGCTATAATGCTCAAATTGAATGGCAGTACACTCTTTCTGATATGAATGCAAGCAGAGACCCCTACCGTAAACGGAAAGTTATGTTGTGTATATCATATCTTGCACTGTTTTATTCTTTTTACAGAACATAACACATTTCATTCCATGATATGTCTCATTGCCTCATAACAATAAGGCTGACGAATGACAACCGAGTTAAAAGAACATGTACCGTTCAGATTTGCATACAGGGCACTCGCTAATTGGTGCAATTTCTTCATTTTTTGAAAAAAAATAATAATTGTTATACTACGGTTTTGAATTTTGCTTCACCCTGTATATTTTTTTCATACAACAACCAAATATACTAACTAAGTGTTGGAAACATCATAAAGGAGAAAGAAAACCTATACATTACAAGAAAAAGGTTTAAAAAATGAAGTTAGTACCTGTAGTTATATATGGAGGAATGGAACCCTTGCAGTATTGATGAGACCACGTATCACTCATCCTAAGTAGAAAACGTACGTCTTTAACCACAAATTTCTTCAATTTTCTTCAAAACTATACTAGTTGGTATAAATATGTTGTTAGGCAACATCTCAACAATATAACATATGTCATTTTTATATATATTATATTGTTGAGCACTCTTCCTAAGTGCTATATATTTCAGGCTATATCTCCGAAACTTCTGAACATATTTTAATGAAATAAAGCTCAAATTGAAGAGCAGTAAACTCTTTCTGACATGAATGCAGGCAGAGCTCCCTACCGTAAATGGAAAGTTATGTCGTGTATATCATGTCTTGCACTGTTTTATTCTTTTTACAGAACATAACACATTTCATTCCATGATATGTCTCATTGCCTCATAACAATATGGCTGACGAATGACAACCGAGGAAAAAGAACATGTACCGTTCAGATTTGCATACAGGGCACTCGCTAATTGGTGCAATTTCTTCATTTTTTGAAAAAAAAACAATAATTGTTATACTACGGTTTTGAATTTTGCTTCACCCTGTATATTTTTTTTCATACAACAACCAAATATACTAACTAAGTGTTGCAAACATCATAAAGGAGAAAGAAAACCTATACATTACAAGAAAAAGGTTTAAAAATTGAAGTTAGTACCTGTTGTTATATATGGAGCAATGGAACCCTTGCAGTATTGATGAGACCACGTATCACTCATCCTAAGTAGAAAACGTACGTCTTTAACCACAAATTTCTTCAATTTTCTTCAAAACTATACTAGTTGGTATAAATATGTTGTTAGGCAACATCTCAACAATATAACATATGTCATTTTTATATATATTATATTGTTGAGCACTCTTCCTAAGTGCTATATACTTCAAGCTGTATCCCCGAAACTTCTGAACATATTTCAATGAAATAAAGCTCAAATTGAAGAACAGTACACTCTTTCTGACATGAATGCAAGCAGAGCCCCCTACCGTAAAGGGAACGTTATGTCGTGTATATCATGTCTTGCACTGTTTTATTCTTTTTACAGAACATAACACATTTCATTCCATGATATGTCTCATTGCCACATAACAATATGGCTGACGAATGAAAACCGAGGAAAAAGAACATGTACCGTTCAGATTTGCATACAGGGCACTTGCTAATTGGTGCAATTTCTTCATTTTTTGAAAAAAAAATAATTGTTATACTACGGTTTTGAATTTTGCATCACCCTGTATATTTTTTTTCATACAGCAACCAAATATACTAACTAAGTGTTGGAAACATCATAAAGGAGAAAGAAATCCTATACATTACAAGAAAAAGGTTTAAAAAATTAAGTTAGTACCTGTAGTTATATATGGAGTAATGGAACCCTTGCAGTATTGATGAGACCACGTATCACTCATCCTAAGTAGAAAACGTACGTCTTTAACCACAAATTTCTTCAATTTTCTTCAAAACTATACTAGTTGGTATAAATATGTTGTTAGGCAACATCTCAACAATATAACATATGTCATTTTTATATATATTATATTGTTGAGCACTCTTCCTAACTGCTATATATTTCAGGCTGTATCTCCGAAACTTCTGAACATATTTTAATGAAATAAAGCTCAAATTGAAGAGCACTACACTCTTTCTGATATGAATGCAAGCAGAGCCCCCTACCGTAAATGGAAAGTTATCTTGTGTATATCATATCTTGCTCTGTTGTATTCTTTTTACAGAACATAACACATTTCATTCCATGGTATGTCTCATTGCCTCATAACAATATGGCTGACGAATGACAACCGAGGAAAAAGAACATGTACCGTTCAGATTTGCATACAGGGCACTCGCTAATTGGTGCAATTTCTTCATTTTTTGAAAAAAAAATAATAATTGTTATACTACGGTTTTGAATTTTGCTTCACCCTGTATATTTTTTTCATACAACAACCAAATATACTAACTAAGTGTTGCAAACATCATAAAGGAGAAAGAAAACCTATACATTACAAGAAAAAGGTTTAAAAAATGAAGTTAGTACCTGTAGTTATATATGGAGCAATGGAACCCTTGAAGTATTGATGAGACCACGTATCACTCATCCTAAGTAGAAAACGTACGTCTTTAACCACAAATTTCTTCAATTTTCTTCAAAACTATACTAGTTGGTATAAATATGTTGTTAGGCAACATCTCAACAATATAACATATGTCATTTTTATATATATTATATTGTTGAGCACTCTTCCTAACTGCTATATACTTCAAGCTGTATCTCCGAAACTTCTGAACATATTTTAATGAAATAAAGCTCAAATTGAAGAACAGTACACTCTTTCTGACATGAATGCAAGCAGAGCCCCCTACCGTAAATGGAAAGTTATGTTGTGTATATCATATCTTGCACTGTTTTATTTTTTTTACAGAACATAACACATTTCATTCCATGATATGTCTCATTGCCTCATAACAATATGGCTGACGAATGACAACCGAGGAAAAAGAACATGTACCGTTCAGATTTGCATACAGGGCACTCGCTAATTGGTGCAATTTCTTCATTTTTTGAAAAAAAATAATAATTGTTATACTACGGTTTTGAATTTTGCTTCACCCTGTATATTTTTTTTCATACAACAACCAAATATACTAACTAAGTGTTGGAAACATCATAAAGGAGAAAGAAAACCAATACATTACAAGAAAAAGGTTTAAAAAATGAAGTTAGTACCTGTTGTTATATATGGAGCAATGGAACCCTTGCAGTATTGATGAGACCACGTATCACTCATCCTAAGTAGAAAACGTACGTCTTTAACCACAAATTTCTTGAATTTTCTTCAAAACTATACTAGTTGGTATAAATATGTTGTTAGGCAACATCTCAACAATATAACATATGTCATTTTTATATATATTATATTGTTGAGCACTCTTCCTAACTGCTATATATTTCAGGCTATATCTCCGAAACTTCTGAACATATTTTAATGAAATAAAGCTCAAATTGAAGAGCAGTACACTCTTTCGGATATGAATGCAAGCAGAGACCCCTACCGTAAATGGAAAGTTATGTTGTGTATATCATATCTTGCACTGTTTTATTTTTTTTACAGAACATAACACATTTCATTCCATGATATGTCTCATTGCCTCATAACAATATGGCTGACGAATGACAACCGAGGAAAAAGAACATGTACCGTTCAGATTTGCATACAGGGCACTCGCTAATTGGTGCAATTTCTTCATTTTTTGAAAAAAAAATAATAATTGTTATACTACGGTTTTGAATTTTGCTTCACCCTGTATATTTTTTTTCATACAACAACCAAATATACTAACTAAGTGTTGCAAACATCATAAAGGAGAAAGAAAACCTATACATTACAAGAAAAAGGTTTAAAAATTGAAGTTAGTACCTGTAGTTATATATGGAGCAATGGAACCCTTGCAGTATTGATGAGACCACGTATCACTCATCCTAAGTAGAAAACGTACGTCTTTAACCACAAATTTCTTCAATTTTCTTCAAAACTATACTAGTTGGTATAAACATGTTGTTAGGCAACATCTCAACAATATAATATATGTCATTTTTATATATATTATATTGTTGAGCACTCTTCGTAACTGCTATATATTTCAGGCTATATCTCCGTAACTTCTGAACATATTTTAATGAAATAAAGCTCAAATTGAAGAGCAGTAGACTCTTTCTGATATGAATGCAAGCAGAGCCCCCTACCGTAAATGGAAAGTTATCTTGTGTATATCATATCTTGCACTGTTTTATTCTTTTTACAGAACATAACACATTTCATTCCATGATATGTCTCATTGCCTCATAACAATATGGCTGACGAATGACAACCGAGGAAAAAGAACATGTACCGTTCAGATTTGCATACAGGGCACTCGCTAATTCGTGCAATTTCTTCATTTTTTGAAAAAAAAATAATAATTGTTATAATACGGTTTTGAATTTTGCTTCACCCTGTATATTTTTTTTCATACAACAACCAAATATACTAACTAAGTGTTGCAAACATCATAAAGGAGAAAGAAAACCTATACATTACAAGAAAAAGGTTTAAAAAATTAAGTTAGTACCTGTAGTTATATATGGAGTAATGGAACCCTTGCAGTATTGATGAGACCACGTATCACTCATCCTAAGTAGAAAACGTACGTCTTTAACCACAAATTTCTTCAATTTTCTTCAAAACTATACTAGTTGGTATAAATATGTTGTTAGGCAACATCTCAACAATATAACATATGTCATTTTTATACATATTATATTGTTGAGCACTCTTCCTAACTGCTATATATTTCAGGCTGTATCTCCGAAACTTCTGAACATATTTTAATGAAATAAAGCTCAAATTGAAGAGCAGTACACTCTTTCTGATATGAATGCAAGCAGAGCCCCCTACCGTAAATGGAAAGTTATCTTGTGTATATCATATCTTGCTCTGTTGTATTCTTTTTACAGAACATAACACATTTCATTCCATGGTATGTCTCATTGCCTCATAACAATATGGCTGACGAATGACAACCGAGGAAAAAGAACATGTACCGTTCAGATTTGCATACAGGGCACTCGCTAATTGGTGCAATTTCTTCATTTTTTGAAAAAAAAATAATAATTGTTATACTACGGTTTTGAATTTTGCTTCACCCTGTATATTTTTTTTCATACAACAACCAAATATACTAACTAAGTGTTGCAAACATCATAAAGGAGAAAGAAAACCTATACATTACAAGAAAAAGGTTTAAAAATTGAAGTTAGTACCTGTAGTTATATATGGAGCAATGGAACCCTTGCAGTATTGATGAGACCACGTATCACTCATCCTAAGTAGAAAACGTACGTCTTTAACCACAAATTTCTTCAATTTTCTTCAAAACTATACTAGTTGGTATAAACATGTTGTTAGGCAACATCTCAACAATATAATATATGTCATTTTTATATATATTATATTGTTGAGCACTCTTCGTAACTGCTATATATTTCAGGCTATATCTCCGTAACTTCTGAACATATTTTAATGAAATAAAGCTCAAATTGAAGAGCAGTAGACTCTTTCTGATATGAATGCAAGCAGAGCCCCCTACCGTAAATGGAAAGTTATCTTGTGTATATCATATCTTGCACTGTTTTATTCTTTTTACAGAACATAACACATTTCATTCCATGATATGTCTCATTGCCTCATAACAATATGGCTGACGAATGACAACCGAGGAAAAAGAACATGTACCGTTCAGATTTGCATACAGGGCACTCGCTAATTCGTGCAATTTCTTCATTTTTTGAAAAAAAAATAATAATTGTTATAATACGGTTTTGAATTTTGCTTCACCCTGTATATTTTTTTTCATACAACAACCAAATATACTAACTAAGTGTTGCAAACATCATAAAGGAGAAAGAAAACCTATACATTACAAGAAAAAGGTTTAAAAAATTAAGTTAGTACCTGTAGTTATATATGGAGTAATGGAACCCTTGCAGTATTGATGAGACCACGTATCACTCATCCTAAGTAGAAAACGTACGTCTTTAACCACAAATTTCTTCAATTTTCTTCAAAACTATACTAGTTGGTATAAATATGTTGTTAGGCAACATCTCAACAATATAACATATGTCATTTTTATACATATTATATTGTTGAGCACTCTTCCTAACTGCTATATATTTCAGGCTGTATCTCCGAAACTTCTGAACATATTTTAATGAAATAAAGCTCAAATTGAAGAGCAGTACACTCTTTCTGATATGAATGCAAGCAGAGCCCCCTACCGTAAATGGAAAGTTATCTTGTGTATATCATATCTTGCTCTGTTGTATTCTTTTTACAGAACATAACACATTTCATTCCATGGTATGTCTCATTGCCTCATAACAATATGGCTGACGAATGACAACCGAGGAAAAAGAACATGTACCGTTCAGATTTGCATACAGGGCACTCGCTAATTGGTGCAATTTCTTCATTTTTTGAAAAAAAAATAATTGTTATACTACGGTTTTGAATTTTGCATCACCCTGTATATTTTTTTTCATACAGCAACCAAATATACTAACTAAGTGTTGGAAACATCATAAAGGAGAAAGAAATCCTATACATTACAAGAAAAAGGTTTAAAAAATTAAGTTAGTACCTGTAGTTATATATGGAGTAATGGAACCCTTGCAGTATTGATGAGACCACGTATCACTCATCCTAAGTAGAAAACGTACGTCTTTAACCACAAATTTCTTCAATTTTCTTCAAAACTATACTAGTTGGTATAAATATGTTGTTAGGCAACATCTCAACAATATAACATATGTCATTTTTATATATATTATATTGTTGAGCACTCTTCCTAACTGCTATATATTTCAGGCTGTATCTCCGAAACTTCTGAACATATTTTAATGAAATAAAGCTCAAATTGAAGAGCACTACACTCTTTCTGATATGAATGCAAGCAGAGCCCCCTACCGTAAATGGAAAGTTATCTTGTGTATATCATATCTTGCTCTGTTGTATTCTTTTTACAGAACATAACACATTTCATTCCATGGTATGTCTCATTGCCTCATAACAATATGGCTGACGAATGACAACCGAGGAAAAAGAACATGTACCGTTCAGATTTGCATACAGGGCACTCGCTAATTGGTGCAATTTCTTCATTTTTTGAAAAAAAAATAATAATTGTTATACTACGGTTTTGAATTTTGCTTCACCCTGTATATTTTTTTCATACAACAACCAAATATACTAACTAAGTGTTGCAAACATCATAAAGGAGAAAGAAAACCTATACATTACAAGAAAAAGGTTTAAAAAATGAAGTTAGTACCTGTAGTTATATATGGAGCAATGGAACCCTTGAAGTATTGATGAGACCACGTATCACTCATCCTAAGTAGAAAACGTACGTCTTTAACCACAAATTTCTTCAATTTTCTTCAAAACTATACTAGTTGGTATAAATATGTTGTTAGGCAACATCTCAACAATATAACATATGTCATTTTTATATATATTATATTGTTGAGCACTCTTCCTAACTGCTATATACTTCAAGCTGTATCTCCGAAACTTCTGAACATATTTTAATGAAATAAAGCTCAAATTGAAGAACAGTACACTCTTTCTGACATGAATGCAAGCAGAGCCCCCTACCGTAAATGGAAAGTTATGTTGTGTATATCATATCTTGCACTGTTTTATTTTTTTTACAGAACATAACACATTTCATTCCATGATATGTCTCATTGCCTCATAACAATATGGCTGACGAATGACAACCGAGGAAAAAGAACATGTACCGTTCAGATTTGCATACAGGGCACTCGCTAATTGGTGCAATTTCTTCATTTTTTGAAAAAAAATAATAATTGTTATACTACGGTTTTGAATTTTGCTTCACCCTGTATATTTTTTTTCATACAACAACCAAATATACTAACTAAGTGTTGGAAACATCATAAAGGAGAAAGAAAACCAATACATTACAAGAAAAAGGTTTAAAAAATGAAGTTAGTACCTGTTGTTATATATGGAGCAATGGAACCCTTGCAGTATTGATGAGACCACGTATCACTCATCCTAAGTAGAAAACGTACGTCTTTAACCACAAATTTCTTGAATTTTCTTCAAAACTATACTAGTTGGTATAAATATGTTGTTAGGCAACATCTCAACAATATAACATATGTCATTTTTATATATATTATATTGTTGAGCACTCTTCCTAACTGCTATATATTTCAGGCTATATCTCCGAAACTTCTGAACATATTTTAATGAAATAAAGCTCAAATTGAAGAGCAGTACACTCTTTCGGATATGAATGCAAGCAGAGACCCCTACCGTAAATGGAAAGTTATGTTGTGTATATCATATCTTGCACTGTTTTATTTTTTTTACAGAACATAACACATTTCATTCCATGATATGTCTCATTGCCTCATAACAATATGGCTGACGAATGACAACCGAGGAAAAAGAACATGTACCGTTCAGATTTGCATACAGGGCACTCGCTAATTGGTGCAATTTCTTCATTTTTTGAAAAAAAAATAATAATTGTTATACTACGGTTTTGAATTTTGCTTCACCCTGTATATTTTTTTTCATACAACAACCAAATATACTAACTAAGTGTTGCAAACATCATAAAGGAGAAAGAAAACCTATACATTACAAGAAAAAGGTTTAAAAATTGAAGTTAGTACCTGTAGTTATATATGGAGCAATGGAACCCTTGCAGTATTGATGAGACCACGTATCACTCATCCTAAGTAGAAAACGTACGTCTTTAACCACAAATTTCTTCAATTTTCTTCAAAACTATACTAGTTGGTATAAACATGTTGTTAGGCAACATCTCAACAATATAATATATGTCATTTTTATATATATTATATTGTTGAGCACTCTTCGTAACTGCTATATATTTCAGGCTATATCTCCGTAACTTCTGAACATATTTTAATGAAATAAAGCTCAAATTGAAGAGCAGTAGACTCTTTCTGATATGAATGCAAGCAGAGCCCCCTACCGTAAATGGAAAGTTATCTTGTGTATATCATATCTTGCACTGTTTTATTCTTTTTACAGAACATAACACATTTCATTCCATGATATGTCTCATTGCCTCATAACAATATGGCTGACGAATGACAACCGAGGAAAAAGAACATGTACCGTTCAGATTTGCATACAGGGCACTCGCTAATTCGTGCAATTTCTTCATTTTTTGAAAAAAAAATAATAATTGTTATAATACGGTTTTGAATTTTGCTTCACCCTGTATATTTTTTTTCATACAACAACCAAATATACTAACTAAGTGTTGCAAACATCATAAAGGAGAAAGAAAACCTATACATTACAAGAAAAAGGTTTAAAAAATTAAGTTAGTACCTGTAGTTATATATGGAGTAATGGAACCCTTGCAGTATTGATGAGACCACGTATCACTCATCCTAAGTAGAAAACGTACGTCTTTAACCACAAATTTCTTCAATTTTCTTCAAAACTATACTAGTTGGTATAAATATGTTGTTAGGCAACATCTCAACAATATAACATATGTCATTTTTATACATATTATATTGTTGAGCACTCTTCCTAACTGCTATATATTTCAGGCTGTATCTCCGAAACTTCTGAACATATTTTAATGAAATAAAGCTCAAATTGAAGAGCAGTACACTCTTTCTGATATGAATGCAAGCAGAGCCCCCTACCGTAAATGGAAAGTTATCTTGTGTATATCATATCTTGCTCTGTTGTATTCTTTTTACAGAACATAACACATTTCATTCCATGGTATGTCTCATTGCCTCATAACAATATGGCTGACGAATGACAACCGAGGAAAAAGAACATGTACCGTTCAGATTTGCATACAGGGCACTCGCTAATTGGTGCAATTTCTTCATTTTTTGAAAAAAAAAATAATAATTGTTATACTACGGTTTTGAATTTTGCTTCACCCTGTATATTTTTTTCATACAACAACCAAATATACTAACTAAGTGTTGCAAACATCATAAAGGAGAAAGAAAACCTATACATTACAAGAAAAAGGTTTAAAAATTGAAGTTAGTACCTGTAGTTATATATGGAGCAATGGAACCCTTGCAGTATTGATGAGACCACGTATCACTCATCCTAAGTAGAAAACGTACGTCTTTAACCACAAATTTCTTCAATTCTCTTCAAAACTATACTAGTTGGTATAAACATGTTGTTAGGCAACATCTCAACAATATAATATATGCCATTTTTATATATATTATATTGTTGAGCACTCTTCGTAACTGCTATATATTTCAGGCTATATCTCCGTAACTTCTGAACATATTTTAATGAAATAAAGCTCAAATTGAAGAGCAGTAGACTCTTTCTGATATGAATGCAAGCAGAGCCCCCTACCGTAAATGGAAAGTTATCTTGTGTATATCATATCTTGCACTGTTTTATTCTTTTTACAGAACATAACACATTTCATTCCATGATATGTCTCATTGCCTCATAACAATATGGCTGACGAATGACAACCGAGGAAAAAGAACATGTACCGTTCAGATTTGCATACAGGGCACTCGCTATTTGGTGCAATTTCTTCATTTTTTGAAAAAAAAATAATAATTGTTATACTACGGTTTTGAATTTTGCTTCACCCTGTATATTTTTTTTCATACAACAACCAAATATACTAACTAAGTGTTGCAAACATCATAAAGGAGAAAGAAAACCTATACATTACAAGAAAAAGGTTTAAAAAATTAAGTTAGTACCTGTAGTTATATATGGAGTAATGGAACCCTTGCAGTATTGATGAGACCACGTATCACTCATCCTAAGTAGAAAACGTACGTCTTTAACCACAAATTTCTTCAATTTTCTTCAAAACTATACTAGTTGGTATAAATATGTTGTTAGGCAACATCTCAACAATATAACATATGTCATTTTTATATATATTATATTGTTGAGCACTCTTCCTAACTGCTATATATTTCAGGCTGTATCTCCGAAACTTCTGAACATATTTTAATGAAATAAAGCTCAAATTGAAGAGCAGTACACTCTTTCTGATATGAATGCAAGCAGAGCCCCCTACCGTAAATGGAAAGTTATCTTGTGTATATCATATCTTGCTCTGTTGTATTCTTTTTACAGAACATAACACATTTCATTCCATGGTATGTCTCATTGCCTCATAACAATATGGCTGACGAATGACAACCGAGGAAAAAGAACATGTACCGTTCAGATTTGCATACAGGGCACTCGCTAATTGGTGCAATTTCTTCATTTTTTGAAAAAAAAATAATAATTGTTATACTACGGTTTTGAATTTTGCTTCACCCTGTATATTTTTTTCATACAACAACCAAATATACTAACTAAGTGTTGCAAACATCATAAAGGAGAAAGAAAACCTATACATTACAAGAAAAAGGTTTAAAAAATTAAGTTAGTACCTGTAGTTATATATGGAGGAATGGAACCCTTGCAGTATTGATGAGACCACGTATCACTCATCCTAAGTAGAAAACGTACGTCTTTAACCACAAATTTCTTCAATTTTCTTCAAAACTATACTAGTTGGTATAAATATGTTGTTAGGCAACATCTCAACAATATAACATATGTCATTTTTATATATATTATATTGTTGAGCACTCTTCCTAACTGCTATATATTTCAGGCTGTATCTCCGAAACTTCTGAACATATTTTAATGAAATAAAGCTCAAATTGAAGAGCAGTACACTCTTTCTGATATGAATGCAAGCAGAGCCCCCTACCGTAAATGGAAAGTTATCTTGTGTATATCATATCTTGCTCTGTTGTATTCTTTTTACAGAACATAACACATTTCATTCCATGGTATGTCTCATTGCCTCATAACAATATGGCTGACGAATGACAACCGAGGAAAAAGAACATGTACCGTTCAGATTTGCATACAGGGCACTCGCTAATTGGTGCAATTTCTTCATTTTTTGAAAAAAAAATAATAATTGTTATACTACGGTTTTGAATTTTGCTTCACCCTGTATATTTTTTTCATACAACAACCAAATATACTAACTAAGTGTTGCAAACATCATAAAGGAGAAAGAAAACCTATACATTACAAGAAAAAGGTTTAAAAAATGAAGTTAGTACCTGTAGTTATATATGGAGCAATGGAACCCTTGAAGTATTGATGAGACCACGTATCACTCATCCTAAGTAGAAAACGTACGTCTTTAACCACAAATTTCTTCAATTTTCTTCAAAACTATACTAGATTGTATAAATATGTTGTTAGGCAACATCTCAACAATATAACATATGTCATTTTTATATATATTATATTGTTGAGCACTCTTCCTAACTGCTATATACTTCAAGCTGTATCTCCGAAACTTCTGAACATATTTTAATGAAATAAAGCTCAAATTGAAGAACAGTACACTCTTTCTGACATGAATGCAAGCAGAGCCCCCTACCGTAAATGGAAAGTTATGTTGTGTATATCATATCTTGCACTGTTTTATTTTTTTTACAGAACATAACACATTTCATTCCATGATATGTCTCATTGCCTCATAACAATATGGCTGACGAATGACAACCGAGGAAAAAGAACATGTACCGTTCAGATTTGCATACAGGGCACTCGCTAATTGGTGCAATTTCTTCATTTTTTGAAAAAAAAATAATAATTGTTATACTACGGTTTTGAATTTTGCTTCACCCTGTATATTTTTTTTCATACAACAACCAAATATACTAACTAAGTGTTGCAAACATCATAAAGGAGAAAGAAAACCTATATATTACAAGAAAAAGGTTTAAAAATTGAAGTTAGTACCTGTAGTTATATATGGAGCAATGGAACCCTTGCAGTATTGATGAGACCACGTATCACTCATCCTAAGTAGAAAACGTACGTCTTTAACCACAAATTTCTTCAATTTTCTTCAAAACTATACTAGTTGGTATAAACATGTTGCTAGGCAACATCTCAACAATATAATATATGTCATTTTTATATATATTATATTGTTGAGCACTCTTCGTAACTGCTATATATTTCAGGCTATATCTCCGTAACTTCTGAACATATTTTAATGAAATAAAGCTCAAATTGAAGAGCAGTAGACTCTTTCTGATATGAATGCAAGCAGAGCCCCCTACCGTAAATGGAAAGTTATCTTGTGTATATCATATCTTGCACTGTTTTATTCTTTTTACAGAACATAACACATTTCATTCCATGATATGTCTCATTGCCTCATAACAATATGGCTGACGAATGACAACCGAGGAAAAAGAACATGTACCGTTCAGATTTGCATACAGGGCACTCGCTAATTCGTGCAATTTCTTCATTTTTTGAAAAAAAAAATAATAATTGTTATACTACCGTTTTGAATTTTGCTTCACCCTGTATATTTTTTTTCATACAACAACCAAATATACTAACTAAGTGTTGCAAACATCATAAAGGAGAAAGAAAACCTATACATTACAAGAAAAAGGTTTAAAAAATTAAGTTAGTACCTGTAGTTATATATGGAGTAATGGAACCCTTGCAGTATTGATGAGACCACGTATCACTCATTCTAAGTAGAAAACGTACGTCTTTAACCACAAATTTCTTCAATTTTCTTCAAAACTATACTAGTTGGTATAAATATGTTGTTAGGCAACATCTCAACAATATAACATATGTCATTTTTATATATATTATATTGTTGAGCACTCTTCCTAACTGCTATATATTTCAGGCTGTATCTCCGAAACTTCTGAACATATTTTAATGAAATAAAGCTCAAATTGAAGAGCAGTACACTCTTTCTGATATGAATGCAAGCAGAGCCCCCTACCGTAAATGGAAAGTTATCTTGTGTATATCATATCTTGCTCTGTTGTATTCTTTTTACAGAACATAACACATTTCATTCCATGGTATGTCTCATTGCCTCATAACAATATGGCTGACGAATGACAACCGAGGAAAAAGAACATGTACCGTTCAGATTTGCATACAGGGCACTCGCTAATTGGTGCAATTTCTTCATTTTTTGAAAAAAAAATAATAATTGTTATACTACGGTTTTGAATTTTGCTTCACCCTGTATATTTTTTTCATACAACAACCAAATATACTAACTAAGTGTTGCAAACATCATAAAGGAGAAAGAAAACCTATACATTACAAGAAAAAGGTTTAAAAAATGAAGTTAGTACCTGTAGTTATATATGGAGCAATGGAACCCTTGAAGTATTGATGAGACCACGTATCACTCATCCTAAGTAGAAAACGTACGTCTTTAACCACAAATTTCTTCAATTTTCTTCAAAACTATACTAGATTGTATAAATATGTTGTTAGGCAACATCTCAACAATATAACATATGTCATTTTTATATATATTATATTGTTGAGCACTCTTCCTAACTGCTATATACTTCAAGCTGTATCTCCGAAACTTCTGAACATATTTTAATGAAATAAAGCTCAAATTGAAGAACAGTACACTCTTTCTGACATGAATGCAAGCGGAGCCCCCTACCGTAAATGGAAAGTTATGTTGTGTATATCATATCTTGCACTGTTTTATTTTTTTTACAGAACATAACACATTTCATTCCATGATATGTCTCATTGCCTCATAACAATATGGCTGACGAATGACAACCGAGGAAAAAGAACATGTACCGTTCAGATTTGCATACAGGGCACTCGCTAATTGGTGCAATTTCTTCATTTTTTGAAAAAAAAATAATAATTGTTATACTACGGTTTTGAATTTTGCTTCACCCTGTATATTTTTTTTCATACAACAACCAAATATACTAACTAAGTGTTGCAAACATCATAAAGGAGAAAGAAAACCTATACATTACAAGAAAAAGGTTTAAAAATTGAAGTTAGTACCTGTAGTTATATATGGAGCAATGGAACCCTTGCAGTATTGATGAGACCACGTATCACTCATCCTAAGTAGAAAACGTACGTCTTTAACCACAAATTTCTTCAATTTTCTTCAAAACTATACTAGTTGGTATAAACATGTTGTTAGGCAACATCTCAACAATATAATATATGTCATTTTTATATATATTATATTGTTGAGCACTCTTCGTAACTGCTATATATTTCAGGCTATATCTCCGTAACTTCTGAACATATTTTAATGAAATAAAGCTCAAATTGAAGAGCAGTAGACTCTTTCTGATACGAATGCAAGCAGAGCCCCCTACCGTAAATGGAAAGTTATCTTGTGTATATCATATCTTGCACTGTTTTATTCTTTTTACAGAACATAACACATTTCATTCCATGATATGTCTCATTGCCTCATAACAATATGGCTGACGAATGACAACCGAGGAAAAAGAACATGTACCGTTCAGATTTGCATACAGGGCACTCGCTAATTCGTGCAATTTCTTCATTTTTTGAAAAAAAAAATAATAATTGTTATAATACGGTTTTGAATTTTGCTTCACCCTGTATATTTTTTTTCATACAACAACCAAATATACTAACTAAGTGTTGCAAACATCATAAAGGAGAAAGAAAACCTATACATTACAAGAAAAAGGTTTAAAAAATTAAGTTAGTACCTGTAGTTATATATGGAGTAATGGAACCCTTGCAGTATTGATGAGACCACGTATCACTCATCCTAAGTAGAAAACGTACGTCTTTAACCACAAATTTCTTCAATTTTCTTCAAAACTATACTAGTTGGTATAAATATGTTGTTAGGCAACATCTCAACAATATAACATATGTCATTTTTATACATATTATATTGTTGAGCACTCTTCCTAACTGCTATATATTTCAGGCTGTATCTCCGAAACTTCTGAACATATTTTAATGAAATAAAGCTCAAATTGAAGAGCAGTACACTCTTTCTGATATGAATGCAAGCAGAGCCCCCTACCGTAAATGGAAAGTTATCTTGTGTATATCATATCTTGCACTGTTTTATTTTTTTTACAGAACATAACACATTTCATTCCATGATATGTCTCATTGCCTCATAACAATATGGCTGACGAATGACAACCGAGGAAAAAGAACATGTACCGTTCAGATTTGCATACAGGGCACTCGCTAATTGGTGCAATTTCTTCATTTTTTGAAAAAAAAATAATAATTGTTATACTACGGTTTTGAATTTTGCTTCACCCTGTATATTTTTTTCATACAACAACCAAATATACTAACTAAGTGTTGCAAACATCATAAAGGAGAAAGAAAACCTATACATTACAAGAAAAAGGTTTAAAAAATGAAGTTAGTACCTGTAGTTATATATGGAGCAATGGAACCCTTGAAGTATTGATGAGACCACGTATCACTCATCCTAAGTAGAAAACGTACGTCTTTAACCACAAATTTCTTCAATTTTCTTCAAAACTATACTAGATTGTATAAATATGTTGTTAGGCAACATCTCAACAATATAACATATGTCATTTTTATATATATTATATTGTTGAGCACTCTTCCTAACTGCTATATACTTCAAGCTGTATCTCCGAAACTTCTGAACATATTTTAATGAAATAAAGCTCAAATTGAAGAACAGTACACTCTTTCTGACATGAATGCAAGCGGAGCCCCCTACCGTAAATGGAAAGTTATGTTGTGTATATCATATCTTGCACTGTTTTATTTTTTTTACAGAACATAACACATTTCATTCCATGATATGTCTCATTGCCTCATAACAATATGGCTGACGAATGACAACCGAGGAAAAAGAACATGTACCGTTCAGATTTGCATACAGGGCACTCGCTAATTGGTGCAATTTCTTCATTTTTTGAAAAAAAAATAATAATTGTTATACTACGGTTTTGAATTTTGCTTCACCCTGTATATTTTTTTTCATACAACAACCAAATATACTAACTAAGTGTTGCAAACATCATAAAGGAGAAAGAAAACCTATACATTACAAGAAAAAGGTTTAAAAATTGAAGTTAGTACCTGTAGTTATATATGGAGCAATGGAACCCTTGCAGTATTGATGAGACCACGTATCACTCATCCTAAGTAGAAAACGTACGTCTTTAACCACAAATTTCTTCAATTTTCTTCAAAACTATACTAGTTGGTATAAACATGTTGTTAGGCAACATCTCAACAATATAATATATGTCATTTTTATATATATTATATTGTTGAGCACTCTTCGTAACTGCTATATATTTCAGGCTATATCTCCGTAACTTCTGAACATATTTTAATGAAATAAAGCTCAAATTGAAGAGCAGTAGACTCTTTCTGATATGAATGCAAGCAGAGCCCCCTACCGTAAATGGAAAGTTATCTTGTGTATATCATATCTTGCACTGTTTTATTCTTTTTACAGAACATAACACATTTCATTCCATGATATGTCTCATTGCCTCATAACAATATGGCTGACGAATGACAACCGAGGAAAAAGAACATGTACCGTTCAGATTTGCATACAGGGCACTCGCTAATTCGTGCAATTTCTTCATTTTTTGAAAAAAAAAATAATAATTGTTATAATACGGTTTTGAATTTTGCTTCACCCTGTATATTTTTTTTCATACAACAACCAAATATACTAACTAAGTGTTGCAAACATCATAAAGGAGAAAGAAAACCTATACATTACAAGAAAAAGGTTTAAAAAATTAAGTTAGTACCTGTAGTTATATATGGAGTAATGGAACCCTTGCAGTATTGATGAGACCACGTATCACTCATCCTAAGTAGAAAACGTACGTCTTTAACCACAAATTTCTTCAATTTTCTTCAAAACTATACTAGTTGGTATAAATATGTTGTTAGGCAACATCTCAACAATATAACATATGTCATTTTTATACATATTATATTGTTGAGCACTCTTCCTAACTGCTATATATTTCAGGCTGTATCTCCGAAACTTCTGAACATATTTTAATGAAATAAAGCTCAAATTGAAGAGCAGCACACTCTTTCTGATATGAATGCAAGCAGAGCCCCCTACCGTAAATGGAAAGTTATCTTGTGTATATCATATCTTGCTCTGTTGTATTCTTTTTACAGAACATAACACATTTCATTCCATGGTATGTCTCATTGCCTCATAACAATATGGCTGACGAATGACAACCGAGGAAAAAGAACATGTACCGTTCAGATTTGCATACAGGGCACTCGCTAATTGGTGCAATTTCTTCATTTTTTGAAAAAAAAATAATAATTGTTATACTACGGTTTTGAATTTTGCTTCACCCTGTATATTTTTTTCATACAACAACCAAATATACTAACTAAGTGTTGCAAACATCATAAAGGAGAAAGAAAACCTATACATTACAAGAAAAAGGTTTAAAAAATGAAGTTAGTACCTGTAGTTATATATGGAGCAATGGAACCCTTGAAGTATTGATGAGACCACGTATCACTCATCCTAAGTAGAAAACGTACGTCTTTAACCACAAATTTCTTCAATTTTCTTCAAAACTATACTAGATTGTATAAATATGTTGTTAGGCAACATCTCAACAATATAACATATGTCATTTTTATATATATTATATTGTTGAGCACTCTTCCTAACTGCTATATACTTCAAGCTGTATCTCCGAAACTTCTGAACATATTTTAATGAAATAAAGCTCAAATTGAAGAACAGTACACTCTTTCTGACATGAATGCAAGCGGAGCCCCCTACCGTAAATGGAAAGTTATGTTGTGTATATCATATCTTGCACTGTTTTATTTTTTTTACAGAACATAACACATTTCATTCCATGATATGTCTCATTGCCTCATAACAATATGGCTGACGAATGACAACCGAGGAAAAAGAACATGTACCGTTCAGATTTGCATACAGGGCACTCGCTAATTGGTGCAATTTCTTCATTTTTTGAAAAAAAAATAATAATTGTTATACTACGGTTTTGAATTTTGCTTCACCCTGTATATTTTTTTTCATACAACAACCAAATATACTAACTAAGTGTTGCAAACATCATAAAGGAGAAAGAAAACCTATACATTACAAGAAAAAGGTTTAAAAATTGAAGTTAGTACCTGTAGTTATATATGGAGCAATGGAACCCTTGCAGTATTGATGAGACCACGTATCACTCATCCTAAGTAGAAAACGTACGTCTTTAACCACAAATTTCTTCAATTTTCTTCAAAACTATACTAGTTGGTATAAACATGTTGTTAGGCAACATCTCAACAATATAATATATGTCATTTTTATATATATTATATTGTTGAGCACTCTTCGTAACTGCTATATATTTCAGGCTATATCTCCGTAACTTCTGAACATATTTTAATGAAATAAAGCTCAAATTGAAGAGCAGTAGACTCTTTCTGATATGAATGCAAGCAGAGCCCCCTACCGTAAATGGAAAGTTATCTTGTGTATATCATATCTTGCACTGTTTTATTCTTTTTACAGAACATAACACATTTCATTCCATGATATGTCTCATTGCCTCATAACAATATGGCTGACGAATGACAACCGAGGAAAAAGAACATGTACCGTTCAGATTTGCATACAAAGCACTCGCTAATTCGTGCAATTTCTTCATTTTTTGAAAAAAAAAATAATAATTGTTATAATACGGTTTTGAATTTTGCTTCACCCTGTATATTTTTTTTCATACAACAACCAAATATACTAACTAAGTGTTGCAAACATCATAAAGGAGAAAGAAAACCTATACATTACAAGAAAAAGGTTTAAAAAATTAAGTTAGTACCTGTAGTTATATATGGAGTAATGGAACCCTTGCAGTATTGATGAGACCACGTATCACTCATCCTAAGTAGAAAACGTACGTCTTTAACCACAAATTTCTTCAATTTTCTTCAAAACTATACTAGTTGGTATAAATATGTTGTTAGGCAACATCTCAACAATATAACATATGTCATTTTTATACATATTATATTGTTGAGCACTCTTCCTAACTGCTATATATTTCAGGCTGTATCTCCGAAACTTCTGAACATATTTTAATGAAATAAAGCTCAAATTGAAGAGCAGCACACTCTTTCTGATATGAATGCAAGCAGAGCCCCCTACCGTAAATGGAAAGTTATCTTGTGTATATCATATCTTGCTCTGTTGTATTCTTTTTACAGAACATAACACATTTCATTCCATGGTATGTCTCATTGCCTCATAACAATATGGCTGACGAATGACAACCGAGGAAAAAGAACATGTACCGTTCAGATTTGCATACAGGGCACTCGCTAATTGGTGCAATTTCTTCATTTTTTGAAAAAAAAATAATAATTGTTATACTACGGTTTTGAATTTTGCTTCACCCTGTATATTTTTTTCATACAACAACCAAATATACTAACTAAGTGTTGCAAACATCATAAAGGAGAAAGAAAACCTATACATTACAAGAAAAAGGTTTAAAAAATGAAGTTAGTACCTGTAGTTATATATGGAGCAATGGAACCCTTGAAGTATTGATGAGACCACGTATCACTCATCCTAAGTAGAAAACGTACGTCTTTAACCACAAATTTCTTCAATTTTCTTCAAAACTATACTAGATTGTATAAATATGTTGTTAGGCAACATCTCAACAATATAACATATGTCATTTTTATATATATTATATTGTTGAGCACTCTTCCTAACTGCTATATACTTCAAGCTGTATCTCCGAAACTTCTGAACATATTTTAATGAAATAAAGCTCAAATTGAAGAACAGTACACTCTTTCTGACATGAATGCAAGCGGAGCCCCCTACCGTAAATGGAAAGTTATGTTGTGTATATCATATCTTGCACTGTTTTATTTTTTTTACAGAACATAACACATTTCATTCCATGATATGTCTCATTGCCTCATAACAATATGGCTGACGAATGACAACCGAGGAAAAAGAACATGTACCGTTCAGATTTGCATACAGGGCACTCGCTAATTGGTGCAATTTCTTCATTTTTTGAAAAAAAAATAATAATTGTTATACTACGGTTTTGAATTTTGCTTCACCCTGTATATTTTTTTTCATACAACAACCAAATATACTAACTAAGTGTTGCAAACATCATAAAGGAGAAAGAAAACCTATACATTACAAGAAAAAGGTTTAAAAATTGAAGTTAGTACCTGTAGTTATATATGGAGCAATGGAACCCTTGCAGTATTGATGAGACCACGTATCACTCATCCTAAGTAGAAAACGTACGTCTTTAACCACAAATTTCTTCAATTTTCTTCAAAACTATACTAGTTGGTATAAACATGTTGTTAGGCAACATCTCAACAATATAATATATGTCATTTTTATATATATTATATTGTTGAGCACTCTTCGTAACTGCTATATATTTCAGGCTATATCTCCGTAACTTCTGAACATATTTTAATGAAATAAAGCTCAAATTGAAGAGCAGTAGACTCTTTCTGATACGAATGCAAGCAGAGCCCCCTACCGTAAATGGAAAGTTATCTTGTGTATATCATATCTTGCACTGTTTTATTCTTTTTACAGAACATAACACATTTCATTCCATGATATGTCTCATTGCCTCATAACAATATGGCTGACGAATGACAACCGAGGAAAAAGAACATGTACCGTTCAGATTTGCATACAGGGCACTCGCTAATTCGTGCAATTTCTTCATTTTTTGAAAAAAAAATAATAATTGTTATAATACGGTTTTGAATTTTGCTTCACCCTGTATATTTTTTTTCATACAACAACCAAATATACTAACTAAGTGTTGCAAACATCATAAAGGAGAAAGAAAACCTATACATTACAAGAAAAAGGTTTAAAAAATTAAGTTAGTACCTGTAGTTATATATGGAGTAATGGAACCCTTGCAGTATTGATGAGACCACGTATCACTCATCCTAAGTAGAAAACGTACGTCTTTAACCACAAATTTCTTCAATTTTCTTCAAAACTATACTAGTTGGTATAAATATGTTGTTAGGCAACATCTCAACAATATAACATATGTCATTTTTATACATATTATATTGTTGAGCACTCTTCCTAACTGCTATATATTTCAGGCTGTATCTCCGAAACTTCTGAACATATTTTAATGAAATAAAGCTCAAATTGAAGAGCAGTACACTCTTTCTGATATGAATGCAAGCAGAGCCCCCTACCGTAAATGGAAAGTTATCTTGTGTATATCATATCTTGCACTGTTTTATTTTTTTTACAGAACATAACACATTTCATTCCATGATATGTCTCATTGCCTCATAACAATATGGCTGACGAATGACAACCGAGGAAAAAGAACATGTACCGTTCAGATTTGCATACAGGGCACTCGCTAATTGGTGCAATTTCTTCATTTTTTGAAAAAAAAATAATAATTGTTATACTACGGTTTTGAATTTTGCTTCACCCTGTATATTTTTTTCATACAACAACCAAATATACTAACTAAGTGTTGCAAACATCATAAAGGAGAAAGAAAACCTATACATTACAAGAAAAAGGTTTAAAAAATGAAGTTAGTACCTGTAGTTATATATGGAGCAATGGAACCCTTGAAGTATTGATGAGACCACGTATCACTCATCCTAAGTAGAAAACGTACGTCTTTAACCACAAATTTCTTCAATTTTCTTCAAAACTATACTAGATTGTATAAATATGTTGTTAGGCAACATCTCAACAATATAACATATGTCATTTTTATATATATTATATTGTTGAGCACTCTTCCTAACTGCTATATACTTCAAGCTGTATCTCCGAAACTTCTGAACATATTTTAATGAAATAAAGCTCAAATTGAAGAACAGTACACTCTTTCTGACATGAATGCAAGCGGAGCCCCCTACCGTAAATGGAAAGTTATGTTGTGTATATCATATCTTGCACTGTTTTATTTTTTTTACAGAACATAACACATTTCATTCCATGATATGTCTCATTGCCTCATAACAATATGGCTGACGAATGACAACCGAGGAAAAAGAACATGTACCGTTCAGATTTGCATACAGGGCACTCGCTAATTGGTGCAATTTCTTCATTTTTTGAAAAAAAAATAATAATTGTTATACTACGGTTTTGAATTTTGCTTCACCCTGTATATTTTTTTTCATACAACAACCAAATATACTAACTAAGTGTTGCAAACATCATAAAGGAGAAAGAAAACCTATACATTACAAGAAAAAGGTTTAAAAATTGAAGTTAGTACCTGTAGTTATATATGGAGCAATGGAACCCTTGCAGTATTGATGAGACCACGTATCACTCATCCTAAGTAGAAAACGTACGTCTTTAACCACAAATTTCTTCAATTTTCTTCAAAACTATACTAGTTGGTATAAACATGTTGTTAGGCAACATCTCAACAATATAATATATGTCATTTTTATATATATTATATTGTTGAGCACTCTTCGTAACTGCTATATATTTCAGGCTATATCTCCGTAACTTCTGAACATATTTTAATGAAATAAAGCTCAAATTGAAGAGCAGTAGACTCTTTCTGATATGAATGCAAGCAGAGCCCCCTACCGTAAATGGAAAGTTATCTTGTGTATATCATATCTTGCACTGTTTTATTCTTTTTACAGAACATAACACATTTCATTCCATGATATGTCTCATTGCCTCATAACAATATGGCTGACGAATGACAACCGAGGAAAAAGAACATGTACCGTTCAGATTTGCATACAGGGCACTCGCTAATTCGTGCAATTTCTTCATTTTTTGAAAAAAAAAATAATAATTGTTATAATACGGTTTTGAATTTTGCTTCACCCTGTATATTTTTTTTCATACAACAACCAAATATACTAACTAAGTGTTGCAAACATCATAAAGGAGAAAGAAAACCTATACATTACAAGAAAAAGGTTTAAAAAATTAAGTTAGTACCTGTAGTTATATATGGAGTAATGGAACCCTTGCAGTATTGATGAGACCACGTATCACTCATCCTAAGTAGAAAACGTACGTCTTTAACCACAAATTTCTTCAATTTTCTTCAAAAATATACTAGTTGGTATAAATATGTTGTTAGGCAACATCTCAACAATATAACATATGTCATTTTTATACATATTATATTGTTGAGCACTCTTCCTAACTGCTATATATTTCAGGCTGTATCTCCGAAACTTCTGAACATATTTTAATGAAATAAAGCTCAAATTGAAGAGCAGCACACTCTTTCTGATATGAATGCAAGCAGAGCCCCCTACCGTAAATGGAAAGTTATCTTGTGTATATCATATCTTGCTCTGTTGTATTCTTTTTACAGAACATAACACATTTCTTTCCATGGTATGTCTCATTGCCTCATAACAATATGGCTGACGAATGACAACCGAGGAAAAAGAACATGTACCGTTCAGATTTGCATACAGGGCACTCGCTAATTGGTGCAATTTCTTCATTTTTTGAAAAAAAAATAATAATTGTTATACTACGGTTTTGAATTTTGCTTCACCCTGTATATTTTTTTCATACAACAACCAAATATACTAACTAAGTGTTGCAAACATCATAAAGGAGAAAGAAAACCTATACATTACAAGAAAAAGGTTTAAAAAATGAAGTTAGTACCTGTAGTTATATATGGAGCAATGGAACCCTTGAAGTATTGATGAGACCACGTATCACTCATCCTAAGTAGAAAACGTACGTCTTTAACCACAAATTTCTTCAATTTTCTTCAAAACTATACTAGATTGTATAAATATGTTGTTAGGCAACATCTCAACAATATAACATATGTCATTTTTATATATATTATATTGTTGAGCACTCTTCCTAACTGCTATATACTTCAAGCTGTATCTCCGAAACTTCTGAACATATTTTAATGAAATAAAGCTCAAATTGAAGAACAGTACACTCTTTCTGACATGAATGCAAGCAGAGCCCCCTACCGTAAATGGAAAGTTATGTTGTGTATATCATATCTTGCACTGTTTTATTTTTTTTACAGAACATAACACATTTCATTCCATGATATGTCTCATTGCCTCATAACAATATGGCTGACGAATGACAACCGAGGAAAAAGAACATGTACCGTTCAGATTTGCATACAGGGCACTCGCTAATTGGTGCAATTTCTTCATTTTTTGAAAAAAAAAATAATAATTGTTATACTACGGTTTTGAATTTTGCTTCACCCTGTATATTTTTTTTCATACAACAACCAAATATACTAACTAAGTGTTGCAAACATCATAAAGGAGAATGAAAACCTATATATTACAAGAAAAAGGTTTAAAAATTGAAGTTAGTACCTGTAGTTATATATGGAGCAATGGAACCCTTGCAGTATTGATGAGACCACGTATCACTCATCCTAAGTAGAAAACGTACGTCTTTAACCACAAATTTCTTCAATTTTCTTCAAAACTATACTAGTTGGTATAAACATGTTGTTAGGCAACATCTCAACAATATAATATATGTCATTTTTATATATATTATATTGTTGAGCACTCTTCGTAACTGCTATATATTTCAGGCTATATCTCCGTAGCTTCTGAACATATTTTAATGAAATAAAGCTCAAATTGAAGAGCAGTAGACTCTTTCTGATATGAATGCAAGCAGAGCCCCCTACCGTAAATGGAAAGTTATCTTGTGTATATCATATCTTGCACTGTTTTATTCTTTTTACAGAACATAACACATTTCATTCCATGATATGTCTCATTGCCTCATAACAATATGGCTGACGAATGACAACCGAGGAAAAAGAACATGTACCGTTCAGATTTGCATACAGGGCACTCGCTAATTCGTGCAATTTCTTCATTTTTTGAAAAAAAAAATAATAATTGTTATAATACGGTTTTGAATTTTGCTTCACCCTGTATATTTTTTTTCATACAACAACCAAATATACTAACTAAGTGTTGCAAACATCATAAAGGAGAAAGAAAACCTATACATTACAAGAAAAAGGTTTAAAAAATTAAGTTAGTACCTGTAGTTATATATGGAGTAATGGAACCCTTGCAGTATTGATGAGACCACGTATCACTCATCCTAAGTAGAAAACGTACGTCTTTAACCACAAATTTCTTCAATTTTCTTCAAAACTATACTAGTTGGTATAAATATGTTGTTAGGCAACATCTCAACAATATAACATATGTCATTTTTATACATATTATATTGTTGAGCACTCTTCCTAACTGCTATATATTTCAGGCTGTATCTCCGAAACTTCTGAACATATTTTAATGAAATAAAGCTCAAATTGAAGAGCAGTACACTCTTTCTGATATGAATGCAAGCAGAGCCCCCTACCGTAAATGGAAAGTTATCTTGTGTATATCATATCTTGCTCTGTTGTATTCTTTTTACAGAACATAACACATTTCATTCCATGGTATGTCTCATTGCCTCATAACAATATGGCTGACGAATGACAACCGAGGAAAAAGAACATGTACCGTTCAGATTTGCATACAGGGCACTCGCTAATTGGTGCAATTTCTTCATTTTTTGAAAAAAAATATAATAATTGTTATACTACGGTTTTGAATTTTGCTTCACCCTGTATATTTTTTTCATACAACAACCAAATATACTAACTAAGTGTTGCAAACATCATAAAGGAGAAAGAAAACCTATACATTACAAGAAAAAGGTTTAAAAAATTAAGTTAGTACCTGTAGTTATATATGGAGGAATGGAACCCTTGCAGTATTGATGAGACCACGTATCACTCATCCTAAGTAGAAAACGTACGTCTTTAACCACAAATTTCTTCAATTTTCTTCAAAACTATACTAGTTGGTATAAACATGTTGTTAGGCAACATCTCAACAATATAATATATGTCATTTTTATATATATTATATTGTTGAGCACTCTTCGTAACTGCTATATATTTCAGGCTATATCTCCGTAACTTCTGAACATATTTTAATGAAATAAAGCTCAAATTGAAGAGCAGTACACTCTTTCTGATATGAATGCAAGCAGAGCCCCCTACCGTAAATGGAAAGTTATCTTGTGTATATCATATCTTGCACTGTTTTATTCTTTTTACAGAACATAACACATTTCATTCCATGATATGTCTCATTGCCTCATAACAATATGGCTGACGAATGACAACCGAGTTAAAAGAACATGTACCGTTCAGATTTGCATACAGGGCACTCGCTAATTGGTGCAATTTCTTCATTTTTTGAAAAAAAATAATAATTGTTATACTACGGTTTTGAATTTTGCTTCACCCTGTATATTTTTTTTCATACAACAACCAAATATACTAACTAAGTGTTGCAAACATCATAAAGGAGAAAGAAAACCTATACATTACAAGAAAAAGGTTTAAAAAATTAAGTTAGTACCTGTAGTTATATATGGAGTAATGGAACCCTTGCAGTATTGATGAGACCACGTATCACTCATCCTAAGTAGAAAACGTACGTCTTTAACCACAAATTTCTTCAATTTTCTTCAAAACTATACTAGTTGGTATAAATATGTTGTTAGGCAACATCTCAACAATATAACATATGTCATTTTTATATATATTATATTGTTGAGCACTCTTCCTAACTGCTATATATTTCAAGCTGTATCTCCGAAACTTCTGAACATATTTTAATGAAATAAAGCTCAAATTGAAGAGCAGTACACTCTTTCTGATATGAATGCAAGCAGAGCCCCCTACCGTAAATGGAAAGTTATCTAGTGTATATCATATCTTGCTCTGTTGTATTCTTTTTACAGAACATAACACATTTCATTCCATGGTATGTCTCATTGCCTCATAACAATATGGCTGACGAATGACAACCGAGGAAAAAGAACATGTACCGTTCAGATTTGCATACAGGGCACTCGCTAATTGGTGCAATTTCTTCATTTTTTGAAAAAAAAATAATAATTGTTATACTACGGTTTTGAATTTTGCTTCACCCTGTATATTTTTTTCATACAACAACCAAATATACTAACTAAGTGTTGCAAACATCATAAAGGAGAAAGAAAACCTATACATTACAAGAAAAAGGTTTAAAAAATGAAGTTAGTACCTGTAGTTATATATGGAGCAATGGAACCCTTGAAGTATTGATGAGACCACGTATCACTCATCCTAAGTAGAAAACGTACGTCTTTAACCACAAATTTCTTCAATTTTCTTCAAAACTATACTAGTTGGTATAAATATGTTGTTAGGCAACATCTCAACAATATAACATATGTCATTTTTATATATATTATATTGTTGAGCACTCTTCCTAACTGCTATATACTTCAAGCTGTATCTCCGTAACTTCTGAACATATTTTAATGAAATAAAGCTCAAATTGAAGAGCAGTACACTCTTTCTGATATGAATGCAAGCAGAGCCCCCTACCGTAAATGGAAAGTTATCTTGTGTATATCATATCTTGCACTGTTTTATTTTTTTTACAGAACATAACACATTTCATTCCATGATATGTCTCATTGCCTCATAACAATATGGCTGACGAATGACAACCGAGGAAAAAGAACATGTACCGTTCAGATTTGCATACAGGGCACTCGCTAATTGGTGCAATTTCTTCATTTTTTGAAAAAAAAAATAATAATTGTTATACTACGGTTTTGAATTTTGCTTCACCCTGTATATTTTTTTCATACAACAACCAAATATACTAACTAAGTGTTGCAAACATCATAAAGGAGAAAGAAAACCTATACATTACAAGAAAAAGGTTTAAAAAATGAAGTTAGTACCTGTAGTTATATATGGAGCAATGGAACCCTTGAAGTATTGATGAGACCACGTATCACTCATCCTAAGTAGAAAACGTACGTCTTTAACCACAAATTTCTTCAATTTTCTTCAAAACTATACTAGATTGTATAAATATGTTGTTAGGCAACATCTCAACAATATAACATATGTCATTTTTATATATATTATATTGTTGAGCACTCTTCCTAACTGCTATATACTTCAAGCTGTATCTCCGAAACTTCTGAACATATTTTAATGAAATAAAGCTCAAATTGAAGAACAGTACACTCTTTCTGACATGAATGCAAGCGGAGCCCCCTACCGTAAATGGAAAGTTATGTTGTGTATATCATATCTTGCACTGTTTTATTTTTTTTACAGAACATAACACATTTCATTCCATGATATGTCTCATTGCCTCATAACAATATGGCTGACGAATGACAACCGAGGAAAAAGAACATGTACCGTTCAGATTTGCATACAGGGCACTCGCTAATTGGTGCAATTTCTTCATTTTTTGAAAAAAAAATAATAATTGTTATACTACGGTTTTGAATTTTGCTTCACCCTGTATATTTTTTTTCATACAACAACCAAATATACTAACTAAGTGTTGCAAACATCATAAAGGAGAAAGAAAACCTATACATTACAAGAAAAAGGTTTAAAAATTGAAGTTAGTACCTGTAGTTATATATGGAGCAATGGAACCCTTGCAGTATTGATGAGACCACGTATCACTCATCCTAAGTAGAAAACGTACGTCTTTAACCACAAATTTCTTCAATTTTCTTCAAAACTATACTAGTTGGTATAAACATGTTGTTAGGCAACATCTCAACAATATAATATATGTCATTTTTATATATATTATATTGTTGAGCACTCTTCGTAACTGCTATATATTTCAGGCTATATCTCCGTAACTTCTGAACATATTTTAATGAAATAAAGCTCAAATTGAAGAGCAGTAGACTCTTTCTGATATGAATGCAAGCAGAGCCCCCTACCGTAAATGGAAAGTTATCTTGTGTATATCATATCTTGCACTGTTTTATTCTTTTTACAGAACATAACACATTTCATTCCATGATATGTCTCATTGCCTCATAACAATATGGCTGACGAATGACAACCGAGGAAAAAGAACATGTACCGTTCAGATTTGCATACAGGGCACTCGCTAATTCGTGCAATTTCTTCATTTTTTGAAAAAAAAAATAATAATTGTTATAATACGGTTTTGAATTTTGCTTCACCCTGTATATTTTTTTTCATACAACAACCAAATATACTAACTAAGTGTTGCAAACATCATAAAGGAGAAAGAAAACCTATACATTACAAGAAAAAGGTTTAAAAAATTAAGTTAGTACCTGTAGTTATATATGGAGTAATGGAACCCTTGCAGTATTGATGAGACCACGTATCACTCATCCTAAGTAGAAAACGTACGTCTTTAACCACAAATTTCTTCAATTTTCTTCAAAAATATACTAGTTGGTATAAATATGTTGTTAGGCAACATCTCAACAATATAACATATGTCATTTTTATACATATTATATTGTTGAGCACTCTTCCTAACTGCTATATATTTCAGGCTGTATCTCCGAAACTTCTGAACATATTTTAATGAAATAAAGCTCAAATTGAAGAGCAGCACACTCTTTCTGATATGAATGCAAGCAGAGCCCCCTACCGTAAATGGAAAGTTATCTTGTGTATATCATATCTTGCTCTGTTGTATTCTTTTTACAGAACATAACACATTTCTTTCCATGGTATGTCTCATTGCCTCATAACAATATGGCTGACGAATGACAACCGAGGAAAAAGAACATGTACCGTTCAGATTTGCATACAGGGCACTCGCTAATTGGTGCAATTTCTTCATTTTTTGAAAAAAAAATAATAATTGTTATACTACGGTTTTGAATTTTGCTTCACCCTGTATATTTTTTTCATACAACAACCAAATATACTAACTAAGTGTTGCAAACATCATAAAGGAGAAAGAAAACCTATACATTACAAGAAAAAGGTTTAAAAAATGAAGTTAGTACCTGTAGTTATATATGGAGCAATGGAACCCTTGAAGTATTGATGAGACCACGTATCACTCATCCTAAGTAGAAAACGTACGTCTTTAACCACAAATTTCTTCAATTTTCTTCAAAACTATACTAGATTGTATAAATATGTTGTTAGGCAACATCTCAACAATATAACATATGTCATTTTTATATATATTATATTGTTGAGCACTCTTCCTAACTGCTATATACTTCAAGCTGTATCTCCGAAACTTCTGAACATATTTTAATGAAATAAAGCTCAAATTGAAGAACAGTACACTCTTTCTGACATGAATGCAAGCAGAGCCCCCTACCGTAAATGGAAAGTTATGTTGTGTATATCATATCTTGCACTGTTTTATTTTTTTTACAGAACATAACACATTTCATTCCATGATATGTCTCATTGCCTCATAACAATATGGCTGACGAATGACAACCGAGTTAAAAGAACATGTACCGTTCAGATTTGCATACAGGGCACTCGCTAATTGGTGCAATTTCTTCATTTTTTGAAAAAAAATAATAATTGTTATACTACGGTTTTGAATTTTGCTTCACCCTGTATATTTTTTTTCATACAACAACCAAATATACTAACTAAGTGTTGCAAACATCATAAAGGAGAAAGAAAACCTATACATTACAAGAAAAAGGTTTAAAAAATTAAGTTAGTACCTGTAGTTATATATGGAGTAATGGAACCCTTGCAGTATTGATGAGACCACGTATCACTCATCCTAAGTAGAAAACGTACGTCTTTAACCACAAATTTCTTCAATTTTCTTCAAAACTATACTAGTTGGTATAAATATGTTGTTAGGCAACATCTCAACAATATAACATATGTCATTTTTATATATATTATATTGTTGAGCACTCTTCCTAACTGCTATATATTTCAAGCTGTATCTCCGAAACTTCTGAACATATTTTAATGAAATAAAGCTCAAATTGAAGAGCAGTACACTCTTTCTGATATGAATGCAAGCAGAGCCCCCTACCGTAAATGGAAAGTTATCTAGTGTATATCATATCTTGCTCTGTTGTATTCTTTTTACAGAACATAACACATTTCATTCCATGGTATGTCTCATTGCCTCATAACAATATGGCTGACGAATGACAACCGAGGAAAAAGAACATGTACCGTTCAGATTTGCATACAGGGCACTCGCTAATTGGTGCAATTTCTTCATTTTTTGAAAAAAAAATAATAATTGTTATACTACGGTTTTGAATTTTGCTTCACCCTGTATATTTTTTTCATACAACAACCAAATATACTAACTAAGTGTTGCAAACATCATAAAGGAGAAAGAAAACCTATACATTACAAGAAAAAGGTTTAAAAAATGAAGTTAGTACCTGTAGTTATATATGGAGCAATGGAACCCTTGAAGTATTGATGAGACCACGTATCACTCATCCTAAGTAGAAAACGTACGTCTTTAACCACAAATTTCTTCAATTTTCTTCAAAACTATACTAGTTGGTATAAATATGTTGTTAGGCAACATCTCAACAATATAACATATGTCATTTTTATATATATTATATTGTTGAGCACTCTTCCTAACTGCTATATACTTCAAGCTGTATCTCCGAAACTTCTGAACATATTTTAATGAAATAAAGCTCAAATTGAAGAGCAGTACACTCTTTCTGATATGAATGCAAGCAGAGACCCCTACCGTAAATGGAAAGTTATGTTGTGTATATCATATCTTGCACTGTTTTATTTTTTTTACAGAACATAACACATTTCATTCCATGATATGTCTCATTGCCTCATAACAATATGGCTGACGAATGACAACCGAGGAAAAAGAACATGTACCGTTCAGATTTGCATACAGGGCACTCGCTAATTGGTGCAATTTCTTCATTTTTTGAAAAAAAAAATAATTGTTATACTACGGTTTTGAATTTTGCTTCACCCTGTATATTTTTTTTCATACAACAACCAAATATACTAACTAAGTGTTGCAAACATCATAAAGGAGAAAGAAAACCTATACATTACAAGAAAAAGGTTTAAAAATTGAAGTTAGTACCTGTAGTTATATATGGAGCAATGGAACCCTTGCAGTATTGATGAGACCACGTATCACTCATCCTAAGTAGAAAACGTACGTCTTTAACCACAAATTTCTTCAATTTTCTTCAAAACTATACTAGTTGGTATAAACATGTTGTTAGGCAACATCTCAACAATATAATATATGTCATTTTTATATATATTATATTGTTGAGCACTCTTCGTAACTGCTATATATTTCAGGCTATATCTCCGTAACTTCTGAACATATTTTAATGAAATAAAGCTCAAATTGAAGAGCAGTACACTCTTTCTGATATGAATGCAAGCAGAGCCCCCTACCGTAAATGGAAAGTTATCTTGTGTATATCATATCTTGCACTGTTTTATTCTTTTTACAGAACATAACACATTTCATTCCATGATATGTCTCATTGCCTCATAACAATATGGCTGACGAATGACAACCGAGGAAAAAGAACATGTACCGTTCAGATTTGCATACAGGGCACTCGCTAATTCGTGCAATTTCTTCATTTTTTGAAAAAAAAATAATAATTGTTATACTACGGTTTTGAATTTTGCTTCACCCTGTATATTTTTTTTCATACAACAACCAAATATACTAACTAAGTGTTGCAAACATCATAAAGGAGAAAGAAAACCTATACATTACAAGAAAAAGGTTTAAAAAATTAAGTTAGTACCTGTAGTTATATATGGAGTAATGGAACCCTTGCAGTATTGATGAGACCACGTATCACTCATCCTAAGTAGAAAACGTACGTCTTTAACCACAAATTTCTTCAATTTTCTTCAAAACTATACTAGTTGGTATAAATATGTTGTTAGGCAACATCTCAACAATATAACATATGTCATTTTTATACATATTATATTGTTGAGCACTCTTCCTAACTGCTATATATTTCAGGCTGTATCTCCGAAACTTCTGAACATATTTTAATGAAATAAAGCTCAAATTGAAGAGCAGTACACTCTTTCTGATATGAATGCAAGCAGAGCCCCCTACCGTAAATGGAAAGTTATCTTGTGTATATCATATCTTGCTCTGTTGTATTCTTTTTACAGAACATAACACATTTCATTCCATGATATGTCTCATTGCCTCATAACAATATGGCTGACGAATGACAACCGAGTTAAAAGAACATGTACCGTTCAGATTTGCATACAGGGCACTCGCTAATTGGTGCAATTTCTTCATTTTTTGAAAAAAAAATAATAATTGTTATACTACGGTTTTGAATTTTGCTTCACCCTGTATATTTTTTTTCATACAACAACCAAATATACTAACTAAGTGTTGCAAACATCATAAAGGAGAAAGAAAACCTATACATTACAAGAAAAAGGTTTAAAAAATGAAGTTAGTACCTGTAGTTATATATGGAGCAATGGAACCCTTGAAGTATTGATGAGACCACGTATCACTCATCCTAAGTAGAAAACGTACGTCTTTAACCACAAATTTCTTCAATTTTCTTCAAAACTATACTAGTTGGTATAAATATGTTGTTAGGCAACATCTCAACAATATAACATATGTCATTTTTATATATATTATATTGTTGAGCACTCTTCCTAACTGCTATATACTTCAAGCTGTATCTCCGAAACTTCTGAACATATTTTAATGAAATAAAGCTCAAATTGAAGAGCAGTACACTCTTTCTGACATGAATGCAAGCAGAGCCCCCTACCGTAAATGGAAAGTTATGTTGTGTATATCATATCTTGCACTGTTTTATTTTTTTTACAGAACATAACACATTTCATTCCATGATATGTCTCATTGCCTCATAACAATATGGCTGACGAATGACAACCGAGGAAAAAGAACATGTACCGTTCAGATTTGCATACAGGGCACTCGCTAATTCGTGCAATTTCTTCATTTTTTGAAAAAAAAATAATAATTGTTATACTACGGTTTTGAATTTTGCTTCACCCTGTATATTTTTTTCATACAACAACCAAATATACTAACTAAGTGTTGGAAACATCATAAAGGAGAAAGAAAACCTATACATTACAAGAAAAAGGTTTAAAAAATGAAGTTAGTACCTGTAGTTATATATGGAGCAATGGAACCCTTGAAGTATTGATGAGACCACGTATCACTCATCCTAAGTAGAAAACGTACGTCTTTAACCACAAATTTCTTCAATTTTCTTCAAAACTATACTAGTTGGTATAAATATGTTGTTAGGCAACATCTCAACAATATAACATATGTCATTTTTATATATATTATATTGTTGAGCACTCTTCCTAACTGCTATATACTTCAAGCTGTATCTCCGAAACTTCTGAACATATTTTAATGAAATAAAGCTCAAATTGAAGAGCAGTACACTCTTTCTGACATGAATGCAAGCAGAGCCCCCTACCGTAAATGGAAAGTTATGTTGTGTATATCATATCTTGCACTGTTTTATTTTTTTACAGAACATAACACATTTCATTCCATGATATGTCTCATTGCCTCATAACAATATGGCTGACGAATGACAACCGAGGAAAAAGAACATGTACCGTTCAGATTTGCATACAGGGCACTCGCTAATTGGTGCAATTTCTTCATTTTTTGAAAAAAAAATAATAATTGTTATACTACGGTTTTGAATTTTGCTTCACCCTGTATATTTTTTTTCATACAACAACCAAATATACTAACTAAGTGTTGGAAACATCATAAAGGAGAAAGAAAACCTATACATTACAAGAAAAAGGTTTAAAAAATGAAGTTAGTACCTGTTGTTATATATGGAGCAATGGAACCCTTGCAGTATTGATGAGACCACGTATCACTCATCCTAAGTAGAAAACGTACGTCTTTAACCACAAATTTCTTCAATTTTCTTCAAAACTATACTAGTTGGTATAAATATGTTGTTAGGCAACATCTCAACAATATAACATATGTCATTTTTATATATATTATATTGTTGAGCACTCTTGCTAACTGCTATATATTTCAGGCTATATCTCCGAAACTTCTGAATATATTTTAATGAAATAAAGCTCAAATTGAAGAGCAGTACACTCTTTCTGATATGAATGCAAGCAGAGACCCCTACCGTAAATGGAAAGTTATGTTGTGTATATCATATCTTGCACTGTTTTATTTTTTTTACAGAACATAACACATTTCATTCCATGATATGTCTCATTGCCTCATAACAATATGGCTGACGAATGACAACCGAGGAAAAAGAACATGTACCGTTCAGATTTGCATACAGGGCACTCGCTAATTGGTGCAATTTCTTCATTTTTTGAAAAAAAAATAATAATTGTTATACTACGGTTTTGAATTTTGCTTCACCCTGTATATTTTTTTTCATACAACAACCAAATATACTAACTAAGTGTTGCAAACATCATAAAGGAGAAAGAAAACCTATACATTACAAGAAAAAGGTTTAAAAATTGAAGTTAGTACCTGTAGTTATATATGGAGCAATGGAACCCTTGCAGTATTGATGAGACCACGTATCACTCATCCTAAGTAGAAAACGTACGTCTTTAACCACAAATTTCTTCAATTTTCTTCAAAACTATACTAGTTGGTATAAACATGTTGTTAGGCAACATCTCAACAATATAATATATGTCATTTTTATATATATTATATTGTTGAGCACTCTTCGTAACTGCTATATATTTCAGGCTATATCTCCGTAACTTCTGAACATATTTTAATGAAATAAAGCTCAAATTGAAGAGCAGTACACTCTTTCTGATATGAATGCAAGCAGAGCCCCCTACCGTAAATGGAAAGTTATCTTGTGTATATCATATCTTGCACTGTTTTATTCTTTTTACAGAACATAACACATTTCATTCCATGATATGTCTCATTGCCTCATAACAATATTGCTGACGAATGACAACCGAGGAAAAAGAACATGTACCGTTCAGATTTGCATACAGGGCACTCGCTAATTCGTGCAATTTCTTCATTTTTTGAAAAAAAAAATAATAATTGTTATACTACGGTTTTGAATTTTGCTTCACCCTGTATATTTTTTTTCATACAACAACCAAATATACTAACTAAGTGTTGCAAACATCATAAAGGAGAAACAAATCCTATACATTACAAGAAATAGGTTTAAAAAATTAAGTTAGTACCTGTAGTTATATATGGAGTAATGGAACCCTTGCAGTATTGATGAGACCACGTATCACTCATCCTAAGTAGAAAACGTACGTCTTTAACCACAAATTTCTTCAATTTTCTTCAAAACTATACTAGTTGGTATAAATATGTTGTTAGGCAACATCTCAACAATATAACATATGTCATTTTTATACATATTATATTGTTGAGCACTCTTCCTAACTGCTATATATTTCAGGCTGTATCTCCGAAACTTCTGAACATATTTTAATGAAATAAAGCTCAAATTGAAGAGCAGTACACTCTTTCTGATATGAATGCAAGCAGAGCCCCCTACCGTAAATGGAAAGTTATCTTGTGTATATCATATCTTGCTCTGTTGTATTCTTTTTACAGAACATAACACATTTCATTCCATGGTATGTCTCATTGCCTCATAACAATATGGCTGACGAATGACAACCGAGGAAAAAGAACATGTACCGTTCAGATTTGCATACAGGGCACTCGCTAATTGGTGCAATTTCTTCATTTTTTGAAAAAAAAATAATAATTGTTATACTACGGTTTTGAATTTTGCTTCACCCTGTATATTTTTTTCATACAACAACCAAATATACTAACTAAGTGTTGCAAACATCATAAAGGAGAAAGAAAACCTATACATTACAAGAAAAAGGTTTAAAAAATGAAGTTAGTACCTGTAGTTATATATGGAGCAATGGAACCCTTGAAGTATTGATGAGACCACGTATCACTCATCCTAATTAGAAAACGTACGTCTTTAACCACAAATTTCTTCAATTTTCTTCAAAACTATACTAGTTGGTATAAATATGTTTTAGGCAACATCTCAACAATATAACATATGTCATTTTTATATATATTATATTGTTGAGCACTCTTCCTAACTGCTATATACTTCAAGCTGTATCTCCGAAACTTCTGAACATATTTTAATGAAATAAAGCTCAAATTGAAGAGCAGTACACTCTTTCTGACATGAATGCAAGCAGAGCCCCCTACCGTAAATGGAAAGTTATGTTGTGTATATCATATCTTGCACTGTTTTATTTTTTTTACAGAACATAACACATTTCATTCCATGATATGTCTCATTGCCTCATAACAATATGGCTGACGAATGACAACCGAGGAAAAAGAACATGTACCGTTCAGATTTGCATACAGGGCACTCGCTAATTGGTGCAATTTCTTCATTTTTTGAAAAAAAAATAATAATTGTTATACTACGGTTTTGAATTTTGCTTCACCCTGTATATTTTTTTTCATACAACAACCAAATATACTAACTAAGTGTTGGAAACATCATAAAGGAGAAAGAAATCCTATACATTACAAGAAAAAGGTTTAAAAAATGAAGTTAGTACCTGTTGTTATATATGGAGGAATGGAACCCTTGCAGTATTGATGAGACCACGTATCACTCATCCTATGTAGAAAACGTACGTCTTTAACCACAAATTTCTTCAATTTTCTTCAAAACTATACTAGTTGGTATAAATATGTTGTTAGGCAACATCTCAACAATATAACATATGTCATTTTTATATATATTATATTGTTGAGCACTCTTCCTAAGTGCTATATATTTCAGGCTATATCTCCGAAACTTCTGAACATATTCTAATGAAATAAAGCTCAAATTGAAGAGCAGTACACTCTTTCTGATATGAATGCAAGCAGAGCCCCCTACCGTAAATGGAAAGTTATGTTGTGTATATCATATCTTGCACTGTTTTATTTTTTTTACAGAACATAACACATTTCATTCCATGATATGTCTCATTGCCTCATAACAATATGGCTGACGAATGACAACCGAGGAAAAAGAACATGTACCGTTCAGATTTGCATACAGGGCACTCGCTAATTGGTGCAATTTCTTCATTTTTTGAAAAAAAATAATAATTGTTATACTACGGTTTTGAATTTTGCTTCACCCTTTATATTTTTTTTCATACAACAACCAAATATACTAACTAAGTGTTGCAAACATCATAAAGGAGAAAGAAAACCTATACATTACAAGAAAAAGGTTTAAAAATTGAAGTTAGTACCTGTAGTTATATATGGAGCAATGGAACCCTTGCAGTATTGATGAGACCACGTATCACTCATCCTAAGTAGAAAACGTACGTCTTTAACCACAAATTTCTTCAATTTTCTTCAAAACTATACTAGTTGGTATAAATATGTTGTTAGGCAACATCTCAACAATATAATATATGTTATTTTTATATATATTATATTGTTGAGCCCTCTTCGTAACTGCTATATATTTCAGGCTATATCTCCGTAACTTCTGAACATATTTTAATGAAATAAAGCTCAAATTGAAGAGCAGTACACTCTTTCAGATATGAATGCAAGCAGAGCCCCCTACCGTAAATGGAAAGTTATCTTGTGTATATCATATCTTGCACTGTTTTATTTTTTTTACAGAACATAACACATTTCATTCCATGATATGTCTCATTGCCTCATAACAATATGGCTGACGAATGACAACCGAGGAAAAAGAACATGTACCGTTCAGATTTGCATACAGGGCACTCGCTAATTGGTGCAATTTCTTCATTTTTTGAAAAAAAAATAATAATTGTTATACTACGGTTTTGAATTTTGCTTCACCCTGTATATTTTTTTCATACAACAACCAAATATACTAACTAAGTGTTGCAAACATCATAAAGGAGAAAGAAAACCTATACATTACAAGAAAAAGGTTTAAAAAATGAAGTTAGTACCTGTAGTTATATATGGAGCAATGGAACCCTTGAAGTATTGATGAGACCACGTATCACTCATCCTAATTAGAAAACGTACGTCTTTAACCACAAATTTCTTCAATTTTCTTCAAAACTATACTAGTTGGTATAAATATGTTTTAGGCAACATCTCAACAATATAACATATGTCATTTTTATATATATTATATTGTTGAGCACTCTTCCTAACTGCTATATACTTCAAGCTGTATCTCCGAAACTTCTGAACATATTTTAATGAAATAAAGCTCAAATTGAAGAGCAGTACACTCTTTCTGACATGAATGCAAGCAGAGCCCCCTACCGTAAATGGAAAGTTATGTTGTGTATATCATATCTTGCACTGTTTTATTTTTTTTACAGAACATAACACATTTCATTCCATGATATGTCTCATTGCCTCATAACAATATGGCTGACGAATGACAACCGAGGAAAAAGAACATGTACCGTTCAGATTTGCATACAGGGCACTCGCTAATTGGTGCAATTTCTTCATTTTTTGAAAAAAAAATAATAATTGTTATACTACGGTTTTGAATTTTGCTTCACCCTGTATATTTTTTTTCATACAACAACCAAATATACTAACTAAGTGTTGGAAACATCATAAAGGAGAAAGAAATCCTATACATTACAAGAAAAAGGTTTAAAAAATGAAGTTAGTACCTGTTGTTATATATGGAGGAATGGAACCCTTGCAGTATTGATGAGACCACGTATCACTCATCCTAAGTAGAAAACGTACGTCTTTAACCACAAATTTCTTCAATTTTCTTCAAAACTATACTAGTTGGTATAAATATGTTGTTAGGCAACATCTCAACAATATAACATATGTCATTTTTATATATATTATATTGTTGAGCACTCTTCCTAAGTGCTATATATTTCAGGCTATATCTCCGAAACTTCTGAACATATTCTAATGAAATAAAGCTCAAATTGAAGAGCAGTACACTCTTTCTGATATGAATGCAAGCAGAGCCCCCTACCGTAAATGGAAAGTTATGTTGTGTATATCATATCTTGCACTGTTTTATTTTTTTTACAGAACATAACACATTTCATTCCATGATATGTCTCATTGCCTCATAACAATATGGCTGACGAATGACAACCGAGGAAAAAGAACATGTACCGTTCAGATTTGCATACAGGGCACTCGCTAATTGGTGCAATTTCTTCATTTTTTGAAAAAAAATAATAATTGTTATACTACGGTTTTGAATTTTGCTTCACCCTTTATATTTTTTTTCATACAACAACCAAATATACTAACTAAGTGTTGCAAACATCATAAAGGAGAAAGAAAACCTATACATTACAAGAAAAAGGTTTAAAAATTGAAGTTAGTACCTGTAGTTATATATGGAGCAATGGAACCCTTGCAGTATTGATGAGACCACGTATCACTCATCCTAAGTAGAAAACGTACGTCTTTAACCACAAATTTCTTCAATTTTCTTCAAAACTATACTAGTTGGTATAAATATGTTGTTAGGCAACATCTCAACAATATAATATATGTTATTTTTATATATATTATATTGTTGAGCACTCTTCGTAACTGCTATATATTTCAGGCTATATCTCCGTAACTTCTGAACATATTTTAATGAAATAAAGCTCAAATTGAAGAGCAGTACACTCTTTCAGATATGAATGCAAGCAGAGCCCCCTACCGTAAATGGAAAGTTATCTTGTGTATATCATATCTTGCACTGTTTTATTTTTTTTACAGAACATAACACATTTCATTCCATGATATGTCTCATTGCCTCATAACAATATGGCTGACGAATGACAACCGAGGAAAAAGAACATGTACCGTTCAGATTTGCATACAGGGCACTCGCTAATTGGTGCAATTTCTTCATTTTTTGAAAAAAAATAATAATTGTTATACTACGGTTTTGAATTTTGCTTCACCCTGTATATTTTTTTTCATACAACAACCAAATATACTAACTAAGTGTTGCAAACATCATAAAGGAGAAAGAAAACCTATACATTACAAGAAAAAGGTTTAAAAAATATAGTTAGTACCTGTAGTTATATATGGAGTAATGGAACCCTTGCAGTATTGATGAGACCACGTATCACTCATCCTAAGTAGAAAACGTACGTCTTTAACCACAAATTTCTTCAATTTTCTTCAAAACTATACTAGTTGGTATAAATATGTTGTTAGGCAACATCTCAACAATATAACATATGTCATTTTTATATATATTATATTGTTGAGCACTCTTCCTAACTGCTATATACTTCAAGCTGTATCTCCGAAACTTCTTAACATATTTTAATGAAATAAAGCTCAAATTGAAGAGCAGTACACTCTTTCTGACATGAATGCAAGCAGAGCCCCCTACCGTAAATGGAAAGTTATGTTGTGTATATCATATCTTGCACTGTTTTATTTTTTTTACAGAACACAACACATTTCATTCCATGATATGTCTCATTGCCTCATAACAATATGGCTGACGAATGACAACCGAGGAAAAAGAACATGTACCGTTCAGATTTGCATACAGGGCACTCGCTAATTGGTGCAATTTCTTCATTTTTTGAAAAAAAAATAATAATTGTTATACTACGGTTTTGAATTTTGCTTCACCCTGTATATTTTTTTTCATACAACAACCAAATATACTAACTAAGTGTTGGAAACATCATAAAGGAGAAAGAAAACCTATACATTACAAGAAAAAGGTTTAAAAAATGAAGTTAGTACCTGTTGTTATATATGGAGCAATGGAACCCTTGCAGTATTGATGAGACCACGTATCACTCATCCTAAGTAGAAAACGTACGTCTTTAACCACAAATTTCTTCAATTTTCTTCAAAACTATACTAGTTGGTATAAATATGTTGTTAGGCAACATCTCAACAATATAACATATGTCATTTTTATATATATTATATTGTTGAGCACTCTTCCTAACTGCTATATATTTCAGGCTATATCTCCGAAACTTCTGAACATATTTTAATGAAATAAAGCTCAAATTGAAGAGCAGTACACTCTTTCTGATATGAATGCAAGCAGAGACCCCTACCGTAAATGGAAAGTTATGTTGTGTATATCATATCTTGCACTGTTTTATTCTTTTTACAGAACATAACACATTTCATTCCATGATATGTCTCATTGCCTCATAACAATATTGCTGACGAATGACAACCGAGGAAAAAGAACATGTACCGTTCAGATTTGCATACAGGGCACTCGCTAATTCGTGCAATTTCTTCATTTTTTGAAAAAAAAATAATAATTGTTATACTACGGTTTTGAATTTTGCTTCACCCTGTATATTTTTTTTCATACAACAACCAAATATACTAACTAAGTGTTGCAAACATCATAAAGGAGAAAGAAATCCTATACATTACAAGAAAAAGGTTTAAAAAATTAAGTTAGTACCTGTAGTTATATATGGAGTAATGGAACCCTTGCAGTATTGATGAGACCACGTATCACTCATCCTAAGTAGAAAACGTACGTCTTTAACCACAAATTTCTTCAATTTTCTTCAAAACTATACTAGTTGGTATAAATATGTTGTTAGGCAACATCTCAACAATATAACATATGTCATTTTTATACATATTATATTGTTGAGCACTCTTCCTAACTGCTATATATTTCAGGCTGTATCTCCGAAACTTCTGAACATATTTTAATGAAATAAAGCTCAAATTGAAGAGCAGTACACTCTTTCTGATATGAATGCAAGCAGAGCCCCCTACCGTAAATGGAAAGTTATCTTGTGTATATCATATCTTGCTCTGTTGTATTCTTTTTACAGAACATAACACATTTCATTCCATGGTATGTCTCATTGCCTCATAACAATATGGCTGACGAATGACAACCGAGGAAAAAGAACATGTACCGTTCAGATTTGCATACAGGGCACTCGCTAATTGGTGCAATTTCTTCATTTTTTGAAAAAAAAATAATAATTGTTATACTACGGTTTTGAATTTTGCTTCACCCTGTATATTTTTTTCATACAACAACCAAATATACTAACTAAGTGTTGCAAACATCATAAAGGAGAAAGAAAACCTATACATTACAAGAAAAAGGTTTAAAAAATGAAGTTAGCACCTGTAGTTATATATGGAGCAATGGAACCCTTGAAGTATTGATGAGACCACGTATCACTCATCCTAATTAGAAAACGTACGTCTTTAACCACAAATTTCTTCAATTTTCTTCAAAACTATACTAGTTGGTATAAATATGTTGTTAGGCAACATCTCAACAATATAACATATGTCATTTTTATATATATTATATTGTTGAGCACTCTTCCTAACTGCTATATACTTCAAGCTGTATCTCCGAAACTTCTGAACATATTTTAATGAAATAAAGCTCAAATTGAAGAGCAGTACACTCTTTCTGACATGAATGCAAGCAGAGCCCCCTACCGTAAATGGAAAGATATGTTGTGTATATCATATCTTGCACTGTTTTATTTTTTTTACAGAACATAACACATTTCATTCCATGATATGTCTCATTGCCTCATAACAATATGGCTGACGAATGACAACCGAGGAAAAAGAACATGTACCGTTCAGATTTGCATACAGGGCACTCGCTAATTGGTGCAATTTCTTCATTTTTTGAAAAAAAAATAATAATTGTTATACTACGGTTTTGAATTTTGCTTCACCCTGTATATTTTTTTTCATACAACAACCAAATATACTAACTAAGTGTTGGAAACATCATAAAGGAGAAAGAAATCCTATACATTACAAGAAAAAGGTTTAAAAAATGAAGTTAGTACCTGTTGTTATATATGGAGGAATGGAACCCTTGCAGTATTGATGAGACCACGTATCACTCATCCTAAGTAGAAAACGTACGTCTTTAACCACAAATTTCTTCAATTTTCTTCAAAACTATACTAGTTGGTATAAATATGTTGTTAGGCAACATCTCAACAATATAACATATGTCATTTTTATATATATTATATTGTTGAGCACTCTTCCTAAGTGCTATATATTTCAGGCTATATCTCCGAAACTTCTGAACATATTTTAATGAAATAAAGCTCAAATTGAAGAGCAGTACACTCTTTCTGATATGAATGCAAGCAGAGCCCCCTACCGTAAATGGAAAGTTATGTTGTGTATATCATATCTTGCACTGTTTTATTTTTTTTACAGAACATAACACATTTCATTCCATGATATGTCTCATTGCCTCATAACAATATGGCTGACGAATGACAACCGAGGAAAAAGAACATGTACCGTTCAGATTTGCATACAGGGCACTCGCTAATTGGTGCAATTTCTTCATTTTTTGAAAAAAAAATAATAATTGTTATACTACGGTTTTGAATTTTGCTTCACCCTGTATATTTTTTTTCATACAACAACCAAATATACTAACTAAGTGTTGGAAACATCATAAAGGAGAAAGAAAACCTATACATTACAAGAAAAAGGTTTAAAAAATGAAGTTAGTACCTGTTGTTATATATGGAGCAATGGAACCCTTGCAGTATTGATGAGACCACGTATCACTCATCCTAAGTAGAAAACGTACGTCTTTAACCACAAATTTCTTCAATTTTCTTCAAAACTATACTAGTTGGTATAAATATGTTGTTAGGCAACATCTCAACAATATAACATATGTCATTTTTATATATATTATATTGTTGAGCACTCTTCCTAACTGCTATATATTTCAGGCTATATCTCCGAAACTTCTGAACATATTTTAATGAAATAAAGCTCAAATTGAAGAGCAGTACACTCTTTCTGATATGAATGCAAGCAGAGACCCCTACCGTAAATGGAAAGTTATGTTGTGTATATCATATCTTGCACTGTTTTATTCTTTTTACAGAACATAACACATTTCATTCCATGATATGTCTCATTGCCTCATAACAATATTGCTGACGAATGACAACCGAGGAAAAAGAACATGTACCGTTCAGATTTGCATACAGGGCACTCGCTAATTCGTGCAATTTCTTCATTTTTTGAAAAAAAAAATAATAATTGTTATACTACGGTTTTGAATTTTGCTTCACCCTGTATATTTTTTTTCATACAACAACCAAATATACTAACTAAGTGTTGCAAACATCATAAAGGAGAAAGAAATCCTATACATTACAAGAAAAAGGTTTAAAAAATTAAGTTAGTACCTGTAGTTATATATGGAGTAATGGAACCCTTGCAGTATTGATGAGACCACGTATCACTCATCCTAAGTAGAAAACGTACGTCTTTAACCACAAATTTCTTCAATTTTCTTCAAAACTATACTAGTTGGTATAAATATGTTGTTAGGCAACATCTCAACAATATAACATATGTCATTTTTATACATATTATATTGTTGAGCACTCTTCCTAACTGCTATATATTTCAGGCTGTATCTCCGAAACTTCTGAACATATTTTAATGAAATAAAGCTCAAATTGAAGAGCAGTACACTCTTTCTGATATGAATGCAAGCAGAGCCCCCTACCGTAAATGGAAAGTTATCTTGTGTATATCATATCTTGCTCTGTTGTATTCTTTTTACAGAACATAACACATTTCATTCCATGGTATGTCTCATTGCCTCATAACAATATGGCTGACGAATGACAACCGAGGAAAAAGAACATGTACCGTTCAGATTTGCATACAGGGCACTCGCTAATTGGTGCAATTTCTTCATTTTTTGAAAAAAAAATAATAATTGTTATACTACGGTTTTGAATTTTGCTTCACCCTGTATATTTTTTTCATACAACAACCAAATATACTAACTAAGTGTTGCAAACATCATAAAGGAGAAAGAAAACCTATACATTACAAGAAAAAGGTTTAAAAAATGAAGTTAGTACCTGTAGTTATATATGGAGCAATGGAACCCTTGAAGTATTGATGAGACCACGTATCACTCATCCTAATTAGAAAACGTACGTCTTTAACCACAAATTTCTTCAATTTTCTTCAAAACTATACTAGTTGGTATAAATATGTTGTTAGGCAACATCTCAACAATATAACATATGTCATTTTTATATATATTATATTGTTGAGCACTCTTCCTAACTGCTATATACTTCAAGCTGTATCTCCGAAACTTCTGAACATATTTTAATGAAATAAAGCTCAAATTGAAGAGCAGTACACTCTTTCTGACATGAATGCAAGCAGAGCCCCCTACCGTAAATGGAAAGTTATGTTGTGTATATCATATCTTGCACTGTTTTATTTTTTTTACAGAACATAACACATTTCATTCCATGATATGTCTCATTGCCTCATAACAATATGGCTGACGAATGACAACCGAGGAAAAAGAACATGTACCGTTCAGATTTGCATACAGGGCACTCGCTAATTGGTGCAATTTCTTCATTTTTTGAAAAAAAAATAATAATTGTTATACTACGGTTTTGAATTTTGCTTCACCCTGTATATTTTTTTTCATACAACAACCAAATATACTAACTAAGTGTTGGAAACATCATAAAGGAGAAAGAAATCCTATACATTACAAGAAAAAGGTTTAAAAAATGAAGTTAGTACCTGTTGTTATATATGGAGGAATGGAACCCTTGCAGTATTGATGAGACCACGTATCACTCATCCTAAGTAGAAAACGTACGTCTTTAACCACAAATTTCTTCAATTTTCTTCAAAACTATACTAGTTGGTATAAATATGTTGTTAGGCAACATCTCAACAATATAACATATGTCATTTTTATATATATTATATTGTTGAGCACTCTTCTTAAGTGCTATATATTTCAGGCTATATCTCCGAAACTTCTGAACATATTTTAATGAAATAAAGCTCAAATTGAAGAGCAGTACACTCTTTCTGATATGAATGCAAGCAGAGCCCCCTACCGTAAATGGAAAGTTATGTTGTGTATATCATATCTTGCACTGTTTTATTTTTTTTACAGAACATAACACATTTCATTCCATGATATGTCTCATTGCCTCATAAGAATATGGCTGACGAATGACAACCGAGGAAAAAGAACATGTACCGTTCAGATTTGCATACAGGGCACTCGCTAATTGGTGCAATTTCTTCATTTTTTGAAAAAAAAATAATAATTGTTATACTACGGTTTTGAATTTTGCTTCACCCTTTATATTTTTTTTCATACAACAACCAAATATACTAACTAAGTGTTGCAAACATCATAAAGGAGAAAGAAAACCTATACATTACAAGAAAAAGGTTTAAAAATTGAAGTTAGTACCTGTAGTTATATATGGAGCAATGGAACCCTTGCAGTATTGATGAGACCACGTATCACTCATCCTAAGTAGAAAACGTACGTCTTTAACCACAAATTTCTTCAATTTTCTTCAAAACTATACTAGTTGGTATAAATATGTTGTTAGGCAACATCTCAACAATATAATATATGTTATTTTTATATATATTATATTGTTGAGCACTCTTCGTAACTGCTATATATTTCAGGCTATATCTCCGTAACTTCTGAACATATTTTAATGAAATAAAGCTCAAATTGAAGAGCAGTACACTCTTTCTGATATGAATGCAAGCAGAGCCCCCTACCGTAAATGGAAAGTTATCTTGTGTATATCATATCTTGCACTGTTTTATTTTTTTTACAGAACATAACACATTTCATTCCATGATATGTCTCATTGCCTCATAACAATATGGCTGACGAATGACAACCGAGGAAAAAGAACATGTACCGTTCAGATTTGCATACAGGGCACTCGCTAATTGGTGCAATTTCTTCATTTTTTGAAAAAAAAATAATAATTGTTATACTACGGTTTTGAATTTTGCTTCACCCTGTATATTTTTTTTCATACAACAACCAAATATACTAACTAAGTGTTGCAAACATCATAAAGGAGAAAGAAAACCTATACATTACAAGAAAAAGGTTTAAAAAATATAGTTAGTACCTGTAGTTATATATGGAGTAATGGAACCCTTGCAGTATTGATGAGACCACGTATCACTCATCCTAAGTAGAAAACGTACGTCTTTAACCACAAATTTCTTCAATTTTCTTCAAAACTATACTAGTTGGTATAAATATGTTGTTAGGCAACATCTCAACAATATAACATATGTCATTTTTATATATATTATATTGTTGAGCACTCTTCCTAACTGCTATATACTTCAAGCTGTATCTCCGAAACTTCTTAACATATTTTAATGAAATAAAGCTCAAATTGAAGAGCAGTACACTCTTTCTGACATGAATGCAAGCAGAGCCCCCTACCGTAAATGGAAAGTTATGTTGTGTATATCATATCTTGCACTGTTTTATTTTTTTTACAGAACACAACACATTTCATTCCATGATATGTCTCATTGCCTCATAACAATATGGCTGACGAATGACAACCGAGGAAAAGGAACATGTACCGTTCAGATTTGCATACAGGGCACTCGCTAATTGGTGCAATTTCTTCATTTTTTGAAAAAAAAATAATAATTGTTATACTACGGTTTTGAATTTTGCTTCACCCTGTATATTTTTTTTCATACAACAACCAAATATACTAACTAAGTGTTGGAAACATCATAAAGGAGAAAGAAAACCTATACATTACAAGAAAAAGGTTTAAAAAATGAAGTTAGTACCTGTTGTTATATATGGAGCAATGGAACCCTTGCAGTATTGATGAGACCACGTATCACTCATCCTAAGTAGAAAACGTACGTCTTTAACCACAAATTTCTTCAATTTTCTTCAAAACTATACTAGTTGGTATAAATATGTTGTTAGGCAACATCTCAACAATATAACATATGTCATTTTTATATATATTATATTGTTGAGCACTCTTCCTAACTGCTATATATTTCAGGCTATATCTCCGAAACTTCTGAACATATTTTAATGAAATAAAGCTCAAATTGAAGAGCAGTACACTCTTTCTGATATGAATGCAAGCAGAGACCCCTACCGTAAATGGAAAGTTATGTTGTGTATATCATATCTTGCACTGTTTTATTCTTTTTACAGAACATAACACATTTCATTCCATGATATGTCTCATTGCCTCATAACAATATGGCTGACGAATGACAACCGAGGAAAAAGAACATGTACCGTTCAGATTTGCATACAGGGCACTCGCTAATTGGTGCAATTTCTTCATTTTTTGAAAAAAAAAATAATAATTGTTATACTACGGTTTTGAATTTTGCTTCACCCTGTATATTTTTTTTCATACAACAACCAAATATACTAACTAAGTGTTGCAAACATCATAAAGGAGAAAGAAATCCTATACATTACAAGAAAAAGGTTTAAAAAATTAAGTTAGTACCTGTAGTTATATATGGAGTAATGGAACCCTTGCAGTATTGATGAGACCACGTATCACTCATCCTAAGTAGAAAACGTACGTCTTTAACCACAAATTTCTTCAATTTTCTTCAAAACTATACTAGTTGGTATAAATATGTTGTTAGGCAACATCTCAACAATATAACATATGTCATTTTTATATATATTATATTGTTGAGCACTCTTCCTAACTGCTATATACTTCAAGCTGTATCTCCGAAACTTCTGAACATATTTTAATGAAATAAAGCTCAAATTGAAGAGCAGTACACTCTTTCTGACATGAATGCAAGCAGAGCCCCCTACCGTAAATGGAAAGTTATGTTGTGTATATCATATCTTGCACTGTTTTATTTTTTTTACAGAACATAACACATTTCATTCCATGATATGTCTCATTGCCTCATAACAATATGGCTGACGAATGACAACCGAGGAAAAAGAACATGTACCGTTCAGATTTGCATACAGGGCACTCGCTAATTGGTGCAATTTCTTCATTTTTTGAAAAAAAAATAATAATTGTTATACTACGGTTTTGAATTTTGCTTCACCCTGTATATTTTTTTTCATACAACAACCAAATATACTAACTAAGTGTTGGAAACATCATAAAGGAGAAAGAAATCCTATACATTACAAGAAAAAGGTTTAAAAAATGAAGTTAGTACCTGTTGTTATATATGGAGCAATGGAACCCTTGCAGTATTGATGAGACCACGTATCACTCATCCTAAGTAGAAAACGTACGTCTTTAACCACAAATTTCTTCAATTTTCTTCAAAACTATACTAGTTGGTATAAATATGTTGTTAGGCAACATCTCAACAATATAACATATGTCATTTTTATATATATTATATTGTTGAGCACTCTTCCTAACTGCTATATATTTCAGGCTATATCTCCGAAACTTCTGAACATATTTTAATGAAATAAAGCTCAAATTGAAGAGCAGTACACTCTTTCTGATATGAATGCAAGCAGAGCCCCCTACCGTAAATGGAAAGTTATGTTGTGTATATCATATCTTGCACTGTTTTATTTTTTTTACAGAACATAACACATTTCATTCCATGATATGTCTCATTGCCTCATAACAATATGGCTGACGAATGACAACCGAGGAAAAAGAACATGTACCGTTCAGATTTGCATACAGGGCACTCGCTAATTGGTGCAATTTCTTCATTTTTTGAAAAAAAAATAATAATTGTTATACTACGGTTTTGAATTTTGCTTCACCCTGTATATTTTTTTTCATACAATAACCAAATATACTAACTAAGTGTTGGAAACATCATAAAGGAGAAAGAAAACCTATACATTACAAGAAAAAGGTTTAAAAAATGAAGTTAGTACCTGTTGTTATATATGGAGCAATGGAACCCTTGCAGTATTGATGAGACCACGAATCACTCATCCTAAGTAGAAAACGTACGTCTTTAACCACAAATTTCTTCAATTTTCTTCAAAACTATACTAGTTGGTATAAATATGTTGTTAGGCAACATCTCAACAATATAACATATGTCATTTTTATATATATTATATTGTTGAGCACTCTTCCTAACTGCTATATATTTCAGGCTATATCTCCGAAACTTCTGAACATATTTTAATGAAATAAAGCTCAAATTGAAGAGCAGTACACTCTTTCTGATATGAATGCAAGCAGAGACCCCTACCGTAAATGGAAAGTTATGTTGTGTATATCATATCTTGCACTGTTTTATTCTTTTTACAGAACATAACACATTTCATTCCATGATATGTCTCATTGCCTCATAACAATATGGCTGACGAATGACAACCGAGGAAAAAGAACATGTACCGTTCAGATTTGCATACAGGGCACTCGCTAATTGGTGCAATTTCTTCATTTTTTGAAAAAAAAAAATAATTGTTATACTACGGTTTTGAATTTTGCTTCACCCTGTATATTTTTTTTCATACAACAACCAAATATACTAACTAAGTGTTGCAAACATCATAAAGGAGAAAGAAATCCTATACATTACAAGAAAAAGGTTTAAAAAATTAAGTTAGTACCTGTAGTTATATATGGAGTAATGGAACCCTTGCAGTATTGATGAGACCACGTATCACTCATCCTAAGTAGAAAACGTACGTCTTTAACCACAAATTTCTTCAATTTTCTTCAAAACTATACTAGTTGGTATAAATATGTTGTTAGGCAACATCTCAACAATATAACATATGTCATTTTTATACATATTATATTGTTGAGCACTCTTCCTAACTGCTATATATTTCAGGCTGTATCTCCGAAACTTCTGAACATATTTTAATGAAATAAAGCTCAAATTGAAGAGCAGTACACTCTTTCTGATATGAATGCAAGCAGAGCCCCCTACCGTAAATGGAAAGTTATCTTGTGTATATCATATCTTGCACTGTTTTATTTTTTTTACAGAACACAACACATTTCATTCCATGATATGTCTCATTGCCTCATAACAATATGGCTGACGAATGACAACCGAGGAAAAGGAACATGTACCGTTCAGATTTGCATACAGGGCACTCGCTAATTGGTGCAATTTCTTCATTTTTTGAAAAAAAAATAATAATTGTTATACTACGGTTTTGAATTTTGCTTCACCCTGTATATTTTTTTTCATACAACAACCAAATATACTAACTAAGTGTTGGAAACATCATAAAGGAGAAAGAAAACCTATACATTACAAGAAAAAGGTTTAAAAAATGAAGTTAGTACCTGTTGTTATATATGGAGCAATGGAACCCTTGCAGTATTGATGAGACCACGTATCACTCATCCTAAGTAGAAAACGTACGTCTTTAACCACAAATTTCTTCAATTTTCTTCAAAACTATACTAGTTGGTATAAATATGTTGTTAGGCAACATCTCAACAATATAACATATGTCATTTTTATATATATTATATTGTTGAGCACTCTTCCTAACTGCTATATATTTCAGGCTATATCTCCGAAACTTCTGAACATATTTTAATGAAATAAAGCTCAAATTGAAGAGCAGTACACTCTTTCTGATATGAATGCAAGCAGAGACCCCTACCGTAAATGGAAAGTTATGTTGTGTATATCATATCTTGCACTGTTTTATTCTTTTTACAGAACATAACACATTTCATTCCATGATATGTCTCATTGCCTCATAACAATATGGCTGACGAATGACAACCGAGGAAAAAGAACATGTACCGTTCAGATTTGCATACAGGGCACTCGCTAATTGGTGCAATTTCTTCATTTTTTGAAAAAAAAAAATAATAATTGTTATACTACGGTTTTGAATTTTGCTTCACCCTGTATATTTTTTTTCATACAACAACCAAATATACTAACTAAGTGTTGCAAACATCATAAAGGAGAAAGAAATCCTATACATTACAAGAAAAAGGTTTAAAAAATTAAGTTAGTACCTGTAGTTATATATGGAGTAATGGAACCCTTGCAGTATTGATGAGACCACGTATCACTCATCCTAAGTAGAAAACGTACGTCTTTAACCACAAATTTCTTCAATTTTCTTCAAAACTATACTAGTTGGTATAAATATGTTGTTAGGCAACATCTCAACAATATAACATATGTCATTTTTATATATATTATATTGTTGAGCACTCTTCCTAACTGCTATATACTTCAAGCTGTATCTCCGAAACTTCTGAACATATTTTAATGAAATAAAGCTCAAATTGAAGAGCAGTACACTCTTTCTGACATGAATGCAAGCAGAGCCCCCTACCGTAAATGGAAAGTTATGTTGTGTATATCATATCTTGCACTGTTTTATTTTTTTTACAGAACATAACACATTTCATTCCATGATATGTCTCATTGCCTCATAACAATATGGCTGACGAATGACAACCGAGGAAAAAGAACATGTACCGTTCAGATTTGCATACAGGGCACTCGCTAATTGGTGCAATTTCTTCATTTTTTGAAAAAAAAATAATAATTGTTATACTACGGTTTTGAATTTTGCTTCACCCTGTATATTTTTTTTCATACAACAACCAAATATACTAACTAAGTGTTGGAAACATCATAAAGGAGAAAGAAATCCTATACATTACAAGAAAAAGGTTTAAAAAATGAAGTTAGTACCTGTTGTTATATATGGAGGAATGGAACCCTTGCAGTATTGATGAGACCACGTATCACTCATCCTAAGTAGAAAACGTACGTCTTTAACCACAAATTTCTTCAATTTTCTTCAAAACTATACTAGTTGGTATAAATATGTTGTTAGGCAACATCTCAACAATATAACATATGTCATTTTTATATATATTATATTGTTGAGCACTCTTCCTAAGTGCTATATATTTCAGGCTATATCTCCGAAACTTCTGAACATATTTTAATGAAATAAAGCTCAAATTGAAGAGCAGTACACTCTTTCTGATATGAATGCAAGCAGAGCCCCCTACCGTAAATGGAAAGTTATGTTGTGTATATCATATCTTGCACTGTTTTATTTTTTTTACAGAACATAACACATTTCATTCCATGATATGTCTCATTGCCTCATAACAATATGGCTGACGAATGACAACCGAGGAAAAAGAACATGTACCGTTCAGATTTGCATACAGGGCACTCGCTAATTGGTGCAATTTCTTCATTTTTTGAAAAAAAAATAATAATTGTTATACTACGGTTTTGAATTTTGCTTCACCCTGTATATTTTTTTTCATACAACAACCAAATATACTAACTAAGTGTTGGAAACATCATAAAGGAGAAAGAAAACCTATACATTACAAGAAAAAGGTTTAAAAAATGAAGTTAGTACCTGTTGTTATATATGGAGCAATGGAACCCTTGCAGTATTGATGAGACCACGTATCACTCATCCTAAGTAGAAAACGTACGTCTTTAACCACAAATTTCTTCAATTTTCTTCAAAACTATACTAGTTGGTATAAATATGTTGTTAGGCAACATCTCAACAATATAACATATGTCATTTTTATATATATTATATTGTTGAGCACTCTTCCTAACTGCTATATATTTCAGGCTATATCTCCGAAACTTCTGAACATATTTTAATGAAATAAAGCTCAAATTGAAGAGCAGTACACTCTTTCTGATATGAATGCAAGCAGAGACCCCTACCGTAAATGGAAAGTTATGTTGTGTATATCATATCTTGCACTGTTTTATTCTTTTTACAGAACATAACACATTTCATTCCATGATATGTCTCATTGCCTCATAACAATATGGCTGACGAATGACAACCGAGGAAAAAGAACATGTACCGTTCAGATTTGCATACAGGGCACTCGCTAATTGGTGCAATTTCTTCATTTTTTGAAAAAAAAAATAATTGTTATACTACGGTTTTGAATTTTGCTTCACCCTGTATATTTTTTTTCATACAACAACCAAATATACTAACTAAGTGTTGCAAACATCATAAAGGAGAAAGAAATCCTATACATTACAAGAAAAAGGTTTAAAAAATTAAGTTAGTACCTGTAGTTATATATGGAGTAATGGAACCCTTGCAGTATTGATGAGACCACGTATCACTCATCCTAAGTAGAAAACGTACGTCTTTAACCACAAATTTCTTCAATTTTCTTCAAAACTATACTAGTTGGTATAAATATGTTGTTAGGCAACATCTCAACAATATAACATATGTCATTTTTATACATATTATATTGTTGAGCACTCTTCCTAACTGCTATATATTTCAGGCTGTATCTCCGAAACTTCTGAACATATTTTAATGAAATAAAGCTCAAATTGAAGAGCAGTACACTCTTTCTGACATGAATGCAAGCAGAGCCCCCTACCGTAAATGGAAAGTTATGTTGTGTATATCATATCTTGCACTGTTTTATTTTTTTTACAGAACATAACACATTTCATTCCATGATATGTCTCATTGCCTCATAACAATATGGCTGACGAATGACAACCGAGGAAAAAGAACATGTACCGTTCAGATTTGCATACAGGGCACTCGCTAATTGGTGCAATTTCTTCATTTTTTGAAAAAAAAATAATAATTGTTATACTACGGTTTTGAATTTTGCTTCACCCTGTATATTTTTTTTCATACAACAACCAAATATACTAACTAAGTGTTGGAAACATCATAAAGGAGAAAGAAATCCTATACATTACAAGAAAAAGGTTTAAAAAATGAAGTTAGTACCTGTTGTTATATATGGAGGAATGGAACCCTTGCAGTATTGATGAGACCACGTATCACTCATCCTAAGTAGAAAACGTACGTCTTTAACCACAAATTTCTTCAATTTTCTTCAAAACTATACTAGTTGGTATAAATATGTTGTTAGGCAACATCTCAACAATATAACATATGTCATTTTTATATATATTATATTGTTGAGCACTCTTCCTAAGTGCTATATATTTCAGGCTATATCTCCGAAACTTCTGAACATATTTTAATGAAATAAAGCTCAAATTGAAGAGCAGTACACTCTTTCTGATATGAATGCAAGCAGAGCCCCCTACCGTAAATGGAAAGTTATGTTGTGTATATCATATCTTGCACTGTTTTATTTTTTTTACAGAACATAACACATTTCATTCCATGATATGTCTCATTGCCTCATAACAATATGGCTGACGAATGACAACCGAGGAAAAAGAACATGTACCGTTCAGATTTGCATACAGGGCACTCGCTAATTGGTGCAATTTCTTCATTTTTTGAAAAAAAAATAATAATTGTTATACTACGGTTTTGAATTTTGCTTCACCCTTTATATTTTTTTTCATACAACAACCAAATATACTAACTAAGTGTTGCAAACATCATAAAGGAGAAAGAAAACCTATACATTACAAGAAAAAGGTTTAAAAATTGAAGTTAGTACCTGTAGTTATATATGGAGTAATGGAACCCTTGCAGTATTGATGAGACCACGTATCACTCATCCTAAGTAGAAAACGTACGTCTTTAACCACAAATTTCTTCAATTTTCTTCAAAACTATACTAGTTGGTATAAATATGTTGTTAGGCAACATCTCAACAATATAATATATGTCATTTTTATATATATTATATTGTTGAGCACTCTTCGTAACTGCTATATATTTCAGGCTATATCTCCGTAACTTCTGAACATATTTTAATGAAATAAAGCTCAAATTGAAGAGCAGTACACTCTTTCTGATATGAATGCAAGCAGAGCCCCCTACCGTAAATGGAAAGTTATCTTGTGTATATCATATCTTGCACTGTTTTATTTTTTTACAGAACATAACACATTTCATTCCATGATATGTCTCATTGCCTCATAACAATATGGCTGACGAATGACAACCGAGGAAAAAGAACATGTACCGTTCAGATTTGCATACAGTACACTCGCTAATTGGTGCAATTTCTTCATTTTTTGAAAAAAAAAATAATAATTGTTATACTACGGTTTTGAATTTTGCTTCACCCTGTATATTTTTTTTCATACAACAACCAAATATACTAACTAAGTGTTGCAAACATCATAAAGGAGAAAGAAAACCTATACATTACAAGAAAAAGGTTTAAAAAATATAGTTAGTACCTGTAGTTATATATGGAGTAATGGAACCCTTGCAGTATTGATGAGACCACGTATCACTCATCCTAAGTAGAAAACGTACGTCTTTAACCACAAATTTCTTCAATTTTCTTCAAAACTATACTAGTTGGTATAAATATGTTGTTAGGCAACATCTCAACAATATAACATATGTCATTTTTATATATATTATATTGTTGAGCACTCTTCCTAACTGCTATATACTTCAAGCTGTATCTCCGAAACTTCTGAACATATTTTAATGAAATAAAGCTCAAATTGAAGAACAGTACACTCTTTCTGACATGAATGCAAGCAGAGCCCCCTACCGTAAATGGAAAGTTATGTAGTGTATATCATGTCTTGCACTGTTTTATTCTTTTTACAGAACATAACACATTTCATTCCATGATATGTCTCATTGCCTCATAACAATATGGCTGACGAATGACAACCGAGGAAAAAGAACATGTACCGTTCAGATTTGCATACAGGGCACTTGCTAATTGGTGCAATTTCTTCATTTTTTGAAAAAAAAATAATAATTGTTATACTACGGTTTTGAATTTTGTTTCACCCTGTATATTTTTTTTCATACAGCAACCAAATATACTAACTAAGTGTTGGAAACATCATAAAGGAGAAAGAAATCCTATACATTACAAGAAAAAGGTTTAAAAAATGAAGTTAGTACCTGTAGTTATATATGGAGCAATGGAACCCTTGCAGTATTGATGAGACCACGTATCACTCATCCTAAGTAGAAAACGTACGTCTTTAACCACAAATTTCTTCAATTTTCTTCAAAACTATACTAGTTGGTATAAATATGTTGTTAGGCAACATCTCAACAATATAACATATGTCATTTTTATATATATTATATTGTTGAGCACTCTTCCTAACTGCTATATATTTCAAGCTGTATCTCCGAAACTTCTTAACATATTTTAATGCAATAAAGCTCAAATTGAAGAGTTTACACTCTTTCTGACATGAATGCAAGCAGAGCCCACTACCGTAAATGAAAAGATATCTTGTGTATATCATATCTTGCACTGTTTTATTCTTTTTACAGAACATAACACATTTCATTCCATATGTCTCATTGCCTCATAACAATATGGCTGACGAATGACAACCGAGGAGAAAGAACATGTACCGTTCAGATTTGCATACAGGGCACTCGCTAATTGGTGCAATTTCTTCATTTTTTGAAAAAAAATAATAATTGTTATACTACGGTTTTGAATTTTGCTTCACCCTGTATATCTTTTTTCATACAGCAACCAAATATACTAACTAAGTGTTGGAAACATCATAAAGGAGAAAGAAAACCTATACATTACAAGAAAAAGGTTTAAAAAATGAAGTTAGTACCTGTTGTTATATATGGAGCAATGGAACCCTTGCAGTATTGATGAGACCACGTATCACTCATCCTAAGTAGAAAACGTACGTCTTTAACCACAAATTTCTTCAATTTTCTTCAAAACTATACTAGTTGGTATAAATATGTTGTTAGGCAACATCTCAACAATATAACATATGTCATTTTTATATATATTATATTGTTGAGCACTCTTCCTAACTGCTATATATTTCAGGCTATATCTCCGAAACTTCTGAACATATTTTAATGCAATAATGCTCAAATTGAATGGCAGTACACTCTTTCTGATATGAATGCAAGCAGAGCCCCCTACCGTAAACGGAAAGTTATGTTGTGTATATCATATCTTGCACTGTTTTATTCTTTTTACAGAACATAACACATTTCATTCCATGATATGTCTCATTGCCTCATAACAATATGGCTGACGAATGACAACCGAGGAAAAAGAACATGTACCGTTCAGATTTGCATACAGGGCACTCGCTAATTGGTGCAATTTCTTCATTTTTTGAAAAAAAATAATAATTGTTATACTACGGTTTTGAATTTTGCTTCACCCTGTATATTTTTTTCATACAACAACCAAATATACTAACTAAGTGTTGCAAACATCATAAAGGAGAAAGAAAACCTATACATTACAAAAAAAAGGTTTAAAAATTGAAGTTAGTACCAGTAGTTATATATGGAGCAATGGAACCCTTGCAGTATTGATGAGACCACGTATCACTCATCCTAAGAAGAAAACGTACGTCTTTAACCACAAATTTCTTCAATTTTCTTCAACACTATACTAGTTGGTATAAATTAGTTGTTAGGCAACATCTCAACAATATAACATATGTCATTTTTATATATATTATATTGTTGAGCACTCTTCCTAAGTGCTATATATTTCAGGCTATATCTCCGAAACTTCTGAACATATTTTAATGAAATAAAGCTCAAATTGAAGAGCAGTACACTCTTTCTGATATGAATGCAAGCAGAGCCCCCTACCGTAAATGGAAAGTTATGTTGTGTATATCATATCTTGCACTGTTTTATTTTTTTTACAGAACATAACACATTTCATTCCATGATATGTCTCATTGCCTCATAACAATATGGCTGACGAATGACAACCGAGGAAAAAGAACATGTACCGTTCAGATTTGCACTCATCACGTATCACTCATCCTAAGTAGAAAACGTACGTCTTTAACCACAAATTTCTTCAATTTTCTTCAACACTATACTAGTTGGTATAAATTAGTTGTTAGGCAACATCTCAACAATATAACATATGTCATTTTTATATATATTATATTGTTGAGCACTCTTCCTAAGTGCTATATATTTCAGGCTATATCTCCGTAACTTCTGAACATATTTTAATGAAATAAAGCTCAAATTGAAGAGCAGTACACTCTTTCTGATACGAATGCAAGCAGAGCCCCCTACCGTAAATGGAAAGTTATCTTGTGTATATCATATCTTGCACTGTTTTATTCTTTTTACAGAACATAACACATTTCATTCCATGATATGTCTCATTGCCTCATAACAATATGGCTGACGAATGACAACCGAGGAAAAAGAACATGTACCGTTCAGATTTGCATACAGGGCACTCGCTAATTGGTGCAATTTCTTCATTTTTTGAAAAAAAAATAATAATTGTTATACTACGGTTTTGAATTTTGCTTCACCCTGTATATTTTTTTTCATACAACAACCAAATATACTAACTAAGTGTTGCAAACATCATAAAGGAGAAAGAAAACCTATACATTACAAGAAAAAGGTTTAAAAAATTAAGTTAGTACCTGTAGTTATATATGGAGTAATGGAACCCTTGCAGTATTGATGAGACCACGTATCACTCATCCTAAGTAGAAAACGTACGTCTTTAACCACAAATTTCTTCAATTTTCTTCAAAACTATACTAGTTGGTATAAATATGTTGTTAGGCAACATCTCAACAATATAACATATGTCATTTTTATATATATTATATTGTTGAGCACTCTTCCTAACTGCTATATATTTCAAGCTGTATCTCCGAAACTTCTTAACATATTTTAATGCAATAAAGCTCAAATTGAAGAGTTTACACTCTTTCTGACATGAATGCAAGCAGAGCCCACTACCGTAAATGAAAAGATATCTTGTGTATATCATATCTTGCACTGTTTTATTCTTTTTACAGAACATAACACATTTCATTCCATATGTCTCATTGCCTCATAACAATATGGCTGACGAATGACAACCGAGGAGAAAGAACATGTACCGTTCAGATTTGCATACAGGGCACTCGCTAATTGGTGCAATTTCTTCATTTTTTGAAAAAAAATAATAATTGTTATACTACGGTTTTGAATTTTGCTTCACCCTGTATATCTTTTTTCATACAGCAACCAAATATACTAACTAAGTGTTGGAAACATCATAAAGGAGAAAGAAAACCTATACATTACAAGAAAAAGGTTTAAAAAATGAAGTTAGTACCTGTTGTTATATATGGAGCAATGGAACCCTTGCAGTATTGATGAGACCACGTATCACTCATCCTAAGTAGAAAACGTACGTCTTTAACCACAAATTTCTTCAATTTTCTTCAAAACTATACTAGTTGGTATAAATATGTTGTTAGGCAACATCTCAACAATATAACATATGTCATTTTTATATATATTATATTGTTGAGCACTCTTCCTAACTGCTATATATTTCAGGCTATATCTCCGAAACTTCTGAACATATTTTAATGCAATAATGCTCAAATTGAATGGCAGTACACTCTTTCTGATATGAATGCAAGCAGAGCCCCCTACCGTAAACGGAAAGTTATGTTGTGTATATCATATCTTGCACTGTTTTATTCTTTTTACAGAACATAACACATTTCATTCCATGATATGTCTCATTGCCTCATAACAATATGGCTGACGAATGACAACCGAGGAAAAAGAACATGTACCGTTCAGATTTGCATACAGGGCACTCGCTAATTGGTGCAATTTCTTCATTTTTTGAAAAAAAATAATAATTGTTATACTACGGTTTTGAATTTTGCTTCACCCTGTATATTTTTTTCATACAACAACCAAATATACTAACTAAGTGTTGCAAACATCATAAAGGAGAAAGAAAACCTATACATTACAAAAAAAAGGTTTAAAAATTGAAGTTAGTACCAGTAGTTATATATGGAGCAATGGAACCCTTGCAGTATTGATGAGACCACGTATCACTCATCCTAAGAAGAAAACGTACGTCTTTAACCACAAATTTCTTCAATTTTCTTCAACACTATACTAGTTGGTATAAATTAGTTGTTAGGCAACATCTCAACAATATAACATATGTCATTTTTATATATATTATATTGTTGAGCACTCTTCCTAAGTGCTATATATTTCAGGCTATATCTCCGAAACTTCTGAACATATTTTAATGAAATAAAGCTCAAATTGAAGAGCAGTACACTCTTTCTGATATGAATGCAAGCAGAGCCCCCTACCGTAAATGGAAAGTTATGTTGTGTATATCATATCTTGCACTGTTTTATTTTTTTTACAGAACATAACACATTTCATTCCATGATATGTCTCATTGCCTCATAACAATATGGCTGACGAATGACAACCGAGGAAAAAGAACATGTACCGTTCAGATTTGCACTCATCACGTATCACTCATCCTAAGTAGAAAACGTACGTCTTTAACCACAAATTTCTTCAATTTTCTTCAACACTATACTAGTTGGTATAAATTAGTTGTTAGGCAACATCTCAACAATATAACATATGTCATTTTTATATATATTATATTGTTGAGCACTCTTCCTAAGTGCTATATATTTCAGGCTATATCTCCGTAACTTCTGAACATATTTTAATGAAATAAAGCTCAAATTGAAGAGCAGTACACTCTTTCTGATACGAATGCAAGCAGAGCCCCCTACCGTAAATGGAAAGTTATCTTGTGTATATCATATCTTGCACTGTTTTATTCTTTTTACAGAACATAACACATTTCATTCCATGATATGTCTCATTGCCTCATAACAATATGGCTGACGAATGACAACCGAGGAAAAAGAACATGTACCGTTCAGATTTGCATACAGGGCACTCGCTAATTGGTGCAATTTCTTCATTTTTTGAAAAAAAAATAATAATTGTTATACTACGGTTTTGAATTTTGCTTCACCCTGTATATTTTTTTCATACAACAACCAAATATACTAACTAAGTGTTGCAAACATCATAAAGGAGAAAGAAAACCTATACATTACAAGAAAAAGGTTTAAAAAATTAAGTTAGTACCTGTAGTTATATATGGAGTAATGGAACCCTTGCAGTATTGATGAGACCACGTATCACTCATCCTAAGTAGAAAACGTACGTCTTTAACCACAAATTTCTTCAATTTTCTTCAAAACTATACTAGTTGGTATAAATATGTTGTTAGGCAACATCTCAACAATATAACATATGTCATTTTTATACATATTATATTGTTGAGCACTCTTCCTAACTGCTATATATTTCAGGCTATATCTCCGTAACTTCTGAACATATTTTAATGAAATAAAGCTCAAATTGAAGAGCAGTACACTCTTTCTGATATGAATGCAAGCAGAGCCCCCTACCGTAAATGGAAAGTTATCTTGTGTATATCATATCTTGCACTGTTTTATTTTTTTTACAGAACATAACACATTTCATTCCATGATATGTCTCATTGCCTCATAACAATATGGCTGACGAATGACAACCGAGGAAAAAGAACATGTACCGTTCAGATTTGCATACAGGGCACTCGCTAATTGGTGCAATTTCTTCATTTTTTGAAAAAAAAATAATAATTGTTATACTACGGTTTTGAATTTTGCTTCACCCTGTATATTTTTTTTCATACAACAACCAAATATACTAACTAAGTGTTGCAAACATCATAAAGGAGAAAGAAAACCTATACATTACAAGAAAAAGGTTTAAAAAATATAGTTAGTACCTGTAGTTATATATGGAGTAATGGAACCCTTGCAGTATTGATGAGACCACGTATCACTCATCCTAAGTAGAAAACGTACGTCTTTAACCACAAATTTCTTCAATTTTCTTCAAAACTATACTAGTTGGTATAAATATGTTGTTAGGCAACATCTCAACAATATAACATATGTCATTTTTATATATATTATATTGTTGAGCACTCTTCCTAACTGCTATATACTTCAAGCTGTATCTCCGAAACTTCTTAACATATTTTAATGAAATAAAGCTCAAATTGAAGAGCAGTACACTCTTTCTGACATGAATGCAAGCAGAGCCCCCTACCGTAAATGGAAAGTTATGTTGTGTATATCATATCTTGCACTGTTTTATTTTTTTTACAGAACACAACACATTTCATTCCATGATATGTCTCATTGCCTCATAACAATATGGCTGACGAATGACAACCGAGGAAAAGGAACATGTACCGTTCAGATTTGCATACAGGGCACTCGCTAATTGGTGCAATTTCTTCATTTTTTGAAAAAAAAATAATAATTGTTATACTACGGTTTTGAATTTTGCTTCACCCTGTATATTTTTTTTCATACAACAACCAAATATACTAACTAAGTGTTGGAAACATCATAAAGGAGAAAGAAAACCTATACATTACAAGAAAAAGGTTTAAAAAATGAAGTTAGTACCTGTTGTTATATATGGAGCAATGGAACCCTTGCAGTATTGATGAGACCACGTATCACTCATCCTAAGTAGAAAACGTACGTCTTTAACCACAAATTTCTTCAATTTTCTTCAAAACTATACTAGTTGGTATAAATATGTTGTTAGGCAACATCTCAACAATATAACATATGTCATTTTTATATATATTATATTGTTGAGCACTCTTCCTAACTGCTATATATTTCAGGCTATATCTCCGAAACTTCTGAACATATTTTAATGAAATAAAGCTCAAATTGAAGAGCAGTACACTCTTTCTGATATGAATGCAAGCAGAGACCCCTACCGTAAATGGAAAGTTATGTTGTGTATATCATATCTTGCACTGTTTTATTCTTTTTACAGAACATAACACATTTCATTCCATGATATGTCTCATTGCCTCATAACAATATGGCTGACGAATGACAACCGAGGAAAAAGAACATGTACCGTTCAGATTTGCATACAGGGCACTCGCTAATTGGTGCAATTTCTTCATTTTTTGAAAAAAAAAATAATAATTGTTATACTACGGTTTTGAATTTTGCTTCACCCTGTATATTTTTTTTCATACAACAACCAAATATACTAACTAAGTGTTGCAAACATCATAAAGGAGAAAGAAATCCTATACATTACAAGAAAAAGGTTTAAAAAATTAAGTTAGTACCTGTAGTTATATATGGAGTAATGGAACCCTTGCAGTATTGATGAGACCACGTATCACTCATCCTAAGTAGAAAACGTACGTCTTTAACCACAAATTTCTTCAATTTTCTTCAAAACTATACTAGTTGGTATAAATATGTTGTTAGGCAACATCTCAACAATATAACATATGTCATTTTTATATATATTATATTGTTGAGCACTCTTCCTAACTGCTATATACTTCAAGCTGTATCTCCGAAACTTCTGAACATATTTTAATGAAATAAAGCTCAAATTGAAGAGCAGTACACTCTTTCTGACATGAATGCAAGCAGAGCCCCCTACCGTAAATGGAAAGTTATGTTGTGTATATCATATCTTGCACTGTTTTATTTTTTTTACAGAACATAACACATTTCATTCCATGATATGTCTCATTGCCTCATAACAATATGGCTGACGAATGACAACCGAGGAAAAAGAACATGTACCGTTCAGATTTGCATACAGGGCACTCGCTAATTGGTGCAATTTCTTCATTTTTTGAAAAAAAAATAATAATTGTTATACTACGGTTTTGAATTTTGCTTCACCCTGTATATTTTTTTTCATACAACAACCAAATATACTAACTAAGTGTTGGAAACATCATAAAGGAGAAAGAAATCCTATACATTACAAGAAAAAGGTTTAAAAAATGAAGTTAGTACCTGTTGTTATATATGGAGGAATGGAACCCTTGCAGTATTGATGAGACCACGTATCACTCATCCTAAGTAGAAAACGTACGTCTTTAACCACAAATTTCTTCAATTTTCTTCAAAACTATACTAGTTGGTATAAATATGTTGTTAGGCAACATCTCAACAATATAACATATGTCATTTTTATATATATTATATTGTTGAGCACTCTTCCTAAGTGCTATATATTTCAGGCTATATCTCCGAAACTTCTGAACATATTTTAATGAAATAAAGCTCAAATTGAAGAGCAGTACACTCTTTCTGATATGAATGCAAGCAGAGCCCCCTACCGTAAATGGAAAGTTATGTTGTGTATATCATATCTTGCACTGTTTTATTTTTTTTACAGAACATAACACATTTCATTCCATGATATGTCTCATTGCCTCATAACAATATGGCTGACGAATGACAACCGAGGAAAAAGAACATGTACCGTTCAGATTTGCATACAGGGCACTCGCTAATTCGTGCAATTTCTTCATTTTTTGAAAAAAAAATAATAATTGTTATACTACGGTTTTGAATTTTGCTTCACCCTGTATATTTTTTTTCATACAACAACCAAATATACTAACTAAGTGTTGGAAACATCATAAAGGAGAAAGAAAACCTATACATTACAAGAAAAAGGTTTAAAAAATGAAGTTAGTACCTGTTGTTATATATGGAGCAATGGAACCCTTGCAGTATTGATGAGACCACGTATCACTCATCCTAAGTAGAAAACGTACGTCTTTAACCACAAATTTCTTCAATTTTCTTCAAAACTATACTAGTTGGTATAAATATGTTGTTAGGCAACATCTCAACAATATAACATATGTCATTTTTATATATATTATATTGTTGAGCACTCTTCCTAACTGCTATATATTTCAGGCTATATCTCCGAAACTTCTGAACATATTTTAATGAAATAAAGCTCAAATTGAAGAGCAGTACACTCTTTCTGATATGAATGCAAGCAGAGACCCCTACCGTAAATGGAAAGTTATGTTGTGTATATCATATCTTGCACTGTTTTATTCTTTTTACAGAACATAACACATTTCATTCCATGATATGTCTCATTGCCTCATAACAATATGGCTGACGAATGACAACCGAGGAAAAAGAACATGTACCGTTCAGATTTGCATACAGGGCACTCGCTAATTGGTGCAATTTCTTCATTTTTTGAAAAAAAAATAATTGTTATACTACGGTTTTGAATTTTGCTTCACCCTGTATATTTTTTTTCATACAACAACCAAATATACTAACTAAGTGTTGCAAACATCATAAAGGAGAAAGAAATCCTATACATTACAAGAAAAAGGTTTAAAAAATTAAGTTAGTACCTGTAGTTATATATGGAGTAATGGAACCCTTGCAGTATTGATGAGACCACGTATCACTCATCCTAAGTAGAAAACGTACGTCTTTAACCACAAATTTCTTCAATTTTCTTCAAAACTATACTAGTTGGTATAAATATGTTGTTAGGCAACATCTCAACAATATAACATATGTCATTTTTATACATATTATATTGTTGAGCACTCTTCCTAACTGCTATATATTTCAGGCTGTATCTCCGAAACTTCTGAACATATTTTAATGAAATAAAGCTCAAATTGAAGAGCAGTACACTCTTTCTGACATGAATGCAAGCAGAGCCCCCTACCGTAAATGGAAAGTTATGTTGTGTATATCATATCTTGCACTGTTTTATTTTTTTTACAGAACATAACACATTTCATTCCATGATATGTCTCATTGCCTCATAACAATATGGCTGACGAATGACAACCGAGGAAAAAGAACATGTACCGTTCAGATTTGCATACAGGGCACTCGCTAATTGGTGCAATTTCTTCATTTTTTGAAAAAAAAATAATAATTGTTATACTACGGTTTTGAATTTTGCTTCACCCTGTATATTTTTTTTCATACAACAACCAAATATACTAACTAAGTGTTGGAAACATCATAAAGGAGAAAGAAATCCTATACATTACAAGAAAAAGGTTTAAAAAATGAAGTTAGTACCTGTTGTTATATATGGAGGAATGGAACCCTTGCAGTATTGATGAGACCACGTATCACTCATCCTAAGTAGAAAACGTACGTCTTTAACCACAAATTTCTTCAATTTTCTTCAAAACTATACTAGTTGGTATAAATATGTTGTTAGGCAACATCTCAACAATATAACATATGTCATTTTTATATATATTATATTGTTGAGCACTCTTCCTAAGTGCTATATATTTCAGGCTATATCTCCGAAACTTCTGAACATATTTTAATGAAATAAAGCTCAAATTGAAGAGCAGTACACTCTTTCTGATATGAATGCAAGCAGAGCCCCCTACCGTAAATGGAAAGTTATGTTGTGTATATCATATCTTGCACTGTTTTATTTTTTTTACAGAACATAACACATTTCATTCCATGATATGTCTCATTGCCTCATAACAATATGGCTGACGAATGACAACCGAGGAAAAAGAACATGTACCGTTCAGATTTGCATACAGGGCACTCGCTAATTGGTGCAATTTCTTCATTTTTTGAAAAAAAATAATAATTGTTATACTACGGTTTTGAATTTTGCTTCACCCTTTATATTTTTTTTCATACAACAACCAAATATACTAACTAAGTGTTGCAAACATCATAAAGGAGAAAGAAAACCTATACATTACAAGAAAAAGGTTTAAAAATTGAAGTTAGTACCTGTAGTTATATATGGAGCAATGGAACCCTTGCAGTATTGATGAGACCACGTATCACTCATCCTAAGTAGAAAACGTACGTCTTTAACCACAAATTTCTTCAATTTTCTTCAAAACTATACTAGTTGGTATAAATATGTTGTTAGGCAACATCTCAACAATATAATATATGTCATTTTTATATATATTATATTGTTGAGCACTCTTCGTAACTGCTATATATTTCAGGCTATATCTCCGTAACTTCTGAACATATTTTAATGAAATAAAGCTCAAATTGAAGAGCAGTACACTCTTTCTGATATGAATGCAAGCAGAGCCCCCTACCGTAAATGGAAAGTTATCTTGTGTATATCATATCTTGCACTGTTTTATTTTTTTACAGAACATAACACATTTCATTCCATGATATGTCTCATTGCCTCATAACAATATGGCTGACGAATGACAACCGAGGAAAAAGAACAGGTACCGTTCAGATTTGCATACAGTACACTCGCTAATTGGTGCAATTTCTTCATTTTTTGAAAAAAAAAAATAATAATTGTTATACTACGGTTTTGAATTTTGCTTCACCCTGTATATTTTTTTTTCATACAACAACCAAATATACTAACTAAGTGTTGCAAACATCATAAAGGAGAAAGAAAACCTATACATTACAAGAAAAAGGTTTAAAAAATATAGTTAGTACCTGTAGTTATATATGGAGTAATGGAACCCTTGCAGTATTGATGAGGCCACGTATCACTCATCCTAAGTAGAAAACGTACGTCTTTAACCACAAATTTCTTCAATTTTCTTCAAAACTATACTAGTTGGTATAAATATGTTGTTAGGCAACATCTCAACAATATAACATATGTCATTTTTATATATATTATATTGTTGAGCACTCTTCCTAACTGCTATATACTTCAAGCTGTATCTCCGAAACTTCTGAACAATATTTTAATGAAATAAAGCTCAAATTGAAGAACAGTACACTCTTTCTGACATGAATGCAAGCAGAGCCCCCTACCGTAAATGGAAAGTTATGTAGTGTATATCATGTCTTGCACTGTTTTATTCTTTTTACAGAACATAACACATTTCATTCCATGATATGTCTCATTGCCTCATAACAATATGGCTGACGAATGACAACCGAGGAAAAAGAACATGTACCGTTCAGATTTGCATACAGGGCACTTGCTAATTGGTGCAATTTCTTCATTTTTTGAAAAAAAAATAATAATTGTTATACTACGGTTTTGAATTTTGTTTCACCCTGTATATTTTTTTTCATACAGCAACCAAATATACTAACTAAGTGTTGGAAACATCATAAAGGAGAAAGAAATCCTATACATTACAAGAAAAAGGTTTAAAAAATGAAGTTAGTACCTATAGTTATATATGGAGCAATGGAACCCTTGCAGTATTGATGAGACCACGTATCACTCATCCTAAGTAGAAAACGTACGTCTTTAACCACAAATTTCTTCAATTTTCTTCAAAACTATACTAGTTGGTATAAATATGTTGTTAGGCAACATCTCAACAATATAACATATGTCATTTTTATATATATTATATTGTTGAGCACTCTTCCTAACTGCTATATATTTCAAGCTGTATCTCCGAAACTTCTTAACATATTTTAATGCAATAAAGCTCAAATTGAAGAGTTTACACTCTTTCTGACATGAATGCAAGCAGAGCCCACTACCGTAAATGAAAAGATATCTTGTGTATATCTTATCTTGCACTGTTTTATTCTTTTTACAGAACATAACACATTTCATTCCATATGTCTCATTGCCTCATAACAATATGGCTGACGAATGACAACCGAGGAGAAAGAACATGTACCGTTCAGATTTGCATACAGGGCACTCGCTAATTGGTGCAATTTCTTCATTTTTTGAAAAAAAATAATAATTGTTATACTACGGTTTTGAATTTTGCTTCACCCTGTATATCTTTTTTCATACAGCAACCAAATATACTAACTAAGTGTTGGAAACATCATAAAGGAGAAAGAAAACCTATACATTACAAGAAAAAGGTTTAAAAAATGAAGTTAGTACCTGTTGTTATATATGGAGCAATGGAACCCTTGCAGTATTGATGAGACCACGTATCACTCATCCTAAGTAGAAAACGTACGTCTTTAACCACAAATTTCTTCAATTTTCTTCAAAACTATACTAGTTGGTATAAATATGTTGTTAGGCAACATCTCAACAATATAACATATGTCATTTTTATATATATTATATTGTTGAGCACTCTTCCTAACTGCTATATATTTCAGGCTATATCTCCGAAACTTCTGAACATATTTTAATGCAATAATGCTCAAATTGAATGGCAGTACACTCTTTCTGATATGAATGCAAGCAGAGCCCCCTACCGTAAACGGAAAGTTATGTTGTGTATATCATATCTTGCACTGTTTTATTCTTTTTACAGAACATAACACATTTCATTCCATGATATGTCTCATTGCCTCATAACAATATGGCTGACGAATGACAACCGAGGAAAAAGAACATGTACCGTTCAGATTTGCATACAGGGCACTCGCTAATTGGTGCAATTTCTTCATTTTTTGAAAAAAAATAATAATTGTTATACTACGGTTTTGAATTTTGCTTCACCCTGTATATTTTTTTCATACAACAACCAAATATACTAACTAAGTGTTGCAAACATCATAAAGGAGAAAGAAAACCTATACATTACAAAAAAAAGGTTTAAAAATTGAAGTTAGTACCAGTAGTTATATATGGAGCAATGGAACCCTTGCAGTATTGATGAGACCACGTATCACTCATCCTAAGTAGAAAACGTACGTCTTTAACCACAAATTTCTTCAATTTTCTTCAACACTATACTAGTTGGTATAAATTAGTTGTTAGGCAACATCTCAACAATATAACATATGTCATTTTTATATATATTATATTGTTGAGCACTCTTCCTAAGTGCTATATATTTCAGGCTATATCTCCGAAACTTCTGAACATATTTTAATGAAATAAAGCTCAAATTGAAGAGCAGTACACTCTTTCTGATATGAATGCAAGCAGAGCCCCCTACCGTAAATGGAAAGTTATGTTGTGTATATCATATCTTGCACTGTTTTATTTTTTTTACAGAACATAACACATTTCATTCCATGATATGTCTCATTGCCTCATAACAATATGGCTGACGAATGACAACCGAGGAAAAAGAACACGTACCGTTCAGATTTGCACTCATCACGTATCACTCATCCTAAGTAGAAAACGTACGTCTTTAACCACAAATTTCTTCAATTTTCTTCAACACTATACTAGTTGGTATAAATTAGTTGTTAGGCAACATCTCAACAATATAACATATGTCATTTTTATATATATTATATTGTTGAGCACTCTTCCTAAGTGCTATATATTTCAGGCTATATCTCCGTAACTTCTGAACATATTTTAATGAAATAAAGCTCAAATTGAAGAGCAGTACACTCTTTCTGATACGAATGCAAGCAGAGCCCCCTACCGTAAATGGAAAGTTATCTTGTGTATATCATATCTTGCACTGTTTTATTCTTTTTACAGAACATAACACATTTCATTCCATGATATGTCTCATTGCCTCATAACAATATGGCTGACGAATGACAACCGAGGAAAAAGAACATGTACCGTTCAGATTTGCATACAGGGCACTCGCTAATTCGTGCAATTTCTTCATTTTTTGAAAAAAAAATAATAATTGTTATACTACGGTTTTGAATTTTGCTTCACCCTGTATATTTTTTTTCATACAACAACCAAATATACTAACTAAGTGTTGCAAACATCATAAAGGAGAAAGAAAACCTATACATTACAAGAAAAAGGTTTAAAAAATTAAGTTAGTACCTGTAGTTATATATGGAGTAATGGAACCCTTGCAGTATTGATGAGACCACGTATCACTCATCCTAAGTAGAAAACGTACGTCTTTAACCACAAATTTCTTCAATTTTCTTCAAAACTATACTAGTTGGTATAAATATGTTGTTAGGCAACATCTCAACAATATAACATATGTCATTTTTATACATATTATATTGTTGAGCACTCTTCCTAACTGCTATATATTTCAGGCTGTATCTCCGAAACTTCTGAACATATTTTAATGAAATAAAGCTCAAATTGAAGAGCAGTACACTCTTTCTGATATGAATGCAAGCAGAGCCCCCTACCGTAAATGGAAAGTTATCTTGTGTATATCATATCTTGCTCTGTTGTATTCTTTTTACAGAACATAACACATTTCATTCCATGGTATGTCTCATTGCCTCATAACAATATGGCTGACGAATGACAACCGAGGAAAAAGAACATGTACCGTTCAGATTTGCATACAGGGCACTCGCTAATTGGTGCAATTTCTTCATTTTTTGAAAAAAAAAATAATAATTGTTATACTACGGTTTTGAATTTTGCTTCACCCTGTATATTTTTTTCATACAACAACCAAATATACTAACTAAGTGTTGCAAACATCATAAAGGAGAAAGAAAACCTATACATTACAAGAAAAAGGTTTAAAAAATGAAGTTAGTACCTGTAGTTATATATGGAGCAATGGAACCCTTGAAGTATTGATGAGACCACGTATCACTCATCCTAAGTAGAAAACGTACGTCTTTAACCACAAATTTCTTCAATTTTCTTCAAAACTATACTAGTTGGTATAAATATGTTGTTAGGCAACATCTCAACAATATAACATATGTCATTTTTATATATATTATATTGTTGAGCACCTTTCCTAAGTGCTATATATTTCAGGCTATATCTCCGAAACTTCTGAACATATTTTAATGAAATAAAGCTCAAATTGAAGAGCAGTACACTCTTTCTGATATGAATGCAAGCAGAGCCCCCTACCGTAAATGGAAAGTTATGTTGTGTATATCATATCTTGCACTGTTTTATTTTTTTTACAGAACATAACACATTTCATTCCATGATATGTCTCATTGCCTCATAACAATATGGCTGACGAATGACAACCGAGGAAAAAGAACATGTACCGTTCAGATTTGCATACAGGGCACTCGCTAATTGGTGCAATTTCTTCATTTTTTGAAAAAAAAATAATAATTGTTATACTACGGTTTTGAATTTTGCTTCACCCTGTATATTTTTTTTCATACAACAACCAAATATACTAACTAAGTGTTGGAAACATCATAAAGGAGAAAGAAAACCTATACATTACAAGAAAAAGGTTTAAAAAATGAAGTTAGTACCTGTTGTTATATATGGAGCAATGGAACCCTTGCAGTATTGATGAGACCACGTATCACTCATCCTAAGTAGAAAACGTACGTCTTTAACCACAAATTTCTTCAATTTTCTTCAAAACTATACTAGTTGGTATAAATATGTTGTTAGGCAACATCTCAACAATATAACATATGTCATTTTTATATATATTATATTGTTGAGCACTCTTCCTAACTGCTATATATTTCAGGCTATATCTCCGAAACTTCTGAACATATTTTAATGAAATAAAGCTCAAATTGAAGAGCAGTACACTCTTTCTGATATGAATGCAAGCAGAGACCCCTACCGTAAATGGAAAGTTATGTTGTGTATATCATATCTTGCACTGTTTTATTCTTTTTACAGAACATAACACATTTCATTCCATGATATGTCTCATTGCCTCATAACAATATGGCTGACGAATGACAACCGAGGAAAAAGAACATGTACCGTTCAGATTTGCATACAGGGCACTCGCTAATTGGTGCAATTTCTTCATTTTTTGAAAAAAAAAATAATTGTTATACTACGGTTTTGAATTTTGCTTCACCCTGTATATTTTTTTTCATACAACAACCAAATATACTAACTAAGTGTTGCAAACATCATAAAGGAGAAAGAAATCCTATACATTACAAGAAAAAGGTTTAAAAAATTAAGTTAGTACCTGTAGTTATATATGGAGTAATGGAACCCTTGCAGTATTGATGAGACCACGTATCACTCATCCTAAGTAGAAAACGTACGTCTTTAACCACAAATTTCTTCAATTTTCTTCAAAACTATACTAGTTGGTATAAATATGTTGTTAGGCAACATCTCAACAATATAACATATGTCATTTTTATACATATTATATTGTTGAGCACTCTTCCTAACTGCTATATATTTCAGGCTGTATCTCCGAAACTTCTGAACATATTTTAATGAAATAAAGCTCAAATTGAAGAGCAGTACACTCTTTCTGATATGAATGCAAGCAGAGCCCCCTACCGTAAATGGAAAGTTATCTTGTGTATATCATATCTTGCTCTGTTGTATTCTTTTTACAGAACATAACACATTTCATTCCATGGTATGTCTCATTGCCTCATAACAATATGGCTGACGAATGACAACCGAGGAAAAAGAACATGTTCCGTTCAGATTTGCATACAGGGCACTCGCTAATTGGAGCAATTTCTTCATTTTTTGAAAAAAAAATAATAATTGTTATACTACGGTTTTGAATTTTGCTTCACCCTGTATATTTTTTTCATACAACAACCAAATATACTAACTAAGTGTTGCAAACATCATAAAGGAGAAAGAAAACCTATACATTACAAGAAAAAGGTTTAAAAAATGAAGTTAGTACCTGTAGTTATATATGGAGCAATGGAACCCTTGAAGTATTGATGAGACCACGTATCACTCATCCTAAGTAGAAAACGTACGTCTTTAACCACAAATTTCTTCAATTTTCTTCAAAACTATACTAGTTGGTATAAATATGTTGTTAGGCAACATCTCAACAATATAACATATGTCATTTTTATATATATTATATTGTTGAGCACTCTTCCTAACTGCTATATACTTCAAGCTGTATCTCCGAAACTTCTGAACATATTTTAATGAAATAAAGCTCAAATTGAAGAGCAGTACACTCTTTCTGACATGAATGCAAGCAGAGCCCCCTACCGTAAATGGAAAGTTATGTTGTGTATATCATATCTTGCACTGTTTTATTTTTTTTACAGAACATAACACATTTCATTCCATGATATGTCTCATTGCCTCATAACAATATGGCTGACGAATGACAACCGAGGAAAAAGAACATGTACCGTTCAGATTTGCATACAGGGCACTCGCTAATTGGTGCAATTTCTTCATTTTTTGAAAAAAAAATAATAATTGTTATACTACGGTTTTGAATTTTGCTTCACCCTGTATATTTTTTTTCATACAACAACCAAATATACTAACTAAGTGTTGGAAACATCATAAAGGAGAAAGAAATCCTATACATTACAAGAAAAAGGTTTAAAAAATGAAGTTAGTACCTGTTGTTATATATGGAGGAATGGAACCCTTGCAGTATTGATGAGACCACGTATCACTCATCCTAAGTAGAAAACGTACGTCTTTAACCACAAATTTCTTCAATTTTCTTCAAAACTATACTAGTTGGTATAAATATGTTGTTAGGCAACATCTCAACAATATAACATATGTCATTTTTATATATATTATATTGTTGAGCACTCTTCCTAAGTGCTATATATTTCAGGCTATATCTCCGAAACTTCTGAACATATTTTAATGAAATAAAGCTCAAATTGAAGAGCAGTACACTCTTTCTGATATGAATGCAAGCAGAGCCCCCTACCGTAAATGGAAAGTTATGTTGTGTATATCATATCTTGCACTGTTTTATTTTTTTTACAGAACATAACACATTTCATTCCATGATATGTCTCATTGCCTCATAACAATATGGCTGACGAATGACAACCGAGGAAAAAGAACATGTACCGTTCAGATTTGCATACAGGGCACTCGCTAATTGGTGCAATTTCTTCATTTTTTGAAAAAAAAATAATAATTGTTATACTACGGTTTTGAATTTTGCTTCACCCTTTATATTTTTTTTCATACAACAACCAAATATACTAACTAAGTGTTGCAAACATCATAAAGGAGAAAGAAAACCTATACATTACAAGAAAAAGGTTTAAAAATTGAAGTTAGTACCTGTAGTTATATATGGAGCAATGGAACCCTTGCAGTATTGATGAGACCACGTATCACTCATCCTAAGTAGAAAACGTACGTCTTTAACCACAAATTTCTTCAATTTTCTTCAAAACTATACTAGTTGGTATAAATATGTTGTTAGGCAACATCTCAACAATATAACATATGTCATTTTTATATATATTATATTGTTGAGCACTCTTCCTAACTGCTATATATTTCAGGCTATATCTCCGAAACTTCTGAACATATTTTAATGAAATAAAGCTCAAATTGAAGAGCAGTACACTCTTTCTGATATGAATGCAAGCAGAGACCCCTACCGTAAATGGAAAGTTATGTTGTGTATATCATATCTTGCACTGTTTTATTCTTTTTACAGAACATAACACATTTCATTCCATGATATGTCTCATTGCCTCATAACAATATGGCTGACGAATGACAACCGAGGAAAAAGAACATGTACCGTTCAGATTTGCATACAGGGCACTCGCTAATTGGTGCAATTTCTTCATTTTTTGAAAAAAAAAATAATTGTTATACTACGGTTTTGAATTTTGCTTCACCCTGTATATTTTTTTTCATACAACAACCAAATATACTAACTAAGTGTTGCAAACATCATAAAGGAGAAAGAAATCCTATACATTACAAGAAAAAGGTTTAAAAAATTAAGTTAGTACCTGTAGTTATATATGGAGTAATGGAACCCTTGCAGTATTGATGAGACCACGTATCACTCATCCTAAGTAGAAAACGTACGTCTTTAACCACAAATTTCTTCAATTTTCTTCAAAACTATACTAGTTGGTATAAATATGTTGTTAGGCAACATCTCAACAATATAACATATGTCATTTTTATACATATTATATTGTTGAGCACTCTTCCTAACTGCTATATATTTCAGGCTGTATCTCCGAAACTTCTGAACATATTTTAATGAAATAAAGCTCAAATTGAAGAGCAGTACACTCTTTCTGATATGAATGCAAGCAGAGCCCCCTACCGTAAATGGAAAGTTATCTTGTGTATATCATATCTTGCTCTGTTGTATTCTTTTTACAGAACATAACACATTTCATTCCATGGTATGTCTCATTGCCTCATAACAATATGGCTGACGAATGACAACCGAGGAAAAAGAACATGTTCCGTTCAGATTTGCATACAGGGCACTCGCTAATTGGAGCAATTTCTTCATTTTTTGAAAAAAAAATAATAATTGTTATACTACGGTTTTGAATTTTGCTTCACCCTGTATATTTTTTTCATACAACAACCAAATATACTAACTAAGTGTTGCAAACATCATAAAGGAGAAAGAAAACCTATACATTACAAGAAAAAGGTTTAAAAAATGAAGTTAGTACCTGTAGTTATATATGGAGCAATGGAACCCTTGAAGTATTGATGAGACCACGTATCACTCATCCTAAGTAGAAAACGTACGTCTTTAACCACAAATTTCTTCAATTTTCTTCAAAACTATACTAGTTGGTATAAATATGTTGTTAGGCAACATCTCAACAATATAACATATGTCATTTTTATATATATTATATTGTTGAGCACTCTTCCTAACTGCTATATACTTCAAGCTGTATCTCCGAAACTTCTGAACATATTTTAATGAAATAAAGCTCAAATTGAAGAGCAGTACACTCTTTCTGACATGAATGCAAGCAGAGCCCCCTACCGTAAATGGAAAGTTATGTTGTGTATATCATATCTTGCACTGTTTTATTTTTTTTACAGAACATAACACATTTCATTCCATGATATGTCTCATTGCCTCATAACAATATGGCTGACGAATGACAACCGAGGAAAAAGAACATGTACCGTTCAGATTTGCATACAGGGCACTCGCTAATTGGTGCAATTTCTTCATTTTTTGAAAAAAAAATAATAATTGTTATACTACGGTTTTGAATTTTGCTTCACCCTGTATATTTTTTTTCATACAACAACCAAATATACTAACTAAGTGTTGGAAACATCATAAAGGAGAAAGAAATCCTATACATTACAAGAAAAAGGTTTAAAAAATGAAGTTAGTACCTGTTGTTATATATGGAGGAATGGAACCCTTGCAGTATTGATGAGACCACGTATCACTCATCCTAAGTAGAAAACGTACGTCTTTAACCACAAATTTCTTCAATTTTCTTCAAAACTATACTAGTTGGTATAAATATGTTGTTAGGCAACATCTCAACAATATAACATATGTCATTTTTATATATATTATATTGTTGAGCACTCTTCCTAAGTGCTATATATTTCAGGCTATATCTCCGAAACTTCTGAACATATTTTAATGAAATAAAGCTCAAATTGAAGAGCAGTACACTCTTTCTGATATGAATGCAAGCAGAGCCCCCTACCGTAAATGGAAAGTTATGTTGTGTATATCATATCTTGCACTGTTTTATTTTTTTTACAGAACATAACACATTTCATTCCATGATATGTCTCATTGCCTCATAACAATATGGCTGACGAATGACAACCGAGGAAAAAGAACATGTACCGTTCAGATTTGCATACAGGGCACTCGCTAATTGGTGCAATTTCTTCATTTTTTGAAAAAAAAATAATAATTGTTATACTACGGTTTTGAATTTTGCTTCACCCTTTATATTTTTTTTCATACAACAACCAAATATACTAACTAAGTGTTGCAAACATCATAAAGGAGAAAGAAAACCTATACATTACAAGAAAAAGGTTTAAAAATTGAAGTTAGTACCTGTAGTTATATATGGAGCAATGGAACCCTTGCAGTATTGATGAGACCACGTATCACTCATCCTAAGTAGAAAACGTACGTCTTTAACCACAAATTTCTTCAATTTTCTTCAAAACTATACTAGTTGGTATAAATATGTTGTTAGGCAACATCTCAACAATATAATATATGTCATTTTTATATATATTATATTGTTGAGCACTCTTCGTAACTGCTATATATTTCAGGCTATATCTCCGTAACTTCTGAACATATTTTAATGAAATAAAGCTCAAATTGAAGAGCAGTACACTCTTTCTGATATGAATGCAAGCAGAGCTCCCTACCGTAAATGGAAAGTTATCTTGTGTATATCATATCTTGCACTGTTTTATTTTTTTACAGAACATAACACATTTCATTCCATGATATGTCTCATTGCCTCATAACAATATGGCTGACGAATGACAACCGAGGAAAAAGAACAGGTACCGTTCAGATTTGCATACAGGGCACTCGCTAATTGGTGCAATTTCTTCATTTTTTGAAAAAAAATATAATAATTGTTATACTACGGTTTTGAATTTTGCTTCACCCTGTATATTTTTTTTCATACAACAACCAAATATACTAACTAAGTGTTGCAAACATCATAAAGGAGAAAGAAAACCTATACATTACAAGAAAAAGGTTTAAAAAATATAGTTAGTACCTGTAGTTATATATGGAGTAATGGAACCCTTGCAGTATTGATGAGACCACGTATCACTCATCCTAAGTAGAAAACGTACGTCTTTAACCACAAATTTCTTCAATTTTCTTCAAAACTATACTAGTTGGTATAAATATGTTGTTAGGCAACATCTCAACAATATAACATATGTCATTTTTATATATATTATATTGTTGAGCACTCTTCCTAACTGCTATATACTTCAAGCTGTATCTCCGAAACTTCTGAACATATTTTAATGAAATAAAGCTCAAATTGAAGAACAGTACACTCTTTCTGACATGAATGCAAGCAGAGCCCTTTACCGTAAATGGAAAGTTATGTAGTGTATATCATGTCTTGCACTGTTTTATTCTTTTTACAGAACATAACACATTTCATTCCATGATATGTCTCATTGCCTCATAACAATATGGCTGACGAATGACAACCGAGGAAAAAGAACATGTACCGTTCAGATTTGCATACAGGGCACTTGCTAATTGGTGCAATTTCTTCATTTTTTGAAAAAAAAATAATAATTGTTATACTACGGTTTTGAATTTTGTTTCACCCTGTATATTTTTTTTCATACAGCAACCAAATATACTAACTAAGTGTTGGAAACATCATAAAGGAGAAAGAAATCCTATACATTACAAGAAAAAGGTTTAAAAAATGAAGTTAGTACCTGTAGTTATATATGGAGCAATGGAACCCTTGCAGTATTGATGAGACCACGTATCACTCATCCTAAGTAGAAAACGTACGTCTTTAACCACAAATTTCTTCAATTTTCTTCAAAACTATACTAGTTGGTATAAATATGTTGTTAGGCAACATCTCAACAATATAACATATGTCATTTTTATATATATTATATTGTTGAGCACTCTTCCTAACTGCTATATATTTCAAGCTGTATCTCCGAAACTTCTTAACATATTTTAATGCAATAAAGCTCAAATTGAAGAGTTTACACTCTTTCTGACATGAATGCAAGCAGAGCCCACTACCGTAAATGAAAAGATATCTTGTGTATATCATATCTTGCACTGTTTTATTCTTTTTACAGAACATAACACATTTCATTCCATATGTCTCATTGCCTCATAACAATATGGCTGACGAATGACAACCGAGGAGAAAGAACATGTACCGTTCAGATTTGCATACAGGGCACTCGCTAATTGGTGCAATTTCTTCATTTTTTGAAAAAAAATAATAATTGTTATACTACGGTTTTGAATTTTGCTTCACCCTGTATATCTTTTTTCATACAGCAACCAAATATACTAACTAAGTGTTGGAAACATCATAAAGGAGAAAGAAAACCTATACATTACAAGAAAAAGGTTTAAAAAATGAAGTTAGTACCTGTTGTTATATATGGAGCAATGGAACCCTTGCAGTATTGATGAGACCACGTATCACTCATCCTAAGTAGAAAACGTACGTCTTTAACCACAAATTTCTTCAATTTTCTTCAAAACTATACTAGTTGGTATAAATATGTTGTTAGGCAACATCTCAACAATATAACATATGTCATTTTTATATATATTATATTGTTGAGCACTCTTCCTAACTGCTATATATTTCAGGCTATATCTCCGAAACTTCTGAACATATTTTAATGCAATAATGCTCAAATTGAATGGCAGTACACTCTTTCTGATATGAATGCAAGCAGAGCCCCCTACCGTAAACGGAAAGTTATGTTGTGTATATCATATCTTGCACTGTTTTATTCTTTTTACAGAACATAACACATTTCATTCCATGATATGTCTCATTGCCTCATAACAATATGGCTGACGAATGACAACCGAGGAAAAAGAACATGTACCGTTCAGATTTGCATACAGGGCACTCGCTAATTGGTGCAATTTCTTCATTTTTTGAAAAAAAATAATAATTGTTATACTACGGTTTTGAATTTTGCTTCACCCTGTATATTTTTTTCATACAACAACCAAATATACTAACTAAGTGTTGCAAACATCATAAAGGAGAAAGAAAACCTATACATTACAAAAAAAAAGGTTTAAAAATTGAAGTTAGTACCAGTAGTTATATATGGAGCAATGGAACCCTTGCAGTATTGATGAGACCACGTATCACTCATCCTAAGTAGAAAACGTACGTCTTTAACCACAAATTTCTTCAATTTTCTTCAACACTATACTAGTTGGTATAAATTAGTTGTTAGGCAACATCTCAACAATATAACATATGTCATTTTTATATATATTATATTGTTGAGCACTCTTCCTAAGTGCTATATATTTCAGGCTATATCTCCGAAACTTCTGAACATATTTTAATGAAATAAAGCTCAAATTGAAGAGCAGTACACTCTTTCTGATATGAATGCAAGCAGAGCCCCCTACCGTAAATGGAAAGTTATGTTGTGTATATCATATCTTGCACTGTTTTATTTTTTTTACAGAACATAACACATTTCATTCCATGATATGTCTCATTGCCTCATAACAATATGGCTGACGAATGACAACCGAGGAAAAAGAACATGTACCGTTCAGATTTGCACTCATCACGTATCACTCATCCTAAGTAGAAAACGTACGTCTTTAACCACAAATTTCTTCAATTTTCTTCAACACTATACTAGTTGGTATAAATTAGTTGTTAGGCAACATCTCAACAATATAACATATGTCATTTTTATATATATTATATTGTTGAGCACTCTTCCTAAGTGCTATATATTTCAGGCTATATCTCCGTAACTTCTGAACATATTTTAATGAAATAAAGCTCAAATTGAAGAGCAGTACACTCTTTCTGATACGAATGCAACCAGAGCCCCCTACCGTAAATGGAAAGTTATCTTGTGTATATCATATCTTGCACTGTTTTATTCTTTTTACAGAACATAACACATTTCATTCCATGATATGTCTCATTGCCTCATAACAATATGGCTGACGAATGACAACCGAGGAAAAAGAACATGTACCGTTCAGATTTGCATACAGGGCACTCGCTAATTCGTGCAATTTCTTCATTTTTTGAAAAAAAAATAATAATTGTTATACTACGGTTTTGAATTTTGCTTCACCCTGTATATTTTTTTTCATACAACAACCAAATATACTAACTAAGTGTTGCAAACATCATAAAGGAGAAAGAAAACCTATACATTACAAGAAAAAGGTTTAAAAAATTAAGTTAGTACCTGTAGTTATATATGGAGTAATGGAACCCTTGCAGTATTGATGAGACCACGTATCACTCATCCTAAGTAGAAAACGTACGTCTTTAACCACAAATTTCTTCAATTTTCTTCAAAACTATACTAGTTGGTATAAATATGTTGTTAGGCAACATCTCAACAATATAACATATGTCATTTTTATACATATTATATTGTTGAGCACTCTTCCTAACTGCTATATATTTCAGGCTATATCTCCGAAACTTCTGAACATATTTTAATGAAATAAAGCTCAAATTGAAGAGCAGTACACTCTTTCTGATATGAATGCAAGCAGAGCCCCCTACCGTAAATGGAAAGTTATCTTGTGTATATCATATCTTGCTCTGTTGTATTCTTTTTACAGAACATAACACATTTCATTCCATGGTATGTCTCATTGCCTCATAACAATATGGCTGACGAATGACAACCGAGGAAAAAGAACATGTACCGTTCAGATTTGCATACAGGGCACTCGCTAATTGGTGCAATTTCTTCATTTTTTGAAAAAAAATAATAATTGTTATACTACGGTTTTGAATTTTGCTTCACCCTGTATATTTTTTTCATACAACAACCAAATATACTAACTAAGTGTTGCAAACATCATAAAGGAGAAAGAAAACCTATACATTACAAGAAAAAGGTTTAAAAAATGAAGTTAGTACCTGTAGTTATATATGGAGCAATGGAACCCTTGAAGTATTGATGAGACCACGTATCACTCATCCTAAGTAGAAAACGTACGTCTTTAACCACAAATTTCTTCAATTTTCTTCAAAACTATACTAGTTGGTATAAATATGTTGTTAGGCAACATCTCAACAATATAACATATGTCATTTTTATATATATTATATTGTTGAGCACTCTTCCTAACTGCTATATACTTCAAGCTGTATCTCCGAAACTTCTGAACATATTTTAATGAAATAAAGCTCAAATTGAAGAGCAGTACACTCTTTCTGACATGAATGCAAGCAGAGCCCCCTACCGTAAATGGAAAGTTATGTTGTGTATATCATATCTTGCACTGTTTTATTTTTTTTACAGAACATAACACATTTCATTCCATGATATGTCTCATTGCCTCATAACAATATGGCTGACGAATGACAACCGAGGAAAAAGAACATGTACCGTTCAGATTTGCATACAGGGCACTTGCTAATTGGTGCAATTTCTTCATTTTTTGAAAAAAAATAATAATTGTTATACTACGGTTTTGAATTTTGTTTCACCCTGTATATTTTTTTTCATACAACAACCAAATATACTAACTAAGTGTTGGAAACATCATAAAGGAGAAAGAAATCCTATACATTACAAGAAAAAGGTTTAAAAAATGAAGTTAGTACCTGTTGTTATATATGGAGGAATGGAACCCTTGCAGTATTGATGAGACCACGTATCACTCATCCTAAGTAGAAAACGTACGTCTTTAACCACAAATTTCTTCAATTTTCTTCAAAACTATACTAGTTGGTATAAATATGTTGTTAGGCAACATCTCAACAATATAATATATGTCATTTTTATATATATTATATTGTTGAGCACTCTTCCTAAGTGCTATATATTTCAGGCTATATCTCCGAAACTTCTGAACATATTTTAATGAAATAAAGCTCAAATTGAAGAGCAGTACACTCTTTCTGATATGAATGCAAGCAGAGCCCCCTACCGTAAATGGAAAGTTATGTTGTGTATATCATATCTTGCACTGTTTTATTTTTTTTACAGAACATAACACATTTCATTCCATGATATGTCTCATTGCCTCATAACAATATGGCTGACGAATGACAACCGAGGAAAAAGAACATGTACCGTTCAGATTTGCATACAGGGCACTCGCTAATTGGTGCAATTTCTTCATTTTTTGAAAAAAAAATAATAATTGTTATACTACGGTTTTGAATTTTGCTTCACCCTTTATATTTTTTTTCATACAACAACCAAATATACTAACTAAGTGTTGCAAACATCATAAAGGAGAAAGAAAACCTATACATTACAAGAAAAAGGTTTAAAAATTGAAGTTAGTACCTGTAGTTATATATGGAGCAATGGAACCCTTGCAGTATTGATGAGACCACGTATCACTCATCCTAAGTAGAAAACGTACGTCTTTAACCACAAATTTCTTCAATTTTCTTCAAAACTATACTAGTTGGTATAAATATGTTGTTAGGCAACATCTCAACAATATAATATATGTCATTTTTATATATATTATATTGTTGAGCACTCTTCGTAACTGCTATATATTTCAGGCTATATCTCCGTAACTTCTGAACATATTTTAATGAAATAAAGCTCAAATTGAAGAGCAGTACACTCTTTCTGATATGAATGCAAGCAGAGCCCCCTACCGTAAATGGAAAGTTATCTTGTGTATATAATATCTTGCACTGTTTCATTTTTTTACAGAACATAACACATTTCATTCCATGATATGTCTCATTGCCTCATAACAATATGGCTGACGAATGACAACCGAGGAAAAAGAACATGTACCGTTCAGATTTGCATACAGGGCACTCGCTAATTGGTGCAATTTCTTCATTTTTTGAAAAAAAATAATAATTGTTATACTACGGTTTTGAATTTTGCTTCACCCTGTATATTTTTTTTCATACAACAACCAAATATACTAACTAAGTGTTGCAAACATCATAAAGGAGAAAGAAAACCTATACATTACAAGAAAAAGGTTTAAAAAATGAAGTTAGTACCTGTAGTTATATATGGAGGAATGGAACCCTTGCAGTATTGATGAGACCACGTATCACTCATCCTAAGTAGAAAACGTACGTCTTTAACCACAAATTTCTTCAATTTTCTTCAAAACTATACTAGTTGGTATAAATATGTTGTTAGGCAACATCTCAACAATATAACATATGTCATTTTTATATATATTATATTGTTGAGCACTCTTCCTAACTGCTATATACTTCAAGCTGTATCTCCGAAACTTCTGAACATATTTTAATGAAATAAAGCTCAAATTGAAGAACAGTACACTCTTTCTGACATGAATGCAAGCAGAGCCCCCTACCGTAAATGGAAAGTTATGTCGTGTATATCATGTCTTGCACTGTTTTATTCTTTTTACAGAACATAACACATTTCATTCCATGATATGTCTCATTGCCTCATAACAATATGGCTGACGAATGACAACCGAGGAAAAAGAACATGTACCGTTCAGATTTGCATACAGGGCACTTGCTAATTGGTGCAATTTCTTCATTTTTTGAAAAAAAAAAAAATAATAATTGTTATACTACGGTTTTGAATTTTGTTTCACCCTGTATATTTTTTTTCATACAGCAACCAAATATACTAACTAAGTGTTGGAAACATCATAAAGGAGAAAGAAATCCTATACATTACAAGAAAAAGGTTTAAAAAATGAAGTTAGTACCTGTAGTTATATATGGAGCAATGGAACCCTTGCAGTATTGATGAGACCACGTATCACTCATCCTAAGTAGAAAACGTACGTCTTTAACCACAAATTTCTTCAATTTTCTTCAAAACTATACTAGTTGGTATAAATATGTTGTTAGGCAACATCTCAACAATATAACACATGTCATTTTTATATATATTATATTGTTGAGCACTCTTCCTAACTGCTATATATTTCAAGCTGTATCTCCGAAACTTCTTAACATATTTTAATGCAATAAAGCTCAAATTGAAGAGTTTACACTCTTTCTGACATGAATGCAAGCAGAGCCCACTACCGTAAATGAAAAGATATCTTGTGTATATCATATCTTGCACTGTTTTATTCTTTTTACAGAACATAACACATTTCATTCCATATGTCTCATTGCCTCATAACAATATGGCTGACGAATGACAACCGAGGAAAAAGAACATGTACCGTTCAGATTTGCATACAGGGCACTCGCTAATTGGTGCAATTTCTTCATTTTTTGAAAAAAAAATAATAATTGTTATACTACGGTTTTGAATTTTGCTTCACCCTGTATATTTTTTTTCATACAGCAACCAAATATACTAACTAAGTGTTGGAAACATCATAAAGGAGAAAGAAAACCTATACATTACAAGAAAAAGGTTTAAAAAATGAAGTTAGTACCTGTTGTTATATATGGAGCAATGGAACCCTTGCAGTATTGATGAGACCACGTATCACTCATCCTAAGTAGAAAACGTACGTCTTTAACCACAAATTTCTTCAATTTTCTTCAAAACTATACTAGTTGGTATAAATATGTTGTTAGGCAACATCTCAACAATATAACATATGTCATTTTTATATATATTATATTGTTGAGCACTCTTCCTAACTGCTATATATTTCAGGCTATATCTCCGAAACTTCTGAACATATTTTAATGCAATAATGCTCAAATTGAATGGCAGTACACTCTTTCTGATATGAATGCAAGCAGAGCCCCCTACCGTAAACGGAAAGTTATGTTGTGTATATCATATCTTGCACTGTTTTATTCTTTTTACAGAACATAACACATTTCATTCCATGATATGTCTCATTGCCTCATAACAATATGGCTGACGAATGACAACCGAGGAAAAAGAACATGTACCGTTCAGATTTGCATACAGGGCACTCGCTAATTGGTGCAATTTCTTCATTTTTTGAAAAAAAATAATAATTGTTATACTACGGTTTTGAATTTTGCTTCACCCTGTATATTTTTTTCATACAACAACCAAATATACTAACTAAGTGTTGCAAACATCATAAAGGAGAAAGAAAACCTATACATTACAAGAAAAAGGTTTAAAAATTGAAGTTAGTACCAGTAGTTATATATGGAGCAATGGAACCCTTGCAGTATTGATGAGACCACGTATCACTCATCCTAAGTAGAAAACGTACGTCTTTAACTACAAATTTCTTCAATTTTCTTCAAAACTATACTAGTTGGTATAAACATGTTGTTAGGCAACATCTCAACAATATAATATATGTCATTTTTATATATATTATATTGTTGAGAACTCTTCGTAACTGCTATATATTTCAAGCTGTATCTCCGAAACTTCTGAACATAATTTAATGAAATAAAGCTCAAATTGAAGAACAGTACACTCTTTCTGACATGAATGCAAGCGGAGCCCCCTACCGTAAATGGAAAGTTATGTTGTGTATATCATATCTTGCACTGTTTTATTCTTTTTACAGAACATAACACATTTCATTCCATGATATGTCTCATTGCCTCATAACAATATGGCTGACGAATGACAACCGAGGAAAAAGAACATGTACCGTTCAGATTTGCATACAGGGCACTTGCTAATTGGTGCAATTTCTTCATTTTTTGAAAAAAAATAATAATTGTTATACTACGGTTTTGAATTTTGCTTCACCCTGTATATTTTTTTTCATACAGCAACCAAATATACTAACTAAGTGTTGGAAACATCATAAAGGAGAAAGAAATCCTATACATTACAAGAAAAAGGTTTAAAAAATGAAGTTAGTACCTGTTGTTATATATGGAGGAATGGAACCCTTGCAGTATTGATGAGACCACGTATCACTCATCCTAAGTAGAAAACGTACGTCTTTAACCACAAATTTCTTCAATTTTCTTCAACACTATACTAGTTGGTATAAATTAGTTGTTAGGCAACATCTCAACAATATAACATATGTCATTTTTATATATATTATATTGTTGAGCACTCTTCCTAAGTGCTATATATTTCAGGCTATATCTCCGAAACTTCTGAACATATTTTAATGAAATAAAGCTCAAATTGAAGAGCAGTACACTCTTTCTGATATGAATGCAAGCAGAGCCCCCTACCGTAAATGGAAAGTTATGTTGTGTATATCATATCTTGCACTGTTTTATTTTTTTTACAGAACATAACACATTTCATTCCATGATATGTCTCATTGCCTCATAACAATATGGCTGACGAATGACAACCGAGGAAAAAGAACATGTACCCTTCAGATTTGCACTCATCACGTATCACTCATCCTAAGTAGAAAACGTACGTCTTTAACCACAAATTTCTTCAATTTTCTTCAAAACTATACTAGTTGGTATAAATATGTTGTTAGGCAACATCTCAACAATATAACATATGTCATTTTTATATATATTATATTGTTGAGCACTCTTCCTAACTGCTATATATTTCAAGCTGTATCTCCGAAACTTCTTAACATATTTTAATGCAATAAAGCTCAAATTGAAGAGCAGTACACTCTTTCTGATATGAATGCAAGCAGAGCCCCCTACCGTAAATGGAAAGTTATCTTGTGTATATCATATCTTGCTCTGTTGTATTCTTTTTACAGAACATAACACATTTCATTCCATGGTATGTCTCATTGCCTCATAACAATATGGCTGACGAATGACAACCGAGGAAAAAGAACATGTACCGTTCAGATTTGCATACAGGGCACTCGCTAATTGGTGCAATTTCTTCATTTTTTGAAAAAAAAATAATAATTGTTATACTACGGTTTTGAATTTTGCTTCACCCTGTATATTTTTTTCATACAACAACCAAATATACTAACTAAGTGTTGCAAACATCATAAAGGAGAAAGAAAACCTATACATTACAAGAAAAAGGTTTAAAAAATGAAGTTAGTACCTGTAGTTATATATGGAGCAATGGAACCCTTGAAGTATTGATGAGACCACGTATCACTCATCCTAAGTAGAAAACGTACGTCTTTAACCACAAATTTCTTCAATTTTCTTCAAAACTATACTAGTTGGTATAAATATGTTGTTAGGCAACATCTCAACAATATAACATATGTCATTTTTATATATATTATATTGTTGAGCACTCTTGCTAACTGCTATATACTTCAAGCTGTATCTCCGAAACTTCTGAACATATTTTAATGAAATAAAGCTCAAATTGAAGAACAGTACACTCTTTCTGACATGAATGCAAGCAGAGCCCCCTACCGTAAATGGAAAGTTATCTTGTGTATATCATATCTTGCACTGTTTTATTTTTTTTACAGAACATAACACATTTCATTCCATGATATGTCTCATTGCCTCATAACAATATGGCTGACGAATGACAACCGAGGAAAAAGAACATGTACCGTTCAGATTTGCATACAGGGCACTCGCTAATTGGTGCAATTTCTTCATTTTTTGAAAAAAAAATAATAATTGTTATACTACGGTTTTGAATTTTGCTTCACCCTGTATATTTTTTTTCATACAACAACCAAATATACTAACTAAGTGTTGGAAACATCATAAAGGAGAAAGAAATCCTATACATTACAAGAAAAAGGTTTAAAAAATGAAGTTAGTACCTGTTGTTATATATGGAGGAATGGAACCCTTGCAGTATTGATGAGACCACGTATCACTCATCCTAAGTAGAAAACGTACGTCTTTAACCACAAATTTCTTCAATTTTCTTCAAAACTATACTAGTTGGTATAAATATGTTGTTAGGCAACATCTCAACAATATAACATATGTCATTTTTATATATATTATATTGTTGAGCACTCTTCCTAAGTGCTATATATTTCAGGTTATATCTCCGAAACTTCTGAACATATTTTAATGAAATAAAGCTCAAATTGAAGAGCAGTACACTCTTTCTGATATGAATGCAAGCAGAGCCCCCTACCGTAAATGGAAAGTTATGTTGTGTATATCATATCTTGCACTGTTTTATTTTTTTTACAGAACATAACACATTTCATTCCATGATATGTCTCATTGCCTCATAACAATATGGCTGACGAATGACAACCGAGGAAAAAGAACATGTACCGTTCAGATTTGCATACAGGGCACTCGCTAATTGGTGCAATTTCTTCATTTTTTGAAAAAAAAAATAATAATTGTTATACTACGGTTTTGAATTTTGCTTCACCCTTTATATTTTTTTTCATACAACAACCAAATATTCTAACTAAGTGTTGCAAACATCATAAAGGAGAAAGAAAACCTATACATTACAAGAAAAAGGTTTAAAAATTGAAGTTAGTACCTGTAGTTATATATGGAGCAATGGAACCCTTGCAGTATTGATGAGACCACGTATCACTCATCCTAAGTAGAAAACGTACGTCTTTAACCACAAATTTCTTCAATTTTCTTCAAAACTATACTAGTTGGTATAAATATGTTGTTAGGCAACATCTCAACAATATAATATATGTCATTTTTATATATATTATATTGTTGAGCACTCTTCGTAACTGCTATATATTTCAGGCTATATCTCCGTAACTTCTGAACATATTTTAATGAAATAAAGCTCAAATTGAAGAGCAGTACACTCTTTCTAATATGAATGCAAGCAGAGCCCCCTACCGTAAATGGAAAGTTATCTTGTGTATATCATATCTTGCACTGTTTTATTTTTTTACAGAACATAACACATTTCATTCCATGATATGTCTCATTGCCTCATAACAATATGGCTGACGAATGACAACCGAGGAAAAAGAACATGTACCGTTCAGATTTGCATACAGGGCACTCGCTAATTGGTGCAATTTCTTCATTTTTTGAAAAAAAAATAATAATTGTTACACTACGGTTTTGAATTTTGCTTCACCCTGTATATTTTTTTTCATACAACATCCAAATATACTAACTAAGTGTTGCAAACATCATAAAGGAGAAAGAAAACCTATACATTACAAGAAAAAGGTTTAAAAAATTAAGTTAGTACCTGTAGTTATATATGGAGTAATGGAACCCTTGCAGTATTGATGAGACCACGTATCACTCATCCTAAGTAGAAAACGTACGTCTTTAACCACAAATTTCTTCAATTTTCTTCAAAACTATACTAGTTGGTATAAATATGTTGTTAGGCAACATCTCAACAATATAACATATGTCATTTTTATATATATTATATTGTTGAGCACTCTTCCTAACTGCTATATACTTCAAGCTGTATCTCCGAAACTTCTGAACATATTTTAATGAAATAAAGCTCAAATTGAAGAACAGTACACTCTTTCTGACATGAATGCAAGCAGAGCCCCCTACCGTAAATGGAAAGTTATGTCGTGTATATCATGTCTTGCACTGTTTTATTCTTTTTACAGAACATAACACATTTCATTCCATGATATGTCTCATTGCCTCATAACAATATGGCTGACGAATGACAACCGAGGAAAAAGAACATGTACCGTTCAGATTTGCATACAGGGCACTTGCTAATTGGTGCAATTTCTTCATTTTTTGAAAAAAAAATAATAATTGTTATACTACGGTTTTGAATTTTGTTTCACCCTGTATATTTTTTTTCATACAGCAACCAAATATACTAACTAAGTGTTGGAAACATCATAAAGGAGAAAGAAATCCTATACATTACAAGAAAAAGGTTTAAAAAATGAAGTTAGTACCTGTAGTTATATATGGAGCAATGGAACCCTTGCAGTATTGATGAGACCACGTATCACTCATCCTAAGTAGAAAACGTACGTCTTTAACCACAAATTTCTTCAATTTTCTTCAAAACTATACTAGTTGGTATAAATATGTTGTTAGGCAACATCTCAACAATATAATATATGTCATTTTTATATATATTATATTGTTGAGCACTCTTCGTTACTGCTATATATTTCAGGCTATATCTCCGTAACTTCTGAACATATTTTAATGAAATAAAGCTCAAATTGAAGAGTTTACACTCTTTCTGACATGAATGCAAGCAGAGCCCACTACCGTAAATGAAAAGATATCTTGTGTATATCATATCTTGCACTGTTTTATTCTTTTTACAGAACATAACACATTTCATTCCATATGTCTCATTGCCTCATAACAATATGGCTGACGAATGACAACCGAGGAAAAAGAACATGTACCGTTCAGATTTGCATACAGGGCACTCGCTAATTGGTGCAATTTCTTCATTTTTTGAAAAAAAAATAATAATTGTTATACTACGGTTTTGAATTTTGCTTCACCCTGTATATTTTTTTTCATACAGCAACCAAATATACTAACTAAGTGTTGGAAACATCATAAAGGAGAAAGAAAACCTATACATTACAAGAAAAAGGTTTAAAAAATGAAGTTAGTACCTGTTGTTATATATGGAGCAATGGAACCCTTGAAGTATTGATGAGACCACGTATCACTCATCCTAAGTAGAAAACGTACGTCTTTAACCACAAATTTCTTCAATTTTCTTCAAAACTATACTAGTTGGTATAAATATGTTGTTAGGCAACATCTCAACAATATAACATATGTCATTTTTATATATATTATATTGTTGAGCACTCTTCCTAACTGCTATATATTTCAGGCTATATCTCCGAAACTTCTGAACATATTTTAATGCAATAATGCTCAAATTGAATGGCAGTACACTCTTTCTGACATGAATGCAAGCAGAGCCCCCTACCGTAAATGGAAAGTTATGTCGTGTATATCATGTCTTGCACTGTTTTATTCTTTTTACAGAACATAACACATTTCATTTCATGATATGTCTCATTGCCTCATAAGAATATGGCTGACGAATGACAACCGAGGAAAAAGAACATGTACCGTTCAGATTTGCACTCATCACGTATCACTCATCCTAAGTAGAAAACGTACGTCTTTAACCACAAATTTCTTCAATTTTCTTCAAAACTATACTAGTTGGTATAAATATGTTGTTAGGCAACATCTCAACAATATAACATATGTCATTTTTATATATATTATATTGTTGAGCACTCTTCCTAACTGCTATATATTTCAAGCTGTATCTCCGAAACTTCTTAACATATTTTAATGCAATAAAGCTCAAATTGAAGAGCAGTACACTCTTTCTGATATGAATGCAAGCAGAGCCCCCTACCGTAAATGGAAAGTTATCTTGTGTATATCATATCTTGCTCTGTTGTATTCTTTTTACAGAACATAACACATTTCATTCCATGGTATGTCTCATTGCCTCATAACAATATGGCTGACGAATGACAACCGAGGAAAAAGAACATGTACCGTTCAGATTTGCATACAGGGCACTCGCTAATTGGTGCAATTTCTTCATTTTTTGAAAAAAAATAATAATTGTTATACTACGGTTTTGAATTTTGCTTCACCCTGTATATTTTTTTCATACAACAACCAAATATACTAACTAAGTGTTGCAAACATCATAAAGGAGAAAGAAAACCTATACATTACAAGAAAAAGGTTTAAAAAATGAAGTTAGTACCTGTAGTTATATATGGAGGAATGGAAACCTTGCAGTATTGATGAGACCACGTATCACTCATCCTAAGTAGAAAACGTACGTCTTTAACCACAAATTTCTTCAATTTTCTTCAAAACTATACTAGTTGGTATAAATATGTTGTTAGGCAACATCTCAACAATATAACATATGTCATTTTTATATATATTATATTATTGAGCACTCTTCCTAAGTGCTATATATTTCAGGCTATATCTCCAAAACTTCTGAACATATTTTAATGAAATAAAGCTCAAATTGAAGAGCAGTACACTCTTTCTGACATGAATGCAAGCAGAGCCCCCTACCGTAAATGGAAAGTTATGTCGTGTATATCATGTCTTGCACTGTTTTATTCTTTTTACAGAACATAACACATTTCATTTCATGATATGTCTCATTGCCTCATAACAATATGGCTGACGAATGACAACCGAGGAAAAAGAACATGTACCGTTCAGATTTGCATACAGGGCACTTGCTAATTGGTGCAATTTCTTCATTTTTTGAAAAAAAAATAATAATTGTTATACTACGGTTTTGAATTTTGCTTCACCCTGTATATTTTTTTTCATACAGCAACCAAATATACTAACTAAGTGTTGGAAACATCATAAAGGAGAAAGAAATCCTATACATTACAAGAAAAAGGTTTAAAAAATGAAGTTAGTACCTGTTGTTATATATGGAGCAATGGAACCCTTGCAGTATTGATGAGACCACGTATCACTCATCCTAAGTAGAAAACGTACGTCTTTAACCACAAATTTCTTCAATTTTCTTCAAAACTATACTAGTTGGTATAAATATGTTGTTAGGCAACATCTCAACAATATAACATATGTCATTTTTATATATATTATATTGTTGAGCACTCTTCCTAACTGCTATATATTTCAAGCTGTATCTCCGAAACTTCTTAACATATTTTAATGCAATAAAGCTCAAATTGAAGAGCAGTACACTCTTTCTGATATGAATGCAAGCAGAGCCCCCTACCGTAAATGGAAAGTTATCTTGTGTATATCATATCTTGCTCTGTTGTATTCTTTTTACAGAACATAACACATTTCATTCCATGGTATGTCATATTGCCTCATAACAATATGGCTGACGAATGACAACCGAGGAAAAAGAACATGTACCGTTCAGATTTGCATACAGGGCACTCGCTAATTGGTGCAATTTCTTCATTTTTTGAAAAAAAAATAATAATTGTTATACTACGGTTTTGAATTTTGCTTCACCCTTTATATTTTTTTTCATACAACAACCAAATATACTAACTAAGTGTTGCAAACATCATAAAGGAGAAAGAAAACCTATACATTACAAGAAAAATGTTTAAAAATTGAAGTTAGTACCTGTAGTTATATATGGAGCAATGGAACCCTTGCAGTATTGATGAGACCACGTATCACTCATCCTAAGTAGAAAACGTACGTCTTTAACCACAAATTTCTTCAATTTTCTTCAAAACTATACTAGTTGGTATAAATATGTTGTTAGGCAACATCTCAAAAATATAATATATGTCATTTTTATATATATTATATTGTTGAGCACTCTTCGTAACTGCTATATATTTCAGGCTATATCTCCGTAACTTCTGAACATATTTTAATGAAATAAAGCTCAAATTGAAGAGCAGTACACTCTTTCTGATATGAATGCAAGCAGAGCCCCCTACCGTAAATGAAAAGTTATCTTGTGTATATCATATCTTGCACTGTTTTATTTTTTTACAGAACATAACACATTTCATTCCATGATATGTCTCATTGCCTCATAACAATATGGCTGACGAATGACAACCGAGGAAAAAGAACATGTACCGTTCAGATTTGCATACAGGGCACTCGGTAATTGGTGCAATTTCTTCATTTTTTGAAAAAAAAATAATAATTGTTATACTACGGTTTTGAATTTTGCTTCACCCTGTATATTTTTTTTCATACAACAACCAAATATACTAACTAAGTGTTGCAAACATCATAAAGGAGAAAGAAAACCTATACATTACAAGAAAAAGGTTTAAAAAATTAAGTTAGTACCTGTAGTTATATATGGAGTAATGGAACCCTTGCAGTATTGATGAGACCACGTATCACTCATCCTAAGTAGAAAACGTACGTCTTTAACCACAAATTTCTTCAATTTTCTTCAAAACTATACTAGTTGGTATAAATATGTTGTTAGGCAACATCTCAACAATATAACATATGTCATTTTTATATATATTATATTGTTGAGCACTCTTCCTAACTGCTATATATTTCAGGCTGTATCTCCGAAACTTCTGAACATATTTTAATGAAATAAAGCTCAAATTGAAGAGCAGTACACTCTTTCTGATATGAATGCAAGCAGAGCCCCCTACCGTAAATGGAAAGTTATCTTGTGTATATCATATCTTGCTCTGTTGTATTCTTTTTACAGAACATAACACATTTCATTCCATGGTATGTCTCATTGCCTCATAACAATATGGCTGACGAATGACAACCGAGGAAAAAGAACATGTACCGTTCAGATTTGCATACAGGGCACTCGCTAATTGGTGCAATTTCTTCATTTTTGAAAAAAAAATAATAATTTTTATACTACGGTTTTGAATTTTGCTTCACCCTGTATATTTTTTTCATACAACAACCAAATATACTAACTAAGTGTTGCAAACATCATAAAGGAGAAAGAAAACCTATACATTACAAGAAAAAGGTTTAAAAAATGAAGTTAGTACCTGTAGTTATAAATGGAGCAATGGAACCCTTGAAGTATTGATGAGACCACGTATCACTCATCCTAAGTAGAAAACGTACGTCTTTAACCACAAATTTCTTCAATTTTCTTCAAAACTATACTAGTTGGTATAAATATGTTGTTAGGCAACATCTCAACAATATAACATATGTCATTTTTATATATATTATATTGTTGAGCACTCTTCCTAACTGCTATATATTTCAAGCTGTATCTCCGAAACTTCTTAACATATTTTAATGCAATAAAGCTCAAATTGAAGAGTTTACACTCTTTCTGACATGAATGCAAGCAGAGCCCACTACCGTAAATGAAAAGATATCTTGTGTATATCATATCTTGCACTGTTTTATTCTTTTTACAGAACATAACACATTTCATTCCATATGTCTCATTGCCTCATAACAATATGGCTGACGAATGACAACCGAGGAAAAAGAACATGTACCGTTCAGATTTGCATACAGGGCACTCGCTAATTGGTGCAATTTCTTCATTTTTTGAAAAAAAATAATAATTGTTATACTACGGTTTTGAATTTTGCTTCACCCTGTATATTTTTTTTCATACAGCAACCAAATATACTAACTAAGTGTTGGAAACATCATAAAGAAGAAAGAAAACCTATACATTACAAGAAAAAGGTTTAAAAAATGAAGTTAGTACCTGTTGTTATATATGGAGCAATGGAACCCTTGCAGTATTGATGAGACCACGTATCACTCATCCTAAGTAGAAAACGTACGTCTTTAACCACAAATTTCTTCAATTTTCTTCAAAACTATACTAGTTGGTATAAATATGTTGTTAGGCAACATCTCAACAATACAGGGTTTGTATGATAAGTAATGAGACCAGGTCTGGAAACATTGTTTTATTGATCTGATCTGTACAGGGACTTAAAAGCTTTCGAAGTACTCTCCTCTTGCGTCGATGCACTTCTGCAATCGATGTTTCCACGCTGCAAACGCCCCCTGGAAGTCAGCAGCCGGCATGTCCTTTAGAAATGTGGTCACGGCTGCTTGGATGGCTGTGACGTCTGCAAAACGGGTTCCTTTCAAGCGTGGCTTCAGCTTCGGGAAGAGGAAGAAGTCGGCCGGGCTCACATCTGGGCTGTAGGGTGGTTGTGGAAGGACTTCCACCCCAATCCGGGTCAAAAAGGAGGTCACTAAGAAGGCGGTGTGGGCAGGGGCATTGTCGTGATGCAACTTCCACCGGCTAGCGATCGCCGGTCTTTTCCGCTTGACGCTCCTGTGCAGTCTCTCAAGGACTTGTTTGTAGAAGGCGGCGTTGACGGCTTGTCCTTGGGGTACAAACTCCTTGTGGACCACCCCCACATTGTCAAAAAAAACAATCAACATTGTTTTCACCTTTGACTTCGACATTCTGGCCTTCTTGGGGAGCGGGGACGCAGGAGTGTGCCACTCCGCGCTTTGACGTTTCGTTTCAGGGTCGTACTGGAACACCGACGACTCGTCACCTGTTATGACGTCATCTTCAAAGTTAGGGTCACTGTTCATGAGGTTCAACAGTTCCTGACAACAATCAACACGTCGTTGCTTTTGTTCGTCAGTCAACACTCGCGGCACCAGTTTCGCACAGATTTTTCTCATTCCCAATTGTTCCGTCACAATCTTGTGCACTGTTGTGTGGTTCATATCGAGTTCATCAGCAATCAATCTCAACGATAATCGACGGTCTGAGTTCAGGAGATCCCTCACTTTTGCCACAGTTTCGTCCGTAGTCACTGTTGTCGGGCGCCCAGCCCTCTCCAGATCCTCAACGCTTTCCCGGCCGTTCCGGAACGCACTGTGCCAACGAAACACCTGGGCTTTGGATAGGGCTTCCTCTTTGTAGGCCTCCGTGATGAGAGAAAGCGTCTGAGTAGCCGTTTTCCCCAGGCGAACGCAAAATTTGATCGCATAACGCTGTTCGATGGAACCCTCCATGTTTGTTGATTTTCCGCCGTGACAAGAATGTTCACAAGGGCTTTGTCCAAGGCTTGTCCGCGCTCCACTAAGGCTCGGAGCCAACTGACGCGCGGTGCGTTGCTTTGCTCGGACCCCCCCCTACATCCTCCATCACCGACAAACCCGCTCCAGCGACACGCGCGCCGCGGCGCGGCGAGTCTCATTACTTATCATACAGACCTTGTATAACATATGTCATTTTTATATATATTATATTGTTGAGCACTCTTCCTAACTGCTATATATTTCAGGCTATATCTCCGAAACTTCTGAACATATTTTAATGCAATAATGCTCAAATTGAATGGCAGTACACTCTTTCTGATATGAATGCAAGCAGAGCCCCCTACCGTAAACGGAAAGTTATGTTGTGTATATCATATCTTGCACTGTTTTATTCTTTTTACAGAACATAACACATTTCATTCCATGATATGTCTCATTGCCTCATAACAATATGGCTGACGAATGACAACCGAGGAAAAAGAACATGTACCGTTCAGATTTGCATACAGGGCACTCGCTAATTGGTGCAATTTCTTCATTTTTTGAAAAAAAATAATAATTGTTATACTACGGTTTTGAATTTTGCTTCACCCTGTATATTTTTTTTCATACAGCAACCAAATATACTAACTAAGTGTTGGAAACATCATAAAGAAGAAAGAAAACCTATACATTACAAGAAAAAGGTTTAAAAAATGAAGTTAGTACCTGTTGTTATATATGGAGCAATGGAACCCTTGCAGTATTGATGAGACCACGTATCACTCATCCTAAGTAGAAAACGTACGTCTTTAACCACAAATTTCTTCAATTTTCTTCAAAACTATACTAGTTGGTATAAATATGTTGTTAGGCAACATCTCAACAATATAACATATGTCATTTTTATATATATTATATTGTTGAGCACTCTTCCTAACTGCTATATATTTCAGGCTATATCTCCGAAACTTCTGAACATATTTTAATGCAATAATGCTCAAATTGAATGGCAGTACACTCTTTCTGATATGAATGCAAGCAGAGCCCCCTACCGTAAACGGAAAGTTATGTTGTGTATATCATATCTTGCACTGTTTTATTCTTTTTACAGAACATAACACATTTCATTCCATGATATGTCTCATTGCCTCATAACAATATGGCTGACGAATGACAACCGAGGAAAAAGAACATGTACCGTTCAGATTTGCATACAGGGCACTCGCTAATTGGTGCAATTTCTTCATTTTTTGAAAAAAAATAATAATTGTTATACTACGGTTTTGAATTTTGCTTCACCCTGTATATTTTTTTCATACAACAACCAAATATACTAACTAAGTGTTGCAAACATCATAAAGGAGAAAGAAAACCTATACATTACAAGAAAAAGGTTTAAAAATTGAAGTTAGTACCTGTAGTTATATATGGAGCAATGGAACCCTTGCAGTATTGATGAGAGCACGTATCACTCATCCTAAGTAGAAAACGTACGTCTTTAACCACAAATTTCTTCAATTTTCTTCAAAACTATACTAGTTGGTATAAATATGTTGTTAGGCAACATCTCAACAATATAACATATGTCATTTTTATATATATTATATTATTGAGCACTCTTCCTAAGTGCTATATATTTCAGGCTATATCTCCGAAACTTCTGAACATATTTTAATGAAATAAAGCTCAAATTGAAGAGCAGTACACTCTTTCTGACATGAATGCAAGCAGAGCCCCCTACCGTAAATGGAAAGTTATGGCGTGTATATCATGTCTTGCACTGTTTTATTCTTTTTACAGAACATAACACATTTCATTTCATGATATGTCTCATTGCCTCATAACAATATGGCTGACGAATGACAACCGAGGAAAAAGAACATGTACCGTTCAGATTTGCATACAGGGCACTTGCTAATTGGTGCAATTTCTTCATTTTTTGAAAAAAAAAATAATAATTGTTATACTACGGTTTTGAATTTTGCTTCACCCTGTATATTTTTTTTCATACAGCAACCAAATATACTAACTAAGTGTTGGAAACATCATAAAGGAGAAAGAAATCCTATACATTACAAGAAAAAGGTTTAAAAAATGAAGTTAGTACCTGTTGTTATATATGGAGCAATGGAACCCTTGCAGTATTGACGAGACCACGTATCACTCATCCTAAGTAGAAAACGTACGTCTTTAACCACAAATTTCTTCAATTTTCTTCAAAACTATACTAGTTGGTATAAATATGTTGTTAGGCAACATCTCAACAATATAACATATGTCATTTTTATATATATTATATTGTTGAGCACTCTTCTTAACTGCTATATATTTCAAGCTGTATCTCCGAAACTTCTGAACATATTTTAATGCAATAAAGCTCAAATTGAAGAGTTTACACTCTTTCTGACATGAATGCAAGCAGAGCCCACTACCGTAAATGAAAAGATATCTTGTGTATATCATATCTTGCACTGTTTTATTCTTTTTACAGAACATAACACATTTCATTCCATATGTCTCATTGCCTCATAACAATATGGCTGACGAATGACAACCGAGGAAAAAGAACATGTACCGTTCAGATTTGCATACAGGGCACTCGCTAATTGGTGCAATTTCTTCATTTTTTGAAAAAAAAATAATAATTGTTATACTACGGTTTTGAATTTTGCTTCACCCTGTATATTTTTTTTCATACAGCAACCAAATATACTAACTAAGTGTTGGAAACATCATAAAGGAGAAAGAAAACCTATACATTACAAGAAAAAGGTTTAAAAAATGAAGTTAGTACCTGTTGTTATATATGGAGCAATGGAACCCTTGCAGTATTGATGAGACCACGTATCACTCATCCTAAGTAGAAAACGTACGTCTTTAACCACAAATTTCTTCAATTTTCTTCAAAACTATACTAGTTGGTATAAATATGTTGTTAGGCAACATCTCAACAATATAACATATGTCATTTTTATATATATTATATTGTTGAGCACTCTTCCTAACTGCTATATATTTCAAGCTGTATCTCCGAAACTTCTTAACATATTTTAATGCAATAAAGCTCAAATTGAAGAGTTTACACTCTTTCTGACACGAATGCAAGCAGAGCCCCCTACCGTAAACGGAAAGTTATGTTGTGTATATCATATCTTGCACTGTTTTATTCTTTTTACAGAACATAACACATTTCATTCCATGATATGTCTCATTGCCTCATAACAATATGGCTGACGAATGACAACCGAGGAAAAAGAACATGTACCGTTCAGATTTGCATACAGGGCACTCGCTAATTGGTGCAATTTCTTCATTTTTTGAAAAAAAATAATAATTGTTATACTACGGTTTTGAATTTTGCTTCACCCTGTATATTTTTTTCATACAACAACCAAATATACTAACTAAGTGTTGCAAACATCATAAAGGAGAAAGAAAACCTATACATTACAAGAAAAAGGTTTAAAAATTGAAGTTAGTACCTGTAGTTATATATGGAGCAATGGAACCCTTGCAGTATTGATGAGAGCACGTATCACTCATCCTAAGTAGAAAACGTACGTCTTTAACCACAAATTTCTTCAATTTTCTTCAAAACTATACTAGTTGGTATAAATATGTTGTTAGGCAACATCTCAACAATATAACATATGTCATTTTTATATATATTATATTATTGAGCACTCTTCCTAAGTGCTATATATTTCAGGCTATATCTCCGAAACTTCTGAACATATTTTAATGAAATAAAGCTCAAATTGAAGAGCAGTACACTCTTTCTGACATGAATGCAAGCAGAGCCCCCTACCGTAAATGGAAAGTTATGGCGTGTATATCATGTCTTGCACTGTTTTATTCTTTTTACAGAACATAACACATTTCATTTCATGATATGTCTCATTGCCTCATAACAATATGGCTGACGAATGACAACCGAGGAAAAAGAACATGTACCGTTCAGATTTGCATACAGGGCACTTGCTAATTGGTGCAATTTCTTCATTTTTTGAAAAAAAAAATAATAATTGTTATACTACGGTTTTGAATTTTGCTTCACCCTGTATATTTTTTTTCATACAGCAACCAAATATACTAACTAAGTGTTGGAAACATCATAAAGGAGAAAGAAATCCTATACATTACAAGAAAAAGGTTTAAAAAATGAAGTTAGTACCTGTTGTTATATATGGAGCAATGGAACCCTTGCAGTATTGACGAGACCACGTATCACTCATCCTAAGTAGAAAACGTACGTCTTTAACCACAAATTTCTTCAATTTTCTTCAAAACTATACTAGTTGGTATAAATATGTTGTTAGGCAACATCTCAACAATATAACATATGTCATTTTTATATATATTATATTGTTGAGCACTCTTCCTAACTGCTATATATTTCAAGCTGTATCTCCGAAACTTCTGAACATATTTTAATGCAATAAAGCTCAAATTGAAGAGTTTACACTCTTTCTGACATGAATGCAAGCAGAGCCCACTACCGTAAATGAAAAGATATCTTGTGTATATCATATCTTGCACTGTTTTATTCTTTTTACAGAACATAACACATTTCATTCCATATGTCTCATTGCCTCATAACAATATGGCTGACGAATGACAACCGAGGAAAAAGAACATGTACCGTTCAGATTTGCATACAGGGCACTCGCTAATTGGTGCAATTTCTTCATTTTTTGAAAAAAAAATAATAATTGTTATACTACGGTTTTGAATTTTGCTTCACCCTGTATATTTTTTTTCATACAGCAACCAAATATACTAACTAAGTGTTGGAAACATCATAAAGGAGAAAGAAAACCTATACATTACAAGAAAAAGGTTTAAAAAATGAAGTTAGTACCTGTTGTTATATATGGAGCAATGGAACCCTTGCAGTATTGATGAGACCACGTATCACTCATCCTAAGTAGAAAACGTACGTCTTTAACCACAAATTTCTTCAATTTTCTTCAAAACTATACTAGTTGGTATAAATATGTTGTTAGGCAACATCTCAACAATATAACATATGTCATTTTTATATATATTATATTGTTGAGCACTCTTCCTAACTGCTATATATTTCAAGCTGTATCTCCGAAACTTCTTAACATATTTTAATGCAATAAAGCTCAAATTGAAGAGTTTACACTCTTTCTGACACGAATGCAAGCAGAGCCCCCTACCGTAAACGGAAAGTTATGTTGTGTATATCATATCTTGCACTGTTTTATTCTTTTTACAGAACATAACACATTTCATTCCATGATATGTCTCATTGCCTCATAACAATATGGCTGACGAATGACAACCGAGGAAAAAGAACATGTACCGTTCAGATTTGCATACAGGGCACTCGCTAATTGGTGCAATTTCTTCATTTTTTGAAAAAAAATAATAATTGTTATACTACGGTTTTGAATTTTGCTTCACCCTGTATATTTTTTTCATACAACAACCAAATATACTAACTAAGTGTTGCAAACATCATAAAGGAGAAAGAAAACCTATACATTACAAGAAAAAGGTTTAAAAATTGAAGTTAGTACCTGTAGTTATATATGGAGCAATGGAACCCTTGCAGTATTGATGAGACCACGTATCACTCATCCTAAGTAGAAAACGTACGTCTTTAACCACAAATTTCTTCAATTTTCTTCAAAACTATACTAGTTGGTATAAATATGTTGTTAGGCAACATCTCAACAATATAACATATGTCATTTTTATATATATTATATTATTGAGCACTCTTCCTAAGTGCTATATATTTCAGGCTATATCTCCGAAACTTCTGAACATATTTTAATGAAATAAAGCTCAAATTGAAGAGCAGTACACTCTTTCTGACATGAATGCAAGCAGAGCCCCCTACCGTAAATGGAAAGTTATGTCGTGTATATCATGTCTTGCACTGTTTTATTCTTTTTACAGAACATAACACATTTCATTTCATGATATGTCTCATTGCCTCATAACAATATGGCTGACGAATGACAACCGAGGAAAAAGAACATGTACCGTTCAGATTTGCATACAGGGCACTTGCTAATTGGTGCAATTTCTTCATTTTTTGAAAAAAAAAATTATAATTGTTATACTACGGTTTTGAATTTTGCTTCACCCTGTATATTTTTTTTCATACAGCAACCAAATATACTAACTAAGTGTTGGAAACATCATAAAGGAGAAAGAAATCCTATACATTACAAGAAAAAGGTTTAAAAAATGAAGTTAGTACCTGTTGTTATATATGGAGCAATGGAACCCTTGCAGTATTGATGAGACCACGTATCACTCATCCTAAGTAGAAAACGTACGTCTTTAACCACAAATTTCTTCAATTTTCTTCAAAACTATACTAGTTGGTATAAATATGTTGTTAGGCAACATCTCAACAATATAACATATGTCATTTTTATATATATTATATTGTTGAGCACTCTTCCTAACTGCTATATATTTCAGGCTATATCTCCGAAACTTCTGAACATATTTTAATGCAATAATGCTCAAATTGAATGGCAGTACACTCTTTCTGATATGAATGCAAGCAGAGCACCCTACCGTAAACGGAAAGTTATGTTGTGTATATCATATCTTGCACTGTTTTATTCTTTTTACAGAACATAACACATTTCATTCCATGATATGTCTCATTGCCTCATAACAATATGGCTGACGAATGACAACCGAGGAAAAAGAACATGTACCGTTCAGATTTGCATACAGGGCACTCGCTAATTGGTGCAATTTCTTCATTTTTTGAAAAAAAATAATAATTGTTATACTACGGTTTTGAATTTTGCTTCACCCTGTATATTTTTTTCATACAACAACCAAATATACTAACTAAGTGTTGCAAACATCATAAAGGAGAAAGAAAACCTATACATTACAAGAAAAAGGTTTAAAAATTGAAGTTAGTACCTGTAGTTATATATGGAGCAATGGAACCCTTGCAGTATTGATGAGACCACGTATCACTCATCCTAAGTAGAAAACGTACGTCTTTAACCACAAATTTCTTCAATTTTCTTCAAAACTATACTAGTTGGTATAAACATGTTGTTAGGCAACATCTCAACAATATAATATATGTCATTTTTATATATATTATATTGTTGAGCACTCTTCCTAACTGCTATATATTTCAGGCTGTATCTCCGAAACTTCTGAACATATTTTAATGCAATAATGCTCAAATTGAAGAGCAGTACACTCTTTCTGATATGAATGCAAGCAGAGCCCCCTACCGTAAATGGAAAGTTATCTTGTGTATATCATATCTTGCTCTGTTGTATTCTTTTTAAAGAAACATAACACATTTCATTCCATGGTATGTCTCATTGCCTCATAACAATATGGCTGACGAATGACAACCGAGGAAAAAGAACATGTACCGTTCAGATTTGCATACAGGGCACTCGCTAATTGGTGCAATTTCTTCATTTTTTGAAAAAAAAATAATAATTGTTATACTACGGTTTTGAATTTTGCTTCACCCTGTATATTTTTTTTCATACAACAACCAAATATACTAACTAAATGTTGCAAACATCATAAAGGAGAAAGAAAACCTATACATTACAAGAAAAAGGTTTAAAAAATGAAGTTAGTACCTGTAGTTATATATGGAGCAATGGAACCCTTGCAGAATTGATGAGACCACGTATCACTCATCCTAAGTAGAAAACGTACGTCTTTAACCACAAATTTCTTCAATTTTCTTCAAAACTATACTAGTTGGTATAAATATGTTGTTAGGCAACATCTCAACAATATAACATATGTCATTTTTATATATATTATATTGTTGAGCACTCTTCCTAACTGCTATATACTTCAAGCTGTATCTCCGAAACTTCTGAACATATTTTAATGAAATAAAGCTCAAATTGAAGAACAGTACACTCTTTCTGACATGAATGCAAGCAGAGCCCCCTACCGTAAACGGAAAGTTATGTCGTGTATATCATGTCTTGCACTGTTTTATTCTTTTTACAGAACATAACACATTTCATTTCATGATATGTCTCATTGCCTCATAACAATATGGCTGACGAATGACAACCGAGGAAAAAGAACATGTACCGTTCAGATTTGCATACAGGGCACTTGCTAATTGGTGCAATTTCTTCATTTTTTGAAAAAAAATAATAATTGTTATACTACGGTTTTGAATTTTGCTTCACCCTGTATATTTTTTTCATACAGCAACCAAATATACTAACTAAGTGTTGGAAACATCATAAAGGAGAAAGAAATCCTATACATTACAAGAAAAAGGTTTAAAAAATGAAGTTAGTACCTGTTGTTATATATGGAGCAATGGAACCCTTGCAGTATTGATGAGACCACGTATCACTCATCCTAAGTAGAAAACGTACGTCTTTAACCACAAATTTCTTCAATTTTCTTCAAAACTATACTAGTTGGTATAAATATGTTGTTAGGCAACATCTCAACAATATAACATATGTCATTTTTATATATATTATATTGTTGAGCACTCTTCCTAACTGCTATATATTTCAAGCTGTATCTCCGAAACTTCTGAACATATTTTAATGCAATAAAGCTCAAATTGAAGAGTTTACACTCTTTCTGACATGAATGCAAGCAGAGCCCACTACCGTAAATGAAAAGATATCTTGTGTATATCATATCTTGCACTGTTTTATTCTTTTTACAGAACATAACACATTTCATTCCATATGTCTCATTGCCTCATAACAATATGGCTGACGAATGACAACCGAGGAAAAAGAACATGTACCGTTCAGATTTGCATACAGGGCACTCGCTAATTGGTGCAATTTCTTCATTTTTTGAAAAAAAAAATAATAATTGTTATACTACGGTTTTGAATTTTGCTTCACCCTGTATATTTTTTTTCATACAGCAACCAATTATACTAACTAAGTGTTGGAAACATCATAAAGGAGAAAGAAAACCTATACATTACAAGAAAAAGGTTTAAAAAATGAAGTTAGTACCTGTTGTTATATATGGAGCAATGGAACCCTTGCAGTATTGATGAGACCACGTATCACTCATCCTAAGTAGAAAACGTACGTCTTTAACCACAAATTTCTTCAATTTTCTTCAAAACTATACTAGTTGGTATAAATATGTTGTTAGGCAACATCTCAACAATATAACATATGTCATTTTTATATATATTATATTGTTGAGCACTCTTCCTAACTGCTATATATTTCAGGCTATATCTCCGAAACTTCTGAACATATTTTAATGCAATAATGCTCAAATTGAATGGCAGTACACTCTTTCTGATATGAATGCAAGCAGAACCCCCTACCGTAAACGGAAAGTTATGTTGTGTATATCATATCTTGCACTGTTTTATTCTTTTTACAGAACATAACACATTTCATTCCATGATATGTCTCATTGCCTCATAACAATATGGCTGACGAATGACAACCGAGGAAAAAGAACATGTACCGTTCAGATTTGCATACAGGGCACTTGCTAATTGGTGCAATTTCTTCATTTTTTGAAAAAAAAAATTATAATTGTTATACTACGGTTTTGAATTTTGCTTCACCCTGTATATTTTTTTTCATACAGCAACCAAATATACTAACTAAGTGTTGGAAACATCATAAAGGAGAAAGAAATCCTATACATTACAAGAAAAAGGTTTAAAAAATGAAGTTAGTACCTGTTGTTATATATGGAGCAATGGAACCCTTGCAGTATTGATGAGACCACGTATCACTCATCCTAAGTAGAAAACGTACGTCTTTAACCACAAATTTCTTCAATTTTCTTCAAAACTATACTAGTTGGTATAAATATGTTGTTAGGCAACATCTCAACAATATAACATATGTCATTTTTATATATATTATATTGTTGAGCACTCTTCCTAACTGCTATATATTTCAGGCTATATCTCCGAAACTTCTGAACATATTTTAATGCAATAATGCTCAAATTGAATGGCAGTACACTCTTTCTGATATGAATGCAAGCAGAGCACCCTACCGTAAACGGAAAGTTATGTTGTGTATATCATATCTTGCACTGTTTTATTCTTTTTACAGAACATAACACATTTCATTCCATGATATGTCTCATTGCCTCATAACAATATGGCTGACGAATGACAACCGAGGAAAAAGAACATGTACCGTTCAGATTTGCATACAGGGCACTCGCTAATTGGTGCAATTTCTTCATTTTTTGAAAAAAAATAATAATTGTTATACTACGGTTTTGAATTTTGCTTCACCCTGTATATTTTTTTCATACAACAACCAAATATACTAACTAAGTGTTGCAAACATCATAAAGGAGAAAGAAAACCTATACATTACAAGAAAAAGGTTTAAAAATTGAAGTTAGTACCTGTAGTTATATATGGAGCAATGGAACCCTTGCAGTATTGATGAGACCACGTATCACTCATCCTAAGTAGAAAACGTACGTCTTTAACCACAAATTTCTTCAATTTTCTTCAAAACTATACTAGTTGGTATAAACATGTTGTTAGGCAACATCTCAACAATATAATATATGTCATTTTTATATATATTATATTGTTGAGCACTCTTCCTAACTGCTATATATTTCAGGCTGTATCTCCGAAACTTCTGAACATATTTTAATGCAATAATGCTCAAATTGAAGAGCAGTACACTCTTTCTGATATGAATGCAAGCAGAGCCCCCTACCGTAAATGGAAAGTTATCTTGTGTATATCATATCTTGCTCTGTTGTATTCTTTTTAAAGAAACATAACACATTTCATTCCATGGTATGTCTCATTGCCTCATAACAATATGGCTGACGAATGACAACCGAGGAAAAAGAACATGTACCGTTCAGATTTGCATACAGGGCACTCGCTAATTGGTGCAATTTCTTCATTTTTTGAAAAAAAAATAATAATTGTTATACTACGGTTTTGAATTTTGCTTCACCCTGTATATTTTTTTTCATACAACAACCAAATATACTAACTAAATGTTGCAAACATCATAAAGGAGAAAGAAAACCTATACATTACAAGAAAAAGGTTTAAAAAATGAAGTTAGTACCTGTAGTTATATATGGAGCAATGGAACCCTTGCAGAATTGATGAGACCACGTATCACTCATCCTAAGTAGAAAACGTACGTCTTTAACCACAAATTTCTTCAATTTTCTTCAAAACTATACTAGTTGGTATAAATATGTTGTTAGGCAACATCTCAACAATATAACATATGTCATTTTTATATATATTATATTGTTGAGCACTCTTCCTAACTGCTATATACTTCAAGCTGTATCTCCGAAACTTCTGAACATATTTTAATGAAATAAAGCTCAAATTGAAGAACAGTACACTCTTTCTGACATGAATGCAAGCAGAGCCCCCTACCGTAAACGGAAAGTTATGTCGTGTATATCATGTCTTGCACTGTTTTATTCTTTTTACAGAACATAACACATTTCATTTCATGATATGTCTCATTGCCTCATAACAATATGGCTGACGAATGACAACCGAGGAAAAAGAACATGTACCGTTCAGATTTGCATACAGGGCACTCGCTAATTGGTGCAATTTCTTCATTTTTTGAAAAAAAAAATAATAATTGTTATACTACGGTTTTGAATTTTGCTTCACCCTGTATATTTTTTTTCATACAGCAACCAATTATACTAACTAAGTGTTGGAAACATCATAAAGGAGAAAGAAAACCTATACATTACAAGAAAAAGGTTTAAAAAATGAAGTTAGTACCTGTTGTTATATATGGAGCAATGGAACCCTTGCAGTATTGATGAGACCACGTATCACTCATCCTAAGTAGAAAACGTACGTCTTTAACCACAAATTTCTTCAATTTTCTTCAAAACTATACTAGTTGGTATAAATATGTTGTTAGGCAACATCTCAACAATATAACATATGTCATTTTTATATATATTATATTGTTGAGCACTCTTCCTAACTGCTATATATTTCAAGCTGTATCTCCGAAACTTCTGAACATATTTTAATGCAATAAAGCTCAAATTGAAGAGTTTACACTCTTTCTGACATGAATGCAAGCAGAGCCCACTACCGTAAATGAAAAGATATCTTGTGTATATCATATCTTGCACTGTTTTATTCTTTTTACAGAACATAACACATTTCATTCCATATGTCTCATTGCCTCATAACAATATGGCTGACGAATGACAACCGAGGAAAAAGAACATGTACCGTTCAGATTTGCATACAGGGCACTCGCTAATTGGTGCAATTTCTTCATTTTTTGAAAAAAAAATAATAATTGTTATACTACGGTTTTGAATTTTGCTTCACCCTGTATATTTTTTTTCATACAGCAACCAAATATACTAACTAAGTGTTGGAAACATCATAAAGGAGAAAGAAAACCTATACATTACAAGAAAAAGGTTTAAAAAATGAAGTTAGTACCTGTTGTTATATATGGAGCAATGGAACCCTTGCAGTATTGATGAGACCACGTATCACTCATCCTAAGTAGAAAACGTACGTCTTTAACCACAAATTTCTTCAATTTTCTTCAAAACTATACTAGTTGGTATAAATATGTTGTTAGGCAACATCTCAACAATATAACATATGTCATTTTTATATATATTATATTGTTGAGCACTCTTCCTAACTGCTATATATTTCAAGCTGTATCTCCGAAACTTCTTAACATATTTTAATGCAATAAAGCTCAAATTGAAGAGTTTACACTCTTTCTGACACGAATGCAAGCAGAGCCCCCTACCGTAAACGGAAAGTTATGTTGTGTATATCATATCTTGCACTGTTTTATTCTTTTTACAGAACATAACACATTTCATTCCATGATATGTCTCATTGCCTCATAACAATATGGCTGACGAATGACAACCGAGGAAAAAGAACATGTACCGTTCAGATTTGCATACAGGGCACTCGCTAATTGGTGCAATTTCTTCATTTTTTGAAAAAAAATAATAATTGTTATACTACGGTTTTGAATTTTGCTTCACCCTGTATATTTTTTTCATACAACAACCAAATATACTAACTAAGTGTTGCAAACATCATAAAGGAGAAAGAAAACCTATACATTACAAGAAAAAGGTTTAAAAATTGAAGTTAGTACCTGTAGTTATATATGGAGCAATGGAACCCTTGCAGTATTGATGAGACCACGTATCACTCATCCTAAGTAGAAAACGTACGTCTTTAACCACAAATTTCTTCAATTTTCTTCAAAACTATACTAGTTGGTATAAATATGTTGTTAGGCAACATCTCAACAATATAACATATGTCATTTTTATATATATTATATTATTGAGCACTCTTCCTAAGTGCTATATATTTCAGGCTATATCTCCGAAACTTCTGAACATATTTTAATGAAATAAAGCTCAAATTGAAGAGCAGTACACTCTTTCTGACATGAATGCAAGCAGAGCCCCCTACCGTAAATGGAAAGTTATGTCGTGTATATCATGTCTTGCACTGTTTTATTCTTTTTACAGAACATAACACATTTCATTTCATGATATGTCTCATTGCCTCATAACAATATGGCTGACGAATGACAACCGAGGAAAAAGAACATGTACCGTTCAGATTTGCATACAGGGCACTTGCTAATTGGTGCAATTTCTTCATTTTTTGAAAAAAAAAATTATAATTGTTATACTACGGTTTTGAATTTTGCTTCACCCTGTATATTTTTTTTCATACAGCAACCAAATATACTAACTAAGTGTTGGAAACATCATAAAGGAGAAAGAAATCCTATACATTACAAGAAAAAGGTTTAAAAAATGAAGTTAGTACCTGTTGTTATATATGGAGCAATGGAACCCTTGCAGTATTGATGAGACCACGTATCACTCATCCTAAGTAGAAAACGTACGTCTTTAACCACAAATTTCTTCAATTTTCTTCAAAACTATACTAGTTGGTATAAATATGTTGTTAGGCAACATCTCAACAATATAACATATGTCATTTTTATATATATTATATTGTTGAGCACTCTTCCTAACTGCTATATATTTCAGGCTATATCTCCGAAACTTCTGAACATATTTTAATGCAATAATGCTCAAATTGAATGGCAGTACACTCTTTCTGATATGAATGCAAGCAGAGCACCCTACCGTAAACGGAAAGTTATGTTGTGTATATCATATCTTGCACTGTTTTATTCTTTTTACAGAACATAACACATTTCATTCCATGATATGTCTCATTGCCTCATAACAATATGGCTGACGAATGACAACCGAGGAAAAAGAACATGTACCGTTCAGATTTGCATACAGGGCACTCGCTAATTGGTGCAATTTCTTCATTTTTTGAAAAAAAATAATAATTGTTATACTACGGTTTTGAATTTTGCTTCACCCTGTATATTTTTTTCATACAACAACCAAATATACTAACTAAGTGTTGCAAACATCATAAAGGAGAAAGAAAACCTATACATTACAAGAAAAAGGTTTAAAAATTGAAGTTAGTACCTGTAGTTATATATGGAGCAATGGAACCCTTGCAGTATTGATGAGACCACGTATCACTCATCCTAAGTAGAAAACGTACGTCTTTAACCACAAATTTCTTCAATTTTCTTCAAAACTATACTAGTTGGTATAAACATGTTGTTAGGCAACATCTCAACAATATAATATATGTCATTTTTATATATATTATATTGTTGAGCACTCTTCCTAACTGCTATATATTTCAGGCTGTATCTCCGAAACTTCTGAACATATTTTAATGCAATAATGCTCAAATTGAAGAGCAGTACACTCTTTCTGATATGAATGCAAGCAGAGCCCCCTACCGTAAATGGAAAGTTATCTTGTGTATATCATATCTTGCTCTGTTGTATTCTTTTTAAAGAAACATAACACATTTCATTCCATGGTATGTCTCATTGCCTCATAACAATATGGCTGACGAATGACAACCGAGGAAAAAGAACATGTACCGTTCAGATTTGCATACAGGGCACTCGCTAATTGGTGCAATTTCTTCATTTTTTGAAAAAAAAATAATAATTGTTATACTACGGTTTTGAATTTTGCTTCACCCTGTATATTTTTTTTCATACAACAACCAAATATACTAACTAAATGTTGCAAACATCATAAAGGAGAAAGAAAACCTATACATTACAAGAAAAAGGTTTAAAAAATGAAGTTAGTACCTGTAGTTATATATGGAGCAATGGAACCCTTGCAGAATTGATGAGACCACGTATCACTCATCCTAAGTAGAAAACGTACGTCTTTAACCACAAATTTCTTCAATTTTCTTCAAAACTATACTAGTTGGTATAAATATGTTGTTAGGCAACATCTCAACAATATAACATATGTCATTTTTATATATATTATATTGTTGAGCACTCTTCCTAACTGCTATATACTTCAAGCTGTATCTCCGAAACTTCTGAACATATTTTAATGAAATAAAGCTCAAATTGAAGAACAGTACACTCTTTCTGACATGAATGCAAGCAGAGCCCCCTACCGTAAACGGAAAGTTATGTCGTGTATATCATGTCTTGCACTGTTTTATTCTTTTTACAGAACATAACACATTTCATTTCATGATATGTCTCATTGCCTCATAACAATATGGCTGACGAATGACAACCGAGGAAAAAGAACATGTACCGTTCAGATTTGCATACAGGGCACTTGCTAATTGGTGCAATTTCTTCATTTTTTGAAAAAAAATAATAATTGTTATACTACGGTTTTGAATTTTGCTTCACCCTGTATATTTTTTTCATACAGCAACCAAATATACTAACTAAGTGTTGGAAACATCATAAAGGAGAAAGAAATCCTATACATTACAAGAAAAAGGTTTAAAAAATGAAGTTAGTACCTGTTGTTATATATGGAGCAATGGAACCCTTGCAGTATTGATGAGACCACGTATCACTCATCCTAAGTAGAAAACGTACGTCTTTAACCACAAATTTCTTCAATTTTCTTCAAAACTATACTAGTTGGTATAAATATGTTGTTAGGCAACATCTCAACAATATAACATATGTCATTTTTATATATATTATATTGTTGAGCACTCTTCCTAACTGCTATATATTTCAAGCTGTATCTCCGAAACTTCTGAACATATTTTAATGCAATAAAGCTCAAATTGAAGAGTTTACACTCTTTCTGACATGAATGCAAGCAGAGCCCACTACCGTAAATGAAAAGATATCTTGTGTATATCATATCTTGCACTGTTTTATTCTTTTTACAGAACATAACACATTTCATTCCATATGTCTCATTGCCTCATAACAATATGGCTGACGAATGACAACCGAGGAAAAAGAACATGTACCGTTCAGATTTGCATACAGGGCACTCGCTAATTGGTGCAATTTCTTCATTTTTTGAAAAAAAAAATAATAATTGTTATACTACGGTTTTGAATTTTGCTTCACCCTGTATATTTTTTTTCATACAGCAACCAATTATACTAACTAAGTGTTGGAAACATCATAAAGGAGAAAGAAAACCTATACATTACAAGAAAAAGGTTTAAAAAATGAAGTTAGTACCTGTTGTTATATATGGAGCAATGGAACCCTTGCAGTATTGATGAGACCACGTATCACTCATCCTAAGTAGAAAACGTACGTCTTTAACCACAAATTTCTTCAATTTTCTTCAAAACTATACTAGTTGGTATAAATATGTTGTTAGGCAACATCTCAACAATATAACATATGTCATTTTTATATATATTATATTGTTGAGCACTCTTCCTAACTGCTATATATTTCAGGCTATATCTCCGAAACTTCTGAACATATTTTAATGCAATAATGCTCAAATTGAATGGCAGTACACTCTTTCTGATATGAATGCAAGCAGAACCCCCTACCGTAAACGGAAAGTTATGTTGTGTATATCATATCTTGCACTGTTTTATTCTTTTTACAGAACATAACACATTTCATTCCATGATATGTCTCATTGCCTCATAACAATATGGCTGACGAATGACAACCGAGGAAAAAGAACATGTACCGTTCAGATTTGCATACAGGGCACTTGCTAATTGGTGCAATTTCTTCATTTTTTGAAAAAAAAAATTATAATTGTTATACTACGGTTTTGAATTTTGCTTCACCCTGTATATTTTTTTTCATACAGCAACCAAATATACTAACTAAGTGTTGGAAACATCATAAAGGAGAAAGAAATCCTATACATTACAAGAAAAAGGTTTAAAAAATGAAGTTAGTACCTGTTGTTATATATGGAGCAATGGAACCCTTGCAGTATTGATGAGACCACGTATCACTCATCCTAAGTAGAAAACGTACGTCTTTAACCACAAATTTCTTCAATTTTCTTCAAAACTATACTAGTTGGTATAAATATGTTGTTAGGCAACATCTCAACAATATAACATATGTCATTTTTATATATATTATATTGTTGAGCACTCTTCCTAACTGCTATATATTTCAGGCTATATCTCCGAAACTTCTGAACATATTTTAATGCAATAATGCTCAAATTGAATGGCAGTACACTCTTTCTGATATGAATGCAAGCAGAGCACCCTACCGTAAACGGAAAGTTATGTTGTGTATATCATATCTTGCACTGTTTTATTCTTTTTACAGAACATAACACATTTCATTCCATGATATGTCTCATTGCCTCATAACAATATGGCTGACGAATGACAACCGAGGAAAAAGAACATGTACCGTTCAGATTTGCATACAGGGCACTCGCTAATTGGTGCAATTTCTTCATTTTTTGAAAAAAAATAATAATTGTTATACTACGGTTTTGAATTTTGCTTCACCCTGTATATTTTTTTCATACAACAACCAAATATACTAACTAAGTGTTGCAAACATCATAAAGGAGAAAGAAAACCTATACATTACAAGAAAAAGGTTTAAAAATTGAAGTTAGTACCTGTAGTTATATATGGAGCAATGGAACCCTTGCAGTATTGATGAGACCACGTATCACTCATCCTAAGTAGAAAACGTACGTCTTTAACCACAAATTTCTTCAATTTTCTTCAAAACTATACTAGTTGGTATAAACATGTTGTTAGGCAACATCTCAACAATATAATATATGTCATTTTTATATATATTATATTGTTGAGCACTCTTCCTAACTGCTATATATTTCAGGCTGTATCTCCGAAACTTCTGAACATATTTTAATGCAATAATGCTCAAATTGAAGAGCAGTACACTCTTTCTGATATGAATGCAAGCAGAGCCCCCTACCGTAAATGGAAAGTTATCTTGTGTATATCATATCTTGCTCTGTTGTATTCTTTTTAAAGAAACATAACACATTTCATTCCATGGTATGTCTCATTGCCTCATAACAATATGGCTGACGAATGACAACCGAGGAAAAAGAACATGTACCGTTCAGATTTGCATACAGGGCACTCGCTAATTGGTGCAATTTCTTCATTTTTTGAAAAAAAAATAATAATTGTTATACTACGGTTTTGAATTTTGCTTCACCCTGTATATTTTTTTTCATACAACAACCAAATATACTAACTAAATGTTGCAAACATCATAAAGGAGAAAGAAAACCTATACATTACAAGAAAAAGGTTTAAAAAATGAAGTTAGTACCTGTAGTTATATATGGAGCAATGGAACCCTTGCAGAATTGATGAGACCACGTATCACTCATCCTAAGTAGAAAACGTACGTCTTTAACCACAAATTTCTTCAATTTTCTTCAAAACTATACTAGTTGGTATAAATATGTTGTTAGGCAACATCTCAACAATATAACATATGTCATTTTTATATATATTATATTGTTGAGCACTCTTCCTAACTGCTATATACTTCAAGCTGTATCTCCGAAACTTCTGAACATATTTTAATGAAATAAAGCTCAAATTGAAGAACAGTACACTCTTTCTGACATGAATGCAAGCAGAGCCCCCTACCGTAAACGGAAAGTTATGTCGTGTATATCATGTCTTGCACTGTTTTATTCTTTTTACAGAACATAACACATTTCATTTCATGATATGTCTCATTGCCTCATAACAATATGGCTGACGAATGACAACCGAGGAAAAAGAACATGTACCGTTCAGATTTGCATACAGGGCACTCGCTAATTGGTGCAATTTCTTCATTTTTTGAAAAAAAAAATAATAATTGTTATACTACGGTTTTGAATTTTGCTTCACCCTGTATATTTTTTTTCATACAGCAACCAATTATACTAACTAAGTGTTGGAAACATCATAAAGGAGAAAGAAAACCTATACATTACAAGAAAAAGGTTTAAAAAATGAAGTTAGTACCTGTTGTTATATATGGAGCAATGGAACCCTTGCAGTATTGATGAGACCACGTATCACTCATCCTAAGTAGAAAACGTACGTCTTTAACCACAAATTTCTTCAATTTTCTTCAAAACTATACTAGTTGGTATAAATATGTTGTTAGGCAACATCTCAACAATATAACATATGTCATTTTTATATATATTATATTGTTGAGCACTCTTCCTAACTGCTATATATTTCAGGCTATATCTCCGAAACTTCTGAACATATTTTAATGCAATAATGCTCAAATTGAATGGCAGTACACTCTTTCTGATATGAATGCAAGCAGAACCCCCTACCGTAAACGGAAAGTTATGTTGTGTATATCATATCTTGCACTGTTTTATTCTTTTTACAGAACATAACACATTTCATTCCATGATATGTCTCATTGCCTCATAACAATATGGCTGACGAATGACAACCGAGGAAAAAGAACATGTACCGTTCAGATTTGCATACAGGGCACTTGCTAATTGGTGCAATTTCTTCATTTTTTGAAAAAAAAAATTATAATTGTTATACTACGGTTTTGAATTTTGCTTCACCCTGTATATTTTTTTTCATACAGCAACCAAATATACTAACTAAGTGTTGGAAACATCATAAAGGAGAAAGAAATCCTATACATTACAAGAAAAAGGTTTAAAAAATGAAGTTAGTACCTGTTGTTATATATGGAGCAATGGAACCCTTGCAGTATTGATGAGACCACGTATCACTCATCCTAAGTAGAAAACGTACGTCTTTAACCACAAATTTCTTCAATTTTCTTCAAAACTATACTAGTTGGTATAAATATGTTGTTAGGCAACATCTCAACAATATAACATATGTCATTTTTATATATATTATATTGTTGAGCACTCTTCCTAACTGCTATATATTTCAGGCTATATCTCCGAAACTTCTGAACATATTTTAATGCAATAATGCTCAAATTGAATGGCAGTACACTCTTTCTGATATGAATGCAAGCAGAGCACCCTACCGTAAACGGAAAGTTATGTTGTGTATATCATATCTTGCACTGTTTTATTCTTTTTACAGAACATAACACATTTCATTCCATGATATGTCTCATTGCCTCATAACAATATGGCTGACGAATGACAACCGAGGAAAAAGAACATGTACCGTTCAGATTTGCATACAGGGCACTCGCTAATTGGTGCAATTTCTTCATTTTTTGAAAAAAAATAATAATTGTTATACTACGGTTTTGAATTTTGCTTCACCCTGTATATTTTTTTCATACAACAACCAAATATACTAACTAAGTGTTGCAAACATCATAAAGGAGAAAGAAAACCTATACATTACAAGAAAAAGGTTTAAAAATTGAAGTTAGTACCTGTAGTTATATATGGAGCAATGGAACCCTTGCAGTATTGATGAGACCACGTATCACTCATCCTAAGTAGAAAACGTACGTCTTTAACCACAAATTTCTTCAATTTTCTTCAAAACTATACTAGTTGGTATAAACATGTTGTTAGGCAACATCTCAACAATATAATATATGTCATTTTTATATATATTATATTGTTGAGCACTCTTCCTAACTGCTATATATTTCAGGCTGTATCTCCGAAACTTCTGAACATATTTTAATGCAATAATGCTCAAATTGAAGAGCAGTACACTCTTTCTGATATGAATGCAAGCAGAGCCCCCTACCGTAAATGGAAAGTTATCTTGTGTATATCATATCTTGCTCTGTTGTATTCTTTTTAAAGAAACATAACACATTTCATTCCATGGTATGTCTCATTGCCTCATAACAATATGGCTGACGAATGACAACCGAGGAAAAAGAACATGTACCGTTCAGATTTGCATACAGGGCACTCGCTAATTGGTGCAATTTCTTCATTTTTTGAAAAAAAAATAATAATTGTTATACTACGGTTTTGAATTTTGCTTCACCCTGTATATTTTTTTTCATACAACAACCAAATATACTAACTAAATGTTGCAAACATCATAAAGGAGAAAGAAAACCTATACATTACAAGAAAAAGGTTTAAAAAATGAAGTTAGTACCTGTAGTTATATATGGAGCAATGGAACCCTTGCAGAATTGATGAGACCACGTATCACTCATCCTAAGTAGAAAACGTACGTCTTTAACCACAAATTTCTTCAATTTTCTTCAAAACTATACTAGTTGGTATAAATATGTTGTTAGGCAACATCTCAACAATATAACATATGTCATTTTTATATATATTATATTGTTGAGCACTCTTCCTAACTGCTATATACTTCAAGCTGTATCTCCGAAACTTCTGAACATATTTTAATGAAATAAAGCTCAAATTGAAGAACAGTACACTCTTTCTGATATGAATGCAAGCAGAGCCCCCTACCGTAAACGGAAAGTTATGTCGTGTATATCATGTCTTGCACTGTTTTATTCTTTTTACAGAACATAACACATTTCATTTCATGATATGTCTCATTGCCTCATAACAATATGGCTGACGAATGACAACCGAGGAAAAAGAACATGTACCGTTCAGATTTGCATACAGGGCACTTGCTAATTGGTGCAATTTCTTCATTTTTTGAAAAAAAATAATAATTGTTATACTACGGTTTTGAATTTTGCTTCACCCTGTATATTTTTTTCATACAGCAACCAAATATACTAACTAAGTGTTGGAAACATCATAAAGGAGAAAGAAATCCTATACATTACAAGAAAAAGGTTTAAAAAATGAAGTTAGTACCTGTTGTTATATATGGAGCAATGGAACCCTTGCAGTATTGATGAGACCACGTATCACTCATCCTAAGTAGAAAACGTACGTCTTTAACCACAAATTTCTTCAATTTTCTTCAAAACTATACTAGTTGGTATAAATATGTTGTTAGGCAACATCTCAACAATATAACATATGTCATTTTTATATATATTATATTGTTGAGCACTCTTCCTAACTGCTATATATTTCAAGCTGTATCTCCGAAACTTCTGAACATATTTTAATGCAATAAAGCTCAAATTGAAGAGTTTACACTCTTTCTGACATGAATGCAAGCAGAGCCCACTACCGTAAATGAAAAGATATCTTGTGTATATCATATCTTGCACTGTTTTATTCTTTTTACAGAACATAACACATTTCATTCCATATGTCTCATTGCCTCATAACAATATGGCTGACGAATGACAACCGAGGAAAAAGAACATGTACCGTTCAGATTTGCATACAGGGCACTCGCTAATTGGTGCAATTTCTTCATTTTTTGAAAAAAAAAATAATAATTGTTATACTACGGTTTTGAATTTTGCTTCACCCTGTATATTTTTTTTCATACAGCAACCAATTATACTAACTAAGTGTTGGAAACATCATAAAGGAGAAAGAAAACCTATACATTACAAGAAAAAGGTTTAAAAAATGAAGTTAGTACCTGTTGTTATATATGGAGCAATGGAACCCTTGCAGTATTGATGAGACCACGTATCACTCATCCTAAGTAGAAAACGTACGTCTTTAACCACAAATTTCTTCAATTTTCTTCAAAACTATACTAGTTGGTATAAATATGTTGTTAGGCAACATCTCAACAATATAACATATGTCATTTTTATATATATTATATTGTTGAGCACTCTTCCTAACTGCTATATATTTCAGGCTATATCTCCGAAACTTCTGAACATATTTTAATGCAATAATGCTCAAATTGAATGGCAGTACACTCTTTCTGATATGAATGCAAGCAGAACCCCCTACCGTAAACGGAAAGTTATGTTGTGTATATCATATCTTGCACTGTTTTATTCTTTTTACAGAACATAACACATTTCATTCCATGATATGTCTCATTGCCTCATAACAATATGGCTGACGAATGACAACCGAGGAAAAAGAACATGTACCGTTCAGATTTGCATACAGGGCACTCGCTAATTGGTGCAATTTCTTCATTTTTTGAAAAAAAATAATAATTGTTATACTACGGTTTTGAATTTTGCTTCACCCTGTATATTTTTTTCATACAACAACCAAATATACTAACTAAGTGTTGCAAACATCATAAAGGAGAAAGAAAACCTATACATTACAAGAAAAAGGTTTAAAAATTGAAGTTAGTACCTGTAGTTATATATGGAGCAATGGAACCCTTGCAGTATTGATGAGACCACGTATCACTCATCCTAAGTAGAAAACGTACGTCTTTAACCACAAATTTCTTCAATTTTCTTCAAAACTATACTAGTTGGTATAAACATGTTGTTAGGCAACATCTCAACAATATAATATATGTCATTTTTATATATATTATATTGTTGAGCACTCTTCGTAACTGCTATATATTTCAGGCTATATCTCCGTAACTTCTGAACATATTTTAATGAAATAAAGCTCAAATTGAAGAGCAGTACACTCTTTCTGATATGAATGCAAGCAGAGCCCCCTACCGTAAATGGAAAGTTATCTTGTGTATATCATATCTTGCACTGTTTTATTTTTTTTACAGAACATAACACATTTCATTCCATGATATGTCTCATTGCCTCATAACAATATGGCTGACGAATGACAACCGAGGAAAAAGAACATGTAATGTTCAGATTTGCATACAGGGCACTCGCTAATTGGTGCAATTTCTTCATTTTTTGAAAAAAAATAATAATTGTTATACTACGGTTTTGAATTTTGCTTCACCCTGTATATTTTTTTTCATACAACAACCAAATATACTAACTAAGTGTTGCAAACATCATAAAGGAGAAAGAAAACCTATACATTACAAGAAAAAGGTTTAAAAAATTAAGTTAGTACCTGTAGTTATATATGGAGTAATGGAACCCTTGCAGTATTGATGAGACCACGTATCACTCATCCTAAGTAGAAAACGTACGTCTTTAACCACAAATTTCTTCAATTTTCTTCAAAACTATACTAGTTGGTTTAAATATGTTGTTAGGCAACATCTCAACAATATAACATAAGTCATTTTTATATATATTATATTGTTGAGCACTCTTCCTAACTGCTATATATTTCAGGCTATATCTCCGAAACTTCTGAACATATTTTAATGCAATAATGCTCAAATTGAATGGCAGTACACTCTTTCTGATATGAATGCAAGCAGAGCCCCCTACCGTAAACGGAAAGTTATGTTGTGTATATCATATCTTGCACTGTTTTATTCTTTTTACAGAACATAACACATTTCATTCCATGATATGTCTCATTGCCTCATAACAATATGGCTGACGAATGACAACCGAGGAAAAAGAACATGTACCGTTCAGATTTGCATACAGGGCACTCGCTAATTGGTGCAATTTCTTCATTTTTTGAAAAAAAATAATAATTGTTATACTACGGTTTTGAATTTTGCTTCACCCTGTATATTTTTTTCATACAACAACCAAATATACTAACTAAGTGTTGCAAACATCATAAAGGAGAAAGAAAACCTATACATTACAAGAAAAAGGTTTAAAAATTGAAGTTAGTACCTGTAGTTATATATGGAGCAATGGAACCCTTGCAGTATTGATGAGACCACGTATCACTCATCCTAAGTAGAAAACGTACGTCTTTAACCACAAATTTCTTCAATTTTCTTCAAAACTATACTAGTTGGTATAAACATGTTGTTAGGCAACATCTCAACAATATAATATATGTCATTTTTATATATATTATATTGTTGAGCACTCTTCGTAACTGCTATATATTTCAGGCTATATCTCCGTAACTTCTGAACATATTTTAATGAAATAAAGCTCAAATTGAAGAGCAGTACACTCTTTCTGATATGAATGCAAGCAGAGCCCCCTACCGTAAATGGAAAGTTATCTTGTGTATATCATATCTTGCACTGTTTTATTCTTTTTACAGAACATAACACATTTCATTCCATGATATGTCTCATTGCCTCATAACAATATGGCTGACGAATGACAACCGAGGAAAAAGAACATGTACCGTTCAGATTTGCATACAGGGCACTCGCTAATTGGTGCAATTTCTTCATTTTTTGAAAAAAAAATAATAATTGTTATACTACGGTTTTGAATTTTGCTTCACCCTGTATATTTTTTTTCATACAACAACCAAATATACTAACTAAGTGTTTCAAACATCATAAAGGAGAAAGAAAACCTATACATTACAAGAAAAAGGTTTAAAAAATTAAGTTAGTACCTGTAGTTATATATGGAGTAATGGAACCCTTGCAGTATTGATGAGACCACGTATCACTCATCCTAAGTAGAAAACGTACGTCTTTAACCACAAATTTCTTCAATTTTCTTCAAAACTATACTAGTTGGTATAAATATGTTGTTAGGCAACATCTCAACAATATAACATATGTCATTTTTATATATATTATATTGTTGAGCACTCTTCCTAACTGCTATATATTTCAGGCTGTATCTCCGAAACTTCTGAACATATTTTAATGCAATAATGCTCAAATTGAAGAGCAGTACACTCTTTCTGATATGAATGCAAGCAGAGCCCCCTACCGTAAATGGAAAGTTATCTTGTGTATATCATATCTTGCTCTGTTGTATTCTTTTTACAGAACATAACACATTTCATTCCATGGTATGTCTCATTGCCTCATAACAATATGGCTGACGAATGACAACCGAGGAAAAAGAACATGTACCGTTCAGATTTGCATACAGGGCACTCGCTAATTGGTGCAATTTTTTCATTTTTTGAAAAAAAAAATAATAATTGTTATACTACGGTTTTGAATTTTGCTTCACCCTGTATATTTTTTTTCATACAACAACCAAATATACTAACTAAATGTTGCAAACATCATAAAGGAGAAAGAAAACCTATACATTACAAGAAAAAGGTTTAAAAAATGAAGTTAGTACCTGTAGTTATATATGGAGGAATGGAACCCTTGCAGTATTGATGAGACCACGTATCACTCATCCTAAGTAGAAAACGTACGTCTTTAACCACAAATTTCTTCAATTTTCTTCAAAACTATACTAGTTGGTATAAATATGTTGTTAGGCAACATCTCAACAATATAACATATGTCATTTTTATATATATTATATTGTTGAGCACTCTTCCTAACTGCTATATACTTCAAGCTGTATCTCCGAAACTTCTGAACATATTTTAATGAAATAAAGCTCAAATTGAAGAACAGTACACTCTTTCTGACATGAATGCAACTAGAGCCACCTACCGTAAACGGAAAGTTATGTCGTGTATATCATGTCTTGCACTGTTTTATTCTTTTTACAGAACATAACACATTTCATTTCATGATATGTCTCATTGCCTCATAACAATATGGCTGACGAATGACAACCGAGGAAAAAGAACATGTACCGTTCAGATTTGCATACAGGGCACTTGCTAATTGGTGCAATTTCTTCATTTTTGAAAAAAAAATAATAATTGTTATACTACGGTTTTGAATTTTGCTTCACCCTGTATATTTTTTTTCATACAACAACCAAATATACTAACTAAGTGTTGGAAACATCATAAAGGAGAAAGAAATCCTATACATTACAAGAAAAAGGTTTAAAAAATGAAGTTAGTACCTGTAGTTATATATGGAGGAATGGAACCCTTGCAGTATTGATGAGACCACGTATCACTCATCCTAAGTAGAAAACGTACGTCTTTAACCACAAATTTCTTCAATTTTCTTCAAAACTATACTAGTTGGTTTAAATATGTTGTTAGGCAACATCTCAACAATATAACATATGTCATTTTTATATATATTATATTGTTGAGCACTCTTCCTAACTGCTATATATTTCAGGCTATATCTCCGAAACTTCTGAACATATTTTAATGCAATAATGCTCAAATTGAATGGCAGTACACTCTTTCTGATATGAATGCAAGCAGAGCCCCCTACCGTTAACGAAAAGTTATGTTGTGTATATCATATCTTGCACTGTTTTATTCTTTTTAAAGAACATAACACATTTCATTCCATGATATGTCTCATTGCCTCATAACAATATGGCTGACGAATGACAACCGAGGAAAAAGAACATGTACCGTTCAGATTTGCATACAGGGCACTCGCTAATTGGTGCAATTTCTTCATTTTTTGAAAAAAAATAATAATTGTTATACTACGGTTTTGAATTTTGCTTCACCCTGTATATTTTTTTCATACAACAACCAAATATACTAACTAAGTGTTGCAAACATCATAAAGGAGAAAGAAAACCTATACATTACAAGAAAAAGGTTTAAAAAATGAAGTTAGTACCTGTAGTTATATATGGAGGAATGGAACCCTTGCAGTATTGATGAAACCACGTATCACTCATCCTAAGTAGAAAACGTACGTCTTTAACCACAATCTTCTTCAATTTTCTTCAAAACTATACTAGTTGGTATAAATATGTTGTTAGGCAACATCTCAACAATATAACATATGTCATTTTTATATATATTATATTATTGAGCACTCTTCCTAACTGCTATATATTTCAGGCTATATCTCCGAAACTTCTGAACATATTTTAATGAAATAAAGCTCAAATTGAAGAGCAGTACACTCTTTCTGATATGAATGCAAGCAGAGCCCCCTACCGTAAATGGAAAGTTATGTTGTGTATATCATATCTTGCACTGTTTTATTTTTTTTACAGAACATAACACATTTCATTCCATGATATGTCTCATTGCCTCATAACAATATGGCTGACGAATGACAACCGAAGAAAAAGAACATGTACCGTTCAGATTTGCATACAGGGCACTCGCTAATTGGTGCAATTTCTTCATTTTTTGAAAAAAAAATAATAATTGTTATACTACGGTTTTGAATTTTGCTTCACCCTGTATATTTTTTTCATACAACAACCAAATATACTAACTAAGTGTTTCAAACATCATAAAGGAGAAAGAAAACCTATACATTACAAGAAAAAGGTTTAAAAAATTAAGTTAGTACCTGTAGTTATATATGGAGTAATGGAACCCTTGCAGTATTGATGAGACCACGTATCACTCATCCTAAGTAGAAAACGTACGTCTTTAACCACAAATTTCTTCAATTTTCTTCAAAACTATACTAGTTGGTTTAAATATGTTGTTAGGCAACATCTCAACAATATAACATAAGTCATTTTTATATATATTATATTGTTGAGCACTCTTCCTAACTGCTATATATTTCAGGCTATATCTCCGAAACTTCTGAACATATTTTAATGCAATAATGCTCAAATTGAATGGCAGTACACTCTTTCTGATATGAATGCAAGCAGAGCCCCCTACCGTAAACGGAAAGTTATGTTGTGTATATCATATCTTGCACTGTTTTATTCTTTTTACAGAACATAACACATTTCATTCCATGATATGTCTCATTGCCTCATAACAATATGGCTGACGAATGACAACCGAGGAAAAAGAACATGTACCGTTCAGATTTGCATACAGGGCACTCGCTAATTGGTGCAATTTCTTCATTTTTTGAAAAAAAATAATAATTGTTATACTACGGTTTTGAATTTTGCTTCACCCTGTATATTTTTTTCATACAACAACCAAATATACTAACTAAGTGTTGCAAACATCATAAAGGAGAAAGAAAACCTATACATTACAAGAAAAAGGTTTAAAAATTGAAGTTAGTACCTGTAGTTATATATGGAGCAATGGAACCCTTGCAGTATTGATGAGACCACGTATCACTCATCCTAAGTAGAAAACGTACGTCTTTAACCACAAATTTCTTCAATTTTCTTCAAAACTATACTAGTTGGTATAAACATGTTGTTAGGCAACATCTCAACAATATAATATATGTCATTTTTATATATATTATATTGTTGAGCACTCTTCGTAACTGCTATATATTTCAGGCTATATCTCCGTAACTTCTGAACATATTTTAATGAAATAAAGCTCAAATTGAAGAGCAGTACACTCTTTCTGATATGAATGCAAGCAGAGCCCCCTACCGTAAATGGAAAGTTATCTTGTGTATATCATATCTTGCACTGTTTTATTCTTTTTACAGAACATAACACATTTCATTCCATGATATGTCTCATTGCCTCATAACAATATGGCTGACGAATGACAACCGAGGAAAAAGAACATGTACCGTTCAGATTTGCATACAGGGCACTCGCTAATTGGTGCAATTTCTTCATTTTTTGAAAAAAAAATAATAATTGTTATACTACGGTTTTGAATTTTGCTTCACCCTGTATATTTTTTTTCATACAACAACCAAATATACTAACTAAGTGTTTCAAACATCATAAAGGAGAAAGAAAACCTATACATTACAAGAAAAAGGTTTAAAAAATTAAGTTAGTACCTGTAGTTATATATGGAGTAATGGAACCCTTGCAGTATTGATGAGACCACGTATCACTCATCCTAAGTAGAAAACGTACGTCTTTAACCACAAATTTCTTCAATTTTCGTCAAAACTATACTAGTTGGTATAAATATGTTGTTAGGCAACATCTCAACAATATAACATATGTCATTTTTATATATATTATATTGTTGAGCACTCTTCCTAACTGCTATATATTTCAGGCTGTATCTCCGAAACTTCTGAACATATTTTAATGCAATAATGCTCAAATTGAAGAGCAGTACACTCTTTCTGATATGAATGCAAGCAGAGCCCCCTACCGTAAATGGAAAGTTATCTTGTGTATATCATATCTTGCTCTGTTGTATTCTTTTTACAGAACATAACACATTTCATTCCATGGTATGTCTCATTGCCTCATAACAATATGGCTGACGAATGACAACCGAGGAAAAAGAACATGTACCGTTCAGATTTGCATACAGGGCACTCGCTAATTGGTGCAATTTTTTCATTTTTTGAAAAAAAAATAATAATTGTTATACTACGGTTTTGAATTTTGCTTCACCCTGTATATTTTTTTTCATACAACAACCAAATATACTAACTAAATGTTGCAAACATCATAAAGGAGAAAGAAAACCTATACATTACAAGAAAAAGGTTTAAAAAATGAAGTTAGTACCTGTAGTTATATATGGAGGAATGGAACCCTTGCAGTATTGATGAGACCACGTATCACTCATCCTAAGTAGAAAACGTACGTCTTTAACCACAAATTTCTTCAATTTTCTTCAAAACTATACTAGTTGGTATAAATATGTTGTTAGGCAACATCTCAACAATATAACATATGTCATTTTTATATATATTATATTGTTGAGCACTCTTCCTAACTGCTATATACTTCAAGCTGTATCTCCGAAACTTCTGAACATATTTTAATGAAATAAAGCTCAAATTGAAGAACAGTACACTCTTTCTGACATGAATGCAACTAGAGCCCCCTACCGTAAACGGAAAGTTATGTCGTGTATATCATGTCTTGCACTGTTTTATTCTTTTTACAGAACATAACACATTTCATTTCATGATATGTCTCATTGCCTCATAACAATATGGCTGACGAATGACAACCGAGGAAAAAGAACATGTACCGTTCAGATTTGCATACAGGGCACTTGCTAATTGGTGCAATTTCTTCATTTTTGAAAAAAAAATAATAATTGTTATACTACGGTTTTGAATTTTGCTTCACCCTGTATATTTTTTTTCATACAACAACCAAATATACTAACTAAGTGTTGGAAACATCATAAAGGAGAAAGAAATCCTATACATTACAAGAAAAAGGTTTAAAAAATGAAGTTAGTACCTGTAGTTATATATGGAGGAATGGAACCCTTGCAGTATTGATGAGACCACGTATCACTCATCCTAAGTAGAAAACGTACGTCTTTAACCACAAATTTCTTCAATTTTCTTCAAAACTATACTAGTTGGTTTAAATATGTTGTTAGGCAACATCTCAACAATATAACATATGTCATTTTTATATATATTATATTGTTGAGCACTCTTCCTAACTGCTATATATTTCAGGCTATATCTCCGAAACTTCTGAACATATTTTAATGCAATAATGCTCAAATTGAATGGCAGTACACTCTTTCTGATATGAATGCAAGCAGAGCCCCCTACCGTTAACGAAAAGTTATGTTGTGTATATCATATCTTGCACTGTTTTATTCTTTTTAAAGAACATAACACATTTCATTCCATGATATGTCTCATTGCCTCATAACAATATGGCTGACGAATGACAACCGAGGAAAAAGAACATGTACCGTTCAGATTTGCATACAGGGCACTCGCTAATTGGTGCAATTTCTTCATTTTTTGAAAAAAAATAATAATTGTTATACTACGGTTTTGAATTTTGCTTCACCCTGTATATTTTTTTCATACAACAACCAAATATACTAACTAAGTGTTGCAAACATCATAAAGGAGAAAGAAAACCTATACATTACAAGAAAAAGGTTTAAAAAATGAAGTTAGTACCTGTAGTTATATATGGAGGAATGGAACCCTTGCAGTATTGATGAAACCACGTATCACTCATCCTAAGTAGAAAACGTACGTCTTTAACCACAATCTTCTTCAATTTTCTTCAAAACTATACTAGTTGGTATAAATATGTTGTTAGGCAACATCTCAACAATATAACATATGTCATTTTTATATATATTATATTATTGAGCACTCTTCCTAAGTGCTATATATTTCAGGCTATATCTCCGAAACTTCTGAACATATTTTAATGAAATAAAGCTCAAATTGAAGAGCAGTACACTCTTTCTGATATGAATGCAAGCAGAGCCCCCTACCGTAAATGGAAAGTTATGTTGTGTATATCATATCTTGCACTGTTTTATTTTTTTTACAGAACATAACACATTTCATTCCATGATATGTCTCATTGCCTCATAACAATATGGCTGACGAATGACAACCGAAGAAAAAGAACATGTACCGTTCAGATTTGCATACAGGGCACTCGCTAATTGGTGCAATTTCTTCATTTTTTGAAAAAAAAATAATAATTGTTATACTACGGTTTTGAATTTTGCTTCACCCTGTATATTTTTTTCATACAACAACCAAATATACTAACTAAGTGTTTCAAACATCATAAAGGAGAAAGAAAACCTATACATTAAAAGAAAAAGGTTTAAAAAATTAAGTTAGTACCTGAGGTTATATATGGAGTAATGGAACCCTTGCAGTATTGATGAGACCACGTATCACTCATCCTAAGTAGAAAACGTACGTCTTTAACCACAAATTTCTTCAATTTTCTTCAAAACTATACTAGTTGGTATAAATATGTTGTTAGGCAACATCTCAACAATATAACATATGTCATTTTTATATATATTATATTGTTGAGCACTCTTCCTAACTGCTATATATTTCAGGCTGTATCTCCGAAACTTCTGAACATATTTTAATGAAATAAAGCTCAAATTGAAGAGCAGTACACTCTTTCTGATATGAATGCAAGCAGAGCCCCCTACCGTAAATGGAAAGTTATCTTGTGTATATCATATCTTGCTCTGTTGTATTCTTTTTACAGAACATAACACATTTCATTCCATGGTATGTCTCATTGCCTCATAACAATATGGCTGACGAATGACAACCGAGGAAAAAGAACATGTACCGTTCAGATTTGCATACAGGGCACTTGCTAATTGGTGCAATTTCTTCATGTTTTGAAAAAAAAATAATAATTGTTATACTACGGTTTTGAATTTTGCTTCACCCTGTATATTTTTTTTCATACAGCAACCAAATATACTAACTAAGTGTTGGAAACATCATAAAGGAGAAAGAAATCCTATACATTACAAGAAAAAGGTTTAAAAAATGAAGTTAGTACCTGTTGTTTTATATCTAGCAATGGAACCCTTGCAGTATTGATGAGACCACGTATCACTCATCCTAAGTAGAAAACGTACGTCTTTAACCACAAATTTCTTCAATTTTCTTCAAAACTATACTAGTTGGTATAAATATGTTGTTAGGCAACATCTCAACAATATAACATATGTCATTTTTATATATATTATATTGTTGAGCACTCTTCCTAACTGCTATATATTTCAAGCTGTATCTCCGAAACTTCTTAACATATTTTAATGCAATAAAGCTCAAATTGAAGAACAGTACACTCTTTCTGACATGAATGCAAGCAGAGCCCCCTACCGTAAATGAAAAGATATCTTGTGTATATCATATCTTGCACTGTTTTATTCTTTTTACAGAACATAACACATTTCATTCCATATGTCTCATTGCCTCATAACAATATGGCTGACGAATGACAACCGAGGAAAAAGAACATGTACCGTTCAGATTTGCATACAGGGCACTCGCTAATTGGTGCAATTTCTTCATTTTTTGAAAAAAAAAATAATAATTGTTATACTACGGTTTTGAATTTTGCTTCACCCTGTATATTTTTTTTCATACAGCAACCAAATATACTAACTAAGTGTTGGAAACATCATAAAGGAGAAAGAAAACCTATACATTACAAGAAAAAGGTTTAAAAAATGAAGTTAGTACCTGTTGTTATATATGGAGCAATGGAACCCTTGCAGTATTGATGAGACCACGTATCACTCATCCTAAGTAGAAAACGTACGTCTTTAACCACAAATTTCTTCAATTTTCTTCAAAACTATACTAGTTGGTATAAATATGTTGTTAGGCAACATCTCAACAATATAACATATGTCATTTTTATATATATTATATTGTTGAGCACTCTTCCTAACTGCTATATATTTCAGGCTATATCTCCGAAACTTCTGAACATATTTTAATGCAATAATGCTCAAATTGAATGGCAGTACACTCTTTCTGATATGAATGCAAGCAGAGCCCCCTACCGTTAACGAAAAGTTATGTTGTGTATATCATATCTTGCACTGTTTTATTCTTTTTACAGAACATAACACATTTCATTCCATGATATGTCTCATTGCCTCATAACAATATGGCTGACGAATGACAACCGAGGAAAAAGAACATGTACCGTTCAGATTTGCATACAGGGCACTCGCTAATTGGTGCAATTTCTTCATTTTTTGAAAAAAAATAATAATTGTTATACTACGGTTTTGAATTTTGCTTCACCCTGTATATTTTTTTCATACAACAACCAAATATACTAACTAAGTGTTGGAAACATCATAAAGGAGAAAGAAAACCTATACATTACAAGAAAAAGGTTTAAAAAATGAAGTTAGTACCTGTAGTTATATATGGAGGAATGGAACCCTTGCAGTATTGATGAGACCACGTATCACTCATCCTAATTAGAAAACGTACGTCTTTAACCACAAATTTCTTCAATTTTCTTCAAAACTATACTAGTTGGTATAAATATGTTGTTAGGCAACATCTCAACAATATAACATATGTCATTTTTATATATATTATATTGTTGAGCACTCTTCCTAACTGCTATATATTTCAAGCTGTATCTCCGAAACTTCTTAACATATTTTAATGCAATAAAGCTCAAATTGAAGAGTTTACACTCTTTCTGACATGAGTGCAAGCAGAGCCCCCTACCGTAAATGAAAAGATATCTTGTGTATATCATATCTTGCACTGTTTTATTCTTTTTACAGAACATAACACATTTCATTCCATATGTCTCATTGCCTCATAACAATATGGCTGACGAATGACAACCGAGGAAAAAGAACATGTACCGTTCAGATTTGCATACAGGGCACTCGCTAATTGGTGCAATTTCTTCATTTTTTGAAAAAAAAATAATAATTTTTATACTACGGTTTTGAATTTTGCTTCACCCTGTATATTTTTTTTTCATACAGCAACCAAATATACTAACTAAGTGTTAGTAACATCATAAAGGAGAAAGAAAACCTATACATTACAAGAAAAAGGTTTAAAAAATGAAGTTAGTACCTGTTGTTATATATGGAGCAATGGAACCCTTGCAGTATTGATGAGACCACGTATCACTCATCGTAAGTAGAAAACGTACGTCTTTAACCACAAATTTCTTCAATTTTCTTCAAAACTATACTAGTTGGTATAAATATGTTGTTAGGCAACATCTCAACAATATAACATATGTCATTTTTATATATATTATATTGTTGAGCACTCTTCCTAACTGCTATATATTTCAGGCTATATCTCCGAAACTTCTGAACATATTTTAATGCAATAATGCTCAAATTGAATGGCAGTACACTCTTTCTGATATGAATGCAAGCAGAGCCCCCTACCGTAAACGGAAAGTTATGTTGTGTATATCATATCTTGCACTGTTTTATTCTTTTTACAGAACATAACACATTTCATTCCATGATATGTCTCATTGCCTCATAACAATATGGCTGACGAATGACAACCGAGGAAAAAGAACATGTACCGTTCAGATTTGCATACAGGGCACTCGCTAATTGGTGCAATTTCCTCATTTTTTGAAAAAAAATAATAATTTTTATACTACGGTTTTGAATTTTGCTCACCCTGTATATTTTTTTCATACAACAACCAAATATACTAACTAAGTGTTGGAAACATCATAAAGGAGAAAGAAAACCTATACATTACAAGAAAAAGGTTTAAAAAATGAAGTTAGTACCTGTAGTTATATATGGAGGAATGGAACCCTTGCAGTATTGATGAGACCACGTATCACTCATCCTAAGTAGAAAACGTACGTCTTTAACCACAAATTTCTTCAATTTTCTTCAAAACTATACTAGTTGGTATAAATATGTTGTTAGGCAACATCTCAACAATATAACATATGTCATTTTTATATATATTATATTGTTGAGCACTCTTCCTAACTGCTATATATTTCAGGCTATATCTCCGAAACTTCTGAACCTATTTTAGTGAAATAAAGCTCAAATTGAAGAGCAGTACACTCTTTCTGACATGAATGCAAGCAGAGCTCCCTACCGTAAATGGAAAGTTATGTCGTGTATATCATGTCTTGCACTGTTTTATTCTTTTTACAGAACATAACACATTTCATTCCATGATATGTCTCATTGTCTCATAACAATATGGCTGACGAATGACAACCGAGGAAAAAGAACATGTACCGTTCAGATTTGCATACAGGGCACTCGCTAATTGGTGCAATTTCTTCATTTTTGAAAAAAAAATAATAATTGTTATACTACGGTTTTGAATTTTGCTTCACCCTGTATATTTTTTTTCATACAACAACCAAATATACTAACTAAGTGTTGCAAACATCATAAAGGAGAAAGAAAACCTATACATTACAAGAAAAAATGTTTAAAAATTGAAGTTAGTACCTGTTGTTATATATGGAGCAATGGAACCCTTGCAGTATTGATGAGACCACGTATCACTCATCCTAAGTAGAAAACGTACGTCTTTAACCACAAATTTCTTCAATTTTCTTCAAAACTATACTAGTTGGTATAAATATGTTGTTAGGCAACATCTCAACAATATAACATATGTCATTTTTATATATATTATATTGTTGAGCACTCTTCCTAACTGCTATATACTTCAAGCTGTATCTCCGAAACTTCTGAACATATTTTAATGAAATAAAGCTCAAATTGAAGAACAGTACACTCTTTCTGACATGAATGCAAGCAGAGCCCCCTACCGTAAATGGAAAGTTATGTCGTGTATATCATGTCTTGCACTGTTTTATTCTTTTTACAGAACATAACACATTTCATTCCATGATATGTCTCATTGCCTCATAACAATATGGCTGACGAATGAAAACCGAGGAAAAAGAACATGTACCGTTCAGATTTGCATACAGGGCACTTGCTAATTGGTGCAATTTCTTCATTTTTTGAAAAAAAAATAATTGTTATACTACGGTTTTGAATTTTGCATCACCCTGTATATTTTTTTTCATACAGCAACCAAATATACTAACTAAGTGTTGGAAACATCATAAAGGAGAAAGAAATCCTATACATTACAAGAAAAAGCTTTAAAAAATGAAGTTAGTACCTGTTGTTATATATGGAGCAATGGAACCCTTGCAGTATTGATGAGACCACGTATCACTCATCCTAAGTAGAAAACGTACGTCTTTAACCACAAATTTCTTCAATTTTCTTCAAAACTATACTAGTTGGTATAAATATGTTGTTAGGCAACATCTCAACAATATAACATATGTCATTTTTATATATATTATATTGTTGAGCACTCTTCCTAACTGCTATATATTTCAAGCTGTATCTCCGAAACTTCTTAACATATTTTAATGCAATAAAGCTCAAATTGAAGAGTTTACACTCTTTCTGACATGAATGCAAGCAGAGCCCCCTACCGTAAACGAAAAGATATCTTGTGTATATCATATCTTGCACTGTTTTATTCTTTTTACAGAACATAACACATTTCATTCCATGATATGTCTCATTGCCTCATAACAATATGGCTGACGCATGACAACCGAGGAAAAAGAACATGTACCGTTCAGATTTGCATACAGGGCACTCGCTAATTGGTGCAATTTCTTCATTTTTTGAAAAAAAATAATAATTGTTATACTACGGTTTTGAATTTTGCTTCACCCTGTATATTTTTTTCATACAACAACCAAATATACTAACTAAGTGTTGCAAACATCATAAAGGAGAAAGAAAACCTATACATTACAAGAAAAAGGTTTAAAAAATGAAGTTAGTACCTGTAGTTATATATGGAGGAATGGAACCCTTGCAGTATTGATGAGACCACGTATCACTCATCCTAAGTAGAAAACGTACGTCTTTAACCACAAATTTCTTCAATTTTCTTCAAAACTATACTAGTTGGTATAAATATGTTGTTAGGCAACATCTCAACAATATAACATATGTCATTTTTATAAATATAATATATTTGAGCACTCTTCCTAAGTGCTATATATTTCAGGCTATATCTCCGAAACTTCTGAACATATTTTAATGAAATAAAGCTCAAATTGAATGGCAGTACACTCTTTCTGATATGAATGCAAGCAGAGCCCCCTACCGTAAACGGAAAGTTATGTTGTGTATATCATATCTTGCACTGTTTTATTCTTTTTACAGAACATAACACATTTCATTCCATGATATGTCTCATTGCCTCATAACAATATGGCTGACGAATGACAACCGAGGAAAAAGAACATGTACCGTTCAGATTTGCATACAGGGCACTCGCTAATTGGTGCAATTTCTTCATTTTTTGAAAAAAAATAATAATTGTTATACTACGGTTTTGAATTTTGCTTCACCCTGTGTATTTTTTTCATACAACAACCAAATAAACTAACTAAGTGTTGCAAACATCATAAAGGAGAAAGAAAACCTATACATTACAAGAAAAAGGTTTAAAAAATGAAGTTAGTACCTGTAGTTATATATGGAGGAATGGAACCCTTGCAGTATTGATGAGACCACGTATCACTCATCCTAAGTAGAAAACGTACGTCTTTAACCACAAATTTCTTCAATTTTCTTCAAAACTATACTAGTTGGTATAAATATGTTGTTAGGCAACATCTCAACAATATAACATATGTCATTTTTATATATATTATATTGTTGAGCACTCTTCCTAACTGCTATATACTTCAAGCTGTATCTCCGAAACTTCTGAACATATTTTAATGAAATAAAGCTCAAATTGAAGAACAGTACACTCTTTCTGACATGAATGCAAGCAGAGCCCCCTACCGTAAATGGAAAGTTATGTCGTGTATATCATGTCTTGCACTGTTTTATTCTTTTTACAGAACATAACACATTTCATTCCATGATATGTCTCATTGCCTCATAACAATATGGCTGACGAATGACAACCGAGGAAAAAGAACATGTACCGTTCAGATTTGCATACAGGGCACTTGCTAATTGGTGCAATTTCTTCATTTTTTGAAAAAAAAATAATAATTGTTATACTACGGTTTTGAATTTTGCTTCACCCTGTATATTTTTTTTCATACAGCAACCAAATATACTAACTAAGTGTTGGAAACATCATAAAGGAGAAAGAAATCCTATACATTACAAGAAAAAGGTTTAAAAAATGAAGTTAGTACCTGTTGTTATATATGGAGCAATGGAACCCTTGCAGTATTGATGAGACCACGTATCACTCATCCTAATTAGAAAACGTACGTCTTTAACCACAAATTTCTTCAATTTTCTTCAAAACTATACTAGTTGGTATAAATATGTTGTTAGGCAACATCTCAACAATATAACATATGTCATTTTTATATATATTATATTGTTGAGCACTCTTCCTAACTGCTATATATTTCAAGCTGTATCTCCGAAACTTCTTAACATATTTTAATGCAATAAAGCTCAAATTGAAGAGTTTACACTCTTTCTGACATGAGTGCAAGCAGAGCCCCCTACCGTAAATGAAAAGATATCTTGTGTATATCATATCTTGCACTGTTTTATTCTTTTTACAGAACATAACACATTTCATTCCATATGTCTCATTGCCTCATAACAATATGGGTGACGAATGACAACCGAGGAAAAAGAACATGTACCGTTCAGATTTGCATACAGGGCACTCGCTAATTGGTGCAATTTCTTCATTTTTTGAAAAAAAAATAATAATTTTTATACTACGGTTTTGAATTTTGCTTCACCCTGTATATTTTTTTTCATACAGCAACCAAATATACTAACTAAGTGTTGGAAACATCATAAAGGAGAAAGAAAACCTATACATTACAAGAAAAAGGTTTAAAAAATGAAGTTAGTACCTGTTGTTATATATGGAGCAATGGAACCCTTGCAGTATTGATGAGACCACGTATCACTCATCGTAAGTAGAAAACGTAAGTCTTTAACCACAAATTTCTTCAATTTTCTTCAAAACTATACTAGTTGGTATAAATATGTTGTTAGGCAACATCTCAACAATATAACATATGTCATTTTTATATATATTATATTGTTGAGCACTCTTCCTAACTGCTATATATTTCAGGCTATATCTCCGAAACTTCTGAACATATTTTAATGCAATAATGCTCAAATTGAATGGCAGTACACTCTTTCTGATATGAATGCAAGCAGAGCCCCCTACCGTAAACGGAAAGTTATGTTGTGTATATCATATCTTGCACTGTTTTATTCTTTTTACAGAACATAACACATTTCATTCCATGATATGTCTCATTGCCTCATAACAATATGGCTGACGAATGACAACCGAGGAAAAAGAACATGTACCGTTCAGATTTGCATACAGGGCAGTCGCTAATTGGTGCAATTTCCTCATTTTTTGAAAAAAAATAATAATTTTTATACTACGGTTTTGAATTTTGCTCACCCTGTATATTTTTTTCATACAACAACCAAATATACTAACTAAGTGTTGGAAACATCATAAAGGAGAAAGAAAACCTATACATTACAAGAAAAAGGTTTAAAAAATGAAGTTAGTACCTGTAGTTATATATGGAGGAATGGAACCCTTGCAGTATTGATGAGACCACGTATCACTCATCCTAAGTAGAAAACGTACGTCTTTAACCACAAATTTCTTCAATTTTCTTCAAAACTATACTAGTTGGTATAAATATGTTGTTAGGCAACATCTCAACAATATAACATATGTCATTTTTATATATATTATATTGTTGAGCACTCTTCCTAAGTGCTATATATTTCAGGCTATATCTCCGAAACTTCCGAACATATTTTAGTGAAATAAAGCTCAAATTGAAGAGCAGTACACTCTTTCTGACATGAATGCAAGCAGAGCTCCCTACCGTAAATGGAAAGTTATGTAGTGTATATCATGTCTTGCACTGTTTTATTCTTTTTACAGAACATAACACATTTCATTCCATGATATGTCTCATTGCCTCATAACAATATGGCTGACGAATGACAACCGAGGAAAAAGAACATGTACCGTTCAGATTTGCATACAGGGCACTCGCTAATTGGTGCAATTTCTTCATTTTTGAAAAAAAAATAATAATTGTTATACTACGGTTTTGAATTTTGCTTCACCCTGTATATTTTTTTTCATACAACAACCAAATATACTAACTAAGTGTTGCAAACATCATAAAGGAGAAAGAAAACCTATACATTACAAGAAAAAATGTTTAAAAATTGAAGTTAGTACCTGTTGTTATATATGGAGCAATGGAACCCTTGCAGTATTGATGAGACCACGTATCACTCATCCTAAGTAGAAAACGTACGTCTTTAACCACAAATTTCTTCAATTTTCTTCAAAACTATACTAGTTGGTATAAATATGTTGTTAGGCAACATCTCAACAATATAACATATGTCATTTTTATATATATTATATTGTTGAGCACTCTTCCTAACTGCTATATACTTCAAGCTGTATCTCCGAAACTTCTGAACATATTTTAATGAAATAAAGCTCAAATTGAAGAACAGTACACTCTTTCTGACATGAATGCAAGCAGAGCCCCCTACCGTAAATGGAAAGTTATGTCGTGTATATCATGTCTTGCACTGTTTTATTCTTTTTACAGAACATAACACATTTCATTCCATGATATGTCTCATTGCCTCATAACAATATGGCTGACGAATGAAAACCGAGGAAAAAGAACATGTACCGTTCAGATTTGCATACAGGGCACTTGCTAATTGGTGCAATTTCTTCATTTTTTGAAAAAAAAATAATTGTTATACTACGGTTTTGAATTTTGCATCACCCTGTATATTTTTTTTCATACAGCAACCAAATATACTAACTAAGTGTTGGAAACATCATAAAGGAGAAAGAAATCCTATACATTACAAGAAAAAGCTTTAAAAAATGAAGTTAGTACCTGTTGTTATATATGGAGCAATGGAACCCTTGCAGTATTGATGAGACCACGTATCACTCATCCTAAGTAGAAAACGTACGTCTTTAACCACAAATTTCTTCAATTTTCTTCAAAACTATACTAGTTGGTATAAATATGTTGTTAGGCAACATCTCAACAATATAACATATGTCATTTTTATATATATTATATTGTTGAGCACTCTTCCTAACTGCTATATATTTCAAGCTGTATCTCCGAAACTTCTTAACATATTTTAATGCAATAAAGCTCAAATTGAAGAGTTTACACTCTTTCTGACATGAATGCAAGCAGAGCCCCCTACCGTAAACGAAAAGATATCTTGTGTATATCATATCTTGCACTGTTTTATTCTTTTTACAGAACATAACACATTTCATTCCATGATATGTCTCATTGCCTCATAACAATATGGCTGACGCATGACAACCGAGGAAAAAGAACATGTACCGTTCAGATTTGCATACAGGGCACTCGCTAATTGGTGCAATTTCTTCATTTTTTGAAAAAAAATAATAATTGTTATACTACGGTTTTGAATTTTGCTTCACCCTGTATATTTTTTTCATACAACAACCAAATATACTAACTAAGTGTTGCAAACATCATAAAGGAGAAAGAAAACCTATACATTACAAGAAAAAGGTTTAAAAAATGAAGTTAGTACCTGTAGTTATATATGGAGGAATGGAACCCTTGCAGTATTGATGAGACCACGTATCACTCATCCTAAGTAGAAAACGTACGTCTTTAACCACAAATTTCTTCAATTTTCTTCAAAACTATACTAGTTGGTATAAATATGTTGTTAGGCAACATCTCAACAATATAACATATGTCATTTTTATAAATATAATATATTTGAGCACTCTTCCTAAGTGCTATATATTTCAGGCTATATCTCCGAAACTTCTGAACATATTTTAATGAAATAAAGCTCAAATTGAATGGCAGTACACTCTTTCTGATATGAATGCAAGCAGAGCCCCCTACCGTAAACGGAAAGTTATGTTGTGTATATCATATCTTGCACTGTTTTATTCTTTTTACAGAACATTACACATTTCATTCCATGATATGTCTCATTGCCTCATAACAATATGGCTGACGAATGACAACCGAGGAAAAAGAACATGTACCGTTCAGATTTGCATACAGGGCACTCGCAAATTGGTGCAATTTCTTCATTTTTTGAAAAAAAATAATAATTGTTATACTACGGTTTTGAATTTTGCTTCACCCTGTATATTTTTTTCATACAACAACCAAATAAACTAACTAAGTGTTGCAAACATCATAAAGGAGAAAGAAAACCTATACATTACAAGAAAAAGGTTTAAAAAATGAAGTTAGTACCTGTAGTTATATATGGAGGAATGGAACCCTTGCAGTATTGATGAGACCACGTATCACTCATCCTAAGTAGAAAACGTACGTCTTTAACCACAAATTTCTTCAATTTTCTTCAAAACTATACTAGTTGGTATAAATATGTTGTTAGGCAACATCTCAACAATATAACATATGTCATTTTTATATATATTATATTGTTGAGCACTCTTCCTAACTGCTATATATTTTAGGCTATATCTCCGAAACTTCTGAACATATTTTAATGCAATAATGCTCAAATTGAATGGCAGTACACTCTTTCTGATATGAATGCAAGCAGAGCCCCCTACCGTAAACGGAAAATTATATTGTGTATATCATATCTTGCACTGTTTTATTCTTTTTACAGAACATAACACATTTCATTCCATGATATGTCTCATTGCCTCATAACAATATGGCTGACGAATGACAACCGAGGAAAAAGAACATGTACCGTTCAGATTTTGCATACAGGGCACTCGCTAATTGGTGCAATTTCTTCATTTTTTGAAAAAAAATAATAATTGTTTTACTACGGTTTTGAATTTTGCTTCACCCTGTATATTTTTTTCATACAACAACCAAATATACTAACTAAGTGTTGCAAACATCATAAAGGAGAAAGAAAACCTATACATTACAAGAAAAATGTTTAAAAAATGAAGTTAGTACCTGTAGTTATATATGGAGGAATGGAACCCTTGCAGTATTGATGAGACCACGTATCACTCATCCTAAGTAGAAAACGTACGTCTTTAACCACAAATTTCTTCAATTTTCTTCAAAACTATACTAGTTGGTATAAATATGTTGTTAGGCAACATCTCAACAATATAACATATGTCATTTTTATATATATTATATTGTTGAGCACTCTTCCTAACTGCTATATATTTCAAGCTGTATCTCCGAAACTTCTTAACATATTTTAATGCAATAAAGCTCAAATTGAAGAGTTTACACTCTTTCTGACATGAATGCAAGCAGAGCCCCCTACCGTAAATGAAAAGATATTTTGTGTATATCATATCTTGCACTGTTTTATTCTTTTTACAGAACATAACACATTTCATTCCATATGTCTCATTGCCTCATAACAATATGGCTGACGAATGACAACCGAGGAAAAAGAACATGTACCGTTCAGATTTGCATACAGGGCACTCGCTAATTGGTGCAATTTCTTCATTTTTTGAAAAAAAAAAATAATAATTGTTATACTACGGTTTTGAATTTTGCTTCACCCTGTATATTTTTTTTCATACAGCAACCAAATATACTAACTAAGTGTTGGAAACATCATAAAGGAGAAAGAAAACCTATACATTACAAGAAAAAGGTTTAAAAAATGAAGTTAGTACCTGTTGTTATATATGGAGCAATGGAACCCTTGCAGTATTGATGAGACCACGTATCACTCATCCTAAGTAGAAAACGTACGTCTTTAACCACAAATTTCTTCAATTTTCTTCAAAACTATACTAGTTGGTATAAATATGTTGTTAGGCAACATCTCAACAATATAACATATGTCATTTTTATATATATTATATTGTTGAGCACTCTTCCTAACTGCTATATATTTCAGGCTATACCTCCGAAACTTCAGAACATATTTTAATGCAATAATGCTCAAATTGAATGGCAGTACACTCTTTCTGACATGAATGCAAGCAGAGCCCCCTACCGTAAACGGAAAGTTAGGTTGTGTATATCATATCTTGCACTGTTTTATTCTTTTTACAGAACATAACACATTTCATTCCATGATATGTCTCATTGCCTCATAACAATATGGCTGACGAATGACAACCGAGGAAAAAGAACATGTACTGTTCAGATTTGCATACAGGGCACTCGCTAATTGGTGCAATTTCTTCATTTTTTGAAAAAAAATAATAATTGTTATACTACGGTTTTGAATTTTGCTTCACCCTGTATATTTTTTTCATACAACAACCAAATATACTAACTAAGTGTTGCAAACATCATAAAGGAGAAAGAAAACCTATACATTACAAGAAAAAGGTTTAAAAAATGAAGTTAATACCTGTAGTTATATATGGAGGAATGGAACCCTTGCAGTATTGATGAGACCACGTATCACTCATCCTAAGTAGAAAACGTACGTCTTTAACCACAAATTTCTTCAATTTTCTTCAAAACTATACTAGTTGGTATAAATATGTTGTTAGGCAACATCTCAACAATATAACATATGTCATTTTTATATATATTATATTGTTGAGCACTCTTCCTAAGTGCTATATATTTCAGGCTATATCTCCGAAACTTCTGAACATATTTTAATGAAATAAAGCTCAAATTGAATGGCAGTGCACTCTTTCTGATATGAATGCAAGCAGAGCCCCCTACCGTAAACGGAAAGTTATGTTGTGTATATCATATCTTGCACTGTTTTATTCTTTTTACAGAAAATAACACATTTCATTCCATGATATGTCTCATTGCCTCATAACAATATGGCTGACGAATGACAACCGAGGAAAAAGAACATGTACCGTTCAGATTTGCATACAGGGCACTCGCTAATTGGTGCAATTTCTTCATTTTTTGAAAAAAAATAATAATTGTTATACTACGGTTTTGAATTTTGCTTCACCCTGTATATTTTTTTCATACAACAACCAAATATACTAACTAAGTGTTGCAAACATCATAAAGGAGAAAGAAAACCTATACATTACAAGAAAAAGGTTTAAAAAATGAAGTTAGTACCTGTAGTTATATATGGAGGAATGGAACCCTTGCAGTATTGATGAGACCACGTATCACTCATCCTAAGTAGAAAACGTACGTCTTTAACCACAAATTTCTTCAATTTTCTTCAAAACTATACTAGTTGGTATAAATATGTTGTTAGGCAACATCTCAACAATATAACATATGTCATTTTTATATATATTATATTGTTGAGCACTCTTCCTAACTGCTATATATTTCAGGCTATATCTCCGAAACTTCTGAACATATTTTAATGCAATAATGCTCAAATTGAATGGCAGTACACTCTTTCTGATATGAATGCAAGCAGAGCCCCCTACCGTAAACGGAAAGTTATGTTGTGTATATCATATCTTGCACTGTTTTATTCTTTTTACAGAACATAACACATTTCATTCCATGATATGTCTCATTGCCTCATAACAATATGGCTGACGAATGACAACCGAGGAAAAAGAACATGTACCGTTCAGATTTGCATACAGGGCACTCGCTAATTGGTGCAATTTCTTCATTTTTTGAAAAAAAATAATAATTGTTATACTACGGTTTTGAATTTTGCTTCACCCTGTATATTTTTTTCATACAACAACCAAATATACTAACTAAGTGTTGCAAACATCATAAAGGAGAAAGAAAACCTATACATTACAAGAAAAAGTTTTAAAAAATGAAGTTAGTACCTGTAGTTATATATGGAGGAATGGAACCCTTGCAGTATTGATGAGACCACGTATCACTCATCCTAAGTAGAAAACGTACGTCTTTAACCACAAATTTCTTCAATTTTCTTCAAAACTATACTAGTTAGTATAAATATGTTGTTAGGCAACATCTCAACAATATAACATATGTCATTTTTATATATATTATATTGTTGAGCACTCTTCCTAAGTGCTATATATTTCAGGCTATATCTCCGAAACTTCTGAACATATTTTAATGAAATAAAGCTCAAATTGAAGAGCAGTACACTCTTTCTGATATGAATGCAAGCAGAGCCCCTACCATAAATGGAAAGTTATCTTGTGTATATCATATCTTGCACTGTTTTATTTTTTTTACAGAACATAACACATTTCATTCCATGATATGTCTCATTGCCTCATAACAATATGGCTGACGAATGACAACCGAGGAAAAAGAACATGTACCGTTCAGATTTGCATACAGGGCACTCGCTAATTGGTGCAATTTCTTCATTTTTTGAAAAAAAAATAATTGTTATACTACGGTTTTGAATTTTGCTTCACCCTGTATATTTTTTTTCATACAACAACCAAATATACTAACTATGTGTTGCAAACATCATAAAGGAGAAAGAAAACCTATACATTACAAGAAAAAGGTTTAAAAAATTAAGTTAGTACCTGTAGTTATATATGGAGTAATGGAAACCTTGCAGTATTGATGAGACCACGTATCACTCATCTTAAAGTAGAAAACGTACGTCTTTAACCACAAATTTCTTCAATTTTCTTCAAAACTATACTAGTTGGTATAAATATGTTGTTAGGCAACATCTCAACAATATAACATATGTCATTTTTATATATATTATATTGTTGAGCACTCTTCCTAACTGCTATATATTTCAGGCTGTGTCTCCGAAACTTCTGAACATATTTTAATGAAATAAAGCTCAAATTGAAGAGCAGTACACTCTTTCTGATATGAATGCAAGCAGAGCCCCCTACCGTAAATGGAAAGTTATCTTGTGTATATCATATCTTGCTCTGTTGTATTCTTTTTACAGAACATAACACATTTCATTCCATATGTCTCATTGCCTCATAACAATATGGCTGACGAATGAAAACCGAGGAAAAAGAACATGTACCGTTCAGATTTGCATACAGGGCACTCGCTAATTGGTGCAATTTCTTCATTTTTTGAAAAAAAAATAATAATTGTTATACTACGGTTTTGAATTTTGCTTCACCCTGTATATTTTTTTTCATACAGCAACCAAATATACTAACTAAGTGTTGGAAACATCATAAAGGAGAAAGAAAACCTATACATTACAAGAAAAAGGTTTAAAAAATGAAGTAGTACCTGTAGTTATATATGGAGCAATGGAACCCTTGCAGTATTGATGAGACCACGTATCACTCATCCTAAGTAGAAAACGTACGTCTTTAACCACAAATTTCTTCAATTTTCTTCAAAACTATACTAGTTGGTATAAATATGTTGTTAGGCAACATCTCAACAATATAACATATGTCATTTTTATATATATTATATTGTTGAGCACTCTTCCTAACTGCTATATACTTCAAGCTGTATCTCCGAAACTTCTGAACATATTTCAATGAAATAAAGCTCAAATTGAAGAACAGTACACTCTTTCTGACATGAATGCAAGCAGAGCCCCCTACCGTAAATGGAAAGTTATGTCGTGTATATCATGTCTTGCACTGTTTTATTCTTTTTACAGAACATAACACATTTCATTCCATGATATGTCTCATTGCCTCATAACAATATGGCTGACGAATGAAAACCGAGGAAAAAGAACATGTACCGTTCAGATTTGCATACAGGGCACTTGCTAATTGGTGAAATTTCTTCATTTTTTGAAAAAAAAATAATAATTGTTATACTACGGTTTTGAATTTTGCATCACCCTGTATATTTTTTTTCATACAGCAACCAAATATACTAACTAAGTGTTGGAAACATCATAAAGGAGAAAGAAATCCTATACATTACAAGAAAAAGTTTTAAAAAATGAAGTTAGTACCTGTTGTTATATATGGAGCAATGGAACCCTTGCAGTATTGATGAGACCACGTATCACTCATCCTAAGTAGAAAACGTACGTCTTTAACCACAAATTTCTTCAATTTTCTTCAAAACTATACTAGTTGGTATAAATATGTTGTTAGGCAACATCTCAACAATATAACATATGTCATTTTTATATATATTATATTGTTGAGCACTCTTCCTAACTGCTATATATTTCAAGCTGTATCTCCGAAACTTCTTAACATATTTTAATGCAATAAAGCTCAAATTGAAGAGTTTACACTCTTTCTGACATGAATGCAAGCAGAGCCCCCTACCGTAAATGAAAAGATATTTTGTGTATATCATATCTTGCACTGTTTTATTCTTTTTACAGAACATAACACATTTCATTCCATATGTCTCATTGCCTCATAACAATATGGCTGACGAATGACAACCGAGGAAAAAGAACATGTACCGTTCAGATTTGCATACAGGGCACTCGCTAATTGGTGCAATTTCTTCATTTTTTGAAAAAAAAAAAATAATAATTGTTATACTACGGTTTTGAATTTTGCTTCACCCTGTATATTTTTTTTCATACAGCAACCAAATATACTAACTAAGTGTTGGAAACATCATAAAGGAGAAAGAAAACCTATACATTACAAGAAAAAGGTTTAAAAAATGAAGTTAGTACCTGTTGTTATATATGGAGCAATGGAACCCTTGCAGTATTGATGAGACCACGTATCACTCATCCTAAGTAGAAAACGTACGTCTTTAACCACAAATTTCTTCAATTTTCTTCAAAACTATACTAGTTGGTATAAATATGTTGTTAGGCAACATCTCAACAATATAACATATGTCATTTTTATATATATTATATTGTTGAGCACTCTTCCTAACTGCTATATATTTCAGGCTATACCTCCGAAACTTCAGAACATATTTTAATGCAATAATGCTCAAATTGAATGGCAGTACACTCTTTCTGACATGAATGCAAGCAGAGCCCCCTACCGTAAACGGAAAGTTAGGTTGTGTATATCATATCTTGCACTGTTTTATTCTTTTTACAGAACATAACACATTTCATTCCATGATATGTCTCATTGCCTCATAACAATATGGCTGACGAATGACAACCGAGGAAAAAGAACATGTACTGTTCAGATTTGCATACAGGGCACTCGCTAATTGGTGCAATTTCTTCATTTTTTGAAAAAAAATAATAATTGTTATACTACGGTTTTGAATTTTGCTTCACCCTGTATATTTTTTTCATACAACAACCAAATATACTAACTAAGTGTTGCAAACATCATAAAGGAGAAAGAAAACCTATACATTACAAGAAAAAGGTTTAAAAAATGAAGTTAATACCTGTAGTTATATATGGAGGAATGGAACCCTTGCAGTATTGATGAGACCACGTATCACTCATCCTAAGTAGAAAACGTACGTCTTTAACCACAAATTTCTTCAATTTTCTTCAAAACTATACTAGTTGGTATAAATATGTTGTTAGGCAACATCTCAACAATATAACATATGTCATTTTTATATATATTATATTGTTGAGCACTCTTCCTAAGTGCTATATATTTCAGGCTATATCTCCGAAACTTCTGAACATATTTTAATGAAATAAAGCTCAAATTGAAGAGCAGTACACTCTTTCTGATATGAATGCAAGCAGAGCCCCCTACCATAAATGGAAAGTTATCTTGTGTATATCATATTTTGCACTGTTTTATTTTTTTTACAGAACATAACACATTTCATTCCATGATATGTCTCATTGCCTCATAACAATATGGCTGACGAATGACAACCGAGGAAAAAGAACATGTACCGTTCAGATTTGCATACAGGGCACTCGCTAATTGGTGCAATTTCTTCATTTTTTGAAAAAAAAATAATTGTTATACTACGGTTTTGAATTTTGCTTCACCCTGTATATTTTTTTTCATACAACAACCAAATATACTAACTATGTGTTGCAAACATCATAAAGGAGAAAGAAAACCTATACATTACAAGAAAAAGGTTTAAAAAATTAAGTTAGTACCTGTAGTTATATATGGAGTAATGGAAACCTTGCAGTATTGATGAGACCACGTATCACTCATCCTAAGTAGAAAACGTACGTCTTTAACCACAAATTTCTTCAATTTTCTTCAAAACTATACTAGTTGGTATAAATATGTTGTTAGGCAACATCTCAACAATATAACATATGTCATTTTTATATATATTATATTGTTGAGCACTCTTCCTAACTGCTATATATTTCAGGCTATATCTCCGAAACTTCTGAACATATTTTAATGCAATAATGCTCAAATTGAATGGCAGTACACTCTTTCTGATATGAATGCAAGCAGAGCCCCCTACCGTAAACGGAAAGTTATGTTGTGTATATCATATCTTGCACTGTTTTATTCTTTTTACAGAACATAACACATTTCATTCCATGATATGTCTCATTGCCTCATAACAATATGGCTGACGAATGACAACCGAGGAAAAAGAACATGTACCGTTCAGATTTGCATACAGGGCACTCGCTAATTGGTGCAATTTCTTCATTTTTTGAAAAAAAATAATAATTGTTATACTACGGTTTTGAATTTTGCTTCACCCTGTATATTTTTTTCATACAACAACCAAATATACTAACTAAGTGTTGCAAACATCATAAAGGAGAAAGAAAACCTATACATTACAAGAAAAAGTTTTAAAAAATGAAGTTAGTACCTGTAGTTATATATGGAGGAATGGAACCCTTGCAGTATTGATGAGACCACGTATCACTCATCCTAAGTAGAAAACGTACGTCTTTAACCACAAATTTCTTCAATTTTCTTCAAAACTATACTAGTTGGTATAAATATGTTGTTAGGCAACATCTCAACAATATAACATATGTCATTTTTATATATATTATATTGTTGAGCACTCTTCCTAACTGCTATATATTTCAGGCTATATCTCCGAAACTTCTGAACATATTTTAATGAAATAAAGCTCAAATTGAAGAGCAGTACACTCTTTCTGATATGAATGCAAGCAGAGCCCCCTACCATAAATGGAAAGTTATCTTGTGTATATCATATCTTGCACTGTTTTATTTTTTTTACAGAACATAACACATTTCATTCCATGATATGTCTCATTGCCTCATAACAATATGGCTGACGAATGACAACCGAGGAAAAAGAACATGTACCGTTCAGATTTGCATACAGGGCACTCGCTAATTGGTGCAATTTCTTCATTTTTTGAAAAAAAAATAATTGTTATACTACGGTTTTGAATTTTGCTTCACCCTGTATATTTTTTTTCATACAACAACCAAATATACTAACTATGTGTTGCAAACATCATAAAGGAGAAAGAAAACCTATACATTACAAGAAAAAGGTTTAAAAAATTAAGTTAGTACCTGTAGTTATATATGGAGTAATGGAAACCTTGCAGTATTGATGAGACCACGTATCACTCATCCTAAGTAGAAAACGTACGTCTTTAACCACAAATTTCTTCAATTTTCTTCAAAACTATACTAGTTGGTATAAATATGTTGTTAGGCAACATCTCAACAATATAACATATGTCATTTTTATATATATTATATTGTTGAGCACTCTTCCTAACTGCTATATATTTCAGGCTGTGTCTCCGAAACTTCTGAACATATTTTAATGAAATAAAGCTCAAATTGAAGAGCAGTACACTCTTTCTGATATGAATGCAAGCAGAGCCCCCTACCGTAAATGGAAAGTTATCTTGTGTATATCATATCTTGCTCTGTTGTATTCTTTTTACAGAACATAACACATTTCATTCCATATGTCTCATTGCCTCATAACAATATGGCTGACGAATGAAAACCGAGGAAAAAGAACATGTACCGTTCAGATTTGCATACAGGGCACTCGCTAATTGGTGCAATTTCTTCATTTTTTGAAAAAAAAATAATAATTGTTATACTACGGTTTTGAATTTTGCTTCACCCTGTATATTTTTTTTCATACAGCAACCAAATATACTAACTAAGTGTTGGAAACATCATAAAGGAGAAAGAAAACCTATACATTACAAGAAAAAGGTTTAAAAAATGAAGTAGTACCTGTAGTTATATATGGAGCAATGGAACCCTTGCAGTATTGATGAGACCACGTATCACTCATCCTAAGTAGAAAACGTACGTCTTTAACCACAAATTTCTTCAATTTTCTTCAAAACTATACTAGTTGGTATAAATATGTTGTTAGGCAACATCTCAACAATATAACATATGTCATTTTTATATATATTATATTGTTGAGCACTCTTCCTAACTGCTATATACTTCAAGCTGTATCTCCGAAACTTCTGAACATATTTCAATGAAATAAAGCTCAAATTGAAGAACAGTACACTCTTTCTGACATGAATGCAAGCAGAGCCCCCTACCGTAAATGGAAAGTTATGTCGTGTATATCATGTCTTGCACTGTTTTATTCTTTTTACAGAACATAACACATTTCATTCCATGATATGTCTCATTGCCTCATAACAATATGGCTGACGAATGAAAACCGAGGAAAAAGAACATGTACCGTTCAGATTTGCATACAGGGCACTTGCTAATTGGTGAAATTTCTTCATTTTTTGAAAAAAAAATAATAATTGTTATACTACGGTTTTGAATTTTGCATCACCCTGTATATTTTTTTTCATACAGCAACCAAATATACTAACTAAGTGTTGGAAACATCATAAAGGAGAAAGAAATCCTATACATTACAAGAAAAAGTTTTAAAAAATGAAGTTAGTACCTGTTGTTATATATGGAGCAATGGAACCCTTGCAGTATTGATGAGACCACGTATCACTCATCCTAAGTAGAAAACGTACGTCTTTAACCACAAATTTCTTCAATTTTCTTCAAAACTATACTAGTTGGTATAAATATGTTGTTAGGCAACATCTCAACAATATAACATATGTCATTTTTATATATATTATATTGTTGAGCACTCTTCCTAAGTGCTATATATTTCAGGCTATATCTCCGAAACTTCTGAACATATTTTAATGAAATAAAGCTCAAATTGAAGAGCAGTACACTCTTTCTGATATGAATGCAAGCAGAGCCCCCTACCGTAAATGGAAAGTTATCTTGTGTATATCATATCTTGCATTGTTTTATTTTTTTTACAGAACATAACACATTTCATTCCATGATATGTCTCATTGCCTCATAACAATATGGCTGACGAATGACAACCGAGGAAAAAGAACATGTACCGTTCAGATTTGCATACAGGGCACTCGCTAATTGGTGCAATTTCTTCATTTTTTGAAAAAAAAATAATTGTTATACTACGGTTTTGAATTTTGCTTCACCCTGTATATTTTTTTTCATACAACAACCAAATATACTAACTATGTGTTGCAAACATCATAAAGGAGAAAGAAAACCTATACATTACAAGAAAAAGGTTTAAAAAATTAAGTTAGTACCTGTAGTTATATATGGAGTAATGGAAACCTTGCAGTATTGATGAGACCACGTATCACTCATCCTAAGTAGAAAACGTACGTCTTTAACCACAAATTTCTTCAATTTTCTTCAAAACTATACTAGTTGGTATAAATATGTTGTTAGGCAACATCTCAACAATATAACATATGTCATTTTTATATATATTATATTGTTGAGCACTCTTCCTAACTGCTATATATTTCAGGCTGTGTCTCCGAAACTTCTGAACATATTTTAATGAAATAAAGCTCAAATTGAAGAGCAGTACACTCTTTCTGATATGAATGCAAGCAGAGCCCCCTACCGTAAATGGAAAGTTATCTTGTGTATATCATATCTTGCTCTGTTGTATTCTTTTTACAGAACATAACACATTTCATTCCATATGTCTCATTGCCTCATAACAATATGGCTGACGAATGACAACCGAGGAAAAAGAACATGTACCGTTCAGATTTGCATACAGGGCACTCGCTAATTGGTGCAATTTCTTCATTTTTTGAAAAAAAAATAATAATTGTTATACTACGGTTTTGAATTTTGCTTCACCCTGTATATTTTTTTTCATACAGCAACCAAATATACTAACTAAGTGTTGGAAACATCATAAAGGAGAAAGAAAACCTATACATTACAAGAAAAAGGTTTAAAAAATGAAGTAGTACCTGTAGTTATATATGGAGCAATGGAACCCTTGCAGTATTGATGAGACCACGTATCACTCATCCTAAGTAGAAAACGTACGTCTTTAACCACAAATTTCTTCAATTTTCTTCAAAACTATACTAGTTGGTATAAATATGTTGTTAGGCAACATCTCAACAATATAACATATGTCATTTTTATATATATTATATTGTTGAGCACTCTTCCTAACTGCTATATACTTCAAGCTGTATCTCCGAAACTTCTGAACATATTTCAATGAAATAAAGCTCAAATTGAAGAACAGTACACTCTTTCTGACATGAATGCAAGCAGAGCCCCCTACCGTAAATGGAAAGTTATGTCGTGTATATCATGCCTTGCACTGTTTTATTTTTTTTACAGAACATAACACATTTCATTCCATGATATGTCTCATTGCCTCATAACAATATGGCTGACGAATGAAAACCGAGGAAAAAGAACATGTACCGTTCAGATTTGCATACAGGGCACTTGCTAATTGGTGAAATTTCTTCATTTTTTGAAAAAAAAATAATAATTGTTATACTACGGTTTTGAATTTTGCATCACCCTGTATATTTTTTTTTCATACAGCAACCAAATATACTAACTAAGTGTTGGAAACATCATAAAGGAGAAAGAAATCCTATACATTACAAGAAAAAGTTTTAAAAAATGAAGTTAGTACCTGTTGTTATATATGGAGCAATGGAACCCTTGCAGTATTGATGAGACCACGTATCACTCATCCTAAGTAGAAAACGTACGTCTTTAACCACAAATTTCTTCAATTTTCTTCAAAACTATACTAGTTGGTATAAATATGTTGTTAGGCAACATCTCAACAATATAACATATGTCATTTTTATATATATTATATTGTTGAGCACTCTTCCTAACTGCTATATATTTCAAGCTGTATCTCCGAAACTTCTTAACATATTTTAATGCAATAAAGCTCAAATTGAAGAGTTTACACTCTTTCTGACATGAATGCAAGCAGAGCCCCCTACCGTAAATGAAAAGATATCTTGTGTATATCATATCTTGCACTGTTTTATTCTTTTTACAGAACATAACACATTTCGTTCCATATGTCTCATTGCCTCATAACAATATGGCTGACGAATGACAACCGAGGAAAAAGAACATGTACCGTTCAGATTTGCATACAGGGCACTCGCTAATTGGTGCAATTTCTTCATTTTTTGAAAAAAAAAATAATAATTGTTATACTACGGTTTTGAATTTTGCTTCACCCTGTATATATTTTTTCATACAGCAACCAAATATACTAACTAAGTGTTGCAAACATCATAAAGGAGAAAGAAAACCTATACATTACAAGAAAAAGTTTTAAAAAATGAAGTTAGTACCTGTAGTTATATATGGAGGAATGGAACCCTTGCAGTATTGATGAGACCACGTATCACTCATCCTAAGTAGAAAACGTACGTCTTTAACCACAAATTTCTTCAATTTTCTTCAAAACTATACTAGTTGGTATAAATATGTTGTTAGGCAACATCTCAACAATATAACATATGTCATTTTTATATATATTATATTGTTGAGCACTCTTCCTAAGTGCTATATATTTCAGGCTATATCTCCGAAACTTCTGAACATATTTTAATGAAATAAAGCTCAAATTGAAGAGCAGTACACTCTTTCTGATATGAATGCAAGCAGAGCCCCCTACCGTAAATGGAAAGTTATCTTGTGTATATCATATCTTGCACTGTTTTATTTTTTTTACAGAACATAACACATTTCATTCCATGATATGTCTCATTGCCTCATAACAATATGGCTGACGAATGACAACCGAGGAAAAAGAACATGTACCGTTCAGATTTGCATACAGGGCACTCGCTAATTGGTGCAATTTCTTCATTTTTTGAAAAAAAAATAATTGTTATACTACGGTTTTGAATTTTGCTTCACCCTGTATATTTTTTTTCATACAACAACCAAATATACTAACTATGTGTTGCAAACATCATAAAGGAGAAAGAAAACCTATACATTACAAGAAAAAGGTTTAAAAAATTAAGTTAGTACCTGTAGTTATATATGGAGTAATGGAAACCTTGCAGTATTGATGAGACCACGTATCACTCATCCTAAGTAGAAAACGTACGTCTTTAACCACAAATTTCTTCAATTTTCTTCAAAACTATACTAGTTGGTATAAATATGTTGTTAGGCAACATCTCAACAATATAACATATGTCATTTTTATATATATTATATTGTTGAGCACTCTTCCTAACTGCTATATATTTCAGGCTGTGTCTCCGAAACTTCTGAACATATTTTAATGAAATAAAGCTCAAATTGAAGAGCAGTACACTCTTTCTGATATGAATGCAAGCAGAGCCCCCTACCGTAAATGGAAAGTTATCTTGTGTATATCATATCTTGCTCTGTTGTATTCTTTTTACAGAACATAACACATTTCATTCCATATGTCTCATTGCCTCATAACAATATGGCTGACGAATGACAACCGAGGAAAAAGAACATGTACCGTTCAGATTTGCATACAGGGCACTCGCTAATTGGTGCAATTTCTTCATTTTTTGAAAAAAAAATAATAATTGTTATACTACGGTTTTGAATTTTGCTTCACCCTGTATATTTTTTTCATACAGCAACCAAATATACTAACTAAGTGTTGGAAACATCATAAAGGAGAAAGAAAACCTATACATTACAAGAAAAAGGTTTAAAAAATGAAGTAGTACCTGTAGTTATATATGGAGCAATGGAACCCTTGCAGTATTGATGAGACCACGTATCACTCATCCTAAGTAGAAAACGTACGTCTTTAACCACAAATTTCTTCAATTTTCTTCAAAACTATACTAGTTGGTATAAATATGTTGTTAGGCAACATCTCAACAATATAACATATGTCATTTTATATATATTATATTGTTGAGCACTCTTCCTAACTGCTATATACTTCAAGCTGTATCTCCGAAACTTCTGAACATATTTCAATGAAATAAAGCTCAAATTGAAGAACAGTACACTCTTTCTGACATGAATGCAAGCAGAGCCCCCTACCGTAAATGGAAAGTTATGTCGTGTATATCATGTCTTGCACTGTTTTATTCTTTTTACAGAACATAACACATTTCATTCCACGATATGTCTCATTGCCTCATAACAATATGGCTGACGAATGAAAACCGAGGAAAAAGAACATGTACCGTTCAGATTTGCATACAGGGCACTTGCTAATTGGTGAAATTTCTTCATTTTTTGAAAAAAAAATAATAATTGTTATACTACGGTTTTGAATTTTGCATCACCCTGTATATTTTTTTTCATACAGCAACCAAATATACTAACTAAGTGTTGGAAACATCATAAAGGAGAAAGAAATCCTATACATTACAAGAAAAAGTTTTAAAAAATGAAGTTAGTACCTGTTGTTATATATGGAGCAATGGAACCCTTGCAGTATTGATGAGACCACGTATCACTCATCCTAAGTAGAAAACGTACGTCTTTAACCACAAATTTCTTCAATTTTCTTCAAAACTATACTAGTTGGTATAAATATGTTGTTAGGCAACATCTCAACAATATAACATATGTCATTTTTATATATATTATATTGTTGAGCACTCTTCCTAAGTGCTATATATTACAGGCTATATCTCCGAAACTTCTGAACATATTTTAATGAAATAAAGCTCAAATTGAAGAGCAGTACACTCTTTCTGATATGAATGCAAGCAGAGCCCCCTACCGTAAATGGAAAGTTATCTTGTGTATATCATATCTTGCATTGTTTTATTTTTTTTATAGAACATAACACATTTCATTCCATGATATGTCTCATTGCCTCATAACAATATGGCTGACGAATGACAACCGAGGAAAAAGAACATGTACCGTTCAGATTTGCATACAGGGCACTCGCTAATTGGTGCAATTTCTTCATTTTTTGAAAAAAAAAATAATTGTTATACTACGGTTTTGAATTTTGCTTCACCCTGTATATTTTTTTTCATACAACAACCAAATATACTAACTATGTGTTGCAAACATCATAAAGGAGAAAGAAAACCTATACATTACAAGAAAAAGGTTTAAAAAATTAAGTTAGTACCTGTAGTTATATATGGAGTAATGGAAACCTTGCAGTATTGATGAGACCACGTATCACTCATCCTAAGTAGAAAACGTACGTCTTTAACCACAAATTTCTTCAATTTTCTTCAAAACTATACTAGTTGGTATAAATATGTTGTTAGGCAACATCTCAACAATATAACATATGTCATTTTTATATATATTATATTGTTGAGCACTCTTCCTAACTGCTATATATTTCAGGCTGTGTCTCCGAAACTTCTGAACATATTTTAATGAAATAAAGCTCAAATTGAAGAGCAGTACACTCTTTCTGATATGAATGCAAGCAGAGCCACCTACCGTAAATGGAAAGTTATCTTGTGTATATCATATCTTGCTCTGTTGTATTCTTTTTACAGAACATAACACATTTCATTCCATATGTCTCATTGCCTCATAACAATATGGCTGACGAATGACAACCGAGGAAAAAGAACATGTACCGTTCAGATTTGCATACAGGGCACTCGCTAATTGGTGCAATTTCTTCATTTTTTGAAAAAAAAATAATAATTGTTATACTACGGTTTTGAATTTTGCTTCACCCTGTATATTTTTTTTCATACAGCAACCAAATATACTAACTAAGTGTTGGAAACATCATAAAGGAGAAAGAAAACCTATACATTACAAGAAAAAGGTTTAAAAAATGAAGTAGTACCTGTAGTTATATATGGAGCAATGGAACCCTTGCAGTATTGATGAGACCACGTATCACTCATCCTAAGTAGAAAACGTACGTCTTTAACCACAAATTTCTTCAATTTTCTTCAAAACTATACTAGTTGGTATAAATATGTTGTTAGGCAACATCTCAACAATATAACATATGTCATTTTTATATATATTATATTGTTGAGCACTCTTCCTAACTGCTATATACTTCAAGCTGTATCTCCGAAACTTCTGAACATATTTCAATGAAATAAAGCTCAAATTGAAGAACAGTACACTCTTTCTGACATGAATGCAAGCAGAGCCCCCTACCGTAAATGAAAAGATATCTTGTGTATATCATATCTTGCACTGTTTTATTCTTTTTACAGAACATAACACATTTCATTCCATATGTCTCATTGCCTCATAACAATATGGCTGACGAATGACAACCGAGGGAAAAGAACATGTACCGTTCAGATTTGCATACAGGGCACTCGCTAATTGGTGCAATTTCTTCATTTTTTGAAAAAAAAATAATTGTTATACTACGGTTTTGAATTTTGCTTCACCCTGTATATTTTTTTCATACAACAACCAAATATACTAACTAAGTGTTGCAAACATCATAAAGGAGAAATAAAACCTATACATTACAAGAAAAAGGTTTAAAAAATGAAGTTAGTACCTGTAGTTATATATGGAGCAATGGAACCCTTGCAGTATTGATGAGACCACGTATCACTCATCCTAAGTAGAAAACGTACGTCTTTAACCACAAATTTCTTCAATTTTCTTCAAAACTATACTAGTTGGTATAAATATGTTGTTAGGCAACATCTCAACAATATAACATATGTCATTTTTATATATATTATATTGTTGAGCACTCTTCCTAACTGCTATATACTTCAAGCTGTATCTCCGAAACTTCTGAACATATTTCAATGAAATAAAGCTCAAATTGAAGAACAGTACACTCTTTCTGACATGAATGCAAGCAGAGCCCCCTACCGTAAATGGAAAGTTATGTCGTGTATATCATGTCTTGCACTGTTTTATTCTTTTTACAGAACATAACACATTTCATTCCATGATATGTCTCATTGCCTCATAACAATATGGCTGACGAATGAAAACCGAGGAAAAAGAACATGTACCGTTCAGATTTGCATACAGGGCACTTGCTAATTGGTGAAATTTCTTCATTTTTTGAAAAAAAAATAATAATTGTTATACTACGGTTTTGAATTTTGCATCACCCTGTATATTTTTTTTCATACAGCAACCAAATATACTAACTAAGTGTTGGAAACATCATAAAGGAGAAAGAAATCCTATACATTACAAGAAAAAGTTTTAAAAAATGAAGTTAGTACCTGTTGTTATATATGGAGCAATGGAACCCTTGCAGTATTGATGAGACCACGTATCACTCATCCTAAGTAGAAAACGTACGTCTTTAACCACAAATTTCTTCAATTTTCTTCAAAACTATACTAGTTGGTATAAATATGTTGTTAGGCAACATCTCAACAATATAACATATGTCATTTTTATATATATTATATTGTTGAGCACTCTTCCTAACTGCTATATATTTCAAGCTGTATCTCCGAAACTTCTTAACATATTTTAATGCAATAAAGCTCAAATTGAAGAGTTTACACTCTTTCTGACATGAATGCAAGCAGAGCCCCCTACCGTAAATGAAAAGATATCTTGTGTATATCATATCTTGCACTGTTTTATTCTTTTTACAGAACATAACACATTTCATTCCATATGTCTCATTGCCTCATAACAATATGGCTGACGAATGACAACCGAGGAAAAAGAACATGTACCGTTCAGATTTGCATACAGGGCACTCGCTAATTGGTGCAATTTCTTCATTTTTTGAAAAAAAAAATAATAATTGTTATACTACGGTTTTGAATTTTGCTTCACCCTGTATATTTTTTTTCATACAGCAACCAAATATACTAACTAAGTGTTGCAAACATCATAAAGGAGAAAGAAAACCTATACATTACAAGAAAAGGATTTAAAAAATGAAGTTAGTACCTGTTGTTATATATGGAGCAATGGAACCCTTGCAGTATTGATGAGACCACGTATCACTCATCCTAAGTAGAAAACGTACGTCTTTAACCACAAATTTCTTCAATTTTCTTCAAAACTATACTAGTTGGTATAAATATGTTGTTAGGCAACATCTCAACAATATAACATATGTCATTTTTATATATATTATATTGTTGAGCACTCTTCCTAACTGCTATATATTTCAGGCTATATCTCCGAAACTTCTGAACATATTTTAATGCAATAATGCTCAAATTGAATGGCAGTACACTCTTTCTGACATGAATGCAAGCAGAGCCCCCTACCGTAAACGGAAAGTTATGTTGTGTATATCATATCTTGCACTGTTTTATTGTTTTTACAGAACATAACACATTTCATTCCATGATATGTCTCATTGCCTCATAACAATATGGCTGACGAATGACAACCGAGGAAAAAGAACATGTACTGTTCAGATTTGCATACAGGGCACTCGCTAATTGGTGCAATTTCTTCATTTTTTGAAAAAAAATAATAATTGTTATACTACGGTTTTGAATTTTGCTTCACCCTGTATATTTTTTTCATACAACAACCAAATATACTAACTAAGTGTTGCAAACATCATAAAGGAGAAAGAAAACCTATACATTACAAGAAAAAGGTTTAAAAAATGAAGTTAGTACCTGTAGTTATATATGGAGGAATGGAACCCTTGCAGTATTGATGAGACCACGTATCACTCATCCTAAGTAGAAAACGTACGTCTTTAACCACAAATTTCTTCAATTTTCTTCAAAACTATACTAGTTGGTATAAATATGTTGTTAGGCAACATCTCAACAATATAACAAATGTCATTTTTATATATATTATATTGTTGAGCACTCTTCCTAAGTGCTATATATTTCAGGCTATATCTCCGAAACTTCTGAACATATTTTAATGAAATAAAGCTCAAATTGAAGAGCAGTACACTATTTCTGATATGAATGCAAGCAGAGCCCCCTACCGTAAATGGAAAGTTATCTTGTGTATATCATATCTTTCACTGTTTTATTCTTTTTACAGAACATAACACATTTCATTCCATGATATGTCTCATTGCCTCATAACAATATGGCTGACGAATGACAACCGAGGAAAAAGAACATGTACCGTTCAGATTTGCATACAGGGCACTCGCTAATTGGTGCAATTTCTTCATTTTTTGAAAAAAAAAATAATTGTTATACTACGGTTTTGAATTTTGCTTCACCCTGTATATTTTTTTCATACAACAACCAAATATACTAACTAAGTGTTGCAAACATCATAAAGGAGAAAGAAAACCTATACATTACAAGAAAAAGGTTTAAAAAATGAAGTTAGTACCTGTAGTTATATATGGAGTAATGGAAACCTTGCAGTATTGATGAGACCACGTATCACTCATCCTAAGTAGAAAACGCACGTCTTTAACCACAAATTTCTTCAATTTTCTTCAAAACTATACTAGTTGGTATAAATATGTTGTTAGGCAACATCTCAACAATATAACATATGTCATTTTTATATATATTATATTGTTGAGCACTCTTCCTAACTGCTATATATTTCAGGCTGTGTCTCCGAAACTTCTGAACATATTTTAATGAAATAAAGCTCAAATTAAAGAGCAGTACACTCTTTCTGATATGAATGCAAGCAGAGCCCCCTACTGTAAATGGAAAGTTATCTTGTGTATATCATATCTTGCTCTGTTGTATTCTTTTTACAGAACATAACACATTTCATTCCATATGTCTCATTGCCTCATAACAATATGGCTGACGAATGACAACCGAGGAAAAAGAACATGTACCGTTCAGATTTGCATACAGGGCACTCGCTAATTGGTGCAATTTCTTCATTTTTTGAAAAAAAATAATAATTGTTATACTACGGTTTTGAATTTTGCTTCACCCTGTATATTTTTTTCATACAACAACCAAATATACTAACTAAGTGTTGCAAACATCATAAAGGAGAAAGAAAACCTATACATTACAAGAAAAAGGTTTAAAAAATGAAGTTTGTACCTGTTGTTATATATGGAGCAATGGAACCCTTGCAGTATTGATGAGACCACGTATCACTCATCCTAAGTAGAAAACGTACGTCTTTAACCACAAATTTCTTCAATTTTCTTCAAAACTATACTAGTTGGTATAAATATGTTGTTAGGCAACATCTCAACAATATAACATATGTCATTTTTATATATATTATATTGTTGAGCACTCTTCCTAACTGCTATATATTTCAGGCTATATCTCCGAAACTTCTGAACATATTTTAATGCAATAATGCTCAAATTGAATGGCAGTACACTCTTTCTGATATGAATGCAAGCAGAGCCCCCTACCGTAAATGGAAAGTTATCTTGTGTATATCATATCTTGCATTGTTTTATTTTTTTTACAGAACATAACACATTTCATTCCATGATATGTCTCATTGCCTCATAACAATATGGCTGACGAATGACAACCGAGGAAAAAGAACATGTACCGTTCAGATTTGCATACAGGGCACTCGCTAATTGGTGCAATTTCTTCATTTTTTGAAAAAAAAATAATTGTTATACTACGGTTTTGAATTTTGCTTCACCCTGTATATTTTTTTTCATACAACAACCAAATATACTAACTATGTGTTGCAAACATCATAAAGGAGAAAGAAAACCTATACATTACAAGAAAAAGGTTTAAAAAATTAAGTTAGTACCTGTAGTTATATATGGAGTAATGGAAACCTTGCAGTATTGATGAGACCACGTATCACTCATCCTAAGTAGAAAACGTACGTCTTTAACCACAAATTTCTTCAATTTTCTTCAAAACTATACTAGTTGGTATAAATATGTTGTTAGGCAACATCTCAACAATATAACATATGTCATTTTTATATATATTATATTGTTGAGCACTCTTCCTAACTGCTATATATTTCAGGCTGTGTCTCCGAAACTTCTGAACATATTTTAATGAAATAAAGCTCAAATTGAAGAGCAGTACACTCTTTCTGATATGAATGCAAGCAGAGCCCCCTACCGTAAATGGAAAGTTATCTTGTGTATATCATATCTTGCTCTGTTGTATTCTTTTTACAGAACATAACACATTTCATTCCATATGTCTCATTGCCTCATAACAATATGGCTGACGAATGACAACCGAGGAAAAAGAACATGTACCGTTCAGATTTGCATACAGGGCACTCGCTAATTGGTGCAATTTCTTCATTTTTTGAAAAAAAAATAATAATTGTTATACTACGGTTTTGAATTTTGCTTCACCCTGTATATTTTTTTTCATACAGCAACCAAATATACTAACTAAGTGTTGGAAACATCATAAAGGAGAAAGAAAACCTATACATTACAAGAAAAAGGTTTAAAAAATGAAGTAGTACCTGTAGTTATATATGGAGCAATGGAACCCTTGCAGTATTGATGAGACCACGTATCACTCATCCTAAGTAGAAAACGTACGTCTTTAACCACAAATTTCTTCAATTTTCTTCAAAACTATACTAGTTGGTATAAATATGTTGTTAGGCAACATCTCAACAATATAACATATGTCATTTTTATATATATTATATTGTTGAGCACTCTTCCTAACCGCTATATACTTCAAGCTGTATCTCCGAAACTTCTGAACATATTTCAATGAAATAAAGCTCAAATTGAAGAACAGTACACTCTTTCTGACATGAATGCAAGCAGAGCCCCCTACCGTAAATGGAAAGTTATGTCGTGTATATCATGCCTTGCACTGTTTTATTTTTTTTACAGAACATAACACATTTCATTCCATGATATGTCTCATTGCCTCATAACAATATGGCTGACGAATGAAAACCGAGGAAAAAGAACATGTACCGTTCAGATTTGCATACAGGGCACTTGCTAATTGGTGAAATTTCTTCATTTTTTGAAAAAAAAATAATAATTGTTATACTACGGTTTTGAATTTTGCATCACCCTGTATATTTTTTTTCATACAGCAACCAAATATACTAACTAAGTGTTGGAAACATCATAAAGGAGAAAGAAATCCTATACATTACAAGAAAAAGTTTTAAAAAATGAAGTTAGTACCTGTTGTTATATATGGAGCAATGGAACCCTTGCAGTATTGATGAGACCACGTATCACTCATCCTAAGTAGAAAACGTACGTCTTTAACCACAAATTTCTTCAATTTTCTTCAAAACTATACTAGTTGGTATAAATATGTTGTTAGGCAACATCTCAACAATATAACATATGTCATTTTTATATATATTATATTGTTGAGCACTCTTCCTAACTGCTATATATTTCAAGCTGTATCTCCGAAACTTCTTAACATATTTTAATGCAATAAAGCTCAAATTGAAGAGTTTACACTCTTTCTGACATGAATGCAAGCAGAGCCCCCTACCGTAAATGAAAAGATATCTTGTGTATATCATATCTTGCACTGTTTTATTCTTTTTACAGAACATAACACATTTCGTTCCATATGTCTCATTGCCTCATAACAATATGGCTGACGAATGACAACCGAGGAAAAAGAACATGTACCGTTCAGATTTGCATACAGGGCACTCGCTAATTGGTGCAATTTCTTCATTTTTTGAAAAAAAAAATAATAATTGTTATACTACGGTTTTGAATTTTGCTTCACCCTGTATATATTTTTTCATACAGCAACCAAATATACTAACTAAGTGTTGCAAACATCATAAAGGAGAAAGAAAACCTATACATTACAAGAAAAAGTTTTAAAAAATGAAGTTAGTACCTGTAGTTATATATGGAGGAATGGAACCCTTGCAGTATTGATGAGACCACGTATCACTCATCCTAAGTAGAAAACGTACGTCTTTAACCACAAATTTCTTCAATTTTCTTCAAAACTATACTAGTTGGTATAAATATGTTGTTAGGCAACATCTCAACAATATAACATATGTCATTTTTATATATATTATATTGTTGAGCACTCTTCCTAAGTGCTATATATTTCAGGCTATATCTCCGAAACTTCTGAACATATTTTAATGAAATAAAGCTCAAATTGAAGAGCAGTACACTCTTTCTGATATGAATGCAAGCAGAGCCCCCTACCGTAAATGGAAAGTTATCTTGTGTATATCATATCTTGCACTGTTTTATTTTTTTTACAGAACATAACACATTTCATTCCATGATATGTCTCATTGCCTCATAACAATATGGCTGACGAATGACAACCGAGGAAAAAGAACATGTACCGTTCAGATTTGCATACAGGGCACTCGCTAATTGGTGCAATTTCTTCATTTTTTGAAAAAAAATAATTGTTATACTACGGTTTTGAATTTTGCTTCACCCTGTATATTTTTTTTCATACAACAACCAAATATACTAACTATGTGTTGCAAACATCATAAAGGAGAAAGAAAACCTATACATTACAAGAAAAAGGTTTAAAAAATTAAGTTAGTACCTGTAGTTATATATGGAGTAATGGAAACCTTGCAGTATTGATGAGACCACGTATCACTCATCCTAAGTAGAAAACGTACGTCTTTAACCACAAATTTCTTCAATTTTCTTCAAAACTATACTAGTTGGTATAAATATGTTGTTAGGCAACATCTCAACAATATAACATATGTCATTTTTATATATATTATATTGTTGAGCACTCTTCCTAACTGCTATATATTTCAGGCTGTGTCTCCGAAACTTCTGAACATATTTTAATGAAATAAAGCTCAAATTGAAGAGCAGTACACTCTTTCTGATATGAATGCAAGCAGAGCCCCCTACCGTAAATGGAAAGTTATCTTGTGTATATCATATCTTGCTCTGTTGTATTCTTTTTACAGAACATAACACATTTCATTCCATATGTCTCATTGCCTCATAACAATATGGCTGACGAATGACAACCGAGGAAAAAGAACATGTACCGTTCAGATTTGCATACAGGGCACTCGCTAATTGGTGCAATTTCTTCATTTTTTGAAAAAAAAATAATAATTGTTATACTACGGTTTTGAATTTTGCTTCACCCTGTATATTTTTTTTCATACAGCAACCAAATATACTAACTAAGTGTTGGAAACATCATAAAGGAGAAAGAAAACCTATACATTACAAGAAAAAGGTTTAAAAAATGAAGTAGTACCTGTAGTTATATATGGAGCAATGGAACCCTTGCAGTATTGATGAGACCACGTATCACTCATCCTAAGTAGAAAACGTACGTCTTTAACCACAAATTTCTTCAATTTTCTTCAAAACTATACTAGTTGGTATAAATATGTTGTTAGGCAACATCTCAACAATATAACATATGTCATTTTATATATATTATATTGTTGAGCACTCTTCCTAACTGCTATATACTTCAAGCTGTATCTCCGAAACTTCTGAACATATTTCAATGAAATAAAGCTCAAATTGAAGAACAGTACACTCTTTCTGACATGAATGCAAGCAGAGCCCCCTACCGTAAATGGAAAGTTATGTCGTGTATATCATGTCTTGCACTGTTTTATTCTTTTTACAGAACATAACACATTTCATTCCACGATATGTCTCATTGCCTCATAACAATATGGCTGACGAATGAAAACCGAGGAAAAAGAACATGTACCGTTCAGATTTGCATACAGGGCACTTGCTAATTGGTGAAATTTCTTCATTTTTTGAAAAAAAAATAATAATTGTTATACTACGGTTTTGAATTTTGCATCACCCTGTATATTTTTTTTCATACAGCAACCAAATATACTAACTAAGTGTTGGAAACATCATAAAGGAGAAAGAAATCCTATACATTACAAGAAAAAGTTTTAAAAAATGAAGTTAGTACCTGTTGTTATATATGGAGCAATGGAACCCTTGCAGTATTGATGAGACCACGTATCACTCATCCTAAGTAGAAAACGTACGTCTTTAACCACAAATTTCTTCAATTTTCTTCAAAACTATACTAGTTGGTATAAATATGTTGTTAGGCAACATCTCAACAATATAACATATGTCATTTTTATATATATTATATTGTTGAGCACTCTTCCTAAGTGCTATATATTTCAGGCTATATCTCCGAAACTTCTGAACATATTTTAATGAAATAAAGCTCAAATTGAAGAGCAGTACACTCTTTCTGATATGAATGCAAGCAGAGCCCCCTACCGTAAATGGAAAGTTATCTTGTGTATATCATATCTTGCATTGTTTTATTTTTTTTACAGAACATAACACATTTCATTCCATGATATGTCTCATTGCCTCATAACAATATGGCTGACGAATGACAACCGAGGAAAAAGAACATGTACCGTTCAGATTTGCATACAGGGCACTCGCTAATTGGTGCAATTTCTTCATTTTTTGAAAAAAAAAAAATAATTGTTATACTACGGTTTTGAATTTTGCTTCACCCTGTATATTTTTTTTCATACAACAACCAAATATACTAACTATGTGTTGCAAACATCATAAAGGAGAAAGAAAACCTATACATTACAAGAAAAAGGTTTAAAAAATTAAGTTAGTACCTGTAGTTATATATGGAGTAATGGAAACCTTGCAGTATTGATGAGACCACGTATCACTCATCCTAAGTAGAAAACGTACGTCTTTAACCACAAATTTCTTCAATTTTCTTCAAAACTATACTAGTTGGTATAAATATGTTGTTAGGCAACATCTCAACAATATAACATATGTCATTTTTATATATATTATATTGTTGAGCACTCTTCCTAACTGCTATATATTTCAGGCTGTGTCTCCGAAACTTCTGAACATATTTTAATGAAATAAAGCTCAAATTGAAGAGCAGTACACTCTTTCTGATATGAATGCAAGCAGAGCCCCCTACCGTAAATGGAAAGTTATCTTGTGTATATCATATCTTGCTCTGTTGTATTCTTTTTACAGAACATAACACATTTCATTCCATATGTCTCATTGCCTCATAACAATATGGCTGACGAATGACAACCGAGGAAAAAGAACATGTACCGTTCAGATTTGCATACAGGGCACTCGCTAATTGGTGCAATTTCTTCATTTTTTGAAAAAAAAATAATAATTGTTATACTACGGTTTTGAATTTTGCTTCACCCTGTATATTTTTTTTCATACAGCAACCAAATATACTAACTAAGTGTTGGAAACATCATAAAGGAGAAAGAAAACCTATACATTACAAGAAAAAGGTTTAAAAAATGAAGTAGTACCTGTAGTTATATATGGAGCAATGGAACCCTTGCAGTATTGATGAGACCACGTATCACTCATCCTAAGTAGAAAACGTACGTCTTTAACCACAAATTTCTTCAATTTTCTTCAAAACTATACTAGTTGGTATAAATATGTTGTTAGGCAACATCTCAACAATATAACATATGTCATTTTTATATATATTATATTGTTGAGCACTCTTCCTAACTGCTATATACTTCAAGCTGTATCTCCGAAACTTCTGAACATATTTCAATGAAATAAAGCTCAAATTGAAGAACAGTACACTCTTTCTGACATGAATGCAAGCAGAGCCCCCTACCGTAAATGAAAAGATATCTTGTGTATATCATATCTTGCACTGTTTTATTCTTTTTACAGAACATAACACATTTCATTCCATATGTCTCATTGCCTCATAACAATATGGCTGACGAATGACAACCGAGGGAAAAGAACATGTACCGTTCAGATTTGCATACAGGGCACTCGCTAATTGGTGCAATTTCTTCATTTTTTGAAAAAAAAATAATTGTTATACTACGGTTTTGAATTTTGCTTCACCCTGTATATTTTTTTCATACAACAACCAAATATACTAACTAAGTGTTGCAAACATCATAAAGGAGAAATAAAACCTATACATTACAAGAAAAAGGTTTAAAAAATGAAGTTAGTACCTGTAGTTATATATGGAGCAATGGAACCCTTGCAGTATTGATGAGACCACGTATCACTCATCCTAAGTAGAAAACGTACGTCTTTAACCACAAATTTCTTCAATTTTCTTCAAAACTATACTAGTTGGTATAAATATGTTGTTAGGCAACATCTCAACAATATAACATATGTCATTTTTATATATATTATATTGTTGAGCACTCTTCCTAACTGCTATATACTTCAAGCTGTATCTCCGAAACTTCTGAACATATTTCAATGAAATAAAGCTCAAATTGAAGAACAGTACACTCTTTCTGACATGAATGCAAGCAGAGCCCCCTACCGTAAATGGAAAGTTATGTCGTGTATATCATGTCTTGCACTGTTTTATTCTTTTTACAGAACATAACACATTTCATTCCATGATATGTCTCATTGCCTCATAACAATATGGCTGACGAATGACAACCGAGGAAAAAGAACATGTACCGTTCAGATTTGCATACAGGGCACTCGCTAATTGGTGCAATTTCTTCATTTTTTGAAAAAAAAATAATTGTTATACTACGGTTTTGAATTTTGCTTCACCCTGTATATTTTTTTCATACAACAACCAAATATACTAACTAAGTGTTGCAAACATCATAAAGGAGAAAGAAAACCTATACATTACAAGAAAAAGGTTTAAAAAATGAAGTTAGTACCTGTAGTTATATATGGAGTAATGGAAACCTTGCAGTATTGATGAGACCACGTATCACTCATCCTAAGTAGAAAACGCACGTCTTTAACCACAAATTTCTTCAATTTTCTTCAAAACTATACTAGTTGGTATAAATATGTTGTTAGGCAACATCTCAACAATATAACATATGTCATTTTTATATATATTATATTGTTGAGCACTCTTCCTAACTGCTATATATTTCAGGCTGTGTCTCCGAAACTTCTGAACATATTTTAATGAAATAAAGCTCAAATTAAAGAGCAGTACACTCTTTCTGATATGAATGCAAGCAGAGCCCCCTACTGTAAATGGAAAGTTATCTTGTGTATATCATATCTTGCTCTGTTGTATTCTTTTTACAGAACATAACACATTTCATTCCATATGTCTCATTGCCTCATAACAATATGGCTGACGAATGACAACCGAGGAAAAAGAACATGTACCGTTCAGATTTGCATACAGGGCACTCGCTAATTGGTGCAATTTCTTCATTTTTTGAAAAAAAATAATAATTGTTATACTACGGTTTTGAATTTTGCTTCACCCTGTATATTTTTTTCATACAACAACCAAATATACTAACTAAGTGTTGCAAACATCATAAAGGAGAAAGAAAACCTATACATTACAAGAAAAAGGTTTAAAAAATGAAGTTTGTACCTGTTGTTATATATGGAGCAATGGAACCCTTGCAGTATTGATGAGACCACGTATCACTCATCCTAAGTAGAAAACGTACGTCTTTAACCACAAATTTCTTCAATTTTCTTCAAAACTATACTAGTTGGTATAAATATGTTGTTAGGCAACATCTCAACAATATAACATATGTCATTTTTATATATATTATATTGTTGAGCACTCTTCCTAACTGCTATATATTTCAGGCTATATCTCCGAAACTTCTGAACATATTTTAATGCAATAATGCTCAAATTGAATGGCAGTACACTCTTTCTGATATGAATGCAAGCAGAGCCCCCTACCGTAAACGGAAAGTTATGTTGTGTATATCATATCTTGCACTGTTTTATTCTTTTTACAGAAAATAACACATTTCATTCCATGATATGTCTCATTGCCTCATAACAATATGGCTGACGAATGACAACCGAGGAAAAAGAACATGTACCGTTCAGATTTGCATACAGGGCACTCGCTAATTGGTGCAATTTCTTCATTTTTTGAAAAAAAATAATAATTGTTATACTACGGTTTTGAATTTTGCTTCACCCTGTATATTTTTTTCATACAACAACCAAATATACTAACTAAGTGTTGCAAACATCATAAAGGAGAAAGAAAACCTATACATTACAAGAAAAAGGTTTAAAAAATGAAGTTAGTACCTGTAGTTATATATGGAGGAATGGAACCCTTGCAGTATTGATGAGACCACGTATCACTCATCCTAAGTAGAAAACGTACGTCTTTAACCACAAATTTCTTCAATTTTCTTCAAAACTATACTAGTTGGTATAAATATGTTGTTAGGCAACATCTCAACAATATAACATATGTCATTTTTATATATATTATATTGTTGAGCACTCTTCCTAACTGCTATATACTTCAAGCTGTATCTCCGAAACTTCTGAACATATTTCAATGAAATAAAGCTCAAATTGAAGAACAGTACACTCTTTCTGACATGAATGCAAGCAGAACCCCCTACCGTAAATGGAAAGTTATGTCGTGTATATCATGTCTTGCACTGTTTTATTTTTTTTACAGAACATAACACATTTCATTCCATGATATGTCTCATTGCCTCATAACAATATGGCTGACGAATGAAAACCGAGGAAAAAGAACATGTACCGTTCAGATTTGCATACAGGGCACTTGCTAATTGGTGAAATTTCTTCATTTTTTGAAAAAAAAATAATAATTGTTATACTACGGTTTTGAATTTTGCATCACCCTGTATATTTTTTTTCATACAGCAACCAAATATACTAACTAAGTGTTGGAAACATCATAAAGGAGAAAGAAATCCTATACATTACAAGAAAAAGTTTTAAAAAATGAAGTTAGTACCTGTTGTTATATATGGAGCAATGGAACCCTTGCAGTATTGATGAGACCACGTATCACTCATCCTAAGTAGAAAACGTACGTCTTTAACCACAAATTTCTTCAATTTTCTTCAAAACTATACTAGTTGGTATAAATATGTTGTTAGGCAACATCTCAACAATATAACATATGTCATTTTTATATATATTATATTGTTGAGCACTCTTCCTAACTGCTATATATTTCAAGCTGTATCTCCGAAACTTCTTAACATATTTTAATGCAATAAAGCTCAAATTGAAGAGTTTACACTCTTTCTGACATGAATGCAAGCAGAGCCCCCTACCGTAAATGAAAAGATATCTTGTGTATATCATATCTTGCACTGTTTTATTCTTTTTACAGAACATAACACATTTCATTCCATATGTCTCATTGCCTCATAACAATATGGCTGACGAATGACAACCGAGGAAAAAGAACATGTACCGTTCAGATTTGCATACAGGGCACTCGCTAATTGGTGCAATTTCTTCATTTTTTGAAAAAAAAATAATAATTGTTATACTACGGTTTTGAATTTTGCTTCACCCTGTATATTTTTTTTCATACAGCAACCAAATATACTAACTAAGTGTTGCAAACATCATAAAGGAGAAAGAAAACCTATACATTACAAGAAAAGGATTTAAAAAATGAAGTTAGTACCTGTTGTTATATATGGAGCAATGGAACCCTTGCAGTATTGATGAGACCACGTATCACTCATCCTAAGTAGAAAACGTACGTCTTTAACCACAAATTTCTTCAATTTTCTTCAAAACTATACTAGTTGGTATAAATATGTTGTTAGGCAACATCTCAACAATATAACATATGTCATTTTTATATATATTATATTGTTGAGCACTCTTCCTAACTGCTATATATTTCAGGCTATATCTCCGAAACTTCTGAACATATTTTAATGCAATAATGCTCAAATTGAACGGCAGTACACTCTTTCTGACATGAATGCAAGCAGAGCCCCCTACCGTAAACGGAAAGTTATGTTGTGTATATCATATCTTGCACTGTTTTATTCTTTTTACAGAACATAACACATTTCATTCCATGATATGTCTCATTGCCTCATAACAATATGGCTGACGAATGACAACCGAGGAAAAAGAACATGTACTGTTCAGATTTGCATACAGGGCACTCGCTAATTGGTGCAATTTCTTCATTTTTTGAAAAAAAATAATAATTGTTATACTACGGTTTTGAATTTTGCTTCACCCTGTATATTTTTTTCATACAACAACCAAATATACTAACTAAGTGTTGCAAACATCATAAAGGAGAAAGAAAACCTATACATTACAAGAAAAAGGTTTAAAAAATGAAGTTAGTACCTGTAGTTATATATGGAGGAATGGAACCCTTGCAGTATTGATGAGACCACGTATCACTCATCCTAAGTAGAAAACGTACGTCTTTAACCACAAATTTCTTCAATTTTCTTCAAAACTATACTAGTTGGTATAAATATGTTGTTAGGCAACATCTCAACAATATAACAAATGTCATTTTTATATATATTATATTGTTGAGCACTCTTCCTAAGTGCTATATATTTCAGGCTATATCTCCGAAACTTCTGAACATATTTTAATGAAATAAAGCTCAAATTGAAGAGCAGTACACTCTTTCTGATATGAATGCAAGCAGAGCCCCCTACCGTAAATCGAAAGTTATCTTGTGTATATCATATCTTTCACTGTTTTATTTTTTTTACAGAACATAACACATTTCATTCCATGATATGTCTCATTGCCTCATAACAATATGGCTGACGAATGACAACCGAGGAAAAAGAACATGTACCGTTCAGATTTGCATACAGGGCACTCGCTAATTGGTGCAATTTCTTCATTTTTTGAAAAAAAAATAATTGTTATACTACGGTTTTGAATTTTGCTTCACCCTGTATATTTTTTTCATACAACAACCAAATATACTAACTAAGTGTTGCAAACATCATAAAGGAGAAAGAAAACCTATACATTACAAGAAAAAGGTTTAAAAAATGAAGTTAGTACCTGTAGTTATATATGGAGTAATGGAAACCTTGCAGTATTGATGAGACCACGTATCACTCATCCTAAGTAGAAAACGTACGTCTTTAACCACAAATTTCTTCAATTTTCTTCAAAACTATACTAGTTGGTATAAATATGTTGTTAGGCAACATCTCAACAATATAACATATGTCATTTTTATATATATTATATTGTTGAGCACTCTTCCTAACTGCTATATATTTCAGGCTGTGTCTCCGAAACTTCTGAAGATATTTTAATGAAATAAAGCTCAAATTGAAGAGCAGTACACTCTTTCTGATATGAATGCAAGCAGAGCCCCCTACCGTAAATGGAAAGTTATCTTGTGTATATCATATCTTGCTCTGTTGTATTCTTTTTACAGAACATAACACATTTCATTCCATATGTCTCATTGCCTCATAACAATATGGCTGACGAATGACAACCGAGGAAAAAGAACATGTACCGTTCAGATTTGCATACAGGGCACTCGCTAATTGGTGCAATTTCTTCATTTTTTGAAAAAAAATAATAATTGTTATACTACGGTTTTGAATTTTGCTTCACCCTGTATATTTTTTTCATACAACAACCAAATATACTAACTAAGTGTTGCAAACATCATAAAGGAGAAAGAAAACCTATACATTACAAGAAAAAGGTTTAAAAAATGAAGTTTGTACCTGTTGTTATATATGGAGCAATGGAACCCTTGCAGTATTGATGAGACCACGTATCACTCATCCTAAGTAGAAAACGTACGTCTTTAACCACAAATTTCTTCAATTTTCTTCAAAACTATACTAGTTGGTATAAATATGTTGTTAGGCAACATCTCAACAATATAACATATGTCATTTTTATATATATTATATTGTTGAGCACTCTTCCTAACTGCTATATATTTCAGGCTATATCTCCGAAACTTCTGAACATATTTTAATGCAATAATGCTCAAATTGAATGGCAGTACACTCTTTCTGATATGAATGCAAGCAGAGCCCCCTACCGTAAACGGAAAGTTATGTTGTGTATATCATATCTTGCACTGTTTTATTCTTTTTACAGAACATAACACATTTCATTCCATGATATGTCTCATTGCCTCATAACAATATAGCTGACGAATGACAACCGAGGAAAAAGAACATGTACCGTTCAGATTTGCATACAGGGCACTCGCTAATTGGTGCAATTTCTTCATTTTTTGAAAAAAAATAATAATTGTTATACTACGGTTTTGAATTTTGCTTCACCCTGTATATTTTTTTCATACAACAACCAAATATACTAACTAAGTGTTGCAAACATCATAAAGGAGAAAGAAAACCTATACATTACAAGAAAAAGGTTTAAAAAATGAAGTTAGTACCTGTAGTTATATATGGAGGAATGGAACCCTTGCAGTATTGATGAGACCACGTATCACTCATCCTAAGTAGAAAACGTACGTCTTTAACCACAAATTTCTTCAATTTTCTTCAAAACTATACTAGTTGGTATAAATATGTTGTTAGGCAACATCTCAACAATATAACATATGTCATTTTTATATATATTATATTGTTGAGCACTCTTCCTAAGTGCTATATATTTCAGGCTATATCTCCGAAACTTCTGAACATATTTTAATGAAATAAAGCTCAAATTGAAGAGCAGTACACTCTTTCTGATATGAATGCAAGCAGAGCCCCCTACCGTAAATGGAAAGTTATCTTGTGTATATCATATCTTTCACTGTTTTATTTTTTTTACAGAACATAACACATTTCATTCCATGATATGTCTCATTGCCTCATAACAATATGGCTGACGAATGACAACCGAGGAAAAAGAACATGTACCGTTCAGATTTGCATACAGGGCACTCGCTAATTGGTGCAATTTCTTCATTTTTTGAAAAAAAAATAATTGTTATACTACGGTTTTGAATTTTACTTCACCCTGTATATTTTTTTCATACAACAACCAAATATACTAACTAAGTGTTGCAAACATCATAAAGGAGAAAGAAAACCTATACATTACAAGAAAAAGGTTTAAAAAATGAAGTTAGTACCTGTAGTTATATATGGAGTAATGGAAACCTTGCAGTATTGATGAGACCACGTATCACTCATCCTAAGTAGAAAACGTACGTCTTTAACCACAAATTTCTTCAATTTTCTTCAAAACTATACTAGTTGGTATAAATATGTTGTTAGGCAACATCTCAACAATATAACATATGTCATTTTTATATATATTATATTGTTGAGCACTCTTCCTAACTGCTATATATTTCAGGCTGTGTCTCCGAAACTTCTGAACATATTTTAATGAAATAAAGCTCAAATTGAAGAGCAGTACACTCTTTCTGATATGAATGCAAGCAGAGCCCCCTACCGTAAATGGAAAGTTATCTTGTGTATATCATATCTTGCTCTGTTGTATTCTTTTTACAGAACATAACACATTTCATTCCATATGTCTCATTGCCTCATAACAATATGGCTGACGAATGACAACCGAGGAAAAAGAACATGTACCGTTCAGATTTGCATACAGGGCACTCGCTAATTGGTGCAATTTCTTCATTTTTTGAAAAAAAAGTAATAATTGTTATACTACGGTTTTGAATTTTGCTTCACCCTGTATATTTTTTTTCATACAACAACCAAATATACTAACTAAGTGTTGCAAACATCATAAAGGAGAAAGAAAACCTATACATTACAAGAAAAAGGTTTAAAAATTGAAGTTAGTACCTGTAGTTATATATGGAGCAATGGAACCCTTGCAGTATTGATGAGACCACCTATCACTCATCCTAAGTAAAAAACGTACGTCTTTAACCACAAATTTCTTCAATTTTCTTCAAAACTATACTAGTTGGTATAAATATGTTGTTAGGCAACATCTCAACAATATAACATATGTCATTTTTATATATATTATATTGTTGAGCACTCTTCCTAACTGCTATATATTTCAGGATATATCTCCGAAACTTCTGAACATATTTTAATGCAATAATGCTCAAATTGAATGGCAGTACACTCTTTCTGATATGAATGCAAGCAGAGCCCCCTGCCGTAAACGGAAAGTTATGTTGTGTATATCATATCTTGCACTGTTTTATTCTTTTTACAGAACATAACACATTTCATTCCATGATATGTCTCATTGCCTCATAACAATATGGCTGACGAATGACAACCGAGGAAAAAGAACATGTACCGTTCAGATTTGCATACAGGGCACTCGCTAATTGGTGCAATTTCTTCATTTTTTGAAAAAAAATATTAATTGTTATACTACGGTTTTGAATTTTGCTTCACCCTGTATATTTTTTTCATACAAAAACCAAATATACTAACTAAGTGTTGCAAACATCATAAAGGAGAAAGAAAACCTATACATTACAAGAAAAAGGTTTAAAAAATGAAGTTAGTACCTGTTGTTATATATGGAGGAATGGAACCCTTGCAGTATTGATGAGACCACGTATCACTCATCCTAAGTAGAAAACGTACGTCTTTAACCACAAATTTCTTCAATTTTCTTCAAAACTATACTAGTTGGTATAAATATGTTGTTAGGCAACATCTCAACAATATAACATATGTCATTTTTATATATATTTTATTGTTGAGCACTCTTCCTAACTGCTATATATTTCAGGCTATATCTCCGAAACTTCTGAACATATTTTAATGAAATCAAGCTCAAATTGAAGAGCAGTACACTCTTTCTGATATGAAAGCAAGCAGAGCCCCCTACCGTAAAAGGAAAGTTATCTTGTGTATATCATATCTTGCACTGTTTTATTCTTTTTACAGAACATAACACATTTCATTCCATGATATGTCTCATTGCCTCATAACAATATGGCTGACGAATGACAACCGAGGAAAAAGAACATGTACCGTTCAGATTTGCATACAGGGCACTCGCTAATTGGTGCAATTTCTTCATTTTTTGAAAAAAAATAATAATTGTTATACTACGGTTTTGAATTTTGCTTCACCCTGTATATTTTTTTTCATACAACAACCAAATATACTAACTAAGTGTTGCAAACATCATAAAGGAGAAAGAAAACCTATACATTACAAGAAAAAGGTTTAAAAATTGAAGTTAGTACCTGTAGTTATATATGGAGCAATGGAACCCTTGCAGTATTGATGAGACCACCTATCACTCATCCTAAGTAGAAAACGTACGTCTTTAACCACAAATTTCTTCAATTTTCTTCAAAACTATACTAGTTGGTATAAATATGTTGTTAGGCAACATCTCAACAATATAACATATGTCATTTTTATATATATTTAATTGTTGAGCACTCTTCCTAACTGCTATATACTTCAAGCTGTATCTCCGAATCTTCTGAACATATTTTAATGAAATAAAGCTCAAATTGAAGAACAATACACTCTTTCTGACATGAATGCAAGCAGAGCCCCCTACCGTAAATGGAAAGATAAGTCGTGTATATCATGTCTTGCACTGTTTTATTCTTTTTACAGAACATAACACATTTCATTCCATGATATGTCTCATTGCCTCATAACAATATGGCTGACGAATGACAACCGAGGAAAAAGAACATGTACCGTTCAGATTTGCATACAGGGCACTTGCTAATTGGTGCAATTTCTTCATTTTTTGAAAAAAAAATAATAATTGTTATACTACGGTTTTGAATTTTGCTTCACCCTGTATATTTTTTTTCATACAGCAACCAAATATACTAACTAAGTGTTGCAAACATCATAAAGGAGAAAGAAAACCTATACATTACAAGAAAAAGGTTTAAAAATTGAAGTTAGTACCTGTAGTTATATATGGAGCAATGGAACCCTTGCAGTATTGATGAGACCACCTATCACTCATCCTAAGTAAAAAACGTACGTCTTTAACCACAAATTTCTTCAATTTTCTTCAAAACTATACTAGTTGGTATAAATATGTTGTTAGGCAACATCTCAACAATATAACATATGTCATTTTTATATATATTATATTGTTGAGCACTCTTCCTAACTGCTATATATTTCAGGATATATCTCCGAAACTTCTGAACATATTTTAATGCAATAATGCTCAAATTGAATGGCAGTACACTCTTTCTGATATGAATGCAAGCAGAGCCCCCTACCGTAAACGGAAAGTTATGTTGTGTATATCATATCTTGCACTGTTTTATTCTTTTTACAGAACATAACACATTTCATTCCATGATATGTCTCATTGCCTCATAACAATATGGCTGACGAATGACAACCGAGGAAAAAGAACATGTACCGTTCAGATTTGCATACAGGGCACTCGCTAATTGGTGCAATTTCTTCATTTTTTGAAAAAAATAATAATTGTTATACTACGCTTTTGAATTTTGCTTCACCCTGTATATTTTTTTCATACAACAACCAAATATACTAACTAAGTGTTGCAAACATCATAAAGGAGAAAGAAAACCTATACATTACAAGAAAAAGGTTTAAAAAATGAAGTTAGTACCTGTAGTTATATATGGAGGAATGGAACCCTTGCAGTATTGATGAGACCACGTATCACTCATCCTAAGTAAAAAACGTACGTCTTTAACCACAAATTTCTTCAATTTTCTTCAAAACTATACTAGTTGGTATAAATATGTTGTTAGGCAACATCTCAACAATATAACATATGTCATTTTTATATATATTATATTGTTGAGCACTCTTCCTAAGTGCTATATATTTCAGGCTATATCTCCGAAACTTCTGAACATATTTTAATGCAATAAAGCTCAAATTGAAGAACAGTACATTCTTTCTGATATGAATGCAAGCAGAGCCCCCTACCGTAAATGGAAAGTTATCTTGTGTATATCATATCTTGCACTGTTTTATTTTTTTTTACAGAACATAACACATTTCATTCCATGATATGTCTCATTGCCTCATAACAATATGGCTGACGAATGACAACCGAGGAAAAAGAACATGTACCGTTCAGATTTGCATACAGGGCACTCGCTAATTGGTACAATTTCTTCATTTTTTGAAAAAAAAATAATAATTGTTATACTACGGTTTTGAATTTTGCTTCACCCTGTATATTTTTTTCATACAAAAACCAAATATACTAACTAAGTGTTGCAAACATCATAAAGGAGAAAGAAAACCTATACATTACAAGAAAAAGGTTTAAAAAATGAAGTTAGTACCTGTTGTTATATATGGAGGAATGGAACCCTTGCAGTATTGATGAGACCACGTATCACTCATCCTAAGTAGAAAACGTACGTCTTTAACCACAAATTTCTTCAATTTTCTTCAAAACTATACTAGTTGGTATAAATATGTTGTTAGGCAACATCTCAACAATATAACATATGTCATTTTTATATATATTTTATTGTTGAGCACTCTTCCTAACTGCTATATATTTCAGGCTATATCTCCGAAACTTCTGAACATATTTTAATGAAATAAAGCTCAAATTGAAGAGCAGTACACTCTTTCTGATATGAAAGCAAGCAGAGCCCCCTACCGTAAAAGGAAAGTTATCTTGTGTATATCATATCTTGCACTGTTTTATTCTTTTTACAGAACATAACACATTTCATTCCATGATATGTCTCATTGCCTCATAACAATATGGCTGACGAATGACAACCGAGGAAAAAGAACATGTACCGTTCAGATTTGCATACAGGGCACTCGCTAATTGGTGCAATTTCTTCATTTTTTGAAAAAAAATAATAATTGTTATACTACGGTTTTGAATTTTGCTTCACCCTGTATATTTTTTTTCATACAACAACCAAATATACTAACTAAGTGTTGCAAACATCATAAAGGAGAAAGAAAACCTATACATTACAAGAAAAAGGTTTAAAAATTGAAGTTAGTACCTGTAGTTATATATGGAGCAATGGAACCCTTGCAGTATTGATGAGACCACCTATCACTCATCCTAAGTAGAAAACGTACGTCTTTAACCACAAATTTCTTCAATTTTCTTCAAAACTATACTAGTTGGTATAAATATGTTGTTAGGCAACATCTCAACAATATAACATATGTCATTTTTATATATATTTAATTGTTGAGCACTCTTCCTAACTGCTATATACTTCAAGCTGTATCTCCGAATCTTCTGAACATATTTTAATGAAATAAAGCTCAAATTGAAGAACAATACACTCTTTCTGACATGAATGCAAGCAGAGCCCCCTACCGTAAATGGAAAGATAAGTCCTGTATATCATGTCTTGCACTGTTTTATTCTTTTTACAGAACATAACACATTTCATTCCATGATATGTCTCATTGCCTCATAACAATATGGCTGACGAATGACAACCGAGGAAAAAGAACATGTACCGTTCAGATTTGCATACAGGGCACTTGCTAATTGGTGCAATTTCTTCATTTTTTGAAAAAAAAATAATAATTGTTATACTACGGTTTTGAATTTTGCTTCACCCTGTATATTTTTTTTCATACAGCAACCAAATATACTAACTAAGTGTTGCAAACATCATAAAGGAGAAAGAAAACCTATACATTACAAGAAAAAGGTTTAAAAATTGAAGTTAGTACCTGTAGTTATATATGGAGCAATGGAACCCTTGCAGTATTGATGAGACCACCTATCACTCATCCTAAGTAAAAAACGTACGTCTTTAACCACAAATTTCTTCAATTTTCTTCAAAACTATACTAGTTGGTATAAATATGTTGTTAGGCAACATCTCAACAATATAACATATGTCATTTTTATATATATTATATTGTTGAGCACTCTTCCTAACTGCTATATATTTCAGGATATATCTCCGAAACTTCTGAACATATTTTAATGCAATAATGCTCAAATTGAATGGCAGTACACTCTTTCTGATATGAATGCAAGCAGAGCCCCCTACCGTAAACGGAAAGTTATGTTGTGTATATCATATCTTGCACTGTTTTATTCTTTTTACAGAACATAACACATTTCATTCCATGATATGTCTCATTGCCTCATAACAATATGGCTGACGAATGACAACCGAGGAAAAAGAACATGTACCGTTCAGATTTGCATACAGGGCACTCGCTAATTGGTGCAATTTCTTCATTTTTTGAAAAAAATAATAATTGTTATACTACGCTTTTGAATTTTGCTTCACCCTGTATATTTTTTTCATACAACAACCAAATATACTAACTAAGTGTTGCAAACATCATAAAGGAGAAAGAAAAAATATACATTACAAGAAAAATGTTTAAAAAATGAAGTTAGTACCTGTAGTTATATATGGAGGAATGGAACCCTTGCAGTATTGATGAGACCACGTATCACTCATCCTAAGTAAAAAACGTACGTCTTTAACCACAAATTTCTTCAATTTTCTTCAAAACTATACTAGTTGGTATAAATATGTTGTTAGGCAACATCTCAACAATATAACATATGTCATTTTTATATATATTATATTGTTGAGCACTCTTCCTAAGTGCTATATATTTCAGGCTATATCTCCGAAACTTCTGAACATATTTTAATGCAATAAAGCTCAAATTGAAGAACAGTACATTCTTTCTGATATGAATGCAAGCAGAGCCCCCTACCGTAAATGGAAAGTTATCTTGTGTATATCATATCTTGCACTGTTTTATTTTTTTTTACAGAACATAACACATTTCATTCCATGATATGTCTCATTGCCTCATAACAATATGGCTGACGAATGACAACCGAGGAAAAAGAACATGTACCGTTCAGATTTGCATACAGGGCACTCGCTAATTGGTACAATTTCTTCATTTTTTGAAAAAAAAATAATAATTGTTATACTACGGTTTTGAATTTTGCTTCACCCTGTATATTTTTTTTTCATACAACAACCAAATATACTAACTAAGTGTTGCAAACATTATAAAAGAGAAAGAAAACCTATACATTACAAGATAAAGGTTTAAAAAATGAAGTTTGTACCTGTTGTTATATATGGAGTAATGGACCCTTGCAGTATTGATGAGACCACGTATCACTCATCCTAAGTAGAAAACGTACGTCTTTAACCACAAATTTCTTCAATTTTCTTCGTAACTATACTAGTTGGTATAAATATGTTGTTAGGCAACATCTCAACAATATAACATATGTCATTTTTATATATATTATATTGTTGAGCACTCTTCCTAACTGCTATATATTTCAGGCTATATCTCCGAAACTTCTGAACATATTTTAATGAAATAAAGCTCAAATTGAAGAGTAGTACACTCTTTCTGATATGAATGCAAGCAGAGCCCCCTACCGTAAATGGAAAGTTATCTTGTGTATATCATATTTTGCTCTGTTTTATTCTTTTTACAGAACATAACACATTTCATTCCATGATATGTCTCATTGCCTCAGAACAATATGGCTGACGAATGACAACCGAGGAAAAAGAACATGTACCGTTCAGATTTGCATACAGGGCACTCGCTAATTGGTGCAATTTCTTCATTTTTTGAAAAAAAAATAATTGTTATACTACGGTTTTGAATTTTGCTTCACCCTGTATATTTTTTTTTCATACAACAACCAAATATACTAACTAAGTGTTGCAAACATCATAAAGGAGAAAGAAAACCTATACATTACAAGAAAAAGTTTTAAAAAATGAAGTTAGTACCTGTAGTTATATATGGAGCAATGGAACCCTTGCAGTATTGATGAGACCACCTATCACTCATCCTAAGTAGAAAACGTACGTCTTTAACCACAAATTTCTTCAATTTTCTTCAAAACTATACTAGTTGGTATATATATGTTGTTAGGCAACATCTCAACAATATAACATATGTCATTTTTATATATATTATATTGTTGAGCACTCTTCCTAACTGCTATATACTTCAAGCTGTATCTCCGAAACTTCTGAACATATTTTAATGAAATAAAGCTCAAATTGAAGAACAGTACACTCTTTCTGACATGAATGCAAGCAGAGCCCCCTACCGTAAATGGAAAGATAAGTCGTGTATATCATGTCTTGCACTGTTTTATTCTTTTTACAGAACATAACACATTTCATTCCATGATATGTCTCATTGCCTCATAACAATATGGCTGACGAATGACAACCGAGGAAAAAGAACATGTACCGTTCAGATTTGCATACAGGGCACTTGCTAATTGGTGCAATTTCTTCATTTTTTGAAAAAAAAATAATAATTGTTATACTACGGTTTTTAATTTTGCTTCACCCTGTATATTTTTTTTCATACAGCAACCAAATATACTAACTAAGTGTTGCAAACATCATAAAGGAGAAAGAAAACCTATACATTACAAGAAAAATGTTTAAAAAATGAAGTTAGTACCTGTAGTTATATATGGAGGAATGGAACCCTTGCAGTATTGATGAGACCACGTATCACTCATCCTAAGTAGAAAACGTACGTCTTTAACCACAAATTTCTTCAATTTTCTTCAAAACTATACTAGTTGGTATAAATATGTTGTTAGGCAACATCTCAACAATATAACATATGTCATTTTTATATATATTATATTGTTGAGCACTCTTCCTAACTGCTATATATTTCAAGCTGTATCTCCGAAACTTCTGAACATATTTTAATGAAATAAAGCTCAAATTGAAGAACAGTACACTCTTTCTGACATGAATGCAAGCAGAGCCCCCTACCGTAAATGGAAAGTTATGTTGTGTATATCATATCTTGCACTGTTTTATTCTTTTTACAGAACATAACACATTTCATTCCATGATATGTCTCATTGCCTCATAACAATATGGCTGACGAATGACAACCGAGGAAAAAGAACATGTACCGTTCAGATTTGCATACAGGGCACTCGCTAATTGGTGCAATTTCTTCATTTTTTGAAAAAAATAATAATTGTTATACTACGGTTTTGAATTTTGCTTCACCCTGTATATTTTTTTCATACAACAACCAAATATACTAACTAAGTGTTGCAAACATCATAAAGGAGAAAGAAAAAATATACATTACAAGAAAAATGTTTAAAAAATGAAGTTAGTACCTGTAGTTATATATGGAGGAATGGAACCCTTGCAGTATTGATGAGACCACGTATCACTCATCCTAAGTAGAAAACGTACGTCTTTAACCACAAATTTCTTCAATTTTCTTCAAAACTATACTAGTTGGTATAAATATGTTGTTAGGCAACATCTCAACAATATAACATATGTCATTTTTATATATATTATATTGTTGAGCACTCTTCCTAACTGCTATATATTTCAGGCTGTGTCTCCGAAACTTCTGAACATATTTTAATGAAATAAAGCTCAAATTGAAGAGCAGTACACTCTTTCTGATATGAATGCAAGCAGAGCCCCCTACCGTAAATGGAAAGTTATCTTGTGTATATCATATCTTGCTCTGTTGTATTCTTTTTACAGAACATAACACATTTCATTCCATATGTCTCATTGCCTCATAACAATATGGCTGACGAATGACAACCGAGGAAAAAGAACATGTACCGTTCAGATTTGCATACAGGGCACTCGCTAATTGGTGCAATTTCTTCATTTTTTGAAAAAAAATAATAATTGTTATACTACGGTTTTGAATTTTGCTTCACCCTGTATATTTTTTTCATACAACAACCAAATATACTAACTAAGTGTTGCAAACATCATAAAGGAGAAAGAAAACCTATACATTACAAGAAAAAGGTTTAAAAAATGAAGTTTGTACCTGTTGTTATATATGGAGCAATGGAACCCTTGCAGTATTGATGAGACCACGTATCACTCATCCTAAGTAGAAAACGTACGTCTTTAACCACAAATTTCTTCAATTTTCTTCAAAACTATACTAGTTGGTATAAATATGTTGTTAGGCAACATCTCAACAATATAACATATGTCATTTTTATATATATTTTATTGTTGAGCACTCTTCCTAACTGCTATATATTTCAGGCTATATCTCCGAAACTTCTGAACATATTTTAATGAAATAAAGCTCAAATTGAAGAGCAGTACACTCTTTCTGATATGAATGCAAGCAGAGCCCCCTACCGTAAATGGAAAGTTATCTTGTGTATATCATATCTTGCACTGTTTTATTCTTTTTACAGAACATAACACATTTCATTCCATGATATGTCTCATTGCCTCATAACAATATGGCTGACGAATGACAACCGAGGAAAAAGAACATGTACCGTTCAGATTTGCATACAGGGCACTCGCTAATTGGTGCAATTTCTTCATTTTTTGAAAAAAAAGTAATAATTGTTATACTACGGTTTTGAATTTTGCTTCACCCTGTATATTTTTTTTCATACAACAACCAAATATACTAACTAAGTGTTGCAAACATCATAAAGGAGAAAGAAAACCTATACATTACAAGAAAAAGGTTTAAAAATTGAAGTTAGTACCTGTAGTTATATATGGAGCAATGGAACCCTTGCAGTATTGATGAGACCACCTATCACTCATCCTAAGTAAAAAACGTACGTCTTTAACCGCAAATTTCTTCAATTTTCTTCAAAACTATACTAGTTGGTATAAATATGTTGTTAGGCAACATCTCAACAATATAACATATGTCATTTTTATATATATTATATTGTTGAGCACTCTTCCTAACTGCTATATATTTCAGGATATATCTCCGAAACTTCTGAACATATTTTAATGCAATAATGCTCAAATTGAATGGCAGTACACTCTTTCTGATATGAATGCAAGCAGAGCCCCCTGCCGTAAACGGAAAGTTATGTTGTGTATATCATATCTTGCACTGTTTTATTCTTTTTACAGAACATAACACATTTCATTCCATGATATGTCTCATTGCCTCATAACAATATGGCTGACGAATGACAACCGAGGAAAAAGAACATGTACCGTTCAGATTTGCATACAGGGCACTCGCTAATTGGTGCAATTTCTTCATTTTTTGAAAAAAAATATTAATTGTTATACTACGGTTTTGAATTTTGCTTCACCCTGTATATTTTTTTCATACAAAAACCAAATATACTAACTAAGTGTTGCAAACATCATAAAGGAGAAAGAAAACCTATACATTACAAGAAAAAGGTTTAAAAAATGAAGTTAGTACCTGTTGTTATATATGGAGGAATGGAACCCTTGCAGTATTGATGAGACCACGTATCACTCATCCTAAGTAGAAAACGTACGTCTTTAACCACAAATTTCTTCAATTTTCTTCAAAACTATACTAGTTGGTATAAATATGTTGTTAGGCAACATCTCAACAATATAACATATGTCATTTTTATATATATTTTATTGTTGAGCACTCTTCCTAACTGCTATATATTTCAGGCTATATCTCCGAAACTTCTGAACATATTTTAATGAAATAAAGCTCAAATTGAAGAGCAGTACACTCTTTCTGATATGAAAGCAAGCAGAGCCCCCTACCGTAAAAGGAAAGTTATCTTGTGTATATCATATCTTGCACTGTTTTATTCTTTTTACAGAACATAACACATTTCATTCCATGATATGTCTCATTGCCTCATAACAATATGGCTGACGAATGACAACCGAGGAAAAAGAACATGTACCGTTCAGATTTGCATACAGGGCACTCGCTAATTGGTGCAATTTCTTCATTTTTTGAAAAAAAATAATAATTGTTATACTACGGTTTTGAATTTTGCTTCACCCTGTATATTTTTTTTCATACAACAACCAAATATACTAACTAAGTGTTGCAAACATCATAAAGGAGAAAGAAAACCTATACATTACAAGAAAAAGGTTTAAAAATTGAAGTTAGTACCTGTAGTTATATATGGAGCAATGGAACCCTTGCAGTATTGATGAGACCACCTATCACTCATCCTAAGTAGAAAACGTACGTCTTTAACCACAAATTTCTTCAATTTTCTTCAAAACTATACTAGTTGGTATAAATATGTTGTTAGGCAACATCTCAACAATATAACATATGTCATTTTTATATATATTTAATTGTTGAGCACTCTTCCTAACTGCTATATACTTCAAGCTGTATCTCCGAATCTTCTGAACATATTTTAATGAAATAAAGCTCAAATTGAAGAACAATACACTCTTTCTGACATGAATGCAAGCAGAGCCCCCTACCGTAAATGGAAAGATAAGTCGTGTATATCATGTCTTGCACTGTTTTATTCTTTTTACAGAACATAACACATTTCATTCCATGATATGTCTCATTGCCTCATAACAATATGGCTGACGAATGACAACCGAGGAAAAAGAACATGTACCGTTCAGATTTGCATACAGGGCACTTGCTAATTGGTGCAATTTCTTCATTTTTTGAAAAAAAAATAATAATTGTTATACTACGGTTTTGAATTTTGCTTCACCCTGTATATTTTTTTTCATACAGCAACCAAATATACTAACTAAGTGTTGCAAACATCATAAAGGAGAAAGAAAACCTATACATTACAAGAAAAAGGTTTAAAAATTGAAGTTAGTACCTGTAGTTATATATGGAGCAATGGAACCCTTGCAGTATTGATGAGACCACCTATCACTCATCCTAAGTAAAAAACGTACGTCTTTAACCACAAATTTCTTCAATTTTCTTCAAAACTATACTAGTTGGTATAAATATGTTGTTAGGCAACATCTCAACAATATAACATATGTCATTTTTATATATATTATATTGTTGAGCACTCTTCCTAACTGCTATATATTTCAGGATATATCTCCGAAACTTCTGAACATATTTTAATGCAATAATGCTCAAATTGAATGGCAGTACACTCTTTCTGATATGAATGCAAGCAGAGCCCCCTACCGTAAACGGAAAGTTATGTTGTGTATATCATATCTTGCACTGTTTTATTCTTTTTACAGAACATAACACATTTCATTCCATGATATGTCTCATTGCCTCATAACAATATGGCTGACGAATGACAACCGAGGAAAAAGAACATGTACCGTTCAGATTTGCATACAGGGCACTCGCTAATTGGTGCAATTTCTTCATTTTTTGAAAAAAATAATAATTGTTATACTACGCTTTTGAATTTTGCTTCACCCTGTATATTTTTTTCATACAACAACCAAATATACTAACTAAGTGTTGCAAACATCATAAAGGAGAAAGAAAAAATATACATTACAAGAAAAATGTTTAAAAAATGAAGTTAGTACCTGTAGTTATATATGGAGGAATGGAACCCTTGCAGTATTGATGAGACCACGTATCACTCATCCTAAGTAAAAAACGTACGTCTTTAACCACAAATTTCTTCAATTTTCTTCAAAACTATACTAGTTGGTATAAATATGTTGTTAGGCAACATCTCAACAATATAACATATGTCATTTTTATATATATTATATTGTTGAGCACTCTTCCTAAGTGCTATATATTTCAGGCTATATCTCCGAAACTTCTGAACATATTTTAATGCAATAAAGCTCAAATTGAAGAACAGTACATTCTTTCTGATATGAATGCAAGCAGAGCCCCCTACCGTAAATGGAAAGTTATCTTGTGTATATCATATCTTGCACTGTTTTATTTTTTTTTACAGAACATAACACATTTCATTCCATGATATGTCTCATTGCCTCATAACAATATGGCTGACGAATGACAACCGAGGAAAAAGAACATGTACCGTTCAGATTTGCATACAGGGCACTCGCTAATTGGTACAATTTCTTCATTTTTTGAAAAAAAAATAATAATTGTTATACTACGGTTTTGAATTTTGCTTCACCCTGTATATTTTTTTTTCATACAACAACCAAATATACTAACTAAGTGTTGCAAACATTATAAAAGAGAAAGAAAACCTATACATTACAAGATAAAGGTTTAAAAAATGAAGTTTGTACCTGTTGTTATATATGGAGTAATGGACCCTTGCAGTATTGATGAGACCACGTATCACTCATCCTAAGTAGAAAACGTACGTCTTTAACCACAAATTTCTTCAATTTTCTTCGTAACTATACTAGTTGGTATAAATATGTTGTTAGGCAACATCTCAACAATATAACATATGTCATTTTTATATATATTATATTGTTGAGCACTCTTCCTAACTGCTATATATTTCAGGCTATATCTCCGAAACTTCTGAACATATTTTAATGAAATAAAGCTCAAATTGAAGAGTAGTACACTCTTTCTGATATGAATGCAAGCAGAGCCCCCTACCGTAAATGGAAAGTTATCTTGTGTATATCATATTTTGCTCTGTTTTATTCTTTTTACAGAACATAACACATTTCATTCCATGATATGTCTCATTGCCTCAGAACAATATGGCTGACGAATGACAACCGAGGAAAAAGAACATGTACCGTTCAGATTTGCATACAGGGCACTCGCTAATTGGTGCAATTTCTTCATTTTTTGAAAAAAAAATAATTGTTATACTACGGTTTTGAATTTTGCTTCACCCTGTATATTTTTTTTTCATACAACAACCAAATATACTAACTAAGTGTTGCAAACATCATAAAGGAGAAAGAAAACCTATACATTACAAGAAAAAGTTTTAAAAAATGAAGTTAGTACCTGTAGTTATATATGGAGCAATGGAACCCTTGCAGTATTGATGAGACCACCTATCACTCATCCTAAGTAGAAAACGTACGTCTTTAACCACAAATTTCTTCAATTTTCTTCAAAACTATACTAGTTGGTATATATATGTTGTTAGGCAACATCTCAACAATATAACATATGTCATTTTTATATATATTATATTGTTGAGCACTCTTCCTAACTGCTATATACTTCAAGCTGTATCTCCGAAACTTCTGAACATATTTTAATGAAATAAAGCTCAAATTGAAGAACAGTACACTCTTTCTGACATGAATGCAAGCAGAGCCCCCTACCGTAAATGGAAAGATAAGTCGTGTATATCATGTCTTGCACTGTTTTATTCTTTTTACAGAACATAACACATTTCATTCCATGATATGTCTCATTGCCTCATAACAATATGGCTGACGAATGACAACCGAGGAAAAAGAACATGTACCGTTCAGATTTGCATACAGGGCACTTGCTAATTGGTGCAATTTCTTCATTTTTTGAAAAAAAAATAATAATTGTTATACTACGGTTTTTAATTTTGCTTCACCCTGTATATTTTTTTTCATACAGCAACCAAATATACTAACTAAGTGTTGCAAACATCATAAAGGAGAAAGAAAACCTATACATTACAAGAAAAATGTTTAAAAAATGAAGTTAGTACCTGTAGTTATATATGGAGGAATGGAACCCTTGCAGTATTGATGAGACCACGTATCACTCATCCTAAGTAGAAAACGTACGTCTTTAACCACAAATTTCTTCAATTTTCTTCAAAACTATACTAGTTGGTATAAATATGTTGTTAGGCAACATCTCAACAATATAACATATGTCATTTTTATATATATTATATTGTTGAGCACTCTTCCTAACTGCTATATATTTCAAGCTGTATCTCCGAAACTTCTGAACATATTTTAATGAAATAAAGCTCAAATTGAAGAACAGTACACTCTTTCTGACATGAATGCAAGCAGAGCCCCCTACCGTAAATGGAAAGTTATGTTGTGTATATCATATCTTGCACTGTTTTATTCTTTTTACAGAACATAACACATTTCATTCCATGATATGTCTCATTGCCTCATAACAATATGGCTGACGAATGACAACCGAGGAAAAAGAACATGTACCGTTCAGATTTGCATACAGGGCACTCGCTAATTGGTGCAATTTCTTCATTTTTTGAAAAAAATAATAATTGTTATACTACGGTTTTGAATTTTGCTTCACCCTGTATATTTTTTTCATACAACAACCAAATATACTAACTAAGTGTTGCAAACATCATAAAGGAGAAAGAAAAAATATACATTACAAGAAAAATGTTTAAAAAATGAAGTTAGTACCTGTAGTTATATATGGAGGAATGGAACCCTTGCAGTATTGATGAGACCACGTATCACTCATCCTAAGTAAAAAACGTACGTCTTTAACCACAAATTTCTTCAATTTTCTTCAAAACTATACTAGTTGGTATAAATATGTTGTTAGGCAACATCTCAACAATATAACATATGTCATTTTTATATATATTATATTGTTGAGCACTCTTCCTAACTGCTATATATTTCAGGCTATATCTCCGAAACTTCTGAACATATTTTAATGAAATAAAGCTCAAATTGAAGAGCAGTACACTCTTTCTGATATGAATGCAAGCAGAGCCCCCTACCGTAAATGGAAAGTTATCTTGTGTATATCATATCTTGCACTGTTTTATTCTTTTTACAGAACATAACACATTTCATTCCATGATATGTCTCATTGCCTCATAACAATATGGCTGACGAATGACAACCGAGGAAAAAGAACATGTACCGTTCAGATTTGCATACAGGGCACTCGCTAATTGGTGCAATTTCTTCATTTTTTGAAAAAAAAAGTAATAATTGTTATACTACGGTTTTGAATTTTGCTTCACCCTGTATATTTTTTTTCATACAACAACCAAATATACTAACTAAGTGTTGCAAACATCATAAAGGAGAAAGAAAACCTATACATTACAAGAAAAAGGTTTAAAAATTGAAGTTAGTACCTGTAGTTATATATGGAGCAATGGAACCCTTGCAGTATTGATGAGACCACCTATCACTCATCCTAAGTAAAAAACGTACGTCTTTAACCACAAATTTCTTCAATTTTCTTCAAAACTATACTAGTTGGTATAAATATGTTGTTAGGCAACATCTCAACAATATAACATATGTCATTTTTATATATATTATATTGTTGAGCACTCTTCCTAACTGCTATATATTTCAGGATATATCTCCGAAACTTCTGAACATATTTTAATGCAATAATGCTCAAATTGAATGGCAGTACACTCTTTCTGATATGAATGCAAGCAGAGCCCCCTGCCGTAAACGGAAAGTTATGTTGTGTATATCATATCTTGCACTGTTTTATTCTTTTTACAGAACATAACACATTTCATTCCATGATATGTCTCATTGCCTCATAACAATATGGCTGACGAATGACAACCGAGGAAAAAGAACATGTACCGTTCAGATTTGCATACAGGGCACTCGCTAATTGGTGCAATTTCTTCATTTTTTGAAAAAAAATATTAATTGTTATACTACGGTTTTGAATTTTGCTTCACCCTGTATATTTTTTTCATACAAAAACCAAATATACTAACTAAGTGTTGCAAACATCATAAAGGAGAAAGAAAACCTATACATTACAAGAAAAAGGTTTAAAAAATGAAGTTAGTACCTGTTGTTATATATGGAGGAATGGAACCCTTGCAGTATTGATGAGACCACGTATCACTCATCCTAAGTAGAAAACGTACGTCTTTAACCACAAATTTCTTCAATTTTCTTCAAAACTATACTAGTTGGTATAAATATGTTGTTAGGCAACATCTCAACAATATAACATATGTCATTTTTATATATATTTTATTGTTGAGCACTCTTCCTAACTGCTATATATTTCAGGCTATATCTCCGAAACTTCTGAACATATTTTAATGAAATAAAGCTCAAATTGAAGAGCAGTACACTCTTTCTGATATGAAAGCAAGCAGAGCCCCCTACCGTAAAAGGAAAGTTATCTTGTGTATATCATATCTTGCACTGTTTTATTCTTTTTACAGAACATAACACATTTCATTCCATGATATGTCTCATTGCCTCATAACAATATGGCTGACGAATGACAACCGAGGAAAAAGAACATGTACCGTTCAGATTTGCATACAGGGCACTCGCTAATTGGTGCAATTTCTTCATTTTTTGAAAAAAAATAATAATTGTTATACTACGGTTTTGAATTTTGCTTCACCCTGTATATTTTTTTTCATACAACAACCAAATATACTAACTAAGTGTTGCAAACATCATAAAGGAGAAAGAAAACCTATACATTACAAGAAAAAGGTTTAAAAATTGAAGTTAGTACCTGTAGTTATATATGGAGCAATGGAACCCTTGCAGTATTGATGAGACCACCTATCACTCATCCTAAGTAGAAAACGTACGTCTTTAACCACAAATTTCTTCAATTTTCTTCAAAACTATACTAGTTGGTATAAATATGTTGTTAGGCAACATCTCAACAATATAACATATGTCATTTTTATATATATTTAATTGTTGAGCACTCTTCCTAACTGCTATATACTTCAAGCTGTATCTCCGAATCTTCTGAACATATTTTAATGAAATAAAGCTCAAATTGAAGAACAATACACTCTTTCTGACATGAATGCAAGCAGAGCCCCCTACCGTAAATGGAAAGATAAGTCGTGTATATCATGTCTTGCACTGTTTTATTCTTTTTACAGAACATAACACATTTCATTCCATGATATGTCTCATTGCCTCATAACAATATGGCTGACGAATGACAACCGAGGAAAAAGAACATGTACCGTTCAGATTTGCATACAGGGCACTTGCTAATTGGTGCAATTTCTTCATTTTTTGAAAAAAAAATAATAATTGTTATACTACGGTTTTGAATTTTGCTTCACCCTGTATAATTTTTTTCATACAGCAACCAAATATACTAACTAAGTGTTGCAAACATCATAAAGGAGAAAGAAAACCTATACATTACAAGAAAAAGGTTTAAAAATTGAAGTTAGTACCTGTAGTTATATATGGAGCAATGGAACCCTTGCAGTATTGATGAGACCACCTATCACTCATCCTAAGTAAAAAACGTACGTCTTTAACCACAAATTTCTTCAATTTTCTTCAAAACTATACTAGTTGGTATAAATATGTTGTTAGGCAACATCTCAACAATATAACATATGTCATTTTTATATATATTATATTGTTGAGCACTCTTCCTAACTGCTATATATTTCAGGATATATCTCCGAAACTTCTGAACATATTTTAATGCAATAATGCTCAAATTGAATGGCAGTACACTCTTTCTGATATGAATGCAAGCAGAGCCCCCTACCGTAAACGGAAAGTTATGTTGTGTATATCATATCTTGCACTGTTTTATTCTTTTTACAGAACATAACACATTTCATTCCATGATATGTCTCATTGCCTCATAACAATATGGCTGACGAATGACAACCGAGGAAAAAGAACATGTACCGTTCAGATTTGCATACAGGGCACTCGCTAATTGGTGCAATTTCTTCATTTTTTGAAAAAAATAATAATTGTTATACTACGCTTTTGAATTTTGCTTCACCCTGTATATTTTTTTCATACAACAACCAAATATACTAACTAAGTGTTGCAAACATCATAAAGGAGAAAGAAAAAATATACATTACAAGAAAAATGTTTAAAAAATGAAGTTAGTACCTGTAGTTATATATGGAGGAATGGAACCCTTGCAGTATTGATGAGACCACGTATCACTCATCCTAAGTAAAAAACGTACGTCTTTAACCACAAATTTCTTCAATTTTCTTCAAAACTATACTAGTTGGTATAAATATGTTGTTAGGCAACATCTCAACAATATAACATATGTCATTTTTATATATATTATATTGTTGAGCACTCTTCCTAAGTGCTATATATTTCAGGCTATATCTCCGAAACTTCTGAACATATTTTAATGCAATAAAGCTCAAATTGAAGAACAGTACATTCTTTCTGATATGAATGCAAGCAGAGCCCCCTACCGTAAATGGAAAGTTATCTTGTGTATATCATATCTTGCACTGTTTTATTTTTTTTTACAGAACATAACACATTTCATTCCATGATATGTCTCATTGCCTCATAACAATATGGCTGACGAATGACAACCGAGGAAAAAGAACATGTACCGTTCAGATTTGCATACAGGGCACTCGCTAATTGGTACAATTTCTTCATTTTTTGAAAAAAAAATAATAATTGTTATACTACGGTTTTGAATTTTGCTTCACCCTGTATATTTTTTTTTCATACAACAACCAAATATACTAACTAAGTGTTGCAAACATTATAAAAGAGAAAGAAAACCTATACATTACAAGATAAAGGTTTAAAAAATGAAGTTTGTACCTGTTGTTATATATGGAGTAATGGACCCTTGCAGTATTGATGAGACCACGTATCACTCATCCTAAGTAGAAAACGTACGTCTTTAACCACAAATTTCTTCAATTTTCTTCGTAACTATACTAGTTGGTATAAATATGTTGTTAGGCAACATCTCAACAATATAACATATGTCATTTTTATATATATTATATTGTTGAGCACTCTTCCTAACTGCTATATATTTCAGGCTATATCTCCGAAACTTCTGAACATATTTTAATGAAATAAAGCTCAAATTGAAGAGTAGTACACTCTTTCTGATATGAATGCAAGCAGAGCCCCCTACCGTAAATGGAAAGTTATCTTGTGTATATCATATTTTGCTCTGTTTTATTCTTTTTACAGAACATAACACATTTCATTCCATGATATGTCTCATTGCCTCAGAACAATATGGCTGACGAATGACAACCGAGGAAAAAGAACATGTACCGTTCAGATTTGCATACAGGGCACTTGCTAATTGGTGCAATTTCTTCATTTTTTGAAAAAAAAATAATAATTGTTATACTACGGTTTTGAATTTTGCTTCACCCTGTATATTTTTTTTCATACAGCAACCAAATATACTAACTAAGTGTTGCAAACATCATAAAGGAGAAAGAAAACCTATACATTACAAGAAAAAGGTTTAAAAATTGAAGTTAGTACCTGTAGTTATATATGGAGCAATGGAACCCTTGCAGTATTGATGAGACCACCTATCACTCATCCTAAGTAAAAAACGTACGTCTTTAACCACAAATTTCTTCAATTTTCTTCAAAACTATACTAGTTGGTATAAATATGTTGTTAGGCAACATCTCAACAATATAACATATGTCATTTTTATATATATTATATTGTTGAGCACTCTTCCTAACTGCTATATATTTCAGGATATATCTCCGAAACTTCTGAACATATTTTAATGCAATAATGCTCAAATTGAATGGCAGTACACTCTTTCTGATATGAATGCAAGCAGAGCCCCCTACCGTAAACGGAAAGTTATGTTGTGTATATCATATCTTGCACTGTTTTATTCTTTTTACAGAACATAACACATTTCATTCCATGATATGTCTCATTGCCTCATAACAATATGGCTGACGAATGACAACCGAGGAAAAAGAACATGTACCGTTCAGATTTGCATACAGGGCACTCGCTAATTGGTGCAATTTCTTCATTTTTTGAAAAAAATAATAATTGTTATACTACGCTTTTGAATTTTGCTTCACCCTGTATATTTTTTTCATACAACAACCAAATATACTAACTAAGTGTTGCAAACATCATAAAGGAGAAAGAAAAAATATACATTACAAGAAAAATGTTTAAAAAATGAAGTTAGTACCTGTAGTTATATATGGAGGAATGGAACCCTTGCAGTATTGATGAGACCACGTATCACTCATCCTAAGTAAAAAACGTACGTCTTTAACCACAAATTTCTTCAATTTTCTTCAAAACTATACTAGTTGGTATAAATATGTTGTTAGGCAACATCTCAACAATATAACATATGTCATTTTTATATATATTATATTGTTGAGCACTCTTCCTAAGTGCTATATATTTCAGGCTATATCTCCGAAACTTCTGAACATATTTTAATGCAATAAAGCTCAAATTGAAGAACAGTACATTCTTTCTGATATGAATGCAAGCAGAGCCCCCTACCGTAAATGGAAAGTTATCTTGTGTATATCATATCTTGCACTGTTTTATTTTTTTTTACAGAACATAACACATTTCATTCCATGATATGTCTCATTGCCTCATAACAATATGGCTGACGAATGACAACCGAGGAAAAAGAACATGTACCGTTCAGATTTGCATACAGGGCACTCGCTAATTGGTACAATTTCTTCATTTTTTGAAAAAAAAATAATAATTGTTATACTACGGTTTTGAATTTTGCTTCACCCTGTATATTTTTTTTTCATACAACAACCAAATATACTAACTAAGTGTTGCAAACATTATAAAAGAGAAAGAAAACCTATACATTACAAGATAAAGGTTTAAAAAATGAAGTTTGTACCTGTTGTTATATATGGAGTAATGGACCCTTGCAGTATTGATGAGACCACGTATCACTCATCCTAAGTAGAAAACGTACGTCTTTAACCACAAATTTCTTCAATTTTCTTCGTAACTATACTAGTTGGTATAAATATGTTGTTAGGCAACATCTCAACAATATAACATATGTCATTTTTATATATATTATATTGTTGAGCACTCTTCCTAACTGCTATATATTTCAGGCTATATCTCCGAAACTTCTGAACATATTTTAATGAAATAAAGCTCAAATTGAAGAGTAGTACACTCTTTCTGATATGAATGCAAGCAGAGCCCCCTACCGTAAATGGAAAGTTATCTTGTGTATATCATATTTTGCTCTGTTTTATTCTTTTTACAGAACATAACACATTTCATTCCATGATATGTCTCATTGCCTCAGAACAATATGGCTGACGAATGACAACCGAGGAAAAAGAACATGTACCGTTCAGATTTGCATACAGGGCACTCGCTAATTGGTGCAATTTCTTCATTTTTTGAAAAAAAAATAATTGTTATACTACGGTTTTGAATTTTGCTTCACCCTGTATATTTTTTTTTCATACAACAACCAAATATACTAACTAAGTGTTGCAAACATCATAAAGGAGAAAGAAAACCTATACATTACAAGAAAAAGGTTTAAAAAATGAAGTTAGTACCTGTAGTTATATATGGAGCAATGGAACCCTTGCAGTATTGATGAGACCACCTATCACTCATCCTAAGTAGAAAACGTACGTCTTTAACCACAAATTTCTTCAATTTTCTTCAAAACTATACTAGTTGGTATATATATGTTGTTAGGCAACATCTCAACAATATAACATATGTCATTTTTATATATATTATATTGTTGAGCACTCTTCCTAACTGCTATATACTTCAAGCTGTATCTCCGAAACTTCTGAACATATTTTAATGAAATAAAGCTCAAATTGAAGAACAGTACACTCTTTCTGACATGAATGCAAGCAGAGCCCCCTACCGTAAATGGAAAGATAAGTCGTGTATATCATGTCTTGCACTGTTTTATTCTTTTTACAGAACATAACACATTTCATTCCATGATATGTCTCATTGCCTCATAACAATATGGCTGACGAATGACAACCGAGGAAAAAGAACATGTACCGTTCAGATTTGCATACAGGGCACTTGCTAATTGGTGCAATTTCTTCATTTTTTGAAAAAAAAATAATAATTGTTATACTACGGTTTTTAATTTTGCTTCACCCTGTATATTTTTTTTCATACAGCAACCAAATATACTAACTAAGTGTTGCAAACATCATAAAGGAGAAAGAAAACCTATACATTACAAGAAAAATGTTTAAAAAATGAAGTTAGTACCTGTAGTTATATATGGAGGAATGGAACCCTTGCAGTATTGATGAGACCACGTATCACTCATCCTAAGTAGAAAACGTACGTCTTTAACCACAAATTTCTTCAATTTTCTTCAAAACTATACTAGTTGGTATAAATATGTTGTTAGGCAACATCTCAACAATATAACATATGTCATTTTTATATATATTATATTGTTGAGCACTCTTCCTAACTGCTATATATTTCAAGCTGTATCTCCGAAACTTCTGAACATATTTTAATGAAATAAAGCTCAAATTGAAGAACAGTACACTCTTTCTGACATGAATGCAAGCAGAGCCCCCTACCGTAAATGGAAAGTTATGTTGTGTATATCATATCTTGCACTGTTTTATTCTTTTTACAGAACATAACACATTTCATTCCATGATATGTCTCATTGCCTCATAACAATATGGCTGACGAATGACAACCGAGGAAAAAGAACATGTACCGTTCAGATTTGCATACAGGGCACTCGCTAATTGGTGCAATTTCTTCATTTTTTGAAAAAAATAATAATTGTTATACTACGGTTTTGAATTTTGCTTCACCCTGTATATTTTTTTCATACAACAACCAAATATACTAACTAAGTGTTGCAAACATCATAAAGGAGAAAGAAAAAATATACATTACAAGAAAAATGTTTAAAAAATGAAGTTAGTACCTGTAGTTATATATGGAGGAATGGAACCCTTGCAGTATTGATGAGACCACGTATCACTCATCCTAAGTAAAAAACGTACGTCTTTAACCACAAATTTCTTCAATTTTCTTCAAAACTATACTAGTTGGTATAAATATGTTGTTAGGCAACATCTCAACAATATAACATATGTCATTTTTATATATATTATATTGTTGAGCACTCTTCCTAACTGCTATATATTTCAGGCTATATCTCCGAAACTTCTGAACATATTTTAATGCAATAAAGCTCAAATTGAAGAACAGTACATTCTTTCTGATATGAATGCAAGCAGAGCCCCCTACCGTAAATGGAAAGTTATCTTGTGTATATCATATTTTGCTCTGTTTTATTCTTTTTACAGAACATAACACATTTCATTCCATGATATGTCTCATTGCCTCAGAACAATATGGCTGACGAATGACAACCGAGGAAAAAGAACATGTACCGTTCAGATTTGCATACAGGGCACTCGCTAATTGGTGCAATTTCTTCATTTTTTGAAAAAAAAATAATTGTTATACTACGGTTTTGAATTTTGCTTCACCCTGTATATTTTTTTTTCATACAACAACCAAATATACTAACTAAGTGTTTCAAACATCATAAAGGAGAAAGAAAACCTATACATTACAAGAAAAAGGTTTAAAAAATGAAGTTAGTACCTGTAGTTATATATGGAGCAATGGAACCCTTGCAGTATTGATGAGACCACCTATCACTCATCCTAAGTAGAAAACGTACGTCTTTAACCACAAATTTCTTCAATTTTCTTCAAAACTATACTAGTTGGTATAAATATGTTGTTAGGCAACATCTCAACAATATAACATATGTCATTTTTATATATATTATATTGTTGAGCACTCTTCCTAACTGCTATATACTTCAAGCTGTATCTCCGAAACTTCTGAACATATTTTAATGAAATAAAGCTCAAATTGAAGAACAGTACACTCTTTCTGACATGAATGCAAGCAGAGCCCCCTACCGTAAATGGAAAGATAAGTCGTGTATATCATGTCTTGCACTGTTTTATTCTTTTTACAGAACATAACACATTTCATTCCATGATATGTCTCATTGCCTCATAACAATATGGCTGACGAATGACAACCGAGGAAAAAGAACATGTACCGTTCAGATTTGCATACAGGGCACTTGCTAATTGGTGCAATTTCTTCATTTTTTGAAAAAAAAATAATAATTGTTATACTACGGTTTTGAATTTTGCTTCACCCTGTATATTTTTTTTCATACAGCAACCAAATATACTAACTAAGTGTTGCAAACATCATAAAGGAGAAAGAAAACCTATACATTACAAGAAAAATGTTTAAAAAATGAAGTTAGTACCTGTAGTTATATATGGAGGAATGGAACCCTTGCAGTATTGATGAGACCACGTATCACTCATCCTAAGTAGAAAACGTACGTCTTTAACCACAAATTTCTTCAATTTTCTTCAAAACTATACTAGTTGGTATAAATATGTTGTTAGGCAACATCTCAACAATATAACATATGTCATTTTTATATATATTATATTGTTGAGCACTCTTCCTAACTGCTATATATTTCAAGCTGTATCTCCGAAACTTCTGAACATATTTTAATGAAATAAAGCTCAAATTGAAGAACAGTACACTATTTCTGACATGAATGCAAGCAGAGCCCCCTACCGTAAATGGAAAGTTATGTTGTGTATATCATATCTTGCACTGTTTTATTCTTTTTACAGAACATAAAACATTTCATTCCATGATATGTCTCATTGCCTCATAACAATATGGCTGACGAATGACAACCGAGGAAAAAGAACATGTACCGTTCAGATTTGCATACAGGGCACTCGCTAATTGGTGCAATTTCTTCATTTTTTGAAAAAAATAATAATTGTTATACTACGGTTTTGAATTTTGCTTCACCCTGTATATTTTTTTCATACAACAACCAAATATACTAACTAAGTGTTGCAAACATCATAAAGGAGAAAGAAAAAATATACATTACAAGAAAAATGTTTAAAAAATGAAGTTAGTACCTGTAGTTATATATGGAGGAATGGAACCCTTGCAGTATTGATGAGACCACGTATCACTCATCCTAAGTAAAAAACGTACGTCTTTAACCACAAATTTCTTCAATTTTCTTCAAAACTATACTAGTTGGTATAAATATGTTGTTAGGCAACATCTCAACAATATAACATATGTCATTTTTATATATATTATATTGTTGAGCACTCTTCCTAACTGCTATATATTTCAGGCTATATCTCCGAAACTTCTGAACATATTTTAATGCAATAAAGCTCAAATTGAAGAACAGTACATTCTTTCTGATATGAATGCAAGCAGAGCCCCCTACCGTAAATGGAAAGTTATCTTGTGTATATCATATCTTGCACTGTTTTAATTTTTTTTACAGAACATAACACATTTCATTCCATGATATGTCTCATTGCCTCATAACAATATGGCTGACGAATGACAACCGAGGAAAAAGAACATGTACCGTTCAGATTTGCATACAGGGCACTCGCTAATTGGTACAATTTCTTCATTTTTTGAAAAAAAAATAATAATTGTTATACTACGGTTTTGAATTTTGCTTCACCCTGTATATTTTTTTTTCATACAACAACCAAATATACTAACTAAGTGTTGCAAACATTATAAAAGAGAAAGAAAACCTATACATTACAAGATAAAGGTTTAAAAAATGAAGTTTGTACCTGTTGTTATATATGGAGTAATGGACCCTTGCAGTATTGATGAGACCACGTATCACTCATCCTAAGTAGAAAACGTACGTCTTTAACCACAAATTTCTTCAATTTTCTTCGTAACTATACTAGTTGGTATAAATATGTTGTTAGGCAACATCTCAACAATATAACATATGTCATTTTTATATATATTATATTGTTGAGCACTCTTCCTAACTGCTATATATTTCAGGCTATATCTCCGAAACTTCTGAACATATTTTAATGCAATAAAGCTCAAATTGAAGAACAGTACATTCTTTCTGATATGAATGCAAGCAGAGCCCCCTACCGTAAATGGAAAGTTATCTTGTGTATATCATATTTTGCTCTGTTTTATTCTTTTTACAGAACATAACACATTTCATTCCATGATATGTCTCATTGCCTCAGAACAATATGGCTGACGAATGACAACCGAGGAAAAAGAACATGTACCGTTCAGATTTGCATACAGGGCACTCGCTAATTGGTGCAATTTCTTCATTTTTTGAAAAAAAAATAATTGTTATACTATGGTTTTGAATTTTGCTTCACCCTGTATATTTTTTTTTCATACAACAACCAAATATACTAACTAAGTGTTGCAAACATCATAAAGGAGAAAGAAAACCTATACATTACAAGAAAAAGGTTTAAAAAATGAAGTTAGTACCTGTAGTTATATATGGAGCAATGGAACCCTTGCAGTATTGATGAGACCACCTATCACTCATCCTAAGTAGAAAACGTACGTCTTTAACCACAAATTTCTTCAATTTTCTTCAAAACTATACTAGTTGGTATAAATATGTTGTTAGGCAACATCTCAACAATATAACATATGTCATTTTTATATATATTATATTGTTGAGCACTCTTCCTAACTGCTATATACTTCAAGCTGTATCTCCGAAACTTCTGAACATATTTTAATGAAATAAAGCTCAAATTGAAGAACAGTACACTCTTTCTGACATGAATGCAAGCAGAGCCCCCTACCGTAAATGGAAAGATAAGTCGTGTATATCATGTCTTGCACTGTTTTATTCTTTTTACAGAACATAACACATTTCATTCCATGATATGTCTCATTGCCTCATAACAATATGGCTGACGAATGACAACCGAGGAAAAAGAACATGTACCGTTCAGATTTGCATACAGGGCACTTGCTAATTGGTGCAATTTCTTCATTTTTTGGAAAAAAAATAATAATTGTTATACTACGGTTTTGAATTTTGCTTCACCCTGTATATTTTTTTTCATACAGCAACCAAATATACTAACTAAGTGTTGCAAACATCATAAAGGAGAAAGAAAACCTATACATTACAAGAAAAATGTTTAAAAAATGAAGTTAGTACCTGTAGTTATATATGGAGGAATGGAACCCTTGCAGTATTGATGAGACCACGTATCACTCATCCTAAGTAGAAAACGTACGTCTTTAACCACAAATTTCTTCAATTTTCTTGAAAACTATACTAGTTGGTATAAATATGTTGTTAGGCAACATCTCAACAATATAACATATGTCATTTTTATATATATTATATTGTTGAGCACTCTTCCTAACTGCTATATATTTCAAGCTGTATCTCCGAAACTTCTGAACATATTTTAATGAAATAAAGCTCAAATTGAAGAACAGTACACTCTTTCTGACATGAATGCAAGCAGAGCCCCCTACCGTAAATGGAAAGTTATGTTGTGTATATCATATCTTGCACTGTTTTATTCTTTTTACAGAACATAAAACATTTCATTCCATGATATGTCTCATTGCCTCATAACAATATGGCTGACGAATGACAACCGAGGAAAAAGAACATGTACCGTTCAGATTTGCATACAGGGCACTCGCTAATTGGTGCAATTTCTTCATTTTTTGAAAAAAATAATAATTGTTATACTACGGTTTTGAATTTTGCTTCACCCTGTATATTTTTTTCATACAACAACCAAATATACTAACTAAGTGTTGCAAACATCATAAAGGAGAAAGAAAAAATATACATTACAAGAAAAATGTTTAAAAAATGAAGTTAGTACCTGTAGTTATATATGGAGGAATGGAACCCTTGCAGTATTGATGAGACCACGTATCACTCATCCTAAGTAAAAAACGTACGTCTTTAACCACAAATTTCTTCAATTTTCTTCAAAACTATACTAGTTGGTATAAATATGTTGTTAGGCAACATCTCAACAATATAACATATGTCATTTTTATATATATTATATTGTTGAGCACTCTTCCTAACTGCTATATATTTCAGGCTATATCTCCGAAACTTCTGAACATATTTTAATGCAATAAAGCTCAAATTGAAGAACAGTACATTCTTTCTGATATGAATGCAAGCAGAGCCCCCTACCGTAAATGGAAAGTTATCTTGTGTATAACATATCTTGCACTGTTTTAATTTTTTTTACAGAACATAACACATTTCATTCCATGATATGTCTCATTGCCTCATAACAATATGGCTGACGAATGACAACCGAGGAAAAAGAACATGTACCGTTCAGATTTGCATACAGGGCACTCGCTAATTGGTACAATTTCTTCATTTTTTGAAAAAAAAATAATAATTGTTATACTACGGTTTTGAATTTTGCTTCACCCTGTATATTTTTTTTTCATACAACAACCAAATATACTAACTAAGTGTTGCAAACATTATAAAAGAGAAAGAAAACCTATACATTACAAGATAAAGGTTTAAAAAATGAAGTTTGTACCTGTTGTTATATATGGAGTAATGGACCCTTGCAGTATTGATGAGACCACGTATCACTCATCCTAAGTAGAAAACGTACGTCTTTAACCACAAATTTCTTCAATTTTCTTCGTAACTATACTAGTTGGTATAAATATGTTGTTAGGCAACATCTCAACAATATAACATATGTCATTTTTATATATATTATATTGTTGAGCACTCTTCCTAACTGCTATATACTTCAAGCTGTATCTCCGAAACTTCTGAACATATTTTAATGAAATAAAGCTCAAATTGAAGAACAGTAAACTCTTTCTGACATGAATGCAAGCAGAGCCCCCTACCGTAAATTGAAAGTTATGTCGTGTATATCATGTCTTGCACTGTTTTATTCTTTTTACAGAACATAACACATTTCATTCCATGATATGTCTCATTGCCTCATAACAATATGGCTGACGAATGACAACCGAGGAAAAAGAACATGTACCGTTCAGATTTGCATACAGGGCACTTGCTAATTGGTGCAATTTCTTCATTTTTTGAAAAAAAAATAATAATTGTTATACTACGGTTTTGAATTTTGCTTCACCCTGTATATTTTTTTCATACAACAACCAAATATACTAACTAAGTGTTGCAAACATCATAAAGGAGAAAGAAAAAATATACATTACAAGAAAAATGTTTAAAAAATGAAGTTAGTACCTGTAGTTATATATGGAGGAATGGAACCCTTGCAGTATTGATGAGACCACGTATCACTCATCCTAAGTAAAAAACGTACGTCTTTAACCACAAATTTCTTCAATTTTCTTCAAAACTATACTAGTTGGTATAAATATGTTGTTAGGCAATATCTCAACAATATAACATATGTCATTTTTATATATATTATATTGTTGAGCACTCTTCCTAACTGCTATATATTTCAGGCTATATCTCCGAAACTTCTGAACATATTTTAATGCAATAAAGCTCAAATTGAAGAACAGTACATTCTTTCTGATATGAATGCAAGCAGAGCCCCCTACCGTAAATGGAAAGTTATCTTGTGTATATCATATCTTGCACTGTTTTATTTTTTTTACAGAACATAACACATTTCATTCCATGATATGTCTCATTGCCTCATAACAATATGGCTGACGAATGACAACCGAGGAAAAAGAACATGTACCGTTCAGATTTGCATACAGGGCACTCGCTAATTGGTGCAATTTCTTCATTTTTTGAAAAAAATAATAATTGTTATACTACGGTTTTGAATTTTGCATCACCCTGTATATTTTTTTCATATAGCAACCAAATATACTAACTAAGTGTTGCAAACATCATAAAGGAGAAAGAAATCCTATACATTACAAGAAAAAGGTTTAAAAAATGAAGTTAGTACCTGTTGTTACATATGGAGCAATGGAACCCTTGCAGTATTGATGAGACCACGTATCACTCATCCTAAGTAGAAAACGTACGTCTTTAACCACAAATTTCTTCAATTTTCTTCAAAACTATACTAGTTGGTATAAATATGTTGTTAGGCAACATCTCAACAATATAACATATGTCATTTTTATATATATTTAATTGTTGAGCACTCTTCCTAACTGCTATATACTTCAAGCTGTATCTCCGAATCTTCTGAACATATTTTAATGAAATAAAGCTCAAATTGAAGAACAGTACACTCTTTCTGACATGAATGCAAGCAGAGCCCCCTACCGTAAATGGAAAGATAAGTCGTGTATATCATGTCTTGCACTGTTTTATTCTTTTTACAGAACATAACACATTTCATTCCATGATATGTCTCATTGCCTCATAACAATATGGCTGACGAATGACAACCGAGGAAAAAGAACATGTACCGTTCAGATTTGCATACAGGGCACTTGCTAATTGGTGCAATTTCTTCATTTTTTGAAAAAAAAATAATAATTGTTATACTACGGTTTTGAATTTTGCTTCACCCTGTATATTTTTTTTCATACAGCAACCAAATATACTAACTAAGTGTTGCAAACATCATAAAGGAGAAAGAAAACCTATACATTACAAGAAAAATGTTTAAAAAATGAAGTTAGTACCTGTAGTTATATATGGAGGAATGGAACCCTTGCAGTATTGATGAGACCACGTATCACTCATCCTAAGTAGAAAACGTACGTCTTTAACCACAAATTTCTTCAATTTTCTTCAAAACTATACTAGTTGGTATAAATATGTTGTTAGGCAACATCTCAACAATATAACATATGTCATTTTTATATATATTATATTGTTGAGCACTCTTCCTAACTGCTATATATTTCAAGCTGTATCTCCGAAACTTCTGAACATATTTTAATGAAATCAAGCTCAAATTGAAGAACAATACACTCTTTCTGACATGAATGCAAGCAGAGCCCCCTACCGTAAATGGAAAGTTATGTTGTGTATATCATATCTTGCACTGTTTTATTCTTTTTACAGAACATAACACATTTCATTCCATGATATGTCTCATTGCCTCATAACAATATGGCTGACGAATGACAACCGAGGAAAAAGAACATGTACCGTTCAGATTTGCATACAGGGCACTCGCTAATTGGTGCAATTTCTTCATTTTTTGAAAAAAATAATAATTGTTATACTACGGTTTTGAATTTTGCTTCACCCTGTATATTTTTTTCATACAACAACCAAATATACTAACTAAGTGTTGCAAACATCATAAAGGAGAAAGAAAAAATATACATTACAAGAAAAATGTTTAAAAAATGAAGTTAGTACCTGTAGTTATATATGGAGGAATGGAACCCTTGCAGTATTGATGAGACCACGTATCACTCATCCTAAGTAAAAAACGTACGTCTTTAACCACAAATTTCTTCAATTTTCTTCAAAACTATACTAGTTGGTATAAATATTTTGTTAGGCAACATCTCAACAATATAACATATGTCATTTTTATATATATTATATTGTTGAGCACTCTTCCTAAGTGCTATATATTTCAGGCTATATCTCCGAAACTTCTGAACATATTTTAATGCAATAAAGCTCAAATTGAAGAACAGTACATTCTTTCTGATATGAATGCAAGCAGAGCCCCCTACCGTAAATGGAAAGTTATCTTGTGTATATCATATCTTGCACTGTTTTATTTTTTTTTACAGAACATAACACATTTCATTCCATGATATGTCTCATTGCCTCATAACAATATGGCTGACGAATGACAACCGAGGAAAAAGAACATGTACCGTTCAGATTTGCATACAGGGCACTCGCTAATTGGTACAATTTCTTCATTTTTTGAAAAAAAAATAATAATTGTTATACTACGGTTTTGAATTTTGCTTCACCCTGTATATTTTTTTTTTCATACAACAACCAAATATACTAACTAAGTGTTGCAAACATTATAAAAGAGAAAGAAAACCTATACATTACAAGATAAAGGTTTAAAAAATGAAGTTTGTACCTGTTGTTATATATGGAGTAATGGACCCTTGCAGTATTGATGAGACCACGTATCACTCATCCTAAGTAGAAAACGTACGTCTTTAACCACAAATTTCTTCAATTTTCTTCGTAACTATACTAGTTGGTATAAATATGTTGTTAGGCAACATCTCAACAATATAACATATGTCATTTTTATATATATTATATTGTTGAGCACTCTTCCTAACTGCTATATATTTCAGGCTATATCTCCGAAACTTCTGAACATATTTTAATGAAATAAAGCTCAAATTGAAGAGTAGTACACTCTTTCTGATATGAATGCAAGCAGAGCCCCCTACCGTAAATGGAAAGTTATCTTGTGTATATCATATTTTGCTCTGTTTTATTCTTTTTACAGAACATAACACATTTCATTCCATGATATGTCTCATTGCCTCAGAACAATATGGCTGACGAATGACAACCGAGGAAAAAGAACATGTACCGTTCAGATTTGCATACAGGGCACTCGCTAATTGGTGCAATTTCTTCATTTTTTGAAAAAAAAAATAATAATTGTTATACTACGGTTTTGAATTTTGCTTCACCCTGTATATTTTTTTTTCATACAACAACCAAATATACTAACTAAGTGTTGCAAACATCATAAAGGAGAAAGAAAACCTATACATTACAAGAAAAAGGTTTAAAAAATGAAGTTAGTACCTGTAGTTATATATGGAGCAATGGAACCCTTGCAGTATTGATGAGACCACCTATCACTCATCCTAAGTAGAAAACGTACGTCTTTAACCACAAATTTCTTCAATTTTCTTCAAAACTATACTAGTTGGTATAAATATGTTGTTAGGCAACATCTCAACAATATAACATATGTCATTTTTATATATATTATATTGTTGAGCACTCTTCCTAACTGCTATATACTTCAAGCTGTATCTCCGAAAGTTCTGAACATATTTTAATGAAATAAAGCTCAAATTGAAGAACAGTACACTCTTTCTGACATGAATGCAAGCAGAGCCCCCTACCGTAAATGGAAAGATAAGTCGTGTATATCATGTCTTGCACTGTTTTATTCTTTTTACAGAACATAACACATTTCATTCCATGATATGTCTCATTGCCTCATAACAATATGGCTGACGAATGACAACCGAGGAAAAAGAACATGTACCGTTCAGATTTGCATACATGGCACTCACTAATTCGAGCAATTTCTTCATTTTTTGAAAAAAAAAATAATAATTGTTATACTACGGTTTTGAATTTTGCTTCACCCTGTATATTTTTTTTTTCATACAACAACCAAATATACTAACTAAGTGTTGCAAACATTATAAAAGAGAAAGAAAACCTATACATTACAAGATAAAGGTTTAAAAAATGAAGTTTGTACCTGTTGTTATATATGGAGTAATGGACCCTTGCAGTATTGATGAGACCACGTATCACTCATCCTAAGTAGAAAACGTACGTCTTTAACCACAAATTTCTTCAATTTTCTTCGTAACTATACTAGTTGGTATAAATATGTTGTTAGGCAACATCTCAACAATATAACATATGTCATTTTTATATATATTATATTGTTGAGCACTCTTCCTAACTGCTATATATTTCAGGCTATATCTCCGAAACTTCTGAACATATTTTAATGAAATAAAGCTCAAATTGAAGAGTAGTACACTCTTTCTGATATGAATGCAAGCAGAGCCCCCTACCGTAAATGGAAAGTTATCTTGTGTATATCATATTTTGCTCTGTTTTATTCTTTTTACAGAACATAACACATTTCATTCCATGATATGTCTCATTGCCTCAGAACAATATGGCTGACGAATGACAACCGAGGAAAAAGAACATGTACCGTTCAGATTTGCATACAGGGCACTCGCTAATTGGTGCAATTTCTTCATTTTTTGAAAAAAAAATAATTGTTATACTACGGTTTTGAATTTTGCTTCACCCTGTATATTTTTTTTTCATACAACAACCAAATATACTAACTAAGTGTTGCAAACATCATAAAGGAGAAAGAAAACCTATACATTACAAGAAAAAGGTTTAAAAAATGAAGTTAGTACCTGTAGTTATATATGGAGCAATGGAACCCTTGCAGTATTGATGAGACCACCTATCACTCATCCTAAGTAGAAAACGTACGTCTTTAACCACAAATTTCTTCAATTTTCTTCAAAACTATACTAGTTGGTATAAATATGTTGTTAGGCAACATCTCAACAATATAACATATGTCATTTTTATATATATTATATTGTTGAGCACTCTTCCTAACTGCTATATACTTCAAGCTGTATCTCCGAAACTTCTGAACATATTTTAATGAAATAAAGCTCAAATTGAAGAACAGTACACTCTTTCTGACATGAATGCAAGCAGAGCCCCCTACCGTAAATGGAAAGATAAGTCGTGTATATCATGTCTTGCACTGTTTTATTCTTTTTACAGAACATAACACATTTCATTCCATGATATGTCTCATTGCCTCATAACAATATGGCTGACGAATGACAACCGAGGAAAAAGAACATGTACCGTTCAGATTTGCATACAGGGCACTTGCTAATTGGTGCAATTTCTTCATTTTTTGAAAAAAAAATAATAATTGTTATACTACGGTTTTGAATTTTGCTTCACCCTGTATATTTTTTTTCATACAGCAACCAAATATACTAACTAAGTGTTGCAAACATCATAAAGGAGAAAGAAAACCTATACATTACAAGAAAAATGTTTAAAAAATGAAGTTAGTACCTGTAGTTATATATGGAGGAATGGAACCCTTGCAGTATTGATGAGACCACGTATCACTCATCCTAAGTAGAAAACGTACGTCTTTAACCACAAATTTCTTCAATTTTCTTGAAAACTATACTAGTTGGTATAAATATGTTGTTAGGCAACATCTCAACAATATAACATATGTCATTTTTATATATATTATATTGTTGAGCACTCTTCCTAACTGCTATATATTTCAAGCTGTATCTCCGAAACTTCTGAACATATTTTAATGAAATAAAGCTCAAATTGAAGAACAGTACACTCTTTCTGACATGAATGCAAGCAGAGCCCCCTACCGTAAATGGAAAGTTATGTTGTGTATATCATATCTTGCACTGTTTTATTCTTTTTACAGAACATAAAACATTTCATTCCATGATATGTCTCATTGCCTCATAACAATATGGCTGACGAATGACAACCGAGGAAAAAGAACATGTACCGTTCAGATTTGCATACAGGGCACTCGCTAATTGGTGCAATTTCTTCATTTTTTGAAAAAAATAATAATTGTTATACTACGGTTTTGAATTTTGCTTCACCCTGTATATTTTTTTCATACAACAACCAAATATACTAACTAAGTGTTGCAAACATCATAAAGGAGAAAGAAAAAATATACATTACAAGAAAAATGTTTAAAAAATGAAGTTAGTACCTGTAGTTATATATGGAGGAATGGAACCCTTGCAGTATTGATGAGACCACGTATCACTCATCCTAAGTAAAAAACGTACGTCTTTAACCACAAATTTCTTCAATTTTCTTCAAAACTATACTAGTTGGTATAAATATGTTGTTAGGCAACATCTCAACAATATAACATATGTCATTTTTATATATATTATATTGTTGAGCACTCTTCCTAACTGCTATATATTTCAGGCTATATCTCCGAAACTTCTGAACATATTTTAATGCAATAAAGCTCAAATTGAAGAACAGTACATTCTTTCTGATATGTATGCAAGCAGAGCCCCCTACCGTAAATGGAAAGTTATCTTGTGTATAACATATCTTGCACTGTTTTAATTTTTTTTACAGAACATAACACATTTCATTCCATGATATGTCTCATTGCCTCATAACAATATGGCTGACGAATGACAACCGAGGAAAAAGAACATGTACCGTTCAGATTTGCATACAGGGCACTCGCTAATTGGTACAATTTCTTCATTTTTTGAAAAAAAATAATAATTGTTATACTACGGTTTTGAATTTTGCTTCACCCTGTATATTTTTTTTTCATACAACAACCAAATATACTAACTAAGTGTTGCAAACATTATAAAAGAGAAAGAAAACCTATACATTACAAGATAAAGGTTTAAAAAATGAAGTTTGTACCTGTTGTTATATATGGAGTAATGGACCCTTGCAGTATTGATGAGACCACGTATCACTCATCCTAAGTAGAAAACGTACGTCTTTAACCACAAATTTCTTCAATTTTCTTCGTAACTATACTAGTTGGTATAAATATGTTGTTAGGCAACATCTCAACAATATAACATATGTCATTTTTATATATATTATATTGTTGAGCACTCTTCCTAACTGCTATATATTTCAGGCTATATCTCCGAAACTTCTGAACATATTTTAATGAAATAAAGCTCAAATTGAAGAGTAGTACACTCTTTCTGATATGAATGCAAGCAGAGCCCCCTACCGTAAATGGAAAGTTATCTTGTGTATATCATATTTTGCTCTGTTTTATTCTTTTTACAGAACATAACACATTTCATTCCATGATATGTCTCATTGCCTCAGAACAATATGGCTGACGAATGACAACCGAGGAAAAAGAACATGTACCGTTCAGATTTGCATACAGGGCACTCGCTAATTGGTGCAATTTCTTCATTTTTTGAAAAAAAAATAATTGTTATACTACGGTTTTGAATTTTGCTTCACCCTGTATATTTTTTTTTTCATACAACAACCAAATATACTAACTAAGTGTTGCAAACATCATAAAGGAGAAAGAAAACCTATGCATTACAAGAAAAAGGTTTAAAAAATGAAGTTAGTACCTGTAGTTATATATGGAGCAATGGAACCCTTGCAGTATTGATGAGACCACGTATCACTCATCCTAAGTAGAAAACGTACGTCTTTAACCACAAATTTCTTCAATTTTCTTCAAAACTATACTAGTTGGTATAAATATGTTGTTAGGCAACATCTCAACAATATAACATATGTCATTTTTATATATATTATATTGTTGAGCACTCTTCCTAACTGCTATATACTTCAAGCTGTATCTCCGAAACTTCTGAACATATTTTAATGAAATAAAGCTCAAATTGAAGAACAGTAAACTCTTTCTGACATGAATGCAAGCAGAGCCCCCTACCGTAA